>NC_138892.1:81684223-82284223 GCF_965194825.1 Balaenoptera physalus | reverse complement strand
TAGTTCAACTGCAACTTTTGTACTTGAATATATAATAGCAAATGTGCCTGTGACTTCCATATTTCTAGTACAAAAAGAAAACTTTGCTCCCTTGAAAATACACTCCCTTCTTTTGCATTAGCTGCATTTCCAGATCATTTCCATAATACAGAAAACCTTAGTTGCAGATTCAATTAAAAGAGAAACTGAAAAAAAAGAGAGAGAGAAAGAAACTGGAGAACCAAAAGACAACAAAATATTTTCACTTTATAACAGGACACTCTTGTGGACAAATCAGGAAGAAAGAAAATAGCACATTCTAGATTTCCACAGGACTTTTTGATGTAAAGTGGTTGAATCAGAATTGGATTGGCAACCAGGAGTTGAAGGCAGTGTACTCCCAGAACCAGTTTCTGAAGGTGGGGGAGAGGCCAAAGACATTCATTCTTTCCACTCATCATTTACTGAATTACTTCCTCCAGCAAGGAAACTGATCCAGGCCTCAGTTTTGTCTTCTGTAAAATGTCTACTTCCCAAAGTTGTCAGGACAATAGTCAGTATTTACCAAGCACATGATTTGCTTATTTATATCCCCAAGAACCAGGTATTATTATTATTATTGCTATTCTGCAGGTGACAAAATTTGACTACAAAATGACTTACTTAAGATGATCAAGTCTTTGGAACCTAGGCATTTCAACCCCAGAGACTTCTGAACAACTAACCTAGTGCCTCAACAAATGTGTTCCCCTCCTTCTTAGCCAATTATATTCCCAGCACTGCTTAGGGAAAAAAGGAAAACCGCATATTTTTAAAGCAACCTACTATGTGCCTGGCACAGTAAATTAATTTGTCCTTACAACAGCTTATAAAGTTGGTTTAGATTTCAAATAAGCTTAAGCTTTCCCCAGTGAAAAACTTATTTTACATGGAAAATCATTCTCAAATTGCTTTTTTGACATAAATCTGCCTGAGTTTGAGCCTCATGAGCCAGGTTTTCCCAGGGCCTGATTACAACTCTGGGAAAAAATTGATCATCCAGGTTCCAGATATACAGAATTAATAGTACTGTGCAACAGCAGCGTTGAGGCCCACAAAGGTTCTAGAATATACTATGTATTGAACTTTTCAACTCCAATCTCTGGCAAAAGTAATGCAGAAAGGGAAGGCAGCAGAGACCTTGTCTGTGTCTTTCCCAGTCTCAACTCATTTACCTTTATAAACCAAATCTCTGCTGCACATTTCCTCTGATATTTAAAACAAAAACCCTTAAGATATTTTATTTGAAATTTCCCGGAATACTGAAATTCTAGCTGTAACTCGGCTATAAAATACTAATTAAGAAAAACAAATCAAAGAATTTCACAGTGTATTTGCAAAGCTCTTCATATGCATTTTATTTTATTTGTTTTTTTATGCTGCAAACATTTTAATGATTATTGTTGAGCATACATTTTGGAAATTTTTTTACTTCAAACTGCAACAAGTTAAATAAATGTTTATAATATACAAAGAAAATACAACCAAAAGTAAAACTTGCTTTAAGTGTGCCTTGCCTCATATGCATTTTAAATACCTGACCCAGAGAAACAACTGCCCAAAGCCAAAAAGTTATTAAATCCAAAGTTTCTCATTCTCTCGGGGAAAATGTTTATTTAATAACAAAACAATGACAGCACAAAACTGGTTTCAATTTGTATGGATGTTTTGGTTTGTGTGGGCATGGCATCTCAGAATATTATTATTTTTCGGTAATGACCACTTTTAGATTCTAGCTCTTAAACATGGTCAAAATGCAGGAGAAATCAAGAAAGAAGCAACAGACGTGGTGCTGCTTATCGGATGTCTAGACTGCAGGCAAACCCCAAATACCAAAGAAGCATCCATGTGTCAAACCAGCATAATTTCTGAGCTATGCCTGGGGCCACATACCAAAAAAAAAAAAGTTAGCTTGGAAAGAAAAAATCTAAGAGGGGTAACCAGAAGGTCAACCCCAGTTCACAGGAACTATGAAGCAGCTAGCGGGCATCACTAGCCACTACCTTGTGTCAACCCCTGAGCAGCTTCCTCCCCAGTTCCCACAGAAAATCTGCAAGTAAGGCCTAACTCCTACGTACTAGCTTCTTCAAGGTCGTCCAAAGATAACGCCCGGAACATTGAGCCAAGCATACCTTTAGGGCCGAGGAAGATTCCCCCTTCCCCAAACCATTATATAAATACTTTAAATGCCATCGGGCTTTTCTCCAAGTCCACCAGAAATAAACTCCCAGAATTTAATTTAGATTCAGCAAGTAATATACGTGTTCGGTTTTGCAACATAAATTATTAAAGGGCTTTTCAAGTCAGGCAAACTCCAGTTCAAAAACAGGTGCTTTCAGAGTACTTTTAATGACAAGGTCAAATTCATCTTTTTAATTACTAGGAGGAAAGGGGGTGTAGTTTTCTTAAGCTTCCTTAGGACAACGTGAGAGAGGAGTGCGGGGGGAAGGACGGCTGGGGAGAAACTGTCTCGCCCCAGGTTGATGTTTGACTAAACAGTAATTCCTGGTCTTCCGGGTGCCTGGAGTAATCGAACGTTAGAGCGAGAAAACAAAAACAAAGAAACCTAGTAGGGTCAGAGTTACGAGAACAAACTCTGCACCGCCCTACCACCCCCAAGAAGCCACCCCTCCCAACCAAACCAGCCCTCGCCCCAGCCGGCCCCCCTCCCACACGTAAACACACAAAGACGAGAGCTGCACGCACGATTCACCCACAGTCCTCACTTCCCTTTGTAGGACAACCGGAGCCCCGAACTTCCCCGCGGTGGTTTTTCGGGTGTCGTCGGGGCTGGGCCCCCTGCACTTGCGGGCCGCGGCTCGGCTGTGGGGGAGGGGTGCTCGCCGCGCTCGCCGGTTTCCCCGAAAGCAGCAAAATGCCTCCCCGTCCCGCCCCGGTTCTCAGCGGTCGCCCCAGGCTGCGCTTCCCCACCCTCCCCGGGCACGCGGCGACGGCCGAGACAGAAGCAACCAGGCAGCAAAGAGAACCGCTCCCTGGCGGATCAGTGGGTAAACACAGCAACTGGGGTCGGAAGGAAAGTTCCCGCAGAGAGCTGCCCGCCGGGGCGGGGCGGGGGCGGCGGCGGCGGGAGGGAAGCGCGTCTCTCGCCGCCGCCTCCCTCACCTGCGCCGGAACAACGGGCCCCGCGCCCGCCCGCCCACCCGGCCGGCCCGGCGCCTCCCGCAGGCCGCGCCTCCCGCACGCTGCGCTGCCGGGGCTTGTTCCTCCTCATGGCTTTGCCCTGACGTAATTCAAACATGGCAACAGTTCGACTTCAAAGGCGGATCCACAGACCTCCCAGACGCAGGCTTCGGCCCCGGGGAGCCGGCCGAGCCCTCGCGGCCGCGCTCTCCCGGGCCCTCGGCCGTCGCGGCACCCGGCGCCGGGGCTCCAGCGCCGGGCCCCGACTGCCGCCCCTCGGCCGCCCGCCGCGCGGTAGCACGCCGCCTTCCCCGCGCACCGGCACCGCACCGCGCACAAGTAGCGCCGCCAAAGTTTCCCCGCGAGGGCCCGAGGGACAAAAAGCCCCTCCCGAAACTCGTCCGAACTTCGGGGGGGCCCAGCCCGCCCAGCGGCCGCCCTGAGCGCCGGCCGGGCCCGCACCGGCACATGCAGCTCTTTGTTTTCTGTCCAGCCGGGCGCTGCCTACGTGCAGCCTCAGGGACGTGGGATTGTTTCTCAGGGGGAGACACTTAACGACCGCCCAGGGGAAGGGTCCGGACCCCGCGCCCCGGGACTCCGGGGCTAGTCCCGGCGTCCTCCCCTAGCAGTAGGCCCATTTAATCTAAGTTTTGCAATGTCCTTGATAAGAAACGCCCGGATTCCCCGCCCCGCACCGGCCGAGAGTTGGCGACTTTCACTCTGCTTTTTAAACTGGCAAGACGCCATCATCAGCAAGTCACATTGTCCTGCCGGCCGGCCCCGACAGCGCCCGCATCTCCCGGCTGACCGCGAGCCGGACGCTCAGCCGGACCCCCGACCAAACCCGGGTCGCAGCCCCAGCACGTGGTCTGTCACGCTCGGCACAAAAAGCAGTGCCCTCCGGAGTTCCCGCACTCCTCCGGCTCAGTCAACGCCGCTGCCTCCATCCCGGAGTCAACTCGGCTCCGACTGGCCATCTTAAGCCGCGCACGGTCGCCCTATAGAGCGCCGCGGCGCCCAAATCTACGCTACAGGTGAATAAATTGCGAACCAAAGTTGAGGCTCCACAGACACCCCGGACGCCCGTGCTGACTGGGCGCGGCCCGGGGAGAGGCGTCTGCTAGCCGGGCCGCTTCCGAGCAGCCGCGTGTTGCTCATTGTCGCATCCGCATCCCTCCGGAGTTGGGCGGACAACGCCACCCGCGTGCACTCGGGCCACGCCGGCACCGACCCGAAAGGCCGATTTAAACGCCCTCCGCCCGCCAGCTCGCAAGTAGGCGGCAACTTAGTTTTCGAGCGAGGGGCGTTCATTGTCCACCCTCATCACAACACGCGCGGGGGCCGCAAGAAACTAAAGCACGAGGTCCAACAACGGCGGCCGGCCACTCCCGGGCGCGCGCCCACGCGGGTGCACCGACCCGGGGTCCCTCCGCAATCGCCAGCAACTCCTTTTCGCTCGGGCCTTTCAGCCACCGAACTCCTTGTCGCCAGCGAACACTGCGGCTGAGAAAAGTCATTGTCACCTTCAACGTGGATCCCTCACCTCCGGCGATTCCTCACTCCTTTCCAGGCTTCACTCACTTCCCCCACCTCAAGACTTTCGGTTTGCCTCAGATACCCTCCCCAATTGAAAAGGACACACTAAACATGCAGATACAAAAGAATCTGAGGTCTGAAGATCACGAAAACAGCGCTCCCAGCAATGCCATCTCCAAGACAAAACTTCCTGTGTGTATATAAATGTGTGCGTGTGTGTCTGTGGAAGGAAGGGGGAGGTGGTGAGGTGAGGTGAAAAGAGAAAAAATGCCACTCTTAAATCAATGCCTCGTGAGACAGTTTTGCACCACAGCAATGTTTCGAGTCACTCACCTGCCAAAAGCAGACGTTCCACGCGCAATAACGTTCCCGAGGTGCGGAGTGCACGCCAAGCCAAGCCCACCTCCAAACGCTCCCTCCTTCTCAACTGCCTTGTCTAGAAAGATTGTCTCCTGCAGTTCTGCAGTTGCTACCGCTGGCGCGGAAGGTGTAGATTCCGCTTTCCCTCTGCGCACGCGCGGCTCCTGGTACAAAATTCTCCTGAATCGAACTTATTTGCATACGGGCGCGCGCGCGTCGATGGCTGGGAGGGGAGAAGGCCCGGCGGGCGCGCGCGCTCCCGAGGCCTCTATTGTCCTTTTAAGGGGAGAAGCGCCGCGGCGCGGGAAACGAGGCGGCCAGAGAGAAACGGGGGCGGGGACTGCTTACTACAGCTGACGTCACATAAACAAACGCCCCCTGGCTGGAGGCGGCGGCCAAGGGGGAGTGGCGGGATGGGAAAGGCGGAAAGGTTAGCAACGCAGGGAGAACACTAGACTGCGTGAAGTGCTTTCCGCTCTGAAGCTCTTCAGGCGCACGGTTTCGCGTTGAAAAATAGTTTTGAAAACTGTTTTTGCAAAATGCTCACACCTGTGCCCGGTTTCTGGCCTGAAGTGACAAGGGAGGTGGTCTTGCAAGCATCCACACTGAGTTTATACGTTTCCCACATTTGCTAAATTTTGTTTGAAAATGGGTTTTTGAATCTTTTTTCTTTTTTAATTTTCTGGGGCCAGAAGAGGTTTGTCTTTATTGCAGTTTAATGAGTCTTTTAGTAAAGTCCCATTTTGACACTCTATCCATTCACTAACTCCTGTCTGCCCTCCTCAAACAGTAACCCAACCCTTTACAATCCAATTTTCTTCTCCACTTCGGCCTTAGGATTTCAAGCCTGAGTTGAACGGTTGTTGATTTCCGTGGGAACAGTGTCGCTTTCCTAAAAGACTAGTTAGTGGAAAGCCAGTAATCTAGGGACTTGCATACCATCTCCAGCTGCTGGTAAAGTGTGTGTTCCACTCACCCAGAAATACTACTACCAACTGGTGGTCTTGGGAATTGAAAAAGTAGCCATGCTTCTTGCCTCAGGAGGGGAAAAAAACTGAAAAACTGAAATAAATCTTCTCAAATTGGTAAGTGAAAAATGACTGTGATACACCTTTATTCCCAGACACATCTAACACCAACAGGCTGAGACCCTGACTTAATGATAGAGGGACATGGGGAGAGAGGAAGGATGTTTTTCCCAGAAACTTGATATTGGTCCCAGGATACAAAAGTGTGGACATCAACCATAAAACTTAATCATCTGCTGACAAGTTTCACTGCTTTCACTGTAGTGTCAACAATATGGATTTAAATAGATACTTCTGAAATGCTAATTTAATAGGACAGCCAATTCCTAGTACATACAAGACAAATCCACTTCTGAATTCAACTAATGCTTCTTTTTTTCTTTAAGCTCTGTAGCATACTATTTCTGTAACTGTATATGAAAATGATGTATTAAATACCTGCAAAGGAGAAAAAAACTGACACCTCTCACTAAAATGTGAGCTCCCTAAGGGCAAGAATTTAATGTTGTATTCATTTTTGTACTCTAGTGCCTAAAACAGTGCACAGAACATAATAAACTCTGACTAATTGCTTGTAAGTAATAAATCAGTGGACATTTTCAACTTTATTATAGACTTATCTCACATAAAAACAGTTTTAGTTTAGAATTTTTGTGTTCAACCTAAAATGAGTTTGGAAGTTACAGTGATCACCTTGATTGATATAATGCCTGTACTTATCATAAGTAAAGCAGAATAGGCTTAATAACCATTTCTGGGCTTTGGTGGCAAAATGGACTCTAAGCATAAACTTCTACCTTCTTCTTTTTGAAGAGGATTTTTTAAGTTTGGCCCCGGTTGTCTCAAGTACTTATATGGTTTATGACAGATACTCCAAAAATAACTTCACATTAGTATATGCTTCTGAAAGTATGGAAATTGCAAGTATAGTAATATTTTTCAAACTTCAATTATTGCTTATAGGATATATCTATATATTTAATATAAATATAAAATATATATTTATATAAAATGTAAATATGCACCTTGAATGCCTTTTCTCTTGAAAGTTTATGTAAAGAATATATAGTAAGCCATTGTTTTATAATAACTTTAAACAGAGTATAATATAAAAATATTGAATCACTATCTTATACACCTGACATTAATATATTGTAAATCAACTATACCTCAATACAAAAAAAAGAATATATATTGTAATCCAGGGATGAAATAGGTCTAAATGTGCAAAGAATGCAGGAATTACAGTATTTTGGATATACTATGCTACTGAGCTAATACCATACAGTAAGACTTCCTCTACTCTCAAAGTAGGGGTCAAGAAGCAATCTGGGTAATTTTTGTAGGAAAGGTAGCAACAAAATCCTTAAAGAGAAATTTGAGTTCTTTAGAGTCTTAAAAAAAAAAAAAAAGCACCTGCTATTTTTGAACAACCAGGTGCATTCCACAGGTTCTTTTGTTCATTTCATTGCTTGAGCGTGTTGTTATATCTGGCTCTATCCAGGGCCAATAGCTTCATTTATGAGCTACTTTAAAATACTATTTCCTGAATAGCCTAAGTGACTTTTTCATAAGGAAGGAAGGAGGGAAATAGGAAGGAAGGAAGGGAGGGAGGAAGGAAGGAAGGGAGGAAGGAATTTATAATATGTAAATTTGGATTATAGGAGATTGAATTACACCATGTTAGGAAAATATTTGAGTATTTTTAATGACTATAGTGCTATTTTGAAGTCATACTGAGTTATCAAAAATATTGAAATTGGGACTTCCCTGGTGGCGCAGTGGTTAAGAATCCGCCTGCCAATGCAGGGCACACGGGTTCGAGCCCTGGTCCGGGAAGATCCCACATGCCACGGAGCAACTAAGCCCGTGCGCCACAACTACTGAGCCTGCACTCTAGAGCCCACGTGCCACGATTACTGAAGCCCGTGTGCCTAGAGCCTGTGCTCCGCAACAAGAGAAGCTACCGCAATAAGAAGCCTGCGCACCGCAACGAAGAGTAGCCCCCCGCTCGCCGCAACTGGAGAAAGCCCCCGCGCAGCAATGAAGACCCAACACAGCCAAAAATAAATAAATAAAATAAATAAATTTAAAAAAAAAATATATATATATATATATATATATATTGAAATAGAAAATGTAGTAAAAATTGAAATTGAAAATAAGTTACCAGATACTCTGGTTAAGCCAACTACCTCGCTTATAATTTGTTGTCCCCGCTGCAGAATTATGCTTATTGCTCAAATGTTTTCGTTCATTTAGCAAACATTTAATGATCATAACTGCCAGATAGTAAAACCATTTCAGAAGTAGGGAGGCTCAAGCCCCTCTTACCTCATCTAATTTATTTCTATATAATTCTATTTTACTTGCTACTTTTTCTTCTGTAGCTTTTTTTGTCTTCTTTTGAGGATTAACTATTGTCAGCAATTTTACAATTTATTATAATCTTGGAATGGAGGAAAAATTATATATAAAGGACTGAAAAGGACAATTCGTGCTTGGTAATGAAGGATATTATCAGCAATTTAGTAAGGTTTGTAATGACAACTCAAGCTAATGATTGTTTTTTAAATGAAGGCTGATACCCTCATCAGAGACTGGTACAAACCACATCAAAACATTTTTGTTGAGCCCAGGAAAGAGCTGATTATTATTAGTAAACATTGGGTTTGGTTCCTTAGCAGGTAATAGCTATAAGACTAAACGTTTTCCTCACGCCTAAACAAGCACAATATTTTGTTACTTATTTGTTTAAATCCTTTTGAAATTCAACTAACAAGTGGTCAGAGCAAGTCAGATAATTTTAAACTATAAGTATAGAATTGGTTATGTGATCTAAGCAATCCTCCAGCAACTGTTGACAGCTGCCAGAAAAAGGTATCTATTACTTAATCAAAATTAACTTTTCAAATTTCTGAACTTAAAGACTTAAAGAATTGTCACAAATTTACTCTTAGAAAGAGCAACCTCTGAATTTATAGAAATTTTAAGTCTTATGACATTTGAATAGCATACTTTAAAAAATAAAATTACCGGTAACAAAAGTAATTTTATTTTAAGAAGGACATTGACAAACTAGAATGAGTTCACAGGAGAGGTAATCAGGATGATGAAAGAGTCTGGAAACCACAGCATAAATGCAATAATTGAAGGAAGGGCTATGTTTTGATTGAGCAAGAGAACAATCTTTGACTATCTGAAGGACCATCATTAGAAAAGCCACGGACTTCCCTGGTGGCACAGTGGTTGAGAATCTGCCTGCCAATGCAGGGGACACAGGTTCGAGCCCTGGTCAGGGAAGATCCCACATGCCGCAGAGCAAGTAAGCCTGTGCGGCACAACTACTGAGTCTGTGCTCTAGAGCCCGAGAGCCACAACTACTGAGATGGTGTGCCACAACTACTGAATCCCACGCATACTGAAGCCCGCGCGCCTAGAGCTGGTGCTCCACCACAAGACAAGCCACCGCAATGAGACGTATCGAAGAGTAGCCCCCACTCACCGAAATTAGAGAAAGCCCACGAGCAACAACGAAGACCCAGCGCAGCCAAAGAAAAAGGAAAAGAAAAGCCAATGGGCTTATTTTTTTACACTTAGGAACCAAATTAGTCTTGAAAATCCCAAGAATGTCTTGCTAAATATCAGAAATATTTCTAAACATATGAATAGTCCAAGGATGGGTCAGGATACTTCAGAAGGCAACTCCCCATCATTAATGATGGTATTCACAAAAATAAAACCAAGACTTTTATTTCAATGAGTTACATTATTTACAATAGAAACCTTGCTATCTGTAAACTCCTATTGAATTCTGTGAATCTATCAGTATGATTCCATGGGATAAATGAGTGGTATGAACAGTAGGAGCCTTAAGTAAACTTCCCTGGTGGTCCAGTAGATAAGACTCCGAGCTCCCAATGCAGGGGGCCCAGGTTGAATCTCTGGTTGGGGAACTAGATCCCGCATGCATGCTGCAACGAAGTTCCCACGTGCCACAACTAAGACCCGGCACAGCCAAAATAAATAAATAAATATTAAAAACAAAAAACAATAGGAGCCTTAAGTTCAGGAAAGGGATTTGTCTATCACTGTGGTTGGAGAGGTTAGGAATGTTGTTTTGGAGAGTATGAGATTTGAGTTTGGACATGAATTTATTCATTCATTCATTCAACAAATACTTATTGAGTATCTACTAATTGCCAGGCTCTAACAATAAAATGAGGAGCAATGCAGAAACAATTTCTCATGGAATGCAGTAGGCAGGCATTCCAAATAACCAAACAAATATAATTACAAACTGTGAGAAATAAAAGGGAAAAAGTACTGTGAGCCTAACCATGTATAGCAAGGGGATCTGATGTAATCTGGAGGTAAGAGAAAGCATCTTTGAAGAGGTGAAGTTGAATTATCAGCAGGATTATATGAAGGATTGGAGGGTGAAAAGAATGTTGAACCAATGGCAACTTCAGGAACAAAGTTCTTAGAGACAGCCAGGTACTTGGGGTGGTGGGCAAAGACATGACTAGAAGTATCATGACTTTGAGTAAAAGTCACACATGAATCTTGTTCAAGTGAAAAGATCATGTCAGGTATTGGAATCTAAGAGAAATCAGAATGTAAGCCCTCTGGATTTGGTACCTACACTGAGTTGGAAGTAGTTGCACCACAAAAGTGCAGAGACTCTAGAGACAAACCCCTATGATTAGATTACAGTTGGTATAATCAATGTATATTTCTTCTGCAAAAATTTATTTTTCTAAATGTCAATAAGAAATTGATCCCCCAGCCATAGAACCCACTTCCTGGAAGAACCCTTGTTCTAATTATTCAAATCATTACTGAAGGCAAGAATAGTACATCACCAACAGATAAACAAGTGAAGAAGCAGACACAATACAGAAAAGTAAAAGAAACATGCTGGGTTGCCATTTCTAAGAACTTTGGGAATAAAATATCTAGGAATCTAGAAAAATTTAATATTTTGCTCACAGTTAATTTTTTAAACTTTTTAAATATATATTTTGAAGAATTTGAATTTTTGTACTTGAATTTTAAAAAATAGAATGCAATCTCATAGCTTAGGTCAACAAATAAGAGATATTGGTTTCAAGGTTTCAGATGATATAAGCATTAATAGTTTATCTAGATATATTGTTAATTTGGCAGTGCTTTAGTGTTCCAGAAATGGAAATACAAGGCAGAGCAGTTGAAACAGAAGTAATCAATGTACCATATTGCATCTGTGGCAATGGTTAGAGAAGATGGTATCAGAGGAGAGTAAAACATTGCATACTGTTTTGCTAGCAGGCAAGGTCTAGTATATGAATATAATTTAAATTTCTTTACAGGAATAGAATTAAAACATATCCTCAGGCTTGTTGAAAATAGGGAAGGCTGTTAGTACTCAGTTGTTGACAACTAAAACACTACTGTAATGCCAATAATGTAATCTATACTTAGATGAATAATTTACAAAATAAGACTTTGTGGAAGGGAATCCCAGATCTTTGAAACTACTTCTGAAAAAATGCATTCTTTAAAATTTTACCTCTGACACTTCTTCAAAGCAGAACAGTTGCCAGTAGCACTAGAATAAATTTCATATTTTTAAAATAAATTTATTTATTTTTATTTATTTATTTTTGGCTGCGTTGGGTCTTCATTGCTGTGCGCAGGCTTTCTCTAGTTCCGGCGAGCGGAGGCTACTCTTCGTTGCATTGCAAGGGCTTCTCATTGTGGTGGCTTCTCTTGTTGCGGAGCACGGGCTCTAGGTGCGCAAGCTTCAGTAGTTGTGGCATGCAGGCTCAGTAGTTGTGGCTCGTGGGCTCAGTAGTTGTGGCCCGTGGGCTGTAGAGCGCAGGCTCAGTAGTTGTGGCTCACAGGCTTAGTTGCTCCATGGCATGTGGGATCTTCCCGGATCAGGGCTCGAACCCATGTCCCCTGCATTGGCAGGCGAATTCTTAACCACTGCGCCACCAGGGAAGCCTCCATATCTTAAATAATTAGGTAATTTTGTCCAAATTCTTGATTTGGAAAACTGAATATAAACAAAACATATTCCTGTTAACTTTTACCATAATTGATGCAATATAATCAAAAGATAAAATTTATAAACTTTTCCCTATTTTTGTCATATCATGAATATTATTTTTTTAAAATGTTGCAATTAAATGTTGGAATTTAAAACGTATATCAAATAATTTTTTAATCCTGGAGCGAGGGAACTCAAAAGACTTGAAAGATTAATAAATTTAACTACATAAAAGTTAAAAATTTGTACATAGGTAAAAATATGATAGTATCAATGAAAAAAAGTCAAACTGAAAAAATCTTGCAAAATAAAGATAATTTCTTAATAGAGTAAGAATATAAAAAAGTTAATTCACCCAAAAATATATAAATGGAAATAAACATGTGGAAAGATGCCAAACTTTAGTCATACTTATAATAAGATTTTTATTTATAAATTTTATAACTTTATTAATAATTTTAGTGTAAGGAAAATCAACCACTTTTATCTAGATTTGATTATAAATAAATTTGTTTGATAATATCCAGGGTTGATGAACATGTAGGAAAACAGAAACTCTCATATTCTTTTATTGGGAGTATAAATTATTCATTCCATTAAGATACCAATTTAACATTATCTATTGAAATGTGAAAATTTTGTTTGGTTCCACTCTGAGAATTTCCCCTAAGATATATTTATACAGAGCACACAGGTCCGTCCAAAGATACTCATTCCAGCATTATTCATAATGGAAATAATGCAAATGATCATCAATAGGTAACTGATTGACGAAAAGATGAAACATACATAAAATGGAATCTTATGCTGCTATTTCAAAGAATGGGGCTGCTTTATATATACTAATATAGGAAGATATTAGCACTCTAAAGTGGATAAAAAGCAGTTTCCTGAACAGTAGGTAAATTATGATTTCATTTGAGGGGCAAAAAGGAATATATATATAATGTGGTTGTATGTGCATAAAAAGTGATTTTAAGTAGACATACCACAGTGTTAATCACAGTTATCTCTGAGGAAGATAGAATTGAGAAAGAAAGTGGGAGGAGTAATTTTTATTTTATACAATCTTTTCCTCTTCGAGCTTTTATGAACATCAATTACTTCTAAAATATTTTAAGGTAGAAAGACACCTATTAAAACGCATGTAGCCCATTAAGAATACGAGCAACATTACAAAAGAAAAAGTATCTGTATTAGTTTTTGTTTGTTTGTTTTTAATTTATTTATTTACTTTTGGCTGTGTTGGGTCTTCATTTTTATGTGCGAGGGCTTTCTCCAGTTGTGGCGAGCGGGGGCCACTCCTCTCGGGGTGCGTGGGCCTCTCGCTATCGCGGCCTCTCTTGTTGCAGAGCACAGGCTCCAGACGCACAGGCTCAGTAGTTGTGGCCCACGGGCCCAGCCGCTCCGCGGCATGTGGGATCCTCCCAGACCAGGGCTCGAACCCGTGTCCCCAGCATTGGCAGGCGGACTCTCAACCACTGCACCACCAGGGAAGTCCTGTATTAATGAATGAATTACTAAGGTAACTGTTAGCTTCTTGAACCAAAGATCCATATCTGGTTTGGCTTCAAAGGTTCCAAAAATGTTTTGTATGGTACGTGTATATAAATAGCCATAAAACCGTGCAGCCCATAAAAGCTATTCTTTCTTTCTTCTACCCAGAATTACTTTCCCTCTCCTCTCTGAATGTTTAAATCTTACCCATCCTTCAAGCCCTGACTCAAATGCCAGCTCAGGTTCAGACATAATTATCATTTATTGATTGTCAGCTCTAGATCTAGCATTACTCTCTGTGCTTCCACGTGTTTTTATCTCTCTTCATTGTTTAAAGTCTTCACAATAATTCTGTGACAGATGTGAGTCTTTCTCACAGTTATGAGGCTTATTCAGTGCCTCATGTGTCATGGTAAGAGGTGGAGGTGAAAGAGGAAACCACGTCTCTCAGGTCCAAATTCTGGATTCATTCCACTTTAGTCCTCCATGGACTTGGCCCTGATTCCTCAAACAGCAAGTACTATTTTCCTGCTCTGAACTCTTCTAGCACTTTGTCAGTCTATCTTAAGGCACACATCAATTTCTGCTTTATATTTCAGTTACTCTGTCTCTATATGACAATGAGAGCTAAATCTAATAGTTTCAACCTGTGGAGGGCATGAAAATCACCAATGAACTTTTTTTCAATTTTTTTTAGTGTGCTAAAATACACATAACAAAATTTATTATCTTAACCATTTTAAATATACAGTTCAGTGGTATTAAATACATTCATAATGTGCAACCATCACCACCGTCCATCTCCATAACTCTTTTCATCTTGTAAAACTGAAAGCATAGTAAAACTATACCCCTTAAACAGTAACTCTCCATTCTTCCTTCCCCACAGCTCCTGGCAACCACCATTCTATGTACTTCCTGTCTATGATTTTGACTACCGTAAGTATCTCATATAAGTGGAATCATTCAGTATTTGTCTTTTTGTGACTGGCTTATTTCACTTAGCATAATGTCCTTAAGGTTCATTCACGTTGTAGCATGTGTCAGAATATTCTTCTTTTTAAGGCTGAATGATATTCCATTATACGTATATACCACATGTTGCTTATCCATTCATCCATCAGTGGACACTTGGGTTGCTTCCATTTTTTTTTTTTTTTTTTTTTTGCTTCCATGTTTTAGCAATTGTAAATCATGCTGCCATGAACATGTACATACAAATATCTCTTCAAGACCCTCTTTTCAATTCTTTTGGGTATATATCCAGAAGTAGAATTGTTGAATGATATGGTAATTCTATTTTTAATTTCTTTTAGAAAACACCACACTGTTTTCCACAGGAGTTACACCATTTTGCATCCCCACCAACAGTGCACAAGGGTTCTCCACATCCTCACCAACAATTGTTGTTTTCTGCCTTTTTGATAGTAGCTATCCTAACATGTATGAGGTGGGATCTCATTGTAGTTTTGATTTGCATTTCCCTGAAGATTGGTGATGCTGAGCATCTTTTCATATGCTTATTGGCCATTTGTATATCTTTTTTTAAAAAATAAATTTATTTATTTTATTTATTTATTTTTGGCTGCGTTGGGTCTTCAGTGCTGTACGCGGGCTTTCTCTAGTTGTGGCGAGCGGGGTCTTCTCTTGTTGCAGAGCACGGGCTCTAAGCGTGCAGGCTTCAGTAGTTGTGGCACGTGGGCTCCAGAGCGCAGGCTCAGTAGTTGTGGCGCACGGGCTTACTTGCTCCGCAGCATGTGGGATCTTCCTGGACCAGGGCTCGAGCCCGTGTCCCCTGCATTGGCAGGCGGATTCTTAACCACTGTGCCACCAGGGAAGCCCCATTTGTATATCTTCTTTGGAAAAATATCTATTTAAGTTCTTTGCCCATTTTTGAATCAGGTTGTTTTGTTGTTGTTGAGTTTTAGTAGTTCTCCTTATATACTGAATATTAATCCTTTATATATGGTATGCAAATATTTTCTCCCATTCTTTGGGTTGCCTTTTTACTTTGTTGATATTGTCTTTTGATGCAGAAAATGTTTTAATTTTTATGAAGTGCAATTTAGCTATTTTTTCTTTTGTTGCCTGTGCTTTTGATGTCCTATCCAAGAAGTCACTGCTAAATCCAGTGTCATGAAGCTTTTGCCCTATGTTTCGTCTAAGAGGTTTTTTTGGTGGCCATTTTTGTTTAGGGGGCTGCATGCAGCTTGCAGGATCTTAGTTCCCCAGCCAGGTATCGAACCCAGGCCACGGCAGTGAAAGTGCCAAGTCCTAACCACTGGACCACCAGGGAATTCTCTCATCTAAGAGTTTTATAGTTTTAGGTATTACGTTTTAGATATTATAGTCTTTGATCCTTTTTGAGTTAATTTTTGTATATGGTGTTAAGTAAGTTCCAACTTCATTCTTTTGCTTGTGGAAAACTGTGGGTGCAGTTTTCCCAGCACCATTTGTTGCAAAGACTGTCCTTTCCCTGTTGAATCGTCTTGGCACTCTTGTCAGAAGTCATTTAACCATATATGCATGGGTTTATTTCTGGGCTCTCAGTTCTATTTCATTGGTCTATATGTCTCTCTTTATGCCAGTACCACACTGTTTTGACTACTGTAGGGTTGTTTTTTTTTAATTTTATTTATTTATGTATTTATTTATGGCTGTGTTGGGTCTTCGTTTCTGTGCGAGGGCTTTCTCTAGTTGCGGCAAGTGGGGGCCACTCTTCATCGTGACGCGCGGGCCTCTCACTATCACGGCCTCTCTTGTTGCGGAGCACAGGCTCCAGACGCGCAGGCTCAGCAATTGTGGCTCACGGGCCTAGTCACTCCGCAGCATGTGGGATCTTCCCAGGCCAGGGCTCGAACCCGTGTCCCCTGCACTGGCAGGCAGATTCTCAACCACTGCGTCACCAGGGAAGCCCTGACTACTGTAGTTTTGTAGTAAGTTCTGAAATCAGGAAATATGAGTCCTCCAGCTTTGTTCTTTTTCAAGATTATTTGGCTATTCAGGATCCTTTATGATTTCACATAAATTTGGGGATGGGTTTTTCTACTTCAGAGAAAAACATCATTGGGATTTTTATAGGGATTGCATTGAATTTGTAGATCACTTTGGGTAGAACTGACATCTTAACAATATTAAGTCTTCCAATCCATAAACATGGGATACATTTCAATTTATTTATATCTTCTTTAATTTCTTTCAACAACGTTTTGCAGTTTTCATTGTACAAGTTTTCCTTCACTGGTTAATTCCTGAGTATTTTATTCTTTTTGATGCTATTGTAAATGGAATTATTTTCATAATTTCCTTTTCAGATTGTTTATTGTTAGTGTATAGAAATTCAGCTGATTTTTGTGGGTTAATTTTGTATCCTGCTACTTTGCTGAATTCATTTATTAGTACTAACAGTTCTTTTTGTGAAATCTTTAGGGTTTTCTTCATATAAGATCATATCATCTGTGATGATATTCAAGACATGCTATCCCATAATATGGCACCTTGATATGTTGGATATTTTAAGCTAAAGAAGTTTGAGAAATTGGCAGAAACAGGAAAATCATTTTGACCTTCCCCCCAACCCTTCTCCCCTGAAGCAAGTCATGTTGTTTCATCAAGTTTCATCTCATGTGAGAGATGCCCTGCCTTTACCCAGAGAAAAGGAGCATCCTTATCTCCAAAAATAAAGGGTCACCAAGGAAAGTCCAGTCAAACAGGCCTTGATAAGTTTCCCTCAGTTTACTACCATTCCCTCATATTCTGACCTATCATTTTTTTTAACAACTGTCTACACTTTTTCAAATCTGGCATAAAAATATTTAGGTTTTAACTGTTTCTTCAGGTCTTTATTTCCTTATGAAAGCTCTCATGTCATGTAAAACAAATAAATCTGTATGCTTTTCTCCTGTTAATCTGTCTTTGTCCATTTACTTTTCAGACACAGCCAGGGATAAGAGTGTTCAGGAAAATCCTTTCCTTCCTTACATCTGCAAACAGAGATAATTTTACTTCTTCTTTTCCAATTTAGATGTCTTTTATTTAGTTTTCTTGACTATTTGATCTGGATAGAACCTCCAGTGCTATGTTGAATGGAAGTGGCAAAAGTGGGCATTTTTGTGTTGTTCTAATCTTAGAGAGAAAGCTTTCAATCTTTCATCATTGAGTACGATGTTCACTGTGGGTTTTTTCACACATGGATTTTATTATGTTGAGGCAGTTTCCTCCTACTCCTAGTTTGTTGAGTGTTTTTAATCATACAAGAGTGTTGAATTTTACCAAATGCTTTTTCTGCATCAATTGAGATAATCATATAAGTGGGGTTTTTTTTTGTTTTTTGGGGGGGTTTTTTTTTGGTATGTTGAACCATTCTTGCATTCCAGGAATAAATCCCACTTGGTCATGGTGTACTTTTTTTTTTTTTTTTTTTTTAATAAATGTATTTATTTATTTATTTATTTATTTATTTTTGGCTGTGTTGGGTCTTCGTTTCTATGCAAGGGCTTTCTCTAGTTGTGGCGAGCGGGGGCCACTCTTCATCGCAGTGCGAGGGCCTCTCACTATCGCGGCCTCTCTTGTTGCGGAGCACAGGCTCCAGACGCGCAGGCTCAGTTGTTGTGGCTCACAGGGCCAGTTGCTCCGCGGTATGTGGGATCTTGGTCATGGTGTACTTTTTTAATATGCTACTGAATTTGTTTTGCTAGAATTTTGTTGAGAATTTTTGCATCAACATTCATAAGGAATGTTGGTCTGCAGTTTTCTTTTCTTTCAGTGTCTTTGATTTTGGTATCAACGGAAGTGTTAACTTTTAAAATGTATTAGGCCACAAACCAATGGAATCAGAATTTCTGCGTTTGATGCCTGCATATTAAAAAAAAAAAAAAAAAAAACCTGCATAGGTCATTCTGATGCATACCAAGGGTCAAGGACTGCTAGGATCGTCCACACCTGATTTGTCTGTGAATTTCCATAGTGCCTTGTGAAAAGCCGTTGCCTAAGAGTATTTGTTAAGCTACTCATAATCATTAATGATTTTTGTAAATTCAAATGTAGAATCAGAGATACCTCTATAGGAAGAAAAGTCCAAGTGGTTGGGTGATACAAACACTGTGAGGATCAAGTGGCATAAGCTCTAGGGAGGTAGTGGACAATGAGGTAAGAGGTAAAACAACTGGTGCACGAAGGTGTGCTCAAACACACCTTAAGTATTAACAAGGAAATAGCCATAAGGAGTAAGGAAAACAGGCTTCTTAGGTCTTTCCCTCAGGCTACATGCTGCCCTTTTATGATGGCTATGTTCTTTGTTTTCCTTTGAAAGGTATCCTTCTTTTATCCAGATCACACTTGCAGAAAAATGTTTTTGCTATATTGGAAGAATAAAGAATTTGCCTTCATTGCTCTCCTGGTCCCATGGATCTGTCTCTTGCTTCAACAGTATTTGGACAGAAAAGGCCCAGGGACGCCCTTTCTTCTAGCTTCCTATCACCCTCCAACCTCTTTTCCAGTCACAAGCTTCAGAATCAACCACTCAGCCATCGTCAACCTCTGGGACCAGCCAACAGTATGGAGCTTAGCTCCTTACTGCTGATCAACCATGAACTCCCAGATTCATCAGAAGTGTGAGTATCTCTTGAGAATGCAAAACCTACACGGCAGCTGAGCCCTCTTCCAAGACAAGCAGAAGCACTCCCAAGATGAGTGGGGAAACCCAGGACGCTAGGAAAGCCACCATCTCATGAACCAGCCTTTTGGGATCTGCATGCCCTGGGTTCTGCCCATGCAGACCCCCATCTCTGTGACTTCCTGGAGAGCCCCTTCCTAGATGAAAACGTGAAACTCATAAAGAAACGGCCACCACCTAACTACGCTCCACAGGCTGGAGGCCCCACACTGGGCTGGGCGAGGGTCTCTTCGAAAGGGCTTACCCTCAAGCACGTCTAGGAGCCTCCGGAACAGAGCCTGGTGACCTTTGAGGAGCCCCTCTGGCATCCCCCTTGTGTCGGGCCTTTGGCCTGAAGACTCTCTCTGCAACCACTAGGCAACTTTTTAAAAAACTTTTTATTTTATCGAAGTACAGTTGATTTACAATGTTGTGTTAATTTCTGATGTACAGCAAAGTGATCCAGTTATACATATACATACATTCTTTTTCATATTCTTTTCCATTATGATTTATCACAGGATACTGAATATAGTTCCCTATGCTATACAGTAAGACCTTGTTGTTTACCCATTCTACATATAATAGTTTGCATCTGCTAATCCCAAACTTCTAATCCATCCCTCCCCCACCTCCCCTCCCCCTTGGCAACCACAAGTCTATTCTCCATGGCTGTAAGTCTGTTTCTTTTTCATAGATAAGTTCATTTGTGTCATATTTTAGATTTTACGTATGTGATATCATATGGTATTTGTCTTTTTCTTTCTGACTTACTTCACTTAGTATGATAATCTCTAGGTCCATCCATGTTGCTGCAAATGGCATTATTTCATTCTTTTTAATGGCTGAGTAGTAGTCCATTGTATATATGTACCACATCTTCTTTAGTCATTCATCTGTTGATGGACATTTAGGTTCTCTCCATGTCTTGGCTATTATAAATAGCGCTGTTGTGAATATTTGGGTGCATGTATCTTTTCGAGTTATAGTTTTGTCTGGATATATGCCCAGGAGTGGGATTGCTGGATCACATGGCAACTCTATTTTTAATTTTTTGAGGAACCTCCATACTGTTTTGCATAGTGGCTGCACCAATTTACATTCCTAGCAACAGTGTAGGAGGGTTCCCTTTTCTCCACACCCTCTCAGCATTTGTTATTTGTAGATTTTTAAATGATGGCCATTCTGACCTGTGTGAGGTGGTACCTCACTGTAGTTTTGATTTGCATTTCTCTAATAATTAGCGATGTTGAGCGTCTTTTCATGTGCACTAGGCAGCTTTTTAACCACCCTGGAGCCCTCTCTCAAACAGTGGGCCAAGTGGAAATAATAAATATTCTTACAGAAAAAAAACGTTTTCCTTGACTCTCCCAAATTCCCTTGAAATTGTAAGAAAGCAAAAGAGGACTAGATCATTCTGGTAGTGCTTTGAAAAAAGATGAATTTATCTGGGACAGGGAAGGGGACTTAAAGGTACCACAGCAAGAATGTGGTTGAACAGGACTGCCTACATATGCCGTGCAAAATATGGTGTTCCTTACCTAAGGAATCATCTATTAAGGCAGCCAAATTTTGTTGATATCTCTGCCTGTTAGCTGGATACTTTTACAATAACAAAAAAAAATTTGTGTGTATGTGTAATATTAACTGACACTTCACTCCTCTCAATGTTTTATATTAACTATCAGTATAAGAATTTAGAAATCTTGTTGGAATTTGTTGTAATTAGATTTTACCTGATATGGACTTCTCTTATTATGTAGGAATGATAGAGCTAACCCACAAGTAGTAGAGTATAAACTTGAGTTGTTTTTCATAATATTCACAATAATAATCGTTAATTAATATCTTTATGAACATTTGCTATTTGGTAAGGATGCACAATGTTATAAAATATACTTCCTATCCTTAATGGGCTTCCAGCCTCACAAGGGAGACATAACAGTTACATAAAAAGTAATTACCCAAATACTCAAAATAATACAAGCTCTGTATTAAATAAAGCATACTCCCCATTACTACTGTATGAGTTCACATGGTCTGTGCCCTTACGGAGCTTGTAAGGATCCCAGATAGGTAAACAGATAATTTCAGCATAACATGATAAAGTATGCACAAGGTACTAAGGAAAAACAAAGTTGGAATATTTAGCACAGCCTGGTGTTCAGAGAAGGCTTGGAGAAAATGCTGCTTGAGTGGATCTGGAAGGATGAATGTGAGGTTGACAGGTGAACAAACATGGGCAGGGCTTCCCAAGTTGCAGTAACAGCATAAACAAAAGCTCTTAAGTGGGAAAATGCATGCCATATTGAAGGAACATGCAGAATTATTACAGTGTCAAGTGCATGATTGGGATTAATGGGGGATAAGTTTGGTCAGGTCATGAAGGGCCCGTGAGCCATGTTAATAAAGAGCTTGGACTTAAGCTGTAAGAAATGGGAGCCATTAAAAGCATTTAAGCAGGGGAATGACATAATTAGATTCATGTTTTAATTTTTTATTTATTTTATTTTATTATTTTTTTAATTAATTTATTTTATTTTTGGTTGCGTTGGGTCTTCAGTTGCTGCACGCAGGCTTTCCCTAGTTGCGGCGAGTGGGGGCTACTCTTCATTGCAGTGCACTGGCATCTCACTGCGGTGGCTTCTCTTGTTGCGGAGCACGGGCTCTAGGAGTGTGGGCTTCAGTAGTTGTGGTGCACAGGCTTAGTTGCTCCTCGGCATGTGGGATCTTCCTGGACCAGGGCTCGAACCCGTGTCCCCTGCATTAGCAGGCGGATTCTTAACCACTGCGCCACGAGGGAAGTCCCAGATTCATGTTTTTAAATATCTAATTCTAGGTGCAGTGTGGACGGATTAAAAGGGAATCAGACTGGAGGCAGGCTGATCACTTAAGATTATAGTGCTATAGTTTAGGCAATATATCATTAAGGATGAGGCTTCCCTGGTGGCACAGCGGTTGAGAATCCGCCTGCCAATGCAGGGAACACGGGCCCTAGCCCTGGTCGGGGAAGATCCCACATGCCGCAGAGCAACTAAGCCCGTGATCCACAACTACTGAGCCTGTGTGCCACCACTACTGCAGCTCATGTGCCTAGAGCCTGTGCTCTGCAACAAAGAGAAACCACCGCAATGAGAAGCCCGCACACCGTAACAAAGAGTAGCCCCCGCTCGCCGCAACTAGAGAAAGCCTGCGCACAGCAATGAAGACCCAACGCAGCCAAAAAACATTTTTTTAAACTTAAAAAAATATATATCATTAAGGGCCATAATTGGATATAAATGAACTAACTGAAGAGGACAGATTGGGAGATTTCAAGGAGGGAAATAAGATGGACTTGGTTTTTACTAAATGTATATGAAGGAGAGGATGGAGTCTAGAATAAGTGTTTTTTTCTAATTTGGATAATGGTCACATGAAGTGAGATTGAGAAAACTGGGAAATCAACGTTTAGAGGAATAGATGAACAGATCTGATTTGAGGAAGGGAAGGAGAGAGCAGAAGCTAAAGAGGAATGAAAGTTCAAGGGAAGTTTTTTGTTTATATGTTTTGTTATGTTTTAGTGTGTGAATAACTTGATCATGCTTGTAGGCTGAGACCCAGCATTGCATTTTATGCTGCATAGTAGGTACTCAATAAATATTTGTTGAAAGAAATGAAAAGAATGAGTTGAGAGGAAGACATTGGAGATAAAGAGAGAGTATATGTCTGATAAAGCAAGGTTCTGGGAAAAGAATACAGAGAAGACTCAAGGACAGAAGTGGATGAGTTGGTCTGGAGCAATAGAAGGCTATCTCATCCTCTGAGACCCATGGGAAGGATGTAGCCATGGTGGAAAATGAAGCCACATTTGTAGGAGTGGGAGAAGCTCAGATATCTGTTGCTTGATGACCTTGATTTTGTCAGTGAAATGGAAGTAAGTTTAGTCAGTTTAAGACGGAAAGTCCCGTGCTTGAGTGGATTGAGAAGAATCGTGAGGGAACTACTGCTGAGTGCAATGGGAGAGAGTGCTTTCAAAGGATAAATGAAAGTGTTGTCAAGGGGGTTTGGGGGTTTAGCTGAGATTGGACATCATGAATTTGCAGTGGTGCTGATCTGTACTTGCCTAAGTCCTAGAAGGACTCAGGAGTTTTAGAGACAATGGCTTTCTGGATAGGTGGGAGAGAAGACATGAATACAAAGAAGTAGAGGGTGTAGGAGAGAGTGCTTTAAGCAATTAACCATGCTGGTTGGAGTTAAGGAAGTAAGAAAGTTGGGGCAGTGTGGTAGGCTGAATAACGGACCCCATAGATATTCTAATCCACAGAACCTATGAATGTTACCTTGTATGGCAAAAGGGGGGTTGTAGATGAAATTAAATTAAGAATTTTGAGATGGGGAGATTATCCTGGATTATCTGAATGGGGCCTAAATGTCATCACTAGTGTCCTTATAAGAGGGAGGCAGAAGGAAATTTTACTATACGAGAGAGAGAAAGCCATTTGACAACGACAGGTGCAGAGATTGAAGTGATGTACTTTGAAGACGGATGAAGGGGCCACAAGCCAAGGAATACAGGTGCCTGCTAGAAACTGAAAAAGGCAAGTTAATAGATTCCCCCTCCAGAAGAAACCAGCTCTGCTGACATCTTGACCTTATCCTAATGAAACTGATTGTTGACTTCTGACTTCCAGAACTATAAGAGAATAAATATGTGTTGTTTTAAGCTACTAAGTTTGTGATAATTTGTTACAGTAGAAATAAGAAACTAATACAAGCAGCGAAAGACTTGTCAGAAAAGCTAGGCCTTGGAGGAATGGTAGGACATGTATAAACAAAGACAAGGGAATGGGGAAATGCGTGATAAAAAATGCAGATAGCGAGAAGCTGACAATGCCCACAGCATACTCAGGAACTGGAGACTAGAAGAAAAAGAGTGCTGGAAAATGAGGCTGAATCAGTGGAGTCTGCCAAGTGCTGAGGGCCTAGACTGCCTCCTTAATGAGTTGAACTAGTTGAGCTAGTTGCTACTGCAGGCTTGGGGGAGCAACCAAGGAAAGATAAACTTAAAGTTGATGTATAGGACTTCCCTGGTGGTGCAGTGGTTAAGAATCCACCTGCCAAGGCAGGGGACATGGGTTTGATCCCTGGTCCAGGAAGATCCCACATGCCGCAGAGCAACTAAGCCAGTGTGCCACAATTACTGAGCCTGCACTCTAGAGCCCGTGAGCCACAACTATGGAGCCCGCATGCCACAACTACTGAAGCTTGCGTGCCTGGAACCCGTGCTCCACAACAAGAGAAGCCACCGCAGTGAGAAGCCCGCACACCTCATCAAAGAGTAGCCCCCGCTGGCCGCAACTAGAGAAAGCCCACGAGCAGCAACAAAGACCCAACGCAGCCAAAAAAAAAAAAAAAAAGTTGATGTATAAGATTTTGGGGCAGAGAAACACTTCAAATAGGAATATTAGTTAAGTTTCCAATAGTACGAATATTAGATAAGGTCCTTCATTAGGGATAGTGGCACTGTATATCTCTCAGAGTTCTCCAGAGAAACAGAGCCTATATATTACATATGTATATATAAAGAGATTTATTTTAAGGAATTGGCTTAATCATTTGTGGGGGCTGACAAGACTGAAATGTGTAGGGGAGACAGCGGGCTGGAGACTTAGAACTCAGGCAGAAGTTGAGACTGCAGTCTTGAGGCAAAATTACTTCCTCTCTGGGAAACTTCAATTTTTGCTCCTAAAGTCTTTTGTGGGAACCCACTCAGAATCCTATATTGGTATAAAGATTATTTTAAGGTGAAGATACTTGAAATTCAACAGATAGAGAAAAAAATCCTTCTCAGAGCTCCCCTTATCTGACTAAAAGCAGCAACTTCTGGGAAATTAGGCTGCCATAAATTCCTCTTCAAGGCAGATCTATTCCCAGAAGGGAAAATGGGAAAAAGAGCTACCCCTTCTACAGAAGAGGTTTTTTTTATGGCCCTGAAGGAGCCGGAAAGACTACTCATACCTGTATAGACAAACATTATCACCAACTTTCTTATCTCCTGTTTGTTCTCCTGAAAACCCATTTATCTTTACAAAGATAAATGTTTTCCAACGAGTGCCTTTCTCCATCTTCCCTTCACCTAGTATTAAGATGGTATATAAGCCCCAAATTCTAACCATTCCTTTGAGTTCTCACAGAGTTCTGCTGCTATATGCACATTGCGTAAATAAACTCCATTTTCTCTTCCTGTTAATCGGTCTTTGTCAGTTTAATTTGCAGCTCTCATTCACTCAACCTAAGAGAGTAGAGTAAAAGCTTTTCCTCCCCTATGCTTTCAACTGGTTGCATGAGGCCCACCCACATTAACAAGATAATCTCCTTTACTTAAAGTCAATTGATTGAAGATATTAACCACATCTATAAAATACCTTCAAAGTAACCCACACTTAGATTAGTGTTTGATTAAATAATTGGGTAGTATAGCCTAGCCAAGTTGACATATAAAACAAACCACCACACAAAGGAAAGAAAGGATGGATAATGTCTGCCCCCCCACCCCGCCCGCCCCGCAAAAAAAAAATTGAGAAAACACTAGGAGGATTTGGTGATTGGCTGGAATGTGGGGGTAAAGAGAAAGGAGGTCCAAGGTTTTAGCCCTGGACACAATGGTTTGCAACTATCCTTCTCACATCTGTTCCTACCCTTAACTTCCATCTCACTCTTGTCCTACCCTGAACAATGGCATATACGTTTCTAACAACTGATTGGGGTTAGGGACACAGTGTGTGGCAATGTAACGAAGTTCTGTATCGGGATCATCCATGACCTTGGCCCTTTTAGGGGTAATGCTTTAGGTAAAAGTAATCCCAATGGAAGTATTACCATGGCTGTTATAGAAAGAGCATTCTTTTACCTAAGAATTGAATAATCAGTCAGATAGCAGAAGAAAAAAAGGGCAAGAAATGATGTGAGAAAATTTTCTGAAATAATTCTCTCGAATTGCCACTTTCCTCTGGGCAGTGACATACTAACTGGTTAATGTACCTGCTTTCATCGAAATTTAAGCAAATTAGTGTAACCTTGAGCACGGTTTACAAGCTTTCTGCATTTGACATAAGATTCATTTATCTGGGTTGGTGTTTTCCTGGGTTTCATTTCTATTTTTAGGTCTGGGTTTCTTTCTAAGTGACACACCGGTACTACTTGTGAATTATAAGCTTGGCATTTTGGCAACTCTAATAACGAAAACCTGAAGCGTGGAGATTAAAAGCCCTGCCTGGCCAGGTTTTAAATTGAGTCTGGATGCACTTCACTTACTCTGTTAGACTGGTAACTTGTTGCCAACAGAAACCTAAAGAAGCACATTCTGCAATTAATATGTTAACTATCATTAATGGCTTTGTTTTCTCCAGACAAGCCAACAGCATAGGCATTAGTCTTTAGTCTTGATAAACTGGTTCTGAGAAATGAAAATCACATGAGTTCGGGAAAGAGAATACAACCAAGCAGTGAATCTAGCAGCAAAATGCTTTTTACCCTCCAGGGTGAATTATAAAACCTCGAATTTAGAAGCTAGTATGACAGACTTTATTTAATGTGTCAGAAATGACAAAGCTTTATAACCTCCAGTCCAAATCTGACTAAGCCAGCAGACCACTTTCTACAGCCCCCAGGGCACCCAAACTCCTGCACACCCACCTCCCACTTCTCCAGACCAGCGCTTCCTCCACTCTGGAGCAACTGTTATCGAAACCTCACTTGATTCCTTATACTTTCCTCAGGGCGTCTACAAGCCCACCTTCCTACATTTCAGCTACAGACCAATGGCTATAACACAAAGCACCAGGCACTTTACCGACATTATCTGGTCTGTCACTTTATCTCTTTACTTCACACTGCCACTGTGAACTAAGCATTATTATTAGACCCATTTTATCGCTGAGCAAAATGAGCTTGAGAGAAATGAAGATCTCACATCTTATAAGTGATAGAAATGGGATTGTACCCTGGTTCTTCTGAATCCAAATAGTGCACCTATCATTTTACCTTCTTAGTTTATATAGGATAATTTTCTGAAAAAGGGATGGCTTTTCTCAGTTCGTCTATCACTAAGTGTGTGTGGGGTGTCCTACAGCTTAAAGACATGGTGGACATTTCCCAAAACCTTTGCTTACTTGGCATAAACAAGAAAGAATCGATCTGGGCTTCTGAACTGTCCTTACAGCTTCTAAAGGACACTGTCCATCTTCCATTTTTCATCTCTTTGGTGTGATGGAAGAGCAATGGGCCATTCAATAAATGGAGCACTACAGTTGGGGGATGCAGGGGAGGCATGGTAGCCTCCATCGCCTCCTGGTAGGCGGTAGGGTCATTGGCTCACAAGGCCCTGAGCTCTGGGATAATACCGTGAGCTGCCAATTCCCTTCCACCACCACCAATAACGCATCACACAGCAATGTGGCAGTACCGTTTTCAAGAGGTTTCATATCCCTTATCTCATCCCAACTTCAAACACCATTCTCAGAAAATTAAGTTGTGGGAAAACTTTATTCTACCCTCCACTTTGTGTGCTGAAACAAGAGTAACAATATAAGCCTCCTCCAGGTTAATTGCAGTTAATACATGCATGGTTCCAGTCTGATTGTCCACAGGAACCAGATTACTTCTCAGTCTCATTTTAACTTGTGAGGACATGAGCTGAATTCTGTGGAATGACGGTTATCTGTGAAAGATACCCACATGATGGGTTCAGGGCAGTCACGAGGCGTTTTCAGAGCTGAACGTCAAATCTGTGCTTTTCTGCTTCTACGCTGGCTCCCTGCCCCTTGTTCTTAGAGGCTGACAGCTGGGAAGTGTTGTCAGAATATCTGTGATTATTTCATCATCTATATCAACCTCAAGAGCAATGAAACTACATGTGTAAAGATCCAACGAGAGCTTTTCTTGAAATTTTGGGTTTAGACTACCCAGGATCTGCCATTTATTAGCTCTGTCACCTTGCAAATCTCTTAACTTCTCCTGATCTCAGTTTCTTCTTTTCCAAATGGAGATAATGAAAACTACCTCACAGAATTCTTATAAAATAGATAACTAATAAGAACCTGCTGTGTAACACAGGGAACTCTACTCAGTACTCCGTAATGCCCTATGTGGGAAAAGAATCTAAAAAAAAAAAGAAAAAAGAGTGGATATATGTATATGTATAAGTGATTCACTTTGCTATACACCTGAAACTAACACAACATTGTAAATCAACTATACTCCAATAAAAATTTAGAAAAAAAGAAGAAAGGAGGGAATTCCCTGGCAGTCCAGTGGTTAGGGCGCCACACTCTCACTGCTGAGGGCCAGAGTTAGATCCCTGGGTGGGGAACTAAGATCCCACAAGCCGTGTGGCACAGCCAAAAAAAACCTCAAAAAACAAAAAACCAAGATGAAAGGAGGTAACATCTGTGAAATTAGGATGCTCATTAAAGGTAACTCCTATACTTAAGTTAATTATTATTAGTTCTTACTAAAAGATACTTTGGGGCAAGGATAAATTTTACTAGGTGTTCCAGTCACACCACCTACGCTACGCTGGGACAGAAAATTTCTCATCCATATAGTATCTAATAAAGATGAAAATTCTTCCCAAAGAACTGAACTATAAAATCAAAACACAGCAGAATGAACACAAAGATGTACTGTCACCTTTAAAGACTCTGACTCACAGTTAAATGAAGAAAGTGAAAAATATTCATGAAAATGAAGCATTCTTAGGTCAACCAGAAGGAACGGGATGAGGAGGGAAGGTCATCAACAAAAGCAGAGCAAAGCTGCAGGCAGGTGTTACCCTGTCCGGAGGAGAGTGCATCCTCTCAAGCTACTTCCTGGTTTCCATCTAGTACCTCCTCTGTGTCTTTATCCTCCTGATTGGTTGGAATGATTCCCATTTGCATTCAAATATGCTCTAGTATCTTTCATATTTAAATCCTACCCCTCTTGACCCCCCATTCCCTCTTTGGTCACTGTACCATTTCTCTGCTCCAATGGTTAGGACTCCGAGGTATTAGAGGATTTTGTTGTTGATATTGTTGTTATTTGGCCGTGCCATGCAGCTTGTGGGATCTTAGTTCCCTGACCAGGGATTGAACCTGGTGGTGGAAATGCAGAGTCCTAACCACTGGACTGCCAGGGAATTCCCTAAATAGAGGTTTTGAAAGCACTGTCTACACTTCTTCCTGACTCCACTGCCCACCTCCCATTGACCCTTCCACCCGTTCCATCTAGCTTATGCCCCCACCACTCATTGAGGAAGCTCTTGATGAGGCCACCAAATTCAGTAAACACCTTTCAGTCCTCATCCTACTGGACTTCTCAGCAGTTGATACACGTGACGAGTGGCTCCTCATAACACTCTCCTTTTGGAATCTGTGACACTACCTTCTCTTGGTTCTGCTGCCACCTGCCTGGTTGTGCCTTTTCAGTCCCCTTTGTTAACACATTGGCTTGTACTCAACAACACAGTGCAAGGAGTTCCTGTCTGTCCCCAGGCTCTCCTCTTCTCTTGTTCTATACTCTGTTCTTAGGCAGTCTCAACTATTCTGATTGCTTTTTTACAGTGATTCACAGATTTCTACCACCAGCCCAGATCTTTCCTATATCATGAGACTCACATATCCAACTAGTATTTACTGTCTCCACCTGGAAGTCCTCCAGGACTCTTAGACTGAACATGTTAAAACTGAAATCCTTCTTTGATCTTGCTTGCCTGTTTCCTTGCGACATCCTTCTTCATTATTTCTCAGTTCAGTTAATGGCACTACCAATCACCAAAAGTTCAAGCCAGTAACCTGAAAGTCATTCTCAGTTCCCCCCTCTTGTCACCTACTATATCCACACCAGGCCCACGCCATCAATTCTACCGTCAACAAGTGTCTCCAATGCAGATGTCTCTGTCATCACCCAGCCCAAGCCATCGTCTTCTCTCGTCTCAGCTATTGCAAACAGCCTCCTAATTGGTCTCTCTTTTCTCTCTGTCCTTCTTCAATCACTTCTCTTTCTTAAAAGGTGCCTTGGAACATTAATTAAAATTCTTCAGTGGCTTTCCATTGCAGTTGGGATAGACTCTAGAATCCTTACATTGGGCCTTTGCCCATCTCTCTACGCTCTTCTCAAGCCACTCTCTGCCCACCCTAGTTATTCTTCAGCCATGCCTCTCCTTCATTTCTTGTAGAGCTCTTTCTGGCCACAGGGCCTTTGCATACACCGTTTCCTTCACGTGGATTCTCCTGCTGTCTCCTGCCTTGCCTTACCACCCCCTCCCCCATACCGTTGCCTGGCTAACTTCTACTCACCTTCAAGTCTTAATAGTCTCTCTTTAGAGAGGCCTTTCTTGACCTTCCTATCTAAAATAGGTTCCTCATAATTCTCATAACTTTTCCTTCACATTTACTACCATTTGTAATTATACGTTTAGTAGTATATTTATTCATTAAATATCTTTTTTCTCCATAGACTGAAAGCTCCATGGGAGGGGAAATCACATGTCTTTTGTGTATCAGTATATACTCATTCTTACCGAAGTGCCTGGGACATCATAGGCTCTTAATAAATATTTGTTGAATAATGAATAAATTAATATTCTTCTGACAGGCATGTTCTATTGTAAAAACAGACATTGGAGCCTGATGCTAGTAAACAGTTAAGTCATACAGCTCATGTCAATACCCCTTGCTAGGATTCTAGGCTTGCCAACCAATCTTTTGATAACTTGCCTTCTCATTTCTAATTCAAATATCTTCAGGTCCCACAGGGTCATAACTGAGTCCAGCTGAGCTTTAACACCAAAATTTCTAATTTGGTGGCTCCCCTGTAGAGCCACATACCTCAGCCCCCTAAGTGTCCCCAAGTATTTCTCAGGGTCCCCTTCTCTTCTCCAGCCAGCCCCTCTGCTCCTCTGGGAGGATGTTATCCTTCCCAAGGGGCTCTCCCCAGGGCTTTCCCAAATGGCACAGCCCTCAAGGATCCACTTAATGCTCTGTGTCTTTTGTCTTCTCTATGCTACGTTTCTCCTGGGACTCTTTTCCTTCCAAGTGATAGATCCCAATTCAAACTAGTTTGAGCACAGAGAAGGCCTGATTAGTTCTCATGACCCTGGAAGAGCCAGGGCTGAGCCTGGAGAAAGCTGGGAGCAGGAACCTCCAAGCTCTGGTTCTCTGCCCCTCGTCTCATCTTCTCTCCTCTGGTGGCTTCATTTGCTCGTACTGCAGACAAGTTCTCTCCACTTATTTGGGGACGCAGCGCAGCAGGTCTAGGGTTTCATGCCCAAGTCCCACATCCTAGGGGGAAGAGCTTTCCCCCACCAACTCTACTTAGAGAAATCTGAGGGAAGGGTTTTAGTTGACTGGCCACATGCTCTGCTTGGGTGACATCTCAGTCCTGTGTGGCCAGGGGTGTGGAATCCCAGGTTTCGAGTGGTGGAAAAGTCTCCCTGGAGACAGGAGGAGGGAGGTGCACTTCCAGGAGAAGGAATAAGAGTGTGGAAGGCAACATCAGAATGTCCACTATGCTATGTTTCGGGCAGAGATAGTGAGGCTGCCTGTTACAGGCTGAACTGTATTCTCCAAAAGACATGATGAAGCCCTACACCCCAGCACCTCAGATATGAGGTGGTCATTGCAGTTGTGATTACAGTTGACCCTTGTACAAAGGAGGTGGGGTGGGGGGGTAGGAGCACTGACTTTCAGCTGAAAATCTGTGTATAACTTTTCATTTTGCCTTTCGTATCCTCAGTTCCGCATCTGTGGATTCAGTCAACTGCAGATCATGTAGTATTGTGATAGTGTAAGTGGACCCATGCAGTTCGAAGCCGTGTTGTTTAACGTTCAACTGTAGTTAAGATGGTGTCACACTGGAGTAGTGTGAGTCATTAATCTAACTTGTGTCCTTATAAGAAAAGTTATTCACAACACATTAAAAAATGATGAGGGAGATTTTATTCAGGGTACCATCATGGTAGGTGTAGGGACCACTCCAATGGGGTTTTGCAGTATGGAAGAGAACTTGGGCTCGACTTTGAACACAACAAGGAAAAGTGAAAATTTATAGCCAGAGAGCAGGGTGGTGGGGGGGGGGGTCAGTGGATGGAAAATCACTAAGAGGAAACAGCAGGGGTAAGGGGGGATTTCTTGCTTAAGGAAACTAACAGGATTCTTGCTGAAGTCAGGCCAGGGTGATCAGACATTACGTGGGGGATGGAATAGGATGACAAACTAAACCACATATCGAGTGTGATCCGGTATCAACGGTGGGGCATTCTGGCTAAAACTGGGTGATACAAAGAATGACACAGAACTCCAAAAGTCGAGGTCTCGTTGAGAAGAGAGTTCAGAGGAGCCTGACTAGTTTGGTCAAGGGGAGAATCTTTATCAAGGAGAACCCCTTGCGGAGATGGAGGCAGAGATTGGAGTGATGTGTCCACAAGCCAAGGAACGCCAAGGATTGCCAGCTGTCACCAGATGCTAGGAAAGAGGGATGGAACAGATTCTCCCACAGTGCCTCAGAAGGAACCAACCCTGCTGATGCCTTGATTTCAAAATTCTAGCCTCCAGAGTTGTGAGAGAATACATTCCTGTTGTTTTAAGTTTGTGGTACTTTGTTACAAAAGCCCTAGAAAACTGATATACAGCCCCTTTCCCGACTCTGATTGGCTTTTTGTCTACTGGGCTCAGAATCACATACAGTTTCTCATGAAACCTCCCTATACCTTCTGACCAGCTTCTGACTATACCTCACTCCCTGTGGGTGTTCAAAACCTAGTGCACGAGTTTGGAAGGAGAAACTGATGCCATTCCCACTGTATCTGCTCCACTCTGCCCATTTCTCTCCATCCACCCTGCAACCATGGTCCCCCTATGCACTCACCCAGTGTGCCCTTTTTGGTTAACACAGGAACACACTGCTATGGGCCTCTCTTACTGACCGGGAGAGAGGTCTTTGATTAGGCTGACTCAGTAACTGTTAAGTTGAGCCATTGTATTTCTCATTGGAAACGAATAATTTGGCATTCTATTTTATACATTTCTGTCTTTGAGCTTTGTTAGTGAATTAGTATCTGCGTCCTTTTAACTTAGGGCTGCTAATTAAAGATTCCTAATTAGCAAAAGTGAAAGACAAACCTCTTGGGCCTGTCTGGAGGGGCTATCAGAAGGCCAGGTGATACCTGTCTCCATGATACTACCTTGTTCTTTTCCATTGAAATGTCTTCGTGCGTAAAATGGACTCTGCTCCTAGCACTCTTTCCTGCCCATGGACACCGCCCTCAGTCCTAATTGAGGATTAAAACTAAATGTGGCTGTTTTTCCACTTTATCTGCAAAAGCTGCTCTGATTTTATCTCTAAGTTATTCTTGTCCTATAAAAAGTAAAATGCTCCCAACTGATTAACTCTACTGTAATTTAGTGGTTGCATCAAATTCCCAAGAGTGTTTGTCCTTGGGCATAATTTTTATACGACTAAGTAGTTATGAGTGTCTATGTGCGTGCATGGTTGCTTGGCTTCCAATGAGATGCTTGTACAATGTGATAACCTTGTGCCATATGTTGGGCAAATATCTTGGCTGTAATTCACAGGCAATTGACACATTAATAGGTCCTCTGCCATTCTCATTGTGGAGACTCTGTGCTAGTGGCCTTTGTCTACCATGGATATGACAGAGGGGCAGGATTAGCTCACTGATGCTCGGAGCACAGTTGACAAGGGATTTCATGAAAACAAAGCCAAACAAACAAGGCAGCTTCCACAGGCACCTGGCTGAAAAAATTAAAGTTGATTGAATCCTCTATACAATGATAGAAAAGGAGGTAAAATATGCCTTTCCTAATGAGTTTCTTTACAATCATTAACTGTTTAAGACTTGCTCTTCCAGGAAAGCAGCAACTTTGCAAGACACATTCTACTGGGTCTGGGCCCCAGAGGTATTGTTCACACTTCTGGCAAGCAGAGTCACTGGACAACATTGCTTCCAAGCCAGTGCTGGCAAAGAACCCGACACTCTCTTCCCCTTGGCCTGCCCTGGCTACTGAGTGGCCACATGGGGATGGACTCAGTGCGGGAGAAATTAAATGTGCCCAGAAGGAAAAAAACTGAATTAAAGTAACAGTCTAAAAAGGACCATGAAAATAGACAAAATAAGTACAGATTCTATGTGAAAGAAGAAAAAAAAATAGCACCAAGGTTTACTAATAAACTTGGCATGAATAAATACTGTACCATCGGATTTAACATTATTTATGGATCTTTCATTTGCTATGAGTTGGCATTACCAGCAAGCATGAGGCACTCAAATGCAAAAGTACACAGGAAAAGCCATTTTCACTCTGTAAAATGAGCACATACAAGATTACACAAGTGCCCTGTGAAACGGTGAAAAGTCTGCATAGTGTGGTTTTAATGGTCACGCCTGTCCACACAGAAATCCCCACCAACCTGCCATTGTGCTCACCTCCACTGAGAATGTCTACCAACAGTGTCCCTCGACAAAGACAGCAATGTCAGTTCCAGACGAATAGGGTTAAAATACACTGGGATTTAAATATTACCTGGGGCTGAAAGGAGTAACTAAGGTTAGCTTTTACCCATTAGTGCACTGTGGTTGGCCAGAGAATTAGCTACTCCTCTTGGTAGTTATGGGATTGATATTTGATTTCTGTGTGGGATCAGGGTGCCCACCCCGAACAGGAAGTGACCAAGGGTCAGAGAGAATAGAATAAACAAAGCGTGTGAAATAGCAAAAGAGGTTCAGAGAGGCAGCGTGCATGGTAAGAATACTCACTTAACAAGCTCCAGAAAACTGTTATTACTGCCACTTCCTAAACTGTACAATTTTTCAGCAAACTACCTACATTTTGTGGGCTTCAGTTTCCTCATCTGTAAAACTGGGGTCATAATACCACTGTCATAGGACCGTTGTCAAAATTAAACTAGATATATGTGTAAACACAGACATATGAGACACAGTATGCCCTTGAAAATACAAACTTCCCAACTACTTCGCTACAGGATAAACTGAAATTGTGAAGGGGAGCAGGGTAGGGCGACCAATGGAGCATGTAAGGAGCTTCTGAAGTGCGGCCAAAGTCGGAGGCCACTGTTTTAACTGATTAATACTAGACTTCTTTCATGTAACTATTATAATCAGTGCTAGACCTCAACAGGGGCTTTTGGCAAACTTTTTCTGTAAAGGGTCAGATAGTAAATATTTTAAGCTTTGCAGCTCATGCTCTGTCTCAACTACTCATCCCAGCAGAGAAGAAAGGCATCCACAGACAATACAAAAAAGAATGAGTTTTACAGTGTTCCAATAAAACTTTATTTTTGGACACTTATATTTGAATTTCATGTAATTTTCACGTGTCACGAAATACTATTCTCCTTTTTTAAAAATAAATTTATTTATCTTATTTATTTATTTTTGGCTGTGTTGGGTCTTCGTTGCTGCACGTGGGCTTTCTTTAGTTGCAGCGAGCGGGGGCTACTCTCCATTGCGGTGCGTGGGCTTCTCATTGTGGTGGCTTGTCTTGTTGCAGAGCACGGGCTCTAGGCGTGCAGGCTTCAGTAGTTGTGGCACACGGGCTTAGTTGCTCCGCGGCATGTGGGATCCTCCCAGACCAGGGATCGAACCCGTGTCGCTTGCATTGGCAGGCGGATTCTTAACCACTGCGCCACCAGGGAAGTCCCACTATTCTCCTTTCGATTTGATTTTTTCCAACTATTTAAAACTATGAAAACAATTCTTAGCTCATGGGTCATACAAAACCAGGTGACAGGGCTGGATTTGGCCTGTGGGCTGAAATTTGCTAATCCCCGTTTCTGGACACTGGATTATTTTCTTTATATTCGTTACCTCCTTTAATTCAAATATCAATCTGATGAGCTAATGTTAGGAAGGGAACTTATTTTATGGAAAAGAAAATTGACCGTGGGATCAGCTGGGTGACCTTGGCAATTTTCTTAACGTTTCTCTACCTCAGCTTCCTCATCTACCTTGTAAGCTTGGTACAGAATTAAATGAGTTCTGACACATAAAGCACTCAGAACACTGCTTAACACATGGTAAGCGCCTCATAAATATTAACTGTTACATCCTCAAGCATTAAAAACTCTTCTCCAACATGATATTTAATGACGGCATAGCATTCCACGTAGATTTTCATGATTTACTTACCAAAGTCTCTAATGTTGGACTTTTAATTTGTCCTTTATTTTGTTTCCTCAAAAGGAACTCATAATTACTTTGTAGAAAAAATTTGAAGTGGAGATAAGGGGACTTCCCTGGAGGTCCAGTGGTTAAGACTCTGTGCTCCCAATGCAGGGGGCCCGGGTTCGATCCCTGGTTGGGGAACTAAGATCCCACAAACTGCAACTAAGCCTGCGCGCTGAAACTACTGAGCCCACATGTTCTAGAGTCCTCACGCTGCAACTAGAGAAGCCGGTGCGCCACAACAAAGACCCAGCGCAGCCAAAATACATACATAAATAAAGTGGAGATAAGAAAAATAAAAATTGCTCGTAATTCCATTATGCAGAGATTATAACTGCTATTATAATGTTATGATGTATGTTTTTCCAGGTTTATTTTTATCTTCAAACAAAGCTGGAGGAATTCCCTGGCAGTCCAGTGGTTAGGACTCTGCGCTTTCACTGCCAAGGGCCCGGGTTAGATCCCTGGTTGGGGAACTAAGATCCCACAAGCCTCGCAGCCAATAAATAAATAAATAAATAAAACAAACAAACAAACAAAGCTGGGGTTACACTGTACATACTGTTTTATAACATGAATTTTCACTTATCATGATAGTGAAGGGCTTCATGACCTCTAAGATCCTGATCTTGAACTCCTGGACTCTGATTTCTATTATCCTAGTTTAACATGTGCCTTCCCACTTCTCACACCTATTCCCATAAGGGAGACTGGGCTGACCATCTGGTCTTCTTGGCATTATATTTCTTACTGTGAAACTACAAATTGGCAGCTGGTTTCACACATCAGTCTCTTAGGAGTTTAGTTACTGTTAGCTCCCACTGTGAGCCTGAGTGATTACCTCCAAAACAGCAAAATAGGGAGTTTGGGGATCTTCAAAGCTGAGAACCTTGGGCATTATGACCTAAATAAAGTCACGCAGTCCTGTCTGAGCAGCCAGTCAAACCCTGTCAGCCTCCTTCTGTGACATCTTTATTTTGCTTTCTTTAAGTGCCTTACCAATGATTATACATGATGACTAGTATTTATCATTTTAAATGGCAAACAACTCTAAGTGGCTCTGGTGGAGAGCAAGTTCAGACATAGTTGCTAGAGACTAGCTGAAAGTAGATGCCCCTTTGGAGTATTATTTGAAATGCTCACTTTATACAAAAATGCCAAATTACCTCTCCCACTGTTAAAATATCTTGTTATACTTCTCCTTCCTGTTTATGTTATCAAAGAAGTACGTATGTATACTTCAGAACTCAAATTTTGATCTGTTTTTGACTAAACCTAGGTTTACCACACTATGGTAATTTTTCACATCGTTGAGAGAAAGTTGAATTGTTACAGTGAATTTTCTGTGGATATAGAAGCTTCTACAGTTGATTTAAATATCTAAAACTCTCAACACAATGTGTCTTCTGATCACACATGAAGTCAGGCACTGGCACACACTAGACCATGAACTGGACTGATCTGAAAAGACTACTGACTTGCTATCTTACCCCCTGTGTCTACTCTGGGCAATGAAAAGAAAGTCGGATGCATTTAATTTTTGAAGTCAAGTGTTTATTGATCTGGAAATCGAGTCTGTATACCTGCTGCTGATGGCAGAGTGTAGGCAGCACGTGAGCCACTGTGTTTTGTGTGCTCTGAGTGATGTGGGCATTTCCCTTTCACCTGTGACAGGGCCAAAGCAGAGGCACAGAGGCCTGAATACAAACACGAGAAACACCTTACCACCTGGGAGTCGGCGGCAGGTTCAGGCACATCCCTTCCTCAGGCATTTGAGCAGCTCTTTCTACAGCATTGCCCCGAACGGCAGATGGAAGAGTCAGATTAAAAACCAGTGAAACAGTGGTCCCCTAACCTCTTAACCTTCTCCTACTCCACCTCCTGACAAAAAACCAAACCAAAAACCTAAAGAGGCACTTTGTCGGCTAGACATCAACCATCTTCTTTAGCTTTATATATTTCCAAGGAAAAATTACAAGGATTGTTAAAGTCATTTTAAAACACACAAGAAGCAACTATTGAACACTTACTACTACAATGCCATGCATTGTCATATTCGTGGTTTTTTAAAATTAATCTCAGAACGGGGAAAACAGCTTATTAGCAGACCCCGCCCCAGAGGATGAGGCCTAGGTGGCCGGTAACACGAGCAGGGTAAATATCATAAATGGTAGAACTCAGATTTGAAAGCAGATCTGCGCCCTCAGACCCATGTCCTTCCCACGATCACACTACCACACATCTAGAGCAGAACCTTCTTAGCCACAGAGAGCAGCTAGCAGAAAGCCACTGCAGGAGGAAGGGCCCAGAGGAAAACTGCTGGGAGTGTCCAGTGGGGCAGGGGACAGAAGCACACGCCATGCGTGCAGTGTTATTTAGAAGCTTTTTTTCTTAAATATACAGAGATGTGTCCATACCCAGGCATGTCTCTCAAACATTCATTCATCCAGCTTGGGCACAATAGGGATGCTGGCAGATTGGCAGCGGGGGTTCGTGGTACAGCCAGCACAGGGTAACAGGGGGGCCCCCCCGGGAAGACAATCTAGCCAAGAGCGGGAGCCCAAAGGACAGTGTGATACCTGCGCAGAGGCAGGTGCTGGGCTCCAGGAACCGTATTGAGAGCTCAGGGTTAGGTCTGAGATAGTGAGTGACCTGTGGGTTGGATCACCAGAAAATGAAAGCAGCAGGAGTACTTTGGGCTAGTGGGTTTTTTGTTTCGTTTTGTTTTGTTTCGCTTTTTGCAGGGACTCCCCACGACGTGCTGGAACAAACAGTGTGACAGTTGGGTTGGCTGGAGGAACTGAGCGGCTCTCCCTCCCCACCTGCCATTCAGAAACCCCGCAAAAGTGTAGCCTGAGGGTGTGTGTGAAGAAGCAAGGAGTGACTCCTCTCTCCCCACGAGGAGAGGGCAGTGCACCCACAGTGGCCGGGTGTGTGCGCCCGGGTCGGGGAGGGCGGCAGGCTTGGCTCTGAATGCCTGAGCCTCTTCCTGGAGCTGCAGCTCTGCTTGGGGGCGACTGCTGTCATACTGTAGGTGTGCAAAGGTGCAGCCAGAGCAGGGTGGGATTCAGTCTTGAGAAGGTGAAAGGGACTTTTTCTTTCTTTTTTTAATAAATTTATTTATTTATTTATTTTTGGCTGCGTTGGGTCTTCATTACTGCGCCCAGGCTCTCTCTAGTTGCGGTAAGCGGGGGCTACTCTTCGTTGCGGTGCGCCGGCTTCTCATTGCGGTGGCTTCTCTTGTTGCGGAGCACGGGCGCCAGGCACAGGGGCTTCAGTAGTTGTGGCACACAGGCTCAGTAGTTGTGGCTCACGGGCCTAGTTGCTCCGCGGCATGTGGGATATTCCCGGACCAGGGCTCGAACCCGTGTCCCCTGCATTGGCAGGTGGATTCTTAACCACTGCGCCACCAGGGAAGTCCCTGGGCTTTTTCTTTCTTTTCCCCAAAGAGCCTGCAGTCTGGGGGCGGAGATCTGGACAAATCCCTAATTCTACTACTAAGGGCTAAGCACTGAGCATGACTGGTGGAAATCGGAAGTCAGGAGGACCCTGAAGTTGGTGTGGAGGAGGGGCAGGGGTCCAGAGGTGGTACTGGTTATCTATTTCTGCGTAACAAATTAACAAAAAGGTGGAGCTGCTTAAACCAACAGACGGTGATTATCTCACAGTTTCTTTGGGTCAGAAATCAAGGTGTGGCTTAGCCGGGGGCCTCCAGGCTGAAGGGCTTTCATGGGGTGGCAGTTTTGCCATTAGCCGAGGCTGCCCTCCCGTCTGAACGCTCAACTGGTGTCGGACCTGGTTCCGAGCTCGCTCCTGCGGTTGCTGACGGGAGTCAGTTCCTCACAGGCTGCTGGCTGGAGGCCTCCCCGCTGTTCCTGGTCACGTGGCCCCATCCCAGGGCGTTCGCAACAGGGCAGCTGGCTTCCTGCAGAGCAGGTGAGTGGGGGGGAGGGCCCCGAGAAAGGAGCCACAGTCTTTGCGGAGCTGATGTCACTCCCGCCATACTCTGTTCTCCAGAATCACATCAGGAAACACACTCAAGGGCATGAATACCAGGAGGCGGGGATCAGCGGGGCCATCTTAAAGGCTGCCTGTCAGAGTGTCCAAGCTGAGACCTGAAGAGTGAGGAGTTGGCTGAGCACAAGGGGAGGGGCGGGAGGGAGTGTCTGGCGGGTTGGGCTGCGGCTGTAACTCTGTGGCTGTGCGGAGAGCGGCTCCCGTGGGTGGAGACGTGTGCTAGAGAGACCAGCAGGGCCCAGAGGGCGTAAGACCTTTTAACCCAGATTTGTGAAGGTGGACTTTACCCTGGAGGGAGGGAGACCTTCAAGCTGGAGGCTAAAATTTAAGATCTGACCTTAGAAAGATGACGGTGCTGTGGGGAGAACGGATTGGAGGGAGTAAGAGAGAAAGAGGAAGGCCATTGGGGAATTTTGAATTAAGGTAGTGACTGAAGGAGTCTAGAGATACGAAGGAGTTGGACTGACGGTCGCCACCTTCTAGAACACAAGTTCAGCAGGGTCTCTGGTATCCCCAACCTTCTGGCTTGAATAACTTGGGAGAGCCTTTCTCTGAGATATGAAACACAGAGGACAAACATGGCTAGGAACTCAATATTTGAGAAACAGTGGGTCTGAGGTGCTTCGTGGGACATCCGAGAGTAGGCGCTCTGTAGGCAGTTGAAATGAGGGCATCTGCAGAGCTTCCCACAGAAATAGTGAGAGATGCAGATTGGATAATACGGCCACCAGAGCTTCCGGGACACCCTGAGCAGCAACAGTGCTTTGAAAGACAGTACAAGAAGAGAGGCCAATTGTCATGCACGAAAGAAAGCCTAAAATATGCTGCCAGGGAGGAAAACCAGGAGTCACGGGAACCAGAAAGAACACGGGGTATAAGAGTGTCAAGTAAGGACTGCAGAGCCCAGTGAGCTGAAGCCTGGGGCAGGTGGGGAGAGAGGTGAAAAGGAATGTTTTCCAGAAATACGAAGTATTATTTAATATTTTAGAAGTTAAAGCTGCCATTTCCAAATTCCATTAAAAGACAAACAAAATAGATAAGCATTTAGACATCAGTTCCCCAAAGTTGGTCTTTGTAGCGGCAACTTGAAAAAATCACCCAGGAGGCTTTTCAAAAATACCAGTTCCAGGGTATGTCCCAACCCTATAAAATTAGTCTCCCAAAATGGAGGCAGGGGCAACTGACATTTTTTTTAAAGCAGCCAAGTGATTTTTGAAGTGTGACAGGCTTTGAAATCACTTATTTAAACCTCTAAGAACTACTGCTTGATATTTGGCTTAAGCCCTTTCAGAAGAATTAAAGTGACAGAAAAATTCATAGTTTGCTGAGCTGTGAGAGGCTGATTGTTAAATTTAAGGCTTTAATAGGAAATTTAAAGCAATCAAGAAAATAAACTCCCCCACGAAGTTAAAAAACAACTAAAAAACACATCTTGTATGTTTATTATCAAGAAAATGCTAATGACGGCAATTAGGACTATAAATTTAGTTGAGAGTAAATGAGCGCTAGGCTAGTAAATAAAACTGTCTGTAAACATTTCTAAAATAGTTATCCTCCTTGGTGTGGTTTGTAAAAGAACCCAGTGGATATCTGAAGAGCTGGGGACCAGTTCCTGGCTCTGACTGAGTGGGAAGTCCTCATTGTTTCATAAACCAAGAAAAGCCCCCCAGCTCACAGTTGCCTCTTCTCTGGGAAAACCCCGAAGCTCTCTTCTCAGCACTCCTGGAGCAGCCTGGGCTGCACCCCGGCCTCCACGTCCTTACCGCTTTCCTTTGCCCCTTGGCAGTTTACCTGGGAGCCTCAGAAGTCCATTAAAAGCCCTTTCCGGGTCCTCGGGGATCCCTGGCCTTGTAAGCTCCACAACCAAACAGCAGCCTGTCACATACAAAGTCTCCAGAGTCCCCCTCGGGCCCCTCCAGGCTGGCAGCAGACCCCCAGGGACTTACCTCCCTTCCTCTGGAAATATATTTCAAAGTTCACCGCTCATCCCTCCCTTTTCTCCAGGACTTTAAGTTGAAATAGTTTTCCCATTTCTACTTTCTCTTGCTGTCCTTAATGAAAAACCTTATACTGGTTTTTCATTTCTTTTATACCATTAACTCCTCATCAGGAAATGAAAGTAACAAACAGAGGGAGGCTAGGAAATCACAGCTCCCCCTCCCTGGTTCAGTGGAAGCCTCTCTAGAAAGGCTCAGATGTTTACATCTTCAGGTCAAATTGCTCCAAACAATAGGTGCCCTTAGGTTTACCCTCACTGGGCAGAATGTGCCTAGTTTCACTGGTCTCCTACCTCACACAGGATTTCTCTGGGCTCCTTAGAATGTTTCTTTAAAATTATTTGAATCCCAAACTTATTAGTCCACAAAGAAATGCAAATAAAATATTATTCTTGTTCTATCAAGATGGCAAAAAAAATTAAAATGAAGTTTGATAATACCCAGTTTGAGCCAGCGTGCTGGGAAGCTGACTCATTCTTGCATCGCTGGAGGGGTTCAGAATCGAGAGCCTTCTGTACTGTACTGAAGGGTAAATGTGGGCGTACTCTTCACAGTAATCCCACTTTTAGGAAAATATCCTAAGGAAATAATCAAGAGATGCAGTCAAGGATTTAGGAACAAAGAATATGCATGGCAAAGCCATAATTGAGAAAAACTGGGAAGGACTTACGTGCCTCCCAGGTGGGGCTATTTCCACAAATCCTCCTGCATCTCTATGGTGCAAGGGGCGCATCCAGCCTTGCGGTCGTCCAGGTGGCAAATGTTTATTAGGTACCTACTTTGCATTAGGCACTTGCCTGGGTAAACAAAACAGGAAAGTTCCTAGCCGCCCCCGCCGGAAGATGCACTCACTAAAATTCCTAATCTCGTAAAACAAGTCTAAGATCGTTCACATTGTGCTTTTTCAGGGGAAGCGGGTTACACACTGTATCACCCCTCACTCTCTCATTCCCTGCCATAAGCAGTTACCAAATCCGAATATTTTTTCCTTCAGTGGCTCTCCCTACACGACCTCTTCGATTCCTTTTCAAAAGCAGATCCTAAGGCTCAGAGGTAACCTGATAATAGCAGAAAGAACACCCACATGGAAGTCTTCCGATTGGTTTCTAATTCCAGGAAGTTGCCGACTTTGGGCAAATCACGTCACCTCTGGACTGTTTCTAATCAGAATAAAGAAAGAAAGGGCTGGACCCATCTTTCAGGTTCTCGGAGTCCAATAATTTCTGACTCTGTGACAGAAACATCCGTAGATGAGGGAGTCTTACGCCGCGGCTAGAGGGAGGGGGAGGTGGTGAACCCCTTGAGGATCTGCGCACCTCTGTCCGGGGAGTTCCAGGACAGAGAAAAGGCAAGGGGCCGTGTAGCTAGAAGGAGGGCAACAGTACAGAAGCTGACGGGCCTGTGGCTGGTGGGGAGACCGGGCAGTGGCACAGGCTCGGCCCCAGGCCAGTTCCCTACACGCTGCCCTCCTTCCCCTGGGCCGACTCCAGGCCCACCGCGTTGGTAAGCAGGCAACGCCCTTCCTTCGAGTTGCTATTTCATAGTAATAAATAACAGCTAATAATTATTGGGTGCTTCCAGGTGCAAAACAGTGTGTAGTCAATTTAGTTACCTCACAACAAAAGTATGAGGTTCATTCTGCTGTGCCTGTTCTTCTTAGCGCAAAACATAGGCTTAGGAAGGTTACAAAACTTACAGGAAGTCGCTTGGCTAGTCCCCAGGTCCAGGGCTCTTCACCTGCATACTGGCCAGTCTTCCTCTTTTCCTGAAAAGGCAGTGGGACAGTCTCCCATTCTACCCCCTCTTTCCTGCTGCAGAAGACAGGAACTCGGGTCATTATGGTGGTAAGGGTTTATTGATTACCAACTGGGAGACTGAAATAAATAAACAGGGTTGCCTAAGTTTACGGATGGTCTTAGAATCTACTGGGGCCTCCTGTTTCCATTTAGAGCCCCCTTCCTCCAGCCCTCGTCCTCCACAGCGCCCTTCCCTGTCAGGTCAGGGTGAAGGGTCAGCTCTGAAGGAGCCGTCAGGAAGGAACAATCCTCGTCCTTTCCTCAAAGGGAGAGAGAAATTTGCAACTCAGAGGAGCTCAGATCTTGACACCCAGTTTGGACTTTGATCCTTGCAGTTAAGATCTGCTCTGAGAAATTTCCTGTGACCTGTTGAGGTTCGCTGCTACAAAGCAATAAGGAGTTTTGACATTAAGGGCTACTTAATTCAGGAATCTAAAAAGGCGGTTTAGTGTCAGGGTCCTATGAGCTCCTTGAAATTGTACAGGTGTGTATGTGCACAGGTGCATTTTTCTGGGGAGAGTGTTCATAGCTCTCCTTGGATTCTCAGAGGGGCTTACAGCTGCCCATAGGTTAACAATTCCAAGTGACAAGCGGGTGTTGCTAAGGGGGGGACAGTGGGCAAATCTGGTGGGAGTGGAAAAGGGAGAATGGAAGGTGGGGGAGGGGTATTCAGGTAAGACTTCACAAAGAGGCAGGATTCTGGGATGGGGGTTGGGGGAGCTAACATTTCTTGTGCTCTTACTGTGCGCCTGGCATTGTTCTAGACTAAAATTTACAAGGATTAGTTCATTCTTATAACAGCCTTATGAGGTAAATAAGATTATTGTTCTGGCTTTGTAGATTCATTCATTTAATAAATATTTACTGAGCACTATGTATCAGGCACTGTTCCCAGAGCTGGGGCTACAGCAGTTAACAAAACAGTCAAAAATGCCTCCTTTGTGGAGCTTACATTCCTGTGGGGAGACAGATGAGGAAACCAGGTTCCCAGAGACTTAAGTGACAAACAAGGGTCTTCAGCTAGTTAAGCAGTAGAGATTTGAACCCAGGCAGTATGGCACCAGAAGCTGTTTTGTTTTGTTTTGTTTTGTTTAAGGAATGTATAATAACTTTAAACAATTGAAAACTTAAATTTTCTGTGCAACAAAAAATACCAAAAATTAAAAGGAAAGTGAGAAAATATTGATATCGTATAGAGCAAAGAATAGCTCAAAAATGTTTTTAAACTATAAATCAAAGCCAAAACAGACATTAAAAATGAATGGGCAAAGATTACTAAAATAACTCAGAAGAGGAAATATACACGATCAATAATGTTAAATACTGGCTTCCTGAATTAACGTCAAACATTCTGTTTATTGCTTGCACAGTAAGGAAGAGCTTTACCTTGACAGAGTCTTAGTAACCTGTCAGAGGGCAAAGGGCGGAGTCTGGATATTTACTCAGGTTTTGGAAACTGGTCTAGGGCAGACCTTTGCATGGGGAAAGGGGGCTTGGTTAGGTTTGGGTAGGTCCATGATCTAATAGTTTGGGATTAACTGACACAGCCATGCAAGGATTTTAAGGAAGGGAGTTTAAAGAATCACAACAGCATGCCAGGTAGAAACCTAGAAGCAAAAATGCAAGTTGGCTTTCTTTGAAGGAGTGTATAACTGTGACTGCAGTCGTGTGCCTGCAGTTCTTCATGCTAGGCACTTGTTGGGTTTATCTAGATTTACCTGACCTGCTTCCGATCTTTAGCATAGATGTCTTTAGTACTTGTGGATAAACAGGTGATGGTGCTAAGAAGCCCATAGAATGAGGTAGAAGGGAATGATTGGTAAATCAAGTTATTGGGTTTTCCCTTTTTTTTTAAACCCCATTTTAATTACAGTGTGTGTATTCTCAACTTTTCAGTTAGATTTTTAAAAATCCTTGAGGTGTTATTGACATTCAACAAATTTCACTTACTTAAAAGTATGCAATTTTGTTAAGTTTTGACATGAGTTATGTACTCGTGAAACTATCACCACAATTAAAATTATGAATATATCTGTTACTTCCAAAGTTTCCTTGGGCCTCTGTCAAACTCCCCTCAGCCCCCATCTCCAAGCAGCAACTGATTTGTCTTCTGTAACTATAGATTATTTGCATTTTTGGTTTGATTTTATACAAATGGAACTCTATAGTATGCATTCATTTTTTGCCTGGCTTTTTTTACTCAGAATAATTGTTTTTAGATGCATTCATGTTGCTTCATGTATTAATAGCTTCCTCCTTTTTATTGCTGAATAGTATTCCATTGTATGGATATATCACAAATTATTTATCCACTCATCTGTTGATGCCAATTGGGTTGATTCCAGTTTTTGGCTACTACAAATAAAACTGTGATTAACATTCATGTGTAAGTATTTGTGTAGACATATACATATGCTTTTATTTCTCGTCAGTATTTAATTACTTAAAGAATGGCTGGATCATGTGGTAGGTATATGTCAAAGTTATTATTATTATTATTTTTTGGCCACAGCTTGCAGCATCTTACTTCCCCAACCAGGGATCGAACCTGTGCCTCCTGCAGTGGAAGTGCAGACTCTTAACCACTGGACTGCCAGAGAAGTCCCACAAAGAGTGTACATTTGGGCAGAGACTACTTAGTCTGGGGCTTCGCAGATTTGTTCTCGTCTCCTTTCAGGCCAAAGGCCTTTGCCACAAATATGTTCCACTAGATCCTTGGTTAGGCCAAGAAGCATACAAACTTGATTTCTTTCTTCGTATTTATTGGAGCCGGAGGTCCTGGAGCAGCACTGTATGTCTTGTATCTGGCACTGCTCAGTCATTTGGAACAGAAAGAATAACCCAGAACCCAGAAGAAATTGAATCCCAGTGATCAATATATGTTCTACTCAGTGAATGTGGATTACAGCAAACTGAAAAAAGAAGGTCCAGACTTCTAAATGAAATGTTTGACTACAAAGCTGCTTAGAATGAAGGTCTTCCAGAAGTTATCTGTAAAATTTTCTATTTAACCAGGAAGTATTTCCCCTCTACATACATGAAATCACGTTGGTGTATTGTGTTGGCGTTTACACTGATTAATAAATGTCTGAAACTTGAAAAAAAAAAAAGCATACGTACATTCTTAATTTTTGTTAAGTCTAATTTATCAATATTTTAAATATTTATTTATTATTATTATTTTTAAATTTTTGGCTGCATTGGGTCTTAGTTGCAGCACACGGGATCTTCATTGTGGCATGCAGGATCTTTCGTTGTGGTGCGTGGGCTTCTCTCTAGTTGTGGTGCACGGACTTCTCTCTAGTTGTGGCCTATAGGTTTTCTCTCTCTAGTTGTGGTGCGTGGGCTCCAAGAGCGCGTGGGCTCTGTAGCTGTGGTACCGTGAGCTCCAGAGCGTGTGGGCTCTGTAGTTTGTGGCATGCGGGCTCTCTAGCTGAGGCACACGGGCTCAGTAGTTGTGGCGGGTGGGCTTAGTTGCCCTGCGGCATGTGGGATCTTAGTTCCCCGACCAGGGATTGAACTGGCGTCCCCTGCATTGAAAGGCAGATTCTTTACCACTGGACCACCAGGGAAGTCTCCATCAATGTTTTTTAAGGACTGTACCTTTTTTCATATCTCAGAAATCTTTGCCTAACCCAAGATCATTTACCATGTGTTTTCTTTCGAAGTTTTCTAATTTTAGGATTTACATTTATATCTATGATCCATTTTGAGTTGATTTTTGTATATGGTGGGAGGTGTGGATCAAACTTCATTTCTTTTACATGTAGCTATTCAATTGTTCCAGGACCATTCACTGAAAAGACTATCCTCTTTGTCACTTAATAACCCTTGAACTTTGTTGAGCAATTGACCATATATGTTTGGGTCTATTACCAGACTCTTTGTTCTGTTCAATTGATCTATTTGTCTGACTTTACCTCAATTTCCCCACACTGTATTTATTAATCACTGTAGCTTTAGTGTAAGTATTGAAATCAGGTAATGTAAGTCCTCCAAGTTTGTTTATCTTTTTCCAAGTTATTTAGGCTCTTCTAGGGCTTTTGCATTTCTATATTAATTTTAGGATCAATTTGTTAAGTTCTACGGAAAAGACTGCTGGGAGTTTGAATGGGATTGCACTGACTCTATAGATCAATTTGGGGAGAACTGACATCTTAATAATATTGAATCTTCTGACCTAGGACCACACTATATTTCTCCATGTATTTAGGACTTCTTTAGTTTCCCTCAGTAGTTTTCAGTGAGCAAGTCTTGCACATTTTTTGTCAAACTTATCCCCAAGTATTTCAGATTTGCCTTGTAATACTATTGCATATAGAAATACAACTGATTTTTGTGGATTGACTCTATATCCTGCAACCTTGATAACCTCACTTATTAGCATCAGTAAGTTTTTAGTAAATTCCATAGGATTTTCTACATGGACCATCATGTCATCTGTGAATAAAGACAGTTTTACTTCTTTCTTTTCAAACTTTATGCCTTTTTTTTCTTGTCTTATTGCACTGACTAGAAACTATAGTACAATGTTGAATAGAAGTATTAAGAGTGGATATCCATGCCTTGTTCTTGATCTTATGGGGGAAGCACTCAGCATTTCCCCATAAAGGATGATGTTAGCTGTAGGTTTTTTGCAGATGACTTTCAGTATTTTCTGATCCATGAACACAGTATATCTGAGGTGAGGAAGTCCACTGAGTTTTTGGTTTTCTTTTCTAAACCATGAATGAACATTAGAATTTGTCAAAAAATTTTTGTGTTTATTGGGATGAGCATATAAATTGTTTTTATTTTTTAATCTGTAACTGTGGTGAATTATATTGCTTGACTGAATGCTAAACCAACCTTGCTCTCCTTGACAGACCCCAATTAGTCATGACATACCACTTTTATCACTGGATTTGAATTACTAATATTTTGTTAAGGATTTTTACATCTACATTCATGAGAGTTCTTGGTCTGTATTTTTCTTTTCTTGTAATTTCTTTGTCTGCTATAGGTATCAGGGTAATGCTGGCTCATGGGATGATTTGGGAAGTATTACCTTGTTGTGGGCTGAATTGTGTCCTCTCAGAATTCATATGTTGAGGTCCTAACCCCCAGTACCTCAGAATGTGACTGTATTTGGAGGTAGGGTCTTCAAAGAGGTAAGTTAAAAAGAAGTCATTAGGGTTGGCCCTCATCCAACATGACTGGTGTCCTTATAAGAAGAAGAAATTAGGACCCAGACATGCACTGAGAGAAGACCATATAAAGACAGAGGTAAGACGGCCATCTATAAGCCAAGGGAAAGGCCTCAGAAGAAACATCCTGCTGACACCTTGATCTCAGACTTCTAGCCTTCAGAATAGTGAGAAAATAGATTTCTGTGGTTTAAGCCAACCAGTCTTCGTTACAGCAGCCTTAGCAACTAACACATACTTCATCCATTTTCTGGAAGACTTTGATTAGAATTTTCATTATTTCTTCCTTAAATTTTTGATAGAATTCACCAGTGGACGGCTTCCCTGGCACCCTCTCCAGTGGTTTCCCAGCAAGTTCTGGGCTATGCCACTCCCCTGGTGCCTGACAGCAGATTCCAAACAAGTGGCACTGGTGCAGCATCTCAGTAAACTTCTTTACCATCCGGTGGGCCATGGCTGTGCCCTCTTAATAAAGTCTGACTCTCAGCCCAAGGGGGAGGGGGCTTTTTTAGGTTTGCCTTGCCTCAGCCCTAGGGTTAGTGGCTGCTTCCTATATATGCTATTCTTGTATTCTTTAGAGTTCTTTTCATTGCTTAATAGCAAATAGTCCATAATTCCAATTTCTTATTACAGTAGTCCGTGATGGTTACTTTTATGTATCAACTTGGCTGGGCCATGGAGCCCAGATATTTATCAAACATTATTCTGGATGTTTCTGTGAAGGTGTTTTTTGGATAAGACTAACATTTACATTGGTGGTCTTTGAGTAAAGCAGATTACCCTCCATAATGCATCCTATCAGTTGAAGGCCTTAGTAGAGCAAGAAGGCATTCTGCCAGTCAACCCTCTTTGAACTTGAACTACAACTCTTTCCCTGGGTCTCCAGCCCGCCAGCCTACCCTGCAGATTTTGGATTTACCAAGGCTCTACAATTGTGTGAGCCAATTCCTTAAAATAAATCTCTACATATACATATACATACACACACACATCCTGTCGGTTCTGTTTCTCTGGAGAATTCTCACATAGTTCTATACATTAAACTACCCCTCTTCAAATTGCTGTGTGATTTCTGTCTCTTGATTTGGACCCTGACAAACACACGATTATTTTCCCCTGAACTCCGAATCCATATGTGCAACTGTCTATCAGCATCTTTACTTGGATGTCTATCAGGCATGCCAAACTTACTGCCAAAAGTAAGTTCTTGATGTTCCTCCTGCAAACTTGTTTCTCTTATGCTTTTTCCAATTTTTGCTAAAGACAACTCCATTTTCAGTGAGGCTTTCCCTGGCTAACCCATTTACAATTGCAGTCCATCTCTAAGCAGTCCCAACTATACTTTCAATCCTTCTTCTTTGCTTGTTGTTATTATCTAACTACTATATGTATTACCTATTTGTCATGTTTATTGTGTAACTCCTCCATTAGAATATAAATTCCATGATAGCAGGAATTTGATGTATGTGTATGTTTAAACTGCTTTATGTCCATAACCTAAAGTAATGCTTAACATACAGTGGGTAATCAATGAATCTCTGCCTTTCATTTTTGCTGCGGACTAAAAAGCTAGTTATTTTTGAGTGTTTTGTTTAAATACTACCCTTTCCCCAGTTCATAAATACATTCTACATTTTCTTCAAAAATTTTTGTTTTGCCTTTTACATTTAGGTTGTTAAGCCAAGAATTAATTGATCTTTCTGTATGGTGTGAGGTAGGGTTTTTTTTTTTTTTTTATAACCCCTTTTAGATAACCAGTTGCCCAGCAGGCTATATTTCTACTACATAATGGTTTTATGTAGTTTTATCTCTCATAATGGTTTTATCCCTCTACTTTCTGGAGTCACTTGCCCTGTGAACTGCTCAGTATTAAGGTTCTACAAAAATGAAGCAAAACAAAGTATCAACCCCACAGTTTTATTTGTAAAGAATGAAGCATGAAAAGTCATATTTAAATGTACTCCAAAACCTGAAAAACCCACATCAGTTTCTCTGATACATATGTTAAAGTGCTTGATATCACAATACTCTTTAAATTTTAAGTATGCTCAGATGAGAAAAAAAATCCAGTTCTGATGCATTTTGTTAACAATACAAAGAAAACAATATAATTTAAATGCAGAAATGCTCATTTAAAAAAAAGATACACAGGGTACATTTATACATGGTTCAAGTGTAACATAGAGAATTCTTTTTATAAGTTTAACACCCTCATTTGATTGACAACAGGAACTCTTACCACACCTCTCTACTTTTAACAAGATCTGTCTAGTGTTTGGAATAAAGGCTGGGCCACATGTAAATACATTTAGGTAATTGGGTCAAGCGTGATTCCCTCCCACATAACCCAAGGATACCCTGGATTCCTTCAAATGAGGAGAGTGTTTTTGACGATTTTTTTTCACTCTGGTATTAATTGCTCAATGTGATAACTTTCTGGAGCCAATCTTTATTTTGTCCTTGAGAGGACAATCAGGTCTAGTAAGATCTGAAAGGATGAGGTTCTCCTTGGATTACTCTGATCTCACTCCATCGGTACCCTCTTCAAAAAGCTTGGAAATCAGTTTGATTCAAGAGATTTATAAATGTATTTTAATAGGAATAAGAGACCTAGTAGCTTATTATTTGTTTCTGTCTCCTTTTACACTAAAAGGTAATGTAACAAATACTTACATAAGAAACACGGACTTCAAATGACATGGATGACTTGGAAATAGGATTGATTCACTTTACAAAAGTAGAGAAGATCTCAAGACTCCATTCTCAATCAGTGAAGGTGTGTTAATACTGAAATGTAAATAGCTACGGTTCAGATTGTCCTTTCGAATGGTGAAAAAGATAGACTAGTTTCTGTAAACCTCACAGAGAAAATACTCACAGTTCTCAAAATGAAAATCTACTGAAAAAATCATAATTCTTAGCAGAAAGAAGCTATTTCATCATTAAGAGTTACACTTCCAATGCTGTCAAATAAATATTTCCCTGGGGAATCTGAGGTCCTTGTCTGTTGCCTCATGTTTCAAAATATCTCAGAGGTGTCAACATTTACTACACATGGACTGTTATGTATAGCCTCTATCCCTCTTTTACTTACATTTACATATTACAGTGCTTTATTGCCAAAAAAAGGAAATATGAGCAATTCAGTATTTCCCCTGTATCATTCATATAGTGTGACAGAAGTTCATTAAAATGATTTCTTAAAAAGCCATGTTAAAGTAAATACCACAGTGTTACAAAAGGTACAAAATGTGTGAAATATTTAAAATAAATTTTAGAGGGAAATTATAAACTTTTGCAAGCTTTAGGTTCTTCTATCAAATTCTTGCCCCCAGTGGGAAAAAGGATGGAGAAGGTTGGGAAGCCTTCCTTTTGTTCTCAGTAGCCCATTTTTCTCCACTGAGAACCCTACTTTATACTACTCCACACTGAGCCTCAGTCATTTTTAAGGCGCTGGTGAGCCCCCAGACAGGGCACAGCTTCAGGGTCTCACACATAATACCAATGTCAGTGTAATGCCACTATGTCACCAAGGTTGATATTAGGAGTTTCAGGACATTTGAAAAACACTTGGAAGATAAATGTTTCAAGAGATAATATTTTTGGCAATTTAATTTTAAAACAATTTCTTCTTAAGCTATTATTATATGAAAATACTAATTATGATTCCAGGCATTACTTTTAATTTATTTTGAGGAAAAAAAAGTCAATTACAAAATTGATTTTTATGTACTTTAACTTTGAAGTGTGATGATAAAGCAATATACTAATTTAAAGTATTAACAGGAAAAAAAATAAAGTGTTAACAGAGCAGAAAGTATACTTCTGAATGACTTTCAAAAGTCAGCTTAGAAGGCTATGTACATTTATTCTAAGGATTCTGCTACTGTCCTGCTCAAAATATTTTGATATTGGCTCAAAGACAGTTATAAGCCATGTAAGAACTAAGTCTTATTTCTTTAGAATTGTGTTACTGGAAAGTTACTCTTATGTGACTCCAAACTTTGCTTAAGTATCCTTTTCATTCACCAACTTGTAACCTAAGGACTTTTTGTTGTTTCCAAATATTAAATTTCTTTTGAAAGGCCACCATTTCCCATCACTGGCAGTATTCAAAAGAATGGGCTGTAGGTCATTCAGGCAGCTCATAAGAAGGTCCCCAGCTGTCTGGAGCACTGGCTTTATCACTGGCATACATATATGGACTCCCAAGGTGACCACTCTAAAGGGCCTAGCATTCTAGAGGATGTGTCAGTTCTGGTGTGATTCCTTCTTTTGAAATTGGTCGTTTCGCTACTGTAGTCGGACAACAGAAAGTGGGATGAAACTTTAGGTATAACTCTTTGGGGAGGTATTACTTTTTAAAGTAATGGTTTTATTCACAGGTCCGAAATCCAATTTTGCTCCTAGTTTTTTTTTTTTTTTGGCTGCGCCGTGAGGCTTGTGGGATCTTAGTTCCCTGACCAGGGATCAAACCCGGGCCCTTGGCAGTGAGAGCACGGAGGCCTAACCACTGGACCGCCAGAGAATTCCTGCTCCTACTTTTTATAATAGGTGTAATTCTCTATAACTTAAGGACAACTTGTTAAAATGAATATTAATCCCTGTGCTACCTATATAGGTGGATGAATAAACAACCAAGGGTAGAAAGGCTATTAATATGAATGCCTTGAAGGCCAGTCTCATGCAGCCTGGTGTAATAAAAAACATGAATTCTAGACTCTGTGTTGTCACTGCCCAGGTGTGCGGGTAAGTATTTAATCTCTCTGACCCTTAAGTGTTCCCATCTGTAAAATGAGAAGGCTAGACTAGATGACTCAATTCTAGCCTGCTAACCTAAGCCATCTCTCTGTTTGCCCAGAATGTGTCACAAGCATGGCCTTTGGAAAAGGTAACAAGAACAAAATCCGGGATTGGATCACGCTATGGTTTCTCATCATTGAAACAGTAAGTGCCTAGTGTGAAACTGGTGCTGGATGGCTCCCATAACAGACTTTCCATGTCCCTGGAACAGCCATATCACTGTGGACAAACTTTAGCTGTAGGCAAACAAATTTCTGGTCCACCCAGGTCACCCAGAACCATCTTCTTAAACCCTTTCCACGGGTTTCTAAATGCTGCCTTCAACTCTCCCTACCCTCCTCAAGTACTCAGTCTCGTATTAAAAGCGCGTGTGCCTTGGCTGAATACAGTGTTTGATAAAGGGAGTGAGGCACTTGTTTCATTAGTTTCTTCTTCCAGGAAAAAAGGTAAACAACGCTATTGGCTACAGCCTGGACCCTCAGATTACACAAGGGTCCTGAGAGGCCATGGCTTTGCTTCTCAGCCACAACTGGGAATAAAATCTGGAGCTCTGCTGAGGCAATTTCCCTGCTAACAACATGCAAATGCCTAATTAGACTTACAGGACTGACCGTAAGATGAAGACTTAAGGTAACGAGCTAATACCAAATTTATTTAACTTCCTTAAAAAATACCAAACTGGAAAGTTACTCACAATGTTTGGTCTTCTAAAACTGTTGCCTCTTGTTTTGCTTCCATTTTGTCAGTACTGGCCTGTACCTTCTCTGGGCCAGTTGTTTTACATTTTCACCCCTGCTTAACAAAAGAACATAAAGCTTGCCCTGAAACACCCAGAAAGGGTTCATTCTTTCTCTCTTCTTCTGTTATTTGCATTATCATGGTCAACAAATACTTTCACAAAAACATTCCAAGCCACACAGAGCCCTCCTCCTTCTTAAACATTCTTTCCATTTCCTGAGGGGGGATGGGCACCGGGCGAGGGGAGGCGGGTGATTGGAACCAAACAAAGACAGTGTTTGTGGTTATCCTTAAGAGGTAAGGGACCACTGCAGGGTTGAGATGGCCAAATTAAAAGTACAGAATCAAACTGCTGTTTGCAGTTCTTAAGACCATGAGGCCAACACTCTGAAATTCACATCTCCCCAAAGTACCTCAAATAACAAGAATAAAAATGCCAAGAATGAAGTTAGTCTAGGCTAATCTTTCCAAAGTGTAAAGAAGTTATAATCCCACAAGTTAACACACTTCTCAGGGCTTTGTGTGTTCTCTTTCCAGTTTAGCCAAGCTCCTGGGGTACAGTATTTAAAATATTTGAATCATATCTTGTGCTGACGGAAAAATTTTTCCAAAAGACTGGAAAAGTGGCTCAATTCAAACGTATGAAACCATGTGAAACTTAAAAGCTATAAGTGAGGGCTACTATCCCCTACAGTAGGTAAAGCTGTTTACATTCACAATACAAAGGATCAGACACCAGGATGGCTGGTTACGACATAACAATGCATTCTGAGTTCCTTTGTGATACCTGGAGGAAAAAAAAAGCCCCACTGGGTTGCACTGTATTTACATGTTTACTGGCTTCTTCCTGACTAGCACCACTCTTTCTCCTCTCCCCTCCAACTCCCAATACTTTTAAGCTACTTATTTTAAGTCACAGGAATATTCAATCTAAGAAAAGTTATCTTATTAGAGTAATATAATTTCTCAAAGAAGAGAGCATATTTACACACATCTAACACATGAAAATACTCTATTTTATACTAAATTCCAGGTTCAAATGAACTACAATACAGCATTTTACCTTGTCTGTAGTGTCAGGATTGTTCAAATTGGGGGATACGGTGTGTTGCCCCCTGCAGTGACTCACTACCTTGTCAGACAAGTCCAAATCGGTCCCCATCGTTGGGGAAGGTTCAGGAACAAGGGGTCTGGACTGAGAGTTTCTAGCTAATTGGGTTACACATCCACTCCTTTGATGAGTGAGCCTTCTAAGACTATGGTGAAGTCCTGGATGGTCTGCAGAATGCGGATGAGGGAGTTGACGGTCATGCGATCTCGCAGGAGGGCGCTCTCCTCATACATTCGGGTGATGGCAGGACACTCGGCTAACAGTGGAATCCACTGTGGGAGCAGGCGATCCCTACAGACCCAAACAGAAACAAGTCCTGAGCACTGCTGCCCTCGCTGCAGAACAAGGCACACACTGGAGCTTTTGACGGGAAGGTGTGGGTGTGGGACTGGATGGGGAAAAAATCTAGCCAAGCTCTGAGGTCACCAAAGACAAAACCAAAGTCAAGTAGCTGGATAATTACTGGTTAAAAAGATAAGGTAAGGAGACAGTGTAAGCTAATGAGGAAACCCATCAGATTCTAAAAGTGGGTCTGCACAAGTTGGCCATAAGGACTTAGATGTATTAAAGAAATTCTCTATTCTGATTCTACCACTTAAAAAAAAAAGGCAGAATGCCATTTTGTATTCTTTTTTACAGGGATGTTAATCAGACATCTGTGGCAAAGCATGCCGAAGTATACTGACCTTTTGGGAAGAAAGTCTCCATTTAATCGTAGGGACTAGCAATTTTTTTTTAATTTACACAACGTTACAAGGTAAGGAACAAAATCAAAGCAGAAAAACATTAAGTAGATTTTATAAACCAAAAGAGGGGTTGCGCTGGTCTAATAAATCAGAACAGTAAAGCGATAAAAGGAGATAAGGATCATACTCAAAAGGAACGTAAAAAAACACAGCTGAAACTGGGCAGCTTTTATTAAGAAGAAATACAGAACTTAACTCAGTAAACCAGTTGTTTCAGGAGGACAGGATCTCAATCTTCAGTGTTTCCTGATTAAACTGACATTAGCTATCTGTCACTAAGTAGCTAAGACATCCTCAATGAGCACCTCTCACTACGCTTTCACGACAAGGCAGCTAGGCCATCCTGCACCTCTTGCTGGGGCTTCTAGGGGTTTAGAAGAAAACAAACATTGCACAGATAAAAAAATCTTCTAAAGATCTATGGGGTTCATTTCTTACAATTCTGAGAGCCGTTTTAAAATTAATGGCGTGTACAGCTCCTATGTGTCATTTTAAAAAAAGAAAGGGGTAGGAAATTGTCTTAAAGAGAAGACTTTCCATAGTAAGAATTACTCAGATAGTAAGAATTCCACAATGTATTAAAATTAAAGCAACATGGTAGCATGTACACACTATACAAGCTCTATAGAGGAAATATATATGTGTGAATGTGCTGGTGTGTCTAATTATCTACCCATCTACCTATTACTTATCCACCCACCTCTGGTGCAGTACTGTGTAACGGTTCAGAGCTTTGGGCTCTGGAGTGCGACTGGGTGTAAATCTTGGCTCTGCCTCTTTCTAGCTGTGTGATCTTGGGAAAGTTTGTTAACTTATCCGTGCCTCTTCTACTTTTTATTTTCTCATCTATACAGTGGGGATATCGCTTGCTACTTCATGCAATGGTGGTGGTGAAGTGATAGGAGGGTTAAATGAGATAATGTATGTGAAGTACTTAGCATACTGCCCAACACATAGAAAGCACCCAATAAACAGGAGTCTCATAAAATTTGGTACGAAAGAAACCCAAGGGAGAGCTTTGGAAGGGGCATGATCTGGTATAATCTTTTCTAAATTCTTGCTCAACATATGACAAAGATAGGGAAAGTCAAGAACTGGCTTAATACCGTGTTCCAAGGCAAACTAAAATCTGGAATTTGCCGTCCTTCCCAATGTTCCTGGGTGCAGTATTAATAGCATTTACATAGTGGCAGAAGGTTTTGCAGGATGATTTCTGAATGAGGACATCATCTTCATTGTCTAGAATCTGGTCAGTTGTTTCAAAATAAGCAACTGCTCTCTCTGGAGAAGGAAGTCAGAGTCATATCACAATACACATAATACTTCAAATAAAAAAAGATGAATCACTTGGTTTATTCCGGAAATATTAACGACACTGCATTATAGCCAGTCCTAAAACCAAAACCATTACTTTATCACTGGTTTCACAATAAATTCTAGAGGCCCATGTTTCATGGTAGAACAATATGCTCCCAGGAGTTTATTTTCTAATCTAGACTGCATTCCAGACGGTTGGAAAGTTTACTCTCTTTAGAATACCTTCAAGAAATGGCAATTGACAGCAAAGAAAAAAAAAACCCATGAACTTGTCTGTTAAGACTGGAGCCTTCTAAGAGTAAGTAGCAAAGACATGGTAGCCATTGAGGTGGCGCCCTTTGTTCTAGTTACAGAATGGCTGGCTAACACTGTGCAACAAAATTCTTGAAATGGAACTGCTTCAGTAAATCTGAGGAAGAGGGACTTCCCTGGTGGTGCAGTGGTTAAGAATCCGCCTGCCAATGCAAGGGACATGGGTTCAAGCCCTGGTCCGGGAAGATCCCATATGCCATGGAGCAACTAAGCCCGTGCACCACAACTACTGAGTCTGCGCTCTAGAGCCTGCGAGCCACAACTACTGAGCCCACATGCTACAACTACTGAAGCCCGTGCGCCTACAGCCCGTGCTCCGCGACAAAGAGAAGCCACCGCAATGAGAAGCCCGCGTACCGCAATGAAGAGTAGCCCCCGTGCGCCGCAACTAGAGAAAGCCTGCGTGCAGCAACGAAGACCCCACGCAGCCAAAAATAAATAAATAAATTTATTTTAAAAAAAAATCTGAGGAAGAGTTATGTATATACATATCAGAAGCAGGAGCAGTAAGAGTCTATGCATTCCAAAAGAAAAAACAACAACCCACTCTAGGGGGCCTAGCTCTGTCAACTTTTCTTTCTTTGTCTAAAAGTTATTGGATAAAATCAACTACTTCATCCAGGCCTTATTTACAAACATGAAATGATTACTCTCCCTGTTAAAGAAACTGGGAATTGTAGAAGAAGCTGCATAGCAAGATAAAGAATACAAAGTTTAGCGAGCTAGAGCAGTGCATTCCAGTAGGACTTTCCATGATGATGAAAATATTCTACATCTGCAAGGTCCAGTTCTACAGCCACTAGTAGGGCTGGTGTGACTGAGGGAGTGAATTTTAAATTTAATTTAAATTAAGCCAATTTAAATAGCCACATGTGACTACTGGTTACCATACTGGACAGCACAGAACTAGAGTGATCCTTTTAAAACATAGATTATATCATGTCACTCCTTAGCTCCAGGCCTTCCAAGGACTTCCCATCCCATTCAGTACAAAGAACAAAGTGCTTCCAGAGGCCTAGAAGGCCCTCCACAAGCGGCTCTGGCAGTAAACACCGTCTCCTCCGAATCCCAGCCCCTCTCCCTCACTCCGCTCCAGTCACACCGACATCCCTGCTGCCCCATGCAAGGCCAAGCACAGCCCCACCCTGCTCTGCAGGGCGCTTCTCTCAGCCTCCAGCGCCCTCTTCCCCGTATTCACAAGGCTCACTTCCTTAAAGTCTTTGCTTAATGTTACCTTGTCAACAAAGTCTACAAGCACCCCAATTAAAAGAGTGCTCCCACTCCACTTCCTTTCACCTTGCTCCATTTTTCCGGATCAACAATGACCTTCTAATATATCAGATGAATTGCATATCTGTTATGTTTTTGTGTATTGTTTGCCCCTACCAGATTATAAATTTGTCAACCATAGGAATTTCTGTGTTTTGTTTACTTTTATCTTTATGTATATCTTGAACATATGTATATCTTGAGAATACTGTTTAGAATATTGTGGACATTTATATATATTTGTTGATTGAATGAAAAGCACAGATACTGCTTATTTGATATTTACTTTTAAAAACATACACCCTTATCAATAACTCTTATTCACTCAAATTCCTGAGTCTGAGTTTTCTAAGAAACATTTTGATGACCTTATAACAACATACACCAGCTTTAATTTACCTATGAAGTCCCAGATGAAGACGTTCTTGTGAAAGATGCGAGCAGATTTGAAGCCATGGTGGAAAACTTGCTCAAGTGCTGCAACTAAGCCACTCTCTCCACACAGCAACACAGTGAGGCTTCCTCTCTGTGGAGCGCAACACACAGTGCCGGAGAATAAGCTCTTGCTCGATGTTTAAGAAAAATACTAGAGGAACAAGTGCTGAGAGTAGCTATGAAGCATCTTTTGCAGCTATTAGAAAGCTTACAAATGAAAATTAAAGCACCTTTTATTGTCTTATGTATCATGTATAAAGCAGCTTTAAAAATCCTACCATATTAAGTTTTATAGCCCATCATACCTCTTTTTCAGGTTTGTGAAAATGTTTCACAATATTGTTCACAGCTTCTCCAATTCCTTCTTGGATCTGTCCAGCATTGGGTTCTAAAAAATAATCAATAATGGCTGAATTCTCATGCAAGGGAAATAAACCAAAGTACTACAGGACATCAGCTGTGCCTGCCTGTGGTGGAAACACTTCACCAGAGCAGGCTGGCTTGTCAGGGTTCCATGAAACTTGCCTTGGCCAGTTTGGCCAAGGGAGAGGCATATTGGCACAATGGAGAAGAAACCAAGAGACCCCCAAGACTCAAATCCCAGCCTTACCACTTGCAATCCATAACCTTGGTCAAATTCTCTAACTTCCTCTGAGTTTGAGTTTCTTCAATCTAAAACAGGGAAAATACACACCTCTTGGGTCACAGGGAAAAGTGAATGAGATATTAGGTGTAAATCATCCGGCATGGTGCCTGTCACAAGGTGCTAGCTAGTCCTCAGATCTAAGGAGAGAGGTGGGAAAGACCCACAGCATCATTCCTCAGGTACCCCTTATCCCACCTATCTCCGAGTCCTTAGTAGGCACAGACCAAGGCTTCTGGAGCTCTGAATGTCTAACTTGGATCTTGTGCTTTGCTGTTGTCTTAAAAGTAAAGGGTATATGTTTAAAGATGCCAGGTACATGGGGACACCCTGCCTGAAGCCCAGAACTGTTTCTTTCTGGCTAGTTAGGCCATCTGGGCACTGCTTCATTCTCTCAGCCAGTACTTGCTTACCTAGGCCCCCTTCCTGAGGGAGCGCTTGGTGGGTTGCTTGAATGGAATCTAAAGCACCTTTGCCTCCCAAACCCCAAGAATGATTAAAAAAAAAAAAAGGAGAAAAAGACGGAAAAGAAAAAAAGGTGGTAAACAAGTTTCATCCATGGATAGAAGTAAGTAACAAGAGAAAAATTAAATAATTGGTCTTTTCTTGTAGTGATTAACTCTTAAATCAAACTCACATATCACACTATAAATGACATGCTATACAGTCTAGAATTTAAGAATCTTTAAATTCATACTGCTGGAGCATTTCTTGCATAAGACATTTTCCAGGTAAGACTCAAGTAAGTTTTTTCTATATCAACGCAAAAAAATTGTTAAAATGGAAACCTCTTATAACTGAAGGACTGATACTGTGTCATCTCCAGCTCCTAGTAATTTTTTTACTTGTACCTTTCTCTTTTAAACATGAAGATCTATTTTGAAAGCTTTTATTCATTTCGAATGAACCCTGTGCTGATCAGCATTATTTTGAAACCAATTTGAAGTGTTTAGTTCTCTAAATATCACCTTGCACACACTGTGAAAAAAACACCACGGTACCCATCTCTCAGTTTCACGTTATTTAAATTTTTCTGCTTATTGAGAAAGAAAATATGACCAGAAGTGGGGGATAAGGCCTCTCAAAACATTAATACCCCATGAAATTGGACTGATTCACAAGTTGTAATAATTTGGAAGGACTGAACTGAAACCCACTTTTAAATTTTAAATCAGCATAGTTGAGGTATTACATACAATAAATTCACCAATTTTAAGTGTGTAATTTGATGAGTTTTGACAGATGTATAGACATATAACCATCACCACAGACATAATATAGAAAATTTCCATCAACCCCAAAAGTTACCCCGTTCCCCTTTTCAGTCAATCCCCTTCCCCAGCTCATAACCCCTGTCAACTGCTGATCTGCTTTTCATCGTTATTATATTGCCTTTTCTAGAATTTAATACAAATGGAATCATATAGTGTCTGGTCCTTTGTGTCTGGTTTCTCTCACCTGGCATAATACTTTTGATTCATCCATGATGTTAGATATATCCACAGTATTGCTGAATAGTATCCCATTGACTAGATATACTACTATCTGCTTCTCCACTCACCAGCTGGTGGACACTGGGGTTGTTTCCATTTTGGTTATTATGAATAAAGCTGCTAGCAGCATTTGAGTACAAGTCTTGGTATAGATATATGTATTTATTTCTTTTGGGTATATATCTAGAGTGGGACTGCTGGGTCAAGTGTATGGTTAGTATATGTATGTCTTTAAAAGAAATTGCCAAATGGTTTTTCCTTTTGCATTCCCACTGGCAATATATGAGTATTCCACTGTTCTCTATCCTTATTTTAGCTATTCTAGTGTGTGTGTGTGTTAAATTTACTTCTGAAGGCAGAGAAGAATTATGAATACAGGGAATCATTTGAGAAAGAATAAGGGAGATTTTTAGACTGTATCATTCTAATAGCTAATATATTACTATGTACTAAGAAAGGGATATGGAATAATAATATCTAAGGAAGCTGCTTTGTTAGTTAACTAAGGACCTCTTAGGTACCTCTTATTCTACTCATGGTTACTGTCTATAAACTGAAATAAAACCACTTCACTGATAAACTTCTGTGATTTTTCACTAAATCATACTGCCTCTCTATTAGTTTTCTGTGGTTCTGGTACTAGGCTACCACAAATTTGGTAACTTAAAAAAGCAGAAATTTATTCTCCCACAATTCCAAAGGCAGAAGTCAGAAATCAGTATCACCAGGCAGAAATCAAGGTGTGGACAGGGCTGCACTTCCTCTGGAGGCTCAGTGGAAGAAGCTGCTCCTTGCCTCTTCAAGCTCTGGTGGCTCTGGCATTCCTTGGCTTGTGGCCGCATCACTTCAATTTCTGCCTCCATCTTTCTATTGTCTTCTCCTCTGTGTGTGTCTAATTTCCTTTTGCCTCCCTCTTATAAGAATACATGTGATTGCACTTAGGGCCTACCTGGATAATCCAGGATAATCTCCCCATCTCAAGTTCCTTAACGTAATTATATTTGCAAAGACCCTTTTTCTAAATAAAGTAACATTTACAGATCCCAGGTATTAAAATCTGACACCCCTGGGAGACATTATTCAGTCTATTATAGACCACATTAGTATAAATTAGAAGTTTATTGTACTATTCAAAATGGCATATGAACATAGTATCCTATCCACAGAATTCACTTTTTTATAGTATTTTGTTTTATCACTTCTACAGGAAGTTGGGGGTGGGGTAGGGAGAGGAATTTTTAGAATTCCTCTTAGAAAAAGGGGCTCTGGATAACTAGATGTGGGAGTACTGTAACATGTAACTGTCCTTATTCCTCCTTTAAGTTTCAGGCAAGATATTATTTATTCATACTTCCAAAGCTTAATTAAAACAGAAGCATGCAATTTTTGTTGGATTTTAACATCTAAATTCTTCAGGCTTTTAATTATTTGTTAATGTCCTGCTTTATTTTTCCCCCTTTTTTCTCTCCCCATTCTTTTTTTTTTTAATTTATTTATTTTATTTTATTGGCCTCGTTGGGTCTTTGTTGCCACACGTGGGCTTTCTCTAGTTGTGGTGAGCGGGGGCTACTCTTCGTTGTGGTGCACGGGCTTCTCATTGCGGTGGCTTCTCTTGTTGCAGAGCACGGGCTTCAGTGGTTGTGGTGCGTGGGCTTCAGTAGTTGCGGCACGTGGGCTCAGTAGTTGTGGCTCGTGGGCTCTAGAGCGCAGGCTAGGTAGCTGTGGTGCACGGTCTTAGTTGCTCCGCGGCATGTGGGATCTTCCCGGGCCAGGGCTCAAACCCGTGTCCCCTGTATTGGCAGGTGGATTCTTAACCACTGTGCCACCAGGGAAGCCCTCTCTCCCCACTCTTAAAGCTTTCCTCTCAAATTAATTTTCCTCAGCTTTTTTCTTTTCAATCTCCTTACCGTAATTCATTAATACAACAGTTTTCTATGAAAGGGCTACATGATGCCTGCAACATGACACACTGGAAAATAAAAAAAACTATTTACTGGTAGTTTTTCCCGTCAGTGAAGTGATGCTTAGTCTCCTGGCCGTGGTGGGTGATTTCTGCTGGGGTGGAGTCCGACACTGCTTCACCAGGTCCTCATCTGCTGCTGTCATCATCAGTTCTCCAATGAGAATTCTCTCCAGGCTTCCATCATCAATGCCTTTCCCCAGCCACCGCCCGCATGGGAACCTGGTAGGACAGAAACAAACTTCAGAATCACCAATATCTTACTAGCTTTAATTAGAATTTTTAAATGGCACCATGGGTGAAGCCCATCATTTTAGTGCCTGTGGGTTGCTTTTTTCATTATGAAAAATTTCAAACACGTAAAAAAGCAGAAAAGTATAAGAGACACCCATATTCTTATGACTTAAACATAACATTTTGCCATATGCTTCATTGTTATTTTTTGTTAAAAGTATTTTAAAGTAAATTACAAACAACAGGACATTTTACTCCCAAGCACTTTAGAATGAGTCTCTGAAAACTAAAGATATTCTCTCTTATATAAAGAGAATAAATTGTTATCACCAAATTAAAATAATTCTTTAATATTTTCTCATACCTCGTCTGTATTAAAATTCTGGGGTTAGGTTCAACAACAATATCTTCAAACTAGATGTTAACGTGGGAGTTAAGTTACAGGAGAAAAGAGGAGAATGCTCTCAAAGAAGAGTGCTGGCTTTGCCGGGAGCATCTGAAAGAGCTTTCCTCTTACTGATATTATTTTAAGCTTCTTTTTTGTGTCCTTTTTTTATCAGACTTCCACCAATCTTTTTCAACATTTGTGGACTAAGCATTAGCAGCAAACACAATCAGTTTCTTAAAAGTATTTTGGGGCTTCCCTGGTGGCGCAGTGGTTGAGAATCTGCCTGCCAATGCAGGGGACACGGGTCCGAGCCCTGGTCTGGGAAGATCCCACATGCCGCGGAGCAGCTAGGCCCGTGAGCCACAACTACTGAGCCTGCGCGTCTGGAGCCTGTGCTCCGCAACAAGAGAGGCCGCGATAGTGAAGAGGTCCGCGCACCACGATGAAGCGTGGCCCCCGCTTGCCGCAACTGGAGAAAGCCCTCGCACAGAAACGAAGACCCAACACAGCCAAAGATGAATAAATAAATAAATAAAGTAGGTGACTTAAAAAAAAAAAAAAAGTATTTTGGAGACAATTTTGTATTCGGAACAAAATAACACAATTTTGTTATGACATAAACAAAAACAAAACAACCCAAAAAACTAAACTAAAATTCAGAAGGCAGCGGGAAAGCTTTGGAATGAAAACAATTCTCAAACCTTTTCTTGTCTAAAGAGTCTTAAAAGAAGTCTGAGCTCCCAAGGACATTTACTTACCTGTATGTATGTCCTGTGATTTCATTTCTGACCATGACACAATCCACTAGCCATTTGGCTAACAGTCCTGAGTTATCGTGACCAATCTGAACAGTAGTCAGCTTCCCCAGGTTCTGGCACTGCAGGGACAGGACCACAGGTTACTCAGTACCTGACCCCTTCCTGCTACCTCTCAGCTTTAACAGTGGCGCCATGATTCCACCCAATTTAACAACTGCAGAGGACCCACTCTGCATAATGTGTTCTGCTGTGCACTAGAGAAAAATACTCACATCTAATAGATCCCTTCTAATGAGACAGGAGACATAGGAACATTAACTGTCAAATGAGGGGGACTGCACAATGCCCTAGAGTAGAGATGTAAACAGGTACTTGAAGAACACTGGGGAAAGAACAAAGATTTCTAATTGGAGAACCCAGAAACACTGCAGAGTCAGTGATTTGTGCCTATGAAGGATGAGAAGAATCCCAAGAAGTGGGAAAAGGATGCTATTTAGATTTAGTTACAGAGAGGTCAGAGAAACAATTATAGATACAAAATATCACCAACATGACTACTTTTCTGCTTCTAATAAAATACTAAGGCAGAACTGACTTCAAACCGCACCTAGAAGTCTTTGAAGCTATTGTTAAAAAGAAAAAAAAAAAAGCATGGTTATTGGCGTCCTTCCTGACCCTCTGTGGACAAGTACAAAAGAAAGCGATGATAATAGGAATGGTGAAAATAAATGTCAACTAAATTCTGACTTTTAAATTCTGATAAAAGATCATAGACCCCAACTGACTATGTATGGTTGGGAATATCAGAGCTATGAGTTCTCATAGCTCTGATGTTACTAGCTTTAATTAGATGCTAGTATCTTTGACGTCTTTGAATCATAGCGATCTAGGTGAGGGAGGATGGCATCTTGAATTAGTCGTGGCAGCAGAGATGGAAAGAAGTAGGCAGATGTGAGAGTCTAGAAACAGCAATGATGGGACTTATAATGCAGTTTATGTTCCGTACTTGGTAGTGAAAGAAAAGCCAAGGATTTTAATCTTTTATATACAGATGGCTGTGACTCCACTAGATAGATGGTGTCAAAATAAGCTCTTGGGCAGTGTTATGACTCTGAGTGGAAACTGCTATTCCTAGACTCCAAGGAACATGAGGACAGGACATTTCAGTTAGCACCACTTCCCTCCTGAAACAAGAACAGCTGTTTGTCTTCTTCCTGCGTGCCAGGATCAACCAGCATGTGGGCTCAAAAGTATGGAAGTACTTCACCAGGTAAAACCTGAAAACTGACTACCATAGTGAAAGGTATATTTTTGCAAAATCACTTTATAAATATCACCACGTGGTCTAAAACCCAAAAGCATGGATAGCAGCTCCCCTGTCCCTTTGTCTAGGTTCAGGCAGGGTGAATTTACCGTTTGGAAGAGAACCACTGTGGGGAAAGCATTTACTCGAATGTTCTCTACTTGCCAGGTTCCGTGCTAGGCACTGGGAATTATGGAATAGGACCTGGCAAAGCCCCAAAGTGCACCATTATGAGTGGAAAAATAGAGCTTAACAATTAAAATAACAATAAAAATACAAAAATTCACGTGTTCAAGACAACTTTAGGTATATAATCCCAAAAATGATCCTGCATGCTTAATTACTTCTTTATATTATTTGACTCAAGGAAAAATGAAAAAGTGAAACTGGCATCATTGTGTAGAACTATGTATGACACTTTGTGCTAAGACAGGTATTAGCTGAACTTACTTCAAAAGTCATTTCGAGGAGATTTTTGGGAATCTGCATTACTCCCGTGTCTCCTAGTTCTCCTGATACACAGATCCAAGGGTTTGATGTGATGATCGCATTGCTTAGCTTTTTGATGGGAATGATGACTGACCTATACGGAATCACTGAAAGAAAAATGCTGAAATTAATACAAAATTACAATAAAATTCTCCTGATAACAAAACAAATATATATTAAGAACTCGGTTGGCTTTCACAGATAATTTGCTTTTTAATGATCTATCAAGATGTACTTAAACAAAAAGATAGATCATAACCTCCCCCAGTCTAGAAAGATGAGTTCTGGTTTATAAGCCAAAAGTCCAAATATTTGTGGTTTCCACACATATACATCACCATGTGTACATGACACGCTTATCATCACCACTACATTTATAAACAATGTCAGGCATTAGCACCAGAATCTCTGAGGACATAAACAGTGACTGTGCTATATAGTATTTTCATTGTTTTAATGTTTTTATTAATTTTGTTCCAGAATCGAGTATAAATGAGCATGGTTACTGGTATGGTTTCATATAAAAAAAGGTGGTAGATGACTTCTTGGATAGTATCCTCTTGTTGCTGATTTTCTTGGCCAACCCTTAAAAGCACTGCACTTCAGAACTTTCCCATCCCAGTTTTACAGTCCAATAGGCAAAGCCAAGAATAATAAACAACAGCACCTCCATTCTGGACGTAATATGAAGTCTATAAACTACAACTTGGAAAGGTGACTCATGTGCAAGTGGTGCCCCAGGGAAAGAATCAGGATATGGAAACGGATCTGTAAGAAATCTTTCCCCTCTGAAGGCTCTTCAAAAGGCACACCACTAGATGTCACTGTCCTATCACCGTCCTTTGCTCAAATGTGTAAACCACACAGGCATTACACATACCTCCATTTCCTTTAAAAAATGGGGATGGCTCAAACACATTAGCATATTTTTATCCCTCAGAGCCATATTTTTTTTTTTTTAAAGCAGGGTAGAATCAATATTTTGGTTGGTATTCTCAGGATTTCTGTTCATTCAGTCACAAGAGAGCTAACAGAAAGCCCTCCTTGAAAGAACTACACGTAGAATTAAAAACATTTACTGGACAAGAGGCTCAGATACAGCCTCACAATAGGAGCTCGTGTTTCAATGTGCTCTTAGATGAGCAAAATGAATGGGATAAATGGTTCATTTCCCTAACTTTACATAGACGACTTTCTGTTGGGTGAATAACCTCCCTTTCTGTCCTTTTTATTTTGGCTGAAGGAAAAGAAAATGTCAGAGGAAAGGCCATACTTTCATGGTTTAGTAATCATGAGACTCAAATGATTTTTGAAACTGAAAGCAGAAGAGGTTAGTGCAAGATGTTATTTTAGGTGCCAGAGGCTACTTTCATTTCTTTCACTGACAGGATTAGAAAAGCTACAGAAAAAGGCCTCTTTAAGGTCAGCAGTTCTGTGGCTGCAAAGGGCTCACAGATGCACAACAATGATTTCATAAAGTAGAAAAAGAGCAATATTATTAAACTCAGAATATTTATTTCATGAAGTATTTCGACTCCTCTAATTGAAAGAGTTCCTCAGATGAAGAGAAATCTGCATATATGGGGAGGAACTTAGGATCCTAACTCTCTCTGCTATTTCTTCTCTTTCAAAACTGTATATAACACCTTAGTTTCTAGTAAACTAATAGTAGCTTGAAAGACAATACAGGTTGGCCCAATAACCATTCCAACTCCATTTTCCCCTTGTCTGCCTCTACCAGAGACTTTGAAGGCCAAAACCTACACAACTGTGCCCAGTGAAATATTGGTGATATTTATTGAGATTTCTTAGAAAACTATGTTTTTCTGGCACAGATTCTAACTCCTCTTCCTTGGCACTCCTTCCCTCTTCGGGCTGGAGGGTAGACTGAGAACAGCCATCGCTGGAGGCGATTAGCACGCACTGATAACTGTCAAAGAGCCTGGGTCCGTGATAGCACTGTGGACTGCCTACCCCAAGACTTATCACTGTATAAGAAAATTAAAACAACCGATTTCTTTAAACTACTATTTTCCAAGCTTCTGATACTTGCAGCTGAATAAAACTCCTGATACAAGTAAAAATTCTCCAAAGTAGGGAAGGGGACCCACTGCAACAGAATGAATGCTGTAATTCAATTTATCAAAAACACATCTCCAATCATCATTTCCTCCCTCTATAGACCTACAACACCCAGCAAGATCCTGAAGTCTTTCTGAATCTTCAAAGTGTAATGATGTTCAGTTACATAAGTTTATTATCATATACTGATTCTTTGAATTTATGTGTTTCAAGTAAGATATTGGAATATTTGTTTAATAAAACATTTTTCTTTACATCCATCCCAATTGGGTTTCCTGGGAAGCAGACTCTGAGTCAGAAATTAGCATGCAGAATGTGAGGAAGAAAGCAGGATGCGCTGAGGCAGAAACTGAGCTCTGATGTTGTGAGTGCTCAGCTGGTCCCACAGTGAGTTCTGGGACAGCCCATGGGTCAGGCAGGGATGCTGGCCAGCTCTGGTAGGAGGGATAGCTTCAGGTAAGGTAGTTTTCTTTGGTGAGACACTCCCCACAGGAGCTGACAGCTGAGGGTGGTCTTCCAGCAGCATCTCAGGCTGCTGGGGCATAACCTTCGTTCATAAGTGGAGATGGGGTAGGGCGGGGTGGGTGGGTGGATGTCACAGTGTCTGACTCACTGTACTGTGATATGTCTCGTTTTAAAAAATATAAACTCTTATTCCATTAGTCATCTGAGCAACTCTTCACTTAACAGTCAATTCTCCAGACTTACTGATAGTGGTGAACACACTGGTGAAGCAGAAATAGTCCACAGCATTGAGGGAAAGAAGATGGTAAAGAAACTGCTCTCTTTCTTCTTCACAACGTAGAAAAGCATAACGTTTATAAAGCTTCCTAGGAAAGGGTAAGACAAGCACAAAATAATAGTATAGTATATTTTTCATTATGTCTTCCACTAAAAATAAACATCTCCACTTAGACAAACTATAGGTAGAAACTTTAATCTAGAAAGAACAGACAATTCACAAAAATGAACACATATACAGTTAATAATACATTTAAATCTACTTAGTAATTAAAGAAACAACCTGCCGTGAATCCATTTTGTCTCTCAAAGTAATAAAGATTTAAAAGTGATGACCGCTGCTGATGGGGGGTGGGGGGTGGCAGTGAATAACAGAAAGTGGAACTGAAAATTTCAGAAAAGCAATTTGTTGGTAATAATTATTTTGAACCAATCATATTCTTTGACTCATTAATTTTACTTTAAGGACTCAGTCCTAGGGATATAATATGAAATGTGGGCAAAGATTTACTCACAAATGTCCACTTGAATATTATTTGTAAAAGTAAAAATATATCATGGTATACCCATTAAAAATAAAGTTTAGGAAGAGTTTTAACAAAAACAAAACTACTACTCCCAAAAATAATAAATAACTTTTTATTAAGCACTTACATTTAAGTATTTTTTAATTATTAATATATTTAATTCTCGTGACCATGTATGAGGTAAGTCTATTAGCATCCTCCTTTTATAGATGAGGAAAACAGAGATACAGTGAAGTTAAGTATCTTGTCTACGGCCATTCAAATAGGGAATAGTAAAGGTAGTCTTTGAACACAGGCATTCAGATTTCAGAGGCTAAAACCCTTATGATATAGAAAATGTTATGGTATAATATTAAGCTAAAAAAAAGATGATGCTGAATTGCAAATATAGTATAATCTTAACTAAGAGAACATGTACAGAAGTAGAGTAGAAAACATGTGAAATACTTAGTAGTCACCTTTATGTAGTAAGATTTTAAATGATTATCATTTTCTTCTTTGTACTTTGGCCACAAAGGGCAAGTGACTTACGGGTGGGGATAAGGTGTGGGGAGAGTAATCAGTTTTAAGAGAACAAGGTCAGGTTCAGACTGTACTTCACATCACGCACTCTTTATCAAACCTATTCTTTGGACATTAAGACTCATCCTAAAATGCTCCAGAGAGTAACTTAACCCAACAGTGATATGTACAAACACAAAATCACAAAAAGAACTGGGTTTTGGTGGCATTCCAACACTGTCATGTTTGAGGTCTCTGTTGAATTCTTTGCATACCTTTGGTCTAGAGAACTCAAAGTCCTCAACCTTCAAATTAGTTCTACTATACATATTAGCTGGATGATGCATTTCATCCAAGGTTTCTTGATGGCGTAAAGGGAAACCTATCAAAACAGTTAACAATTAACTAATATGCACTTGATTGGTTTCCTGGCTCTAAACTACTAAATGTAAGTATTAGCAAGACTCTCAGAGAAGCCCTTTCCTGTGGACTTTTTAATTTTTTTGCCACTCCTGGTTTTGTTGTGATCTTTACAATATGATATACAGTTTACATAAATTCAACCCATCTTTTGGATGTTACTATCAGCCTGTGGGACTATTAGCTTTTGTTCTGAACAGAGTAGCACAATCTGCCCTTTGGCTTTGAAATCTGTACCCTCCCAGACATAATCAAATAGGAGGTCATGACACAGAGTTTCTGAAGCATGTGCCTGTTAGAAAGGAAGAGTTCATATGCACAGGAGTCAGCAACTCATGCTGGAGAAGCCAGCTTGTCAGCCTATGCAATTTATTTTGTAAGCACACAGGTCACAGAAACAGAAATGCCTCAAGAGGCCATCTCTTACTTTGTGAGCAGTTGGTTAGAGAGCAACTGCTTGAGATGCTGGGACAAGAGCTTCTTTTCTAGAGACAATCTTATCCATGCTCGAGCTCGTCCGACATCAGTCTTGATCTCACTCATGTTTTGAATATGCCTAAAGAATAGTAAAACAGCAAAGATGTAAATCCTAAGGCTAAACTTGAACTGGAAAAGCAATGAAGAGTTACAGCACCTTGCACAGAAAAGTTATTTTATACTTAGAGGAAGCAACAGGCAACACACAATTTATGTTGATTAAACTTCAAGTGTTCCACCTGAATCATGAAATTAGTCCAACATCAGAATTACCATTACAACAAGAGCACACAGGCAATATCCTAAGATAAAGCATTTAACACTCATTCACTCTTTCAGGTTTTATTTATTCTTGTTTCAGGCTCATAGATATCTATAAACTGGCACTTGGTTATTCCTGATACTCAGAAAAATAAAAGCAATAAAACAGGCTGAATATTCAAGTTCTTATTCAAAATAATTGTTCTACAGTTGAAGTATCTGCTACAACTTTAATCCACTGAATCATTTTTCAAATTGCCCTGACAACATATGGAAAATATGAAATCGCATTTTCTATGGCATTAGAATACAAGCTGTACTGTACTAATAAATTCAAAATTCTTAAAAATTTGAGAGACTTAGGAAATTGTGTGGCCACAAACAAACTGTGTGGTCAACCCCCAAATGAATGTTACATATATGTATATATTAGTATTCTGTGTAGAAGTTGATGCCATATCCAGCAGGACTGAATTTATCTTCCTAATGATTTTCCTCCTAAGGAGAAAGAAGGATTGAGCAGGAAGGACAAGCCTAAGGGACAGGATAATTATAGAACCACTACAATGACTCACTGAAAAGTCTTTGTGATTGTGATCCACCATCCCTTCCTTTGATTTTTTTTTTTTTTAATGTACAGAATGACTCATCTCAGCTGTAATAAATATTGCAACAAACCCTTTTCTCTGATGATTCCAAGCATTCAGAATAAGGAATATCTTCCCAGTAAAACACACACATTCTCTTTCCCCACCCCAGTTTTATTGAGATATAATTGACACACGGCACTGTATAAGTTTAAGGTGTACAACATAATGATTTGACTTATACAGGTCATGAGGCCTATCACTGCCCCTCCCTGTGGCCCCTAACTCCAGGCCTCTGGAAGGAGCCAGGACAGATGAAGAGCCACTCTCCTTCCTTCCACTGGGGCTCAGTCTTGTGGACAGAAGCTGGCTCAGTGGTGGCGGGGGATGGTCACAGCACGACTCTCCAAGGCTTGGTGGTTGAGGAATGTAGCTGGGCCCAAGGTAGCAGCGGCACAAGGTGGCCTAGGCCCGGGGCTGGTAATGTGAGGCTGAAGTTTATGGTCCCGAAGTCCTCCTGAAGTGGGGTCAGACGGTGGGAAGGACAGAGAGACAGGGCCAAGGTGGGTGGGAGTGGGGACCAGGTGCTCAGGGCTCAGAGCTTGTGGGAGTTCACTCCTGGTAGGTCCCCTTGTATGGGAAGCCCACTCTCTTCATCAGCTCATCTGCCTCTGTGGGGCCTCAGCTGCTGCAGACGTAGGGGATGGGCTGGGGCTACTCCCATTCGATCTGGTGCAGCAGCGGTGTGAAGATGCACCAGGCCTGCTGGAGCTCACCACTGCACATAAAGTGCGTCTGGCTCCCACAGAAGATGCCCAGGATGAGGCACTCACATGCATCTGGGAGCTTCACGTTCTTGTATCTGCTGCCATAGGTCAGGTTCAGCACCGACTCCTCATGGTTGAAGAACATGCTGGGCTTCTTGGTCATCATCTTGGTGTACACGGCCTCGTTGGGCTGCACGCGGATCACCAGCTCACTGCTCTTGCACTGCTGCTGGAAGATGTCACCGGCCACGTCTCGGAACTGCAGAGGCACCTCAGCTTTGTGCTCATTCAGGGCTTTGCTGTAGCGCAAGATGAAGGGCACCCCGTCCCACCTCTCGTTCCCCACATAGAGGATGACAGCTGCAAAGGTGGTGGTGGTGGAGCCGCGGGGCACCATGGGGTCGTCCAGGTACGCTTTGGTGGCTTCACCTTCTCCGCTGGGGTTCCCCATGTACTGGCCCAGGACCACATTGCTTGCCTGCACCTCTGAGATACATTTCAACACCTTGACCTTCTCATCACGGACGTCATCTGAGTCGGTGGAGACGGGCTTCTCTATGGCCACCAGACACACCATCTGCAGGATGTGATTTTGCATCACGTCCCGGATGATCCCAAAGTCACTGAAGTAGCCCCAGCAGCCCTCAGTGCCAAAGGACTCCTTGAAGGTGAGAATGATGTAAGACATGTTGTCATGGTTCCAGATGGGGCCGAAGATCCTGTTGGCAAACCTCAGCACCATGAGGTTCTGGACCATCTCCCTGCCCATGTAGTGGTCGATGCGGCAGATTTGGTCCTCGTGAAACAGGGAGGAAGTGTGGTTGGAACTCTGCAGGTCCCTCCCAAAGGGCTTCTCCATAATGATACAGTTCCAGCCTATCTGGCTCATGCAGGTCTTGTGGATGTTCTTGGTGACAGCCTGACAGACTGTGGGGGGCAAGGCCAGGCAGAAGAGGCGGTTGGCCTACGTACCCTGGTGGAGGGTGTTCGTGTGGCTGTTGAGGCGCTCATGGGAGGCCACATCATCATACTGGCCGGTCACATAGGAGTTGCGGGCAAAGAACTCCTCCAGCGTGGTCCTCTCCTTTGGGGTAGCTTTGATGAATAGCTCGCTCCACTTGCGTGTATTGGCCACTGTGAGGTGGGAGAGGGCATAGCCCATGATGAAGGTATCTTCTGGCAGAAGGTCATCCCAGAACAGCCACCAGATGGTGGCGTAGATCTTCCTCTTGGCCAGGTTGCCGGATGCGCCCATGATGATGAAGATATGTGTATCAGACTGGTGGAAGGAATCACTTTGGTACAGCTCTTCCCATAGTATCCGGCACACCTGGGTCTGGTTCAGAGCCACCTGCTCTGCCATGATGCTCTCTGCGCCGGTTGCCGGGCCGCGGGTCCCCTGTGGTCCCCAGCGCCGTTGTTCCATGTCCTGGATGCCTCGTGAGTGCCCGTGCATCTCCATACTGTTCGCACAGGTCCACATCCCCAACCCACCCCGTCCCTGCAATTTGGCTTTCTTGCCAGCCTTGGGCGGAAGGGCTCCACTTCTGCAGTGTGGTCACGCCCCTTGACCCCATTTGTAGGCGGGCCTTCTGCAGCCCCACCCCCTCGCCTCCTCGCCCCCTGGCCATTGGTCACCTGCTCAGGTCAAACCAGCCCCATTAGGCAGCCTCGTTGTGGCTCCTCCCCCAGCAGGGGCAGGGTGGCTAGGCTGGCTGCTCGGGCTTCCGGTCTGGGACAGCCTCCCTCGCATCTGATCAAACACTCTTGATAAAATGTAAAGCATTATCACATCACACAAGTGAGGCTTAAAGAGATGGCTTGAAAACGAGTCAGAATGAGGAAATAAAAGAAAATTCTGTTGCCGTTTCGTTAACCAACCTCACCTCTAAGAATTTTTTTCAGAAATTATGACAGACTTAATTTATCTTTAAAGGGCTAATACCATTACACATGGTCGTGAACGGAGAAAGCTGGTGTCAGGCAAGTCCCTCTTAGACCCTGGTTCTGGTGGTGGTGGCAGTGGTGGGCGCTGGACGACCCACACGGGCACCTCCAAAGTGAGCCTAGGAAACAGCACTGGCTGTTCCTTAACTACTGACATTGACCAAATGATGACACAGTTGACTAAAAGCAACAAGGGGGAAATGCTCAGGTATTTACCACTTAAAGTTCCACAGTATGTACAAGGTCCCCCCATGAGCGCAGTGCCAGGTTAGAGCTCACATGATCCAGGAATACCAAGTTGATCAAAGTGTATCCACCAGAAATGAATCTATATGAGGTTTGGCAAGTACGTATGTTGTATAATCTTTCCCTAAGTATTCTTCCTACTCTAAAACAGTAAAGTCTACTGAAATTAGTTTCATACTGGTCTTAGGTATCTGGAGACATGATAGGTGAAGAATGTCAAAATGGGAAATAATTATTTGAAAAACAATGTTATGTTAAAGGAAAATGGGAAGGATTGGAATACACAAAGTGAAACCTCTTTTATTTAGGTGGCTAGCAGCATTCCCATCATAAAAATGTTTGCACTAATTTTTGTTTGTTTGTTCTTTTGTGTTCTTTTTGGCAGGAAGCATGGGAATCAGGAGATGAGGCCACCAGATTCTTCTCCTCAAGCCCCTTGTTCACTGGCACCAGGGAAATTACTCTGCCTAAAAGATTGCCTCCTAATGTAATTCCTTTGTTCCAGAATATTCAAAAGCTCACGGGATATAGCCTGAACTGCTCAGGCTTGCATTCAAGGCCCATTACCCCTTGGCCTCAACATATTTTCCTATTAAAAAATTCTATTCCAAGCAGTTAACTTATAAGACTCTGTATTTTATTACCTGAAATACTTACTCTCTTCTAGCTTCCTTATTTGATTCTATTCATGTTTGAAATCCCAGCTTCTTCTAGAAAGCTTTCCTTGACCATGAGAGCCTTCAATGACCTCTCTAATTTATGGAATTCTATAGTCTGATTTGCATTTATTGTGCACTACTACTTTTATCATTTTCTCTTGGTATACATTTTTCTCAGCTTGACAAAAGCTCCCTGAGAATGAGGAGCCCAATACTTCTTACTAGCCTTGAATCCTTCTTTGCTCCCTATAGGGCCTAGTGTATATAAAAAGCTAAAAAAATTCTGTTGCTTTGTAAATCTATATCTAATTTAATGCTTTAAAACAATTTATATGTGTTGTGTTATTAAACTTTAAATCTATTAAAATTTTTTCTGTGTAGTTATACCATTTGAATCTTTTAAATTGGAATAATTTATTATAGGTAATTATAATGATATTCAGCATAATATTATACAAGTATTACTTCTAAAATAGATCCTGGGGACTTCCCTGGTGGCGCAGTGGTTGGGAGTCCGCCTGCCAATGCAGGGGACACGGGTTTGATCCCTGGTCCAGGAGGATCCCACATGCCGTGGAGCAACTGGTCCCGTGTGCCACAACTACTGAGCCTGACCTCTACAGCCCACAAGCCACAACTACTGAGCCTGCATGCCACAACTACTGAGGCCATGTGCCACAACTACTGAGCCCATGCACCTCAACTATTGAGGTGCATGTGCTCTAGGGCCCGCATGCTGCAACTACTGAGCCCACATGCTGCAACTACTGAAGCCCGTGTGCCTAGAGCCCGTGCTCCGCAACAAGAAAAGCCACTGCAATGAGAAGCCCATGCACTGCAATGAAGAGTAGACTCCACTCGGCGCAACTAGAGAAAGCCCATGCGCAGCAACGAAGACCCAATGCAGCCAAAAATTAAAATTAAAATAAAAAACTAAAATAGATCCTGTTAATTCACAGAAAAGCATACATGGTGTGGTTTAAATAGCTTATTTATTTGATTTGTTTCCAACCCTGGTACAAAGCTTTCTAATTTTTATGTATTCTGTCTTATCTGATTGTCACAATAACTAGTGAGAGGGAGACCATCATTATTTCACTTCAAAAATGAGAAAACTGAGATTCATCAAGACTAAGTGACCCACCCAAGGTCACAGAAATAGTCCATATTCTAGAGATGCCACCCATTTTTTACCAATCATTTCTTCCTGGTACTCACATTTTCGGAGAAGCTCTCCTTCTACAGACCCAGAAGAACCAGAAGCAACAACTTCAGGTACCACCCTGACGGATGCTCCTTATCCTTCAGCTAGAACTGAATGGATAAGCAGCATCTGCCTGATCTGAGCTGAGCCAATCAGATTTTCTCTCAGAAACTGGAAACTAGTACACTGAAAAACCAAGTTAGTTTTTGTTGAATGCTTAAATAAGGGATGTTAAGGCCAGGGCTTGGGAGAGCATGTTCACAGTAAAGCAGAAAAGGAGGGAAAGGGACAGAAGGGAGGAGAAGCAGCAGAAGTGGAGGGAAAAGCAGGGACAATTTGCTTCTACTGAGATGGAGAGTAAGCTTGCACAAAACTGTTTCCAATCCAGCCACAGTTCTTGTGCTTGGATTCTGGAAAATACCCTCATGTATCTCCCATAAATCCTCCTTTCTGCTGAAGCTAGTTTGAACGGGCTTCTGTTCCCTAAAACTGAATGATTCCTAAGAGTGGCAGCAACTAAATTTGAATCCACATTTCCTGAGTCCAAAACTGGTGCTTATTTCACTGTATCACCAATGAAACACAATAATATTTATTAGAGAGATTAAGGAATTAGCCAATTTTAGTTTGAACCCACATTCTGTATAGTCATAAAAATTCCTCAAATATTCCTTCTGAGGGTAACAACATCAATCGTGACTATTTAACTTTAGTGTAGAATAAAGCCGGATGCTCATAAGCTCATACGCACACATTATTTATAAAAAAGATAAAGTGAGTAGCCAATTTACCCTCAAGTAATTTATTCCCATCGTAAACCAGATATTTCTAGGATTTACTCAGATATCCTGTTCATTTGTTTACATATTCAGAATATCTATACTTGGATTATAGTACTCACAATCTCCTCAATCATGTAATGTTCTACTATGCCCCTCATTATTAATTGCATTTTGTCATTAAGAATAAAAGTTGGGGGACTTCCCTGGTGGTGCAGTGGTTAGGAATCCACCTGCCAATTCAGAGGACACGGGTTCGAGCCCTGGTCTGGGAAGATCCCACATGCCGCGGAGCAATTAGGCCCGTGTGACACAACTACTGAGCCTGCACTCTAGAGCCCGAGAGCCACAGCTACTGAGCCCGTGTGCCTAGAATCTGTGCTCTGCAACAAGAGAAGCCACTGCAATGAGAAGCCTGCGCACCGCAATGAAGAGTAGGCCCTGCTCACGGCAACTAGAGAAAGCCCGTGCTAGTTTGAATGGCTAGATGATATATGCACAGCTACTCTGGAAAGAAATTGGTAATAATGGTAACTGCATGGTAATACTCCTCTTTTATAAGTAGACAACAACTTGTACAATTATTAATATTTACTGTCCCAAGCCTTTCTCTTTGGAAGAAAAGAATCATTCTATAACTGACAGTATGGTGATACTTGGCATCTATGAAGGTCCTGGGGAGTTGTCAGAGATAACAGGGGATAGCCTGTAGACATGTTTGGACTCATGCCAGCTGCTAAGCAGTCTGGTACCAAGACACTTGACAACTATGAGGACTCTAAGTCTCTACACTGCCAATGTCTTTGCTTCAAGAGAGAAATGTGGGAAACAGGAGGTACTGTCAGGGAATGTGCCCCACAGAAAGTGTGAACTCAGATATCTTTGCTACCTAATCTTTTTTTTTTTTTTTTTAAAATTTTATTTATTTATTTTTGGCTGTGTTGGGTCTTCGCTGCTGTGCACGGGCTTTCTCTAGTTGTAGAGAGCAGAGACTACTCTTCGTTGCGGTGCGCGGGCTTCTCATTGCCGTGGCTTCTCTTGTTGTGGAGCACGGGCTCTAGGCGCGCGGGCTTCAGTATTTGTAGCACGCAGACTCAGTAGTTGTGGCTCACGGGCTTAGTTGCTCCGTGGCATGTGGGATCTTCCCAGACCAGGGCTTGAACCCGTGTCCCCTGCATTGGCAGGTGGATTCTTAACCACTGTGCCACCAGGGAAGCCCTGCTACCTAATCTTTAAAAAACAAGTTTTTAAGTGTCCAGAGTGAAAGAAACCGAAGTTTAGAATATTACTTGGGTGTTTCTCTTTAAGGAAAAGCATCTACATCAACTATCGCGGTAGCAACTAGGGATTACAATGAAGTACTTGCCAAGAACTTGGAAACAGAAATAAGCCCGTACACTGAGAGTTAAAGTAAACATATCATGAATAAGAACAACAATGCATATAAAGGTATCTTAAAGAGGCAGAATGAAGCAGAGAAAAGGGAGAGAGAACCATGGGCAGTGTTTCTGCAGGGCCTTTCTGAGATGACATCAGTCCCCTTAGTATGACGATCAGTGGCGTGGAGCTGGGTGATCAGGCATCCATATCTCTGCTCCCGAGGACAGCAAGTAGACTTCTGATTTTGATCTAGCTCCCAGGCAGAGCCTATCCTTATCAATGAAAGAATATCAAGTCCTCTGGTTAAGGAAATAATAAATTGGTTTAACTGGCTTCCTGTGACCATGCCCTTACCTGGTCATAGATGACTAGACAAGAGTGGACAGATGACCCAAGTCCAGCCTATTATTTTTCCATCTCTCTTAGGTATCTGAGGTAAGTCTCTTGGTTAGTAGGAGTATCTTAGAGTCTGATTACATTTTGATTTACTAATGATTTGGTTTCTGATCTCATAAAGCTAAAGACTTTAGCACAATGTCTATGAAGACCTTATGGCTACGCATGCCATAAGAAACTGGAAGGTCACACATATTAGGATGGCTACTGTCAAAAAGAACAGAAAGTAAAAGATGTTGGTAAGGATGTGGAGAAATTAGAACAGTTGTGCATTACTTGTGGGAATGTAAAATGGTGTCAGCCACTGTGGAAAACAGTATGTTGGTTTCTCAAAAAATTAAACATAAAATTACTGCATGATCAAGCAATTCCATTTTTGGGTACATACCCAAAAGAACTAAAAGCAGGAACTCAAACACATATTTGTACACTCATATTCATAGCAGCACTATTCACAACAGCCAAAAGGTGGAAACAACCCAAATGCCCATCGATGAATGAGTGGAATAACAAAATGTGGTATATACATACACTTGGAATACTATTCAGCCTTAAAAAGTAAGGAAGTTCTGATACATGCTGTAACACGGATGAACCACAAAAATACTATGCTAAGTGAAACGAACTAGACACAAAAGGCATGATTCCACTTATATGAGGTACCTAGAATAGTCAAATTCATAGTGACAGGAAATAGAACAGTGGTTACCAGGGGCTTGAGGAGCTATTGTTTAATGGGTACAGAGTTTCAGTTTAGAATGACAATAAGTTCTGGAGATGGATAGTGGTAATGGTTGTACCACTGCAAATGTACTTAATGCCACTGACTATACACATAAAAATGGTTAAAATGGTAAATTTTATGATATATATATTTCACCCCATTTTTTTAAAAAGCCATAGAAAAATGTTAGTGGTAGAATCTAGGTTGTGGGTATATGGATGCATTCACTATAAAATCTTTTGACTTTGCTGTATGTTTAAAATTTTTAATAATAAAATCTTAGGGGAAAACCCTAGGAAGTCAGCTTGTCTTTTCTCGGCAATGCCTTTCTACCTTACTAGACACCTTTTGAAAGCAATCAACCAGTTAAGTTTTATTAAAAGTATCTATCATTTGGCCAAAACATCACTTTAGGGTACCCAGGGGTCTCTTTCAGGCAAAGTCTGAAAATTAAAAGCCAAAGTAACCCTTAAGTGAGAAGTCATAGGAAATCAACTTTTTAGTTGAGTAACCTGAACAAATATAGACTATTCAAGGTTATACTAAATTATATTTAGGGTGATGTGCACCCATACACTGCTGCCAACTTGTTTGTGCCTAGTCACACCTGGCATTTTTTCTGATGACAAGGCAAAGGCTGAGAACTTGAATCTAGTTAGAAAGAGACGTGAACTGTGTCAGGAAACCTTAGTTCTAGTCCCATTTCTGCTGTTAATTGGCTGTATATATGGTCTTAGACTTTATCTGCCTACACCTGAGTTTCCACATATATAAAAGGAAGAAGCTAAGCAATATGACTTCTCAAGTTTCTTCTATATTCTAAATTTTAAATTGATTAGTAAAAAGTACCTCAGCAATCACCACCTTTCTAAATCTTCAAAACTGTAACCAATGTAATTCAATAACAATTTGGCTATAAGGAGATATATATATGTATATATATACACACACGTATATATGTTAGATAAACACACACACACACATACACATAACACACACACACATCCTCTTACCCACACTCAAAGAGATTAAAATATGGCAAATCCTTCATTTAACAAATATTAATTGAACACCACTTATGTGCCACTCTGTTAACACTAACTTGCAATTCAACAGTTTCACATGCCAGATAGATTCCCTTCTCTCAGGAAGTTCATAAGTAGCATTAGAAAAACAAACAAGCAAATAGGTGCTATTATGCAAAGAATTAAAATAAGGGAATTTGAGAGCCTGCGTGCCGCAACTAAGGAGACTGTGAGCCACAACTAAGGAGCCTGCCTGCCGCAACTAAGGAGCCCAGCTGCTGCAACTAAGACCCAGTGCAACCAAATAAATAAATAAAATTTTTTTTTTTAAATAGGGGAATTTGAAAGAGAGTGACTGGGTTGCTGCTGTAGACCAGGTGGTCAGGGATGGCTAGTGGGAGGAAGTGACATTTGAACCAAGATGCAAATGACAAGAAGGAGCCTTAGCTGTGGAGATTCTATGGGGGTAGGACTCAGGGGAAAGCTATCAGGTGAAGGGAACGGGTAAAGAAAGCCCCAGGGCAGGAAACAAGTTTGGCATGCTGGAGGAAATAAAGAGAGAGTGATAGGAAATAATGCTGCAGTCAGACAGGCATCAGATCAAGTAGGGCCCTGCCACTCAGGGTAAGTGATTTGCACTTTATTCTAGGATCACCATATTAGCAGTAAGGAGGATGAATTACAGTAGGGCAAGCACTGAAATATGCGGACCATGATGTAATCCAGGAGAGAAATTTTAGGGGCTTAGACTAGAGAGGTCACAGCTCACTGATCTAACATTCAAGAGAAGAGGTGAGCAGCAGTTGTACCAAGAATTATACCCCTGGATAATAAGCTACCTACTCCTGGGGCTTCCCTTGTGGTCCAGTGGCTAAGACTCTGTGCTCCCAATGCAGGGGGCCCGGGTTCAATCCTTGGTCAGGGAACTAGATCTCACATGCCAGAACTAAGACTTTGCATGCCACAACTAAAAATCCCACGTGCCGCAACTAAAGATCCCACATGACACAACGAAGATCACTGGTGCCTCAACTAAGACCTGACACAGCGAAATAAATTTTAAAATAACAACAGGGACTTCCCTGGTGGCGCAGTGGCTAAGAATCCATCTGCCAACACAGGGGACACGGGTTTGAGCCCTGGTCCAGGAAGATCCCACATGCCGCGGAGCAACTAAGCCCATGCGCCACAACTACTGAGCCTGCGCTCTAGACCCTGTGAGCCACAACTACTGAGCCCGCATGCCACAACTACTGAAGTCCGCGCGCCTAGAGCCCGTGCTCCACAACAAGAGAAGCCACCGCAATGAGAAGCCCGCGCACCGCAACGAAGAGGAACCCCCCGCTCACCGCAACTAGAGAAAGCCCGTGTGCAGCAATGAAGACCCAACGCAGCCAAAAACAAATAAATTAATTAAAATAAATAAATTTAAAAATAAACAAAAAAAACCCCCCAAAAAACAGTATTAAAAAAAAATAAGCTATCTACTCCATAGCTATAATAATAACAGCCCTTAGACATTTATTTACTTTGTACCAGGCCTGGTTTAAAAAAAAATACGCACACACACACACATTTTTTGGAAATAATTTGATTTACAAAAATGTAAAAGTAGTACACAGAGTTCCTGTATACCCAGCTTCCCTTAATGTTAACATCTTTCATAACCAAACGAAGACATTCACATTGGTACAACACTATTAATTGAACTACAGACTGATTTCACCAGTTTTTCCACTTATGTTCTTTTTCTGTTCTGGGATCTAATCCAGCAACCTTATTGCACTTGCTTGTCACCTCCTTATTCTCCTCCAATCCATGATACTTCCTCAGCCTTTTCATGTCTTTATGACTTTGGTACTTTTGAAAAGTACTAGTCAACTATTTTGTAGAACGACCCCCAATTTGGATTTTTCTCATGTTTTTTCATAGTCATATTGAGTTTATGCATTTACGGCAGGAAGACTGCAGAAGTGATGTTCTCTTCTTGGTGTATCATATCGGGGGTACATTACTAGTTTTGTCTTATCACTAGTGATGTTAACCTTGATCACTTGCTTGAAGAGATGTCTGCTGGGTTTCTCCACTGTAAACTTACTTATTTTTTCCTCTGTAATTAATAAATTCTTGGGGGAGGACACTTTGAGACTATGTAAATATGCTGGTTTCACCTTAGACCCTTCAACCACTAATTTTTCTACTTCGTTCTTCTACGTTTATTAATTGGAATGCTTCTGTAAAAAAGAGCTGTCCCATTGCTTTCATCTATTTATGTAATTAGAATAGGCTCTTGGATATCTATTTTATGGGTTATGCTCTATTACTACTGTTATTTATTTTGTTGCTCAAATTGTTTCAGCTTTGGCCATTTGGAGCTCTTTCAGGTTGGCTCCTGTGCCTTTTTTTTTTTTTTCTATTTTTTGGCCATGCTGTGTGGCATGCGGGATCTTAGTTTCCCGACCAGGCATCGAACCCACTCCCCCTGCAATGGAAGCTCGGTGTCTTAACCACTAGACCGCCAGGGATGTCCCTCCTGTGTCTTTATTACCTAATCCTATACTTTCTGAGCACTTCCTTACTTTCTGGCCTTACCAAAGATGCACTAAGTTCATCCTATATTTTCCCTTCCTTAGTCCTGGAATCAATAACTTCTCTAGAGAGCCATGGCTCCTTTCACTGGAGAATGGTATTTGGAAACCAATATGTGGGCACTAGTTGTGCTCATTGTTACTGGGGTATTACTACTTCTAGGCCCTCTCAGTGGAAAGAGCTTGGAATTATACCAGTTGATTGCCAACGGTAGGAAACTGGGAGAGATGTTGATGTGAAAGGAGTGATGGAACTGTTCTGTATCATGATTGTGTGTTTATGAAAACATATAGAACTACACACCAAGAGAGGATGAATTTTACCGTATATAAATTTAACCAAAACCCAAAACAAAAACCACTAGGATGTGGAGGGAACCCCAAACGGAATACAAGCTAACAAATAACCCTAACACTATTACAAATGAATAATACAACCACACTGAAGGGACTGGAGAAAAAAAGAACTAAACTAAGTTTTGGAAAACAGTATTTTGACTGGATACTGAAAGGCTAATGACAAAGAAAACTGGAGCTGTGCACAGCACTGAGCTTAGCTAGTAACCTTGCTCCTTACAGGGGCTGGGGTAGCAATTCCGAAAATACAGGTTGCACAAATAAGTGAATATGTTGCAGATAACAAGAGCCAGGTGTCTCATAGTTGGAGAAAAAAATTACGAATAAGGGAGAAGGCTAGAATGGTCCCTGTGGTACTGAACTGGAATCAGAGATATCATTATGAATTCGTGGTCTTAAAAAAATTAACTGTGTGTATGTGTGTGTGAAAATACATATACACACATGTAAATAAATATAGAAACAGAAATAAATATAGATGTATGTGTATGCATGAGTTCATAAACATAGATTTATTTCCAGGCCTATTTTGAGTGCTTTACACTTATTAACTCACTGAATATTTACACCAAAATTTTAAGAGAAACACTATTATTTTACAGGTGAGATAACTGGGAATATAAGGAACTACCCTTGGCTACGAAGCCTAGTGAGTGGCAGAGCTAAAATAGCAACCTTTATAGGCTGGTTCCATAGCCTGAGGTCTTAACCAGCACGCTAGACTGCCTCTTATAAAGTGAAGGGAGTTTATTGAAGCCGGACATCCCTCCCCACAAAAAACCAACAACATGAAGCAGATAAAAGTAAATAAGCAGGAAACTGGAAGGAGCGGGGCAGCCTTATGTGACGTCACCATCTCCTAATTAGGTTTCAGAAGTTTGGCCCTGAGGTCACCACTGCAAAGCTTTTGACAATCATCCCCTTAAAGTTATGGCTACTGTGAAATCACTGCAGAACAGATGTGGTTTTATGTTTCCATTAAGAGAGCTGGAGTGCATTTTCCCCTCAAAGTTACAACTATTCATCTCATGCTGACCATCAAAAGGAATCATAAGCCTCATGAGGACAACTACATTTCATCTATCAAGGAATAAGGGCATTTAAGATACAAACATAGGAATTGATTCAGATAACAAAATCCAACATTTACTGAACTCTCAGGATGGCCCGAGTACTTCTTGAAACTTTTTAGTATAATGGACTAACTGGTTTAATTCTTATGAGCTAGATAACTGTTTTTATCTCTATTTGAGAGAAGGAAAAACTGAGGCAAAGAGAAGTTACAAAAAGTGCCAAGGATCACACAGCTAGTGTGAAGCCAGGATATGTCACCACCGTACTATGATGCCACTCATAAAAGTTATGCTTTTCACTTGTAAGCCTCTGACAAATCAAATAAACATCGATAGTTAATATTAAAGCATACCACAAAAGAAAAATTTCAAGCATTATAAATGTTATAACATTCACTTTAGACCCACATATTTTAAAAGCTGACTAAAATGTACCCAAAATGTTTAAAAGAAAAAAGCCTCTGCCTTCCTCATTCAATAAATCTATTTTAGGTATGTTGATGCCTTCTAATGATTTCTAAAGCCAGTAACTGCATGTGATAATTCTCAGATTTGCATTTGCTTCAAAGAAAATCTACCTGTCAGCGATTTTTCTGCTAAGTAACCTGTCATTATTTGCAGATTTTTTGGTTTATATTCGGGGGCAGAAGGAATTTAAGGAGATTAAAAAAAAAAAAGAACAAAAGAAATTGTAAAATAATTTAAGGCTATTTAAAAATTCTTCTCAGTTGCATTTTGCCTTTGGATTTAATGTCAGGAAAAAACATAATAGTATAAAAGTAAAATAAATAAGATTATAAAAAATGTTTTCTTCAGAATACATAAGCAAAAAATACCATAGCCACAGTTATTTGAGCAATTTAAATGAAAGCCATAAATATTTCAAAGTTATCACCATATGCTAGCACATATATCAAATACCTCATGTCTTGGATAAGAGAGACCCTGAGTGTTGGCAACATAACTCCTGAGTCAGATTTTCTTCTTTCTGGTCCAAGGGCAACTATGTAGAAAAATATCAGCAAAGTATTAGAAAAATAACAGTAAAGACTTAAAAAAACTACATGGTTCACATTCCATAAACAAATACTTTGGAATTATTTTGATGTGAACAAATTTTAAAGACAACAGAAAAGCTCAAATTTGTTTACCTGAATGTTCCTACTTTATTAATACAGTAAACTAGTTATTTTCTTTCTAGTTAATATGGGGCTGTATTTGAAAATTTTTAAATGAATCATAAAAGCCCACTTAGCAAATAAGACAATGTGTGCACATTTTGGCCAGAAGGGCCAGTCACTTTCTAAAGTTATCATTCTAATAGCTCCAAATAATTACAGGAAAGTAATGTCTGTAAATTAACCTACTAAGTACGTGAACTATCTCTGGGCTTGTGAACTACAATCATACAATTCCCCTTTTGAAAGAATGTTTAAAAAGAAAAACCTAAGAGTTTGGATTCTTTAGTCTGATATAAGTTTCTACTTCAAAGTTCAGAATCCAAACTACAGTATGTTTATCATGCAAAGTGAGTAATCTTAATGGACAGTTACAAGTATAATGTCTATGAGCCATTCTCCTATGAAGTCTGAAGAGCTAACATTTATAAAAGAAGGAAAGATTATTCTCTTATATAGCAATGGCTAAACAATCAATTATTGGTTAATATGTTGTAGCTGGAGTGCTCAACCTCACTTTAAATGAGATGCTGTGGCGTTTTGTCCCCTTTCTTTATTTCCATTTTCCCACCTGTAAATGGAAAGTAAATTGCAACATCACACTTGGCAAATACATTGATAAAATCAGAATTTAGGATGTGGGTTTTCGTTGTATATTAAACTTGCATTTTCTCAGTTTTTAGATCCATTCTACTTTGGGGGGCTAGAATACAATATCAGAACACATAAATATACATGAAGCTGGCACTGAAGGAAGATAGGGAACATTTTGGTGGATTAGGATCTGCAAGTTTTTGGCACTTGGTGAAAGAAGCTGGGCTGATACTTGGCAGGTATAAATGAGCACTGATGGGGTTGCCAAGACAAAGAGAATGCAGCCAGACCAACCCAAAGGCAGTCCTTTTGAGGGCCTTCCCTACCAAGCAGGTAACGAATAGGGCATTTGTCTTGGCAGTTTGGGGAGGGAGTTTTCAATGGGTCACTGAAAACACTGGTTCATCTTGATACCCAAGAAGTAACAGACACCGAAGACACTGTTCCAGAGACTTGCAGGGAATGTGCTGGTTGTCTTCCTGTCTGAGACTATCATCACTTAAGTGTGTTAATTAATGAAAGCACATCCCTCTTTTGGGGGAGAAAGTGAAATACCTCAGAGAATGTCTCTACACTCCAGATGATTAGACAGCATGAAAGATGGCCACACACGTAGTAAGAAATGGGTTGAGGGACTTCCCTGGTGGGGCAGTGGTTAAGAATCCGCCTGCCAACGCAAGGGACACGGGTACGATCCCTGGTCCGGGAAGATCTCACATGCTGCAGAGCAACTAAGCCCGTGCACCACAACTACTGAGCCTGCACTCTAGGGCCCATGAGCCACAATTACTGAGCCCATGTGCCCACAACGACTGAAGCCCGCACACCTAGAGCCTGTGCTCCGCAACAAGAGAAGCCACCGCAATGAGAAGCGCACACACAGCAATGAAGAGTAGAGAAAGCCCGCGCATAGCAACGACGACCCAACAGACCAAAAATAGATAAATAAATGAATTAATTTTTAAAAAAAATGAAATGGGTTGAGAAGAGAAAAAGAAAAGATCATGAGTCAGGAGAAAGGAGCTGAGACCAGAATCTGGCAACTTGGCCAGAGGAAGACATGACAATACAAGGAATCATGCCTCAGGGAGCAGAGAACAGCTGAGAGACTTAATAAAAGAGGAGTCTGACATTTAAAGAAGCAGTAGCAACCACAATAAGAGCATTCACAGGCCTAACCATGTTCTGGAATCCTGTTTTGGAATCCTGTATTCTAGCCACCCTTCACTGATCAATATTCCTTAAACATGCGATATACTTTTTCATGTCTCCATGCAATTCGTTAAAGTCTCTGGTTCATCCTTTAGTGATTCTGTATCTTTCTCCTTGTTTATAGCCTATTTATCACTTCAGATTGAGAGCAGTATAGCTTAATGGTTAAGAACATGGCTTTCTCAAGCCCTACAGAGAACTTAATAGCTCGCTGACCTTGGGTTGGTCGTTTAACCCCTCTATGGTCTGTTTCCTCATCTGCAAATTGGGGACAGTCACAATACCTACCATATTCAAATAGATGTAAAGCACTTATAATAGTGCCTGGCATAAAGTAAGTTCTCAAAAAAAAAAAGAAAGAAAGAAATTTAGCTTTAATTTTGCCTCTGTGTGAAATCTTTCCTGAATATTCTCTTTCCCCTAGGAACACTGTTGGATAAGTCATTCCCCCCTCTCTCATGGGACTTGTAAAACTGAACCTCTATCACAAACTTACCACAGTTTAACACTTCTGTTACTCCTATTAAATTATACGCCTCTTGAGGCTTGGTCATATCCTATTCTGAGAATATCCAGAGGGCCCCTCAAAATGCTCAGCAAATACTCACTGAGGAAGATGAGATTATTTAGGGCCAGATGGCAGAACCTTAAATGACAAGTTAGAAATTTACAGAAATCCTAGGGAGGGGAAAAAATTTTGAAAAGAAATGATATGCTTCTCAGTGCTTTTTAGTTAGTTAACTAGAGTGATAGTGTGATGGTATAAGGGCTATAAGGGAGATGAGCTAGAAGTTGTTCCAAAGGCCACCCTGTGGATGAACTAAGACAGTGGCAGCCAATGAGAACGAAGAGGAGAAATATGCAGTGGACTTAAATGACTGGATTAAGGGTAAGCAAGACTCAAGAGTCACAAACAATATTAAGTATGAATATAAACTGTATTAATATATACTATCCCATAGTTAAAACTTTCCTTAAAATTTTTTAACCTTAAGTTTGCAAATGAAGAAACTGAGGCTCAAAGAGGTTAAGAAACCTGCCCAATCATATCCATTAATTAAAAGGGGCAGAGTGTTCTGATGTCATGTCCAGTGGGCTGTTACATTAAGGATGACTTTTTGGCTTATAGTTTGACTGAGAAGAGGGTGCTGATGTCATTAAGTGAAATGGAAAGAAGAAGGGAGAAAGCCTGACTGGGACAGGAGGGAGAGGTGCTAAGATAATGAGTTTGTTTCAGGATGTGTTGAGTTTGAGGTCCCAGTGGGCTATGGACGTCTAGGAACTAGGGATGGAGATAGAGATTTATGAAAAATCTGCTAATGGGATAGTTGGATGATAACATCGGATTAACTGTCAACAAAAAAATGCTGAAGTCCTAATGCCCAGTACCTCTGCCATAAATGCCTGTTGTTTAAGCCACCCAGTTTATGATCCTGTATAATGGTAGTCCCAGGAAATTAATACAGTACTTTATTAGTAACTTTGGAGGAAAGTTTAGAAGCCTGTGAACAAAAATGCAGATTAGGAATAAAGGAGTAAGGCCATACTTTTTATCTAGAGATCTAAAATCTAAGAAGTTTCCATGAAGTCTACTCTAGCCAGAAGAGAAATTTATGAACTATTTTAAAATGTGTATTTCTATTAGTATATATATATATATATATATATATATATATATATTTTTTTTTTTTTTTTTTTTTGCCACACTGCATGGCTTGCAGGATCTCAGTTCCCCAACCAGGGATTGAACCTGGGCCACAGCAGGGAAAGCCCTGAATCCTAACCACTAGGCCACCAAGGAACTCTCTCTATTAGTATTTCTTAATTCACTATACTCAAATGCAATAGGCTTCTTTCTCCTTCAATATAAACACTCATGGATTTAATACTTAGCCACAGGAATTCCTTTGTATTCTGCCTGAATCAATGTTACTGCATAGACAGCAAGTTTGTAGAGCGCAGATTGCATATATTATTTTTATAGAGCCATCTATAGTCTACGGACAGGTAAGTAACTAAAGAAAACTTTTGATGAAAATAAGACGTTTAAAGAGTGACTCCAAATTCTTGGCTAGATCCAGAATAACCATTTAAAATGGTATTTCCACTCCCTTCTGCATCCTACCCCACTCCCTATGTCTAAGCTGGTCAACATTCTTAAAGGTAGAAACTTTGGGGTGATATGTCAAGAACAGTGCTCTTTCTAGAATCAATTGCATTCTGAGATCTTTTCTCTAAAATAGGACTTTTAACTACTAGGTACAGTGTCTTGGTCAAAATTTGACTAGGTCAAAATTAAGACAGTTTTAAGACATGGAGGAAACTTAAATGCATATTACTAAGTGAAAGAAGCCAATCTGAAAAGGCCTCATACTATATGACTTCAACTATATGACATTCTGGATAAGGCAAGACTATGGAGACAGTAAAAAAGATCAGTGGTTGACAGGGGTTAGTTAGAGGAGAGGGAGGGATAAATAGGAGGAACACACCATTATTAGGACAGTGAAGGTACTCTATATGATACCACAATGGCAGATCCATGTCATTAACATGTATTTGTCTAAACCCACAGTCTGCACGACACACCAAGAGTGAATCCTAATGTAAATAAACTATGGGCTTAGGGTGACTATATGTCAATGTAGGTTCATCAACGGTAAGCAACGTACTACTCTGGTGGAGGATGATGATGATGAGGGAGGCTATGCATGTGTAGGGGCAGAGGCTACAGGGGAAATCTCTGAACCATCTCTTGAATATTGCCATGAATCTGAAACTGCTATAAAAATAAAATCTATTAAAAAATTTCAAGACAGTCTACCCTGCTATGGTCCTCTTACTAAGACAGATCTTTTCCATTATTCTGCAACCCTTAAAATGTCTGATTCCTGTTTAGTGCTGCTTCTGAAAGAATAGTAATGATCTATCACCTAATCTCATCCTAGCTCGATGCTAATAAGAGCTGTCTTCAAACCCACTGTGAATCTCTAAGGACTTGGAGGATCTTTCCTTAATATGAAGATGCAGACTGTTTACTGCCATTAATTAGGAAGCTAAGTAGTTGGCAAACAAAAAGTATTTTTTGGGGAAACAAACAAACACCCAGATTTAAAATCATTAAAGTCAGTGAACTGCTAATTTCTAAATAATTAGAACACACTGTTTCTCAACAATGAACGATTTTACTTTTAAACTGATTTTTTAAAATACATTTCACACTGTCATCTTTTTAAGTCCTAACTTCGTGGGCTGAATTATCAGAAGTGTTAGAGCAATATTTATCAAATCCACCCCTTCAGACAGACAATAAATTTGATTTCAAAAGCTACACAGCTTACATTAATCCTACTTAGGATCAGTACAATATTTAGCTTATGTTTGTTCTTAGATCTCCAGCCCTTCATTGACACCTGGCAGTGCAGCACAGGGACTGCATGCGGCTTTGACACATTCCATATTTCTGAGCCTTGACTTCAGAGTTGTACTGGTGTCATCACTGACTGACTGAAAGGCCCTGCAAACAGCTGAGTCTCTGGACTCTAGCTCAACCACCCACAATTTGACCATTCAAAGCCATGAACTTGCTGGTGCTGCCGGGTAGCTGCTCACTTTAACAGCTGGACATTCTCACATGCCTGTTCAGCCCAAGAGTCAAATGCTTCCACCTCCCTGCTTAACTGAGCTTGGCTTTGCAGCATTTCATCCTACAAATGGTTATTTCTTCCTAGGAATTTATTTATTCTAATTAGGGTAAACTACCTTGGTTATGGCCTTACGTCTGAAGAGCTAAATCTTCTATGAACGTGGGTAAACGTTAGAGATAGTTTCAGGGAATATGCCAATGCATTTTTACTTTTTCAATAGAAAAATGGACAACGGAGATAGATGGACACTAGAGAATGCTTTTAAACTCTATCTAAATCTTTATAAATATAGTTACATCCCAGGACATCAGAACCTTGACATTCTGTTTAGAAGGGCTCCAGGGCAATGTAGTATCAAATTCATATTCCTAGCTGTTTTATTGGATACATTGAAAAACTAGGTTTCCAACAATAAACACCACATTTAGGGTAGTATTGCCCTCTAGGGGCAGTGAGGGGAATGGAAATAGGGTGGTTCAATCATATTTGCAATGCTTTATTTCTTAAGCTGGTGGTTGGTTTATGAGTTTTTAAAAAAATAAAACTTTTTTTTTTTACATTTTTCAATGTCTAAAGTAATCAATAATTTTAGAAAATGTTCCCAAATAGCTGACTCAGTATAAAACATTTTACCTCTACTGGCTTTCCACGGTTACTTCTACTTTTTGTGAAATAGATGGTTATTTTACCGTTATTAGGTAATGACTCATGATACTGTAACATGAGATGTCTTGTTATAAATTGAAGAAGAAATCTGATTTCTGAATATTTTTGAAACGTATATACACGTTTTCTCCCCTGAAAGATTATTAACGATGTGAATAAACTTTTATTTAAGTAAAAAACCAGTATACACCACACCCTAATACTGGTGAGAGTAAGGAATACCACTTGTATGATCTACAATTACAACTCATTAGAAGTCTTCAAATATTTTCTGATTTGATAAACACTACAGCCTTGGCATGGCTAATATTATTTTCTCTATCTTGTGGATGAGGAAGCTGAAGATCAGAAAGGTCAAGGGACTTTTCCCAGGTCTCACAGCTAGTACGTAATATTGCTCCTTCTACTTTACCCCGCTTTTGGCAAGATGGGATGAGCGTCAGCTTGAGAGAGGTGGAGACAAAGCCATAGGCACTGACTTTTCACATGGTTCACTGCTGCCAGTGCTGTAGAAACCATCAAGCCAATGAATTCTCACCTGGTGATTCTGCAAGGTGCTCTTGTTTCTCTTCTCTGTCCTGAAACTGAATTAAATGTGACCACAAAGCTGACTTCCCCTGAAAGTACAAGGCATATAAAATTTTTCATTTTATAAGAAATGATTCATCAAAAAACAACTTATCAAAACCATTCACATTGAAATGCCTATTATTTGAAGCTGGGAGACCCAAGCTCATCCACTCCGAGCTGTGTGACATTCTGAGCATCCCACTCAACGTGTAGTGAGGGTCATCCTTTGCCTCACTGACAAGACTGGCAACAGCCTGGGGAAGGGCAGCTAAGCAAAGGGCAGAAGTGCAGGCAAGGAAATTCCCAACTTCAGCTCAGTTGTTACTTAGTTGTATGTAACTAGGGCTGTCTACACTGGCCACACAAGCAAGCATGGAATTAAAAGCTCCAGCAGCACAGAATATATTTCTGTATGCAAAATATGTTTGGATGTATGCAGTAGCAATGAGGGAAGAAAACTGGGGCAGGAGGAGAAAGAGAAAAGGGGACGAAGGGAGGAAGATGAACAGAAAAAAAAAGAAATAGAAAGGGAAATGAGGGACAAAAGCAAAGAAATCATCTATGTTTCCACCTTGAATAACCAGATAACTTAAAATGGCAAAGAACTGTTAATTCTGGCTAATAGATTTTTTTCTTGGACAGTGATGAAAGCAGATACTTAATGGAATCTACAGGGGATACAGCCTCCGCAATGAATGTGTTGTTTTATCTTTTCCTGTTTACCAGAAAAGAGCCCCAAACTGCCTGCTAATCATGGGTTATATTTTCTTTTTCTGGAATTAAAATGCCTGTGGCGTATTTCTAGTCATCCTGTGACAAAGGGACATAACCTTTAATTTTTATAATATCTTTTTCTTTTTGTTACTTTTCTTAACAGAGCTCCTAACTCGCCCTGTCACCAGGGTCTCTTGAGACTTACCTGCTTGACCTGCAAGCCATGGCTCCAGATCCTTTCCAGCAGGTCACAGAGGCTGGCGATCAGGGTGTTCTCCTCCAAGCCGGTTATGTTTGCTTCCCCATGGCCCAGTTCCACTGCTTCGTGTCCCATCTTTTCCACCAACATGCGTTTTGTCTGAAAACATCACACGTGGTCACAGGTGTTAACCCCAGCAGTGAGCCCAAAAGCCATCAAGTCAATTCCTGGATCAGGAGATCTGGGTTCCCCTTCATTATACTTCTAACTGCAGATTTTGAATCACCTTGGGAAAAGTGTCTTAATCTCTGTGGTCAACTAACAAGTAATATTATGTATACTTTTACTATTTTGTCAGAGAAATAGTCACTAAAGAGCGACTCTGATGCTATTTTAAAGTATCCTCATGTAAATGCTTATGTACAACAATTTTCAGATTACTAACTTGAATAACACTGGGGGATTACACCAGGCCTAGAAAATATACTATAGAATCTGAAACCCCATCCTGCCACAACTCACACTTCATCTTAGCATACTAAAGACATTCACACTTAGTTTTGATTGCACTTAGGCAAAAACTACAATACAAACAGGCAGCTCTAAATTTTTTCAGAACTGTCTAATTTGTGAGTGAAGCAGACCTCTTTTTTTCCTTCCTCTTTTTCTTTCATCTCTTCTCTGCTATGAGTATGTACCAGAAAATGGAAAGGAAATGGAAATCAGTTTCAAGTAAGTTAAGTTACAGCAGACTTAGCTGCCCTCATAAAATGTAAAGTGAGAGAGAATCTAGTTCCTCTAGGCAAGGACCTTGTCTGTGTGATTCAGCATTGTAAGCTGATGCTAAAATAGTGCATTTACTGAATACAGAGAAGGTACTCAAGAAATGACTGTCAAATAAATGAAGTTATTGGCTAAAATGATGTTCTGAGTTTTGTCAATTTGTATTGCTACCTCTGATAAACACAGATGTCTGAGAGGAGACTCCTGTGTAATATACACAAACCTACAACACAGCTAAGGTCTTCTTCTTTATGGATATACGCACACACATATGAGCACAGATAAGGTTCTGCACAGGTGCACACAGATACACGTATAAACACATACAAAAAAATGTGTTGCCTTTCACATAAGATGATGACATCCCTGACACAACTTCTGACTGGCTTAATATCTGTCATGTTGGAGAGGAAGATAGCAATGGCTGAAAGTTGAGAAAAACCATGCAGGGCTCCCATGTCACTGACTCTGTGGCTAACAGAACCCATGGAGGTTCATGCCCTCAGTAAAGAGCACATGAGGCTTATGCCCCAGTAAAAGTGTCCTTCTAGGGAAACTACAGGCTCAAGTGGGGGTTGGCTCAGCTCAGCTTCATACATGGATTGAACATGAATGTACACTGTCCTGCATAGTGAGTAATACATACCTTCATTCTACATTCTTTTAATAAGCCTTCTACAAATTTCCAGTTGGTTTGTGCAATCACTGCAGGAGAGAGGTCTGACAATTTGGGTTGCCTCAGGTTTTTTCCTAAACTTCGTGCCTCTTGCATGTATTTCTAAAAATTAAAGAGTATTTTTAATGTATAAACATCAGATATTCTTCTGACCTACTTAACCTTACAAACAAGTGCAGGAACAACAAGATGCAAAAAAAGGCCATAAGTGTATACGTGCAACAGCAGTTCAAGGTTTAGCACACTGAAAGGTAGAGGGTATTCATACCCCCTCTACTGTTAGCCCTGTGAAAAGGAGAGTGACAGAAGCCACACCAAGTAAAAACTCATTCAAAATGAGATGGAGTTTCATCTAGTTCAGTCTTTTTATTGGGAATACCCAGGGGTGTGATTAGTCACGATCATGGCTGGGATGGAAAAATTCACATGTCTGAATAACAAATCCAAGGTTCTACAGGAACCCAGTGATTCTCAGATCACTGGTTTCCTCCACCCATCTCCCCACAAAACAAGAGCCTTGACATGCTTCTAACCTCTTGGGCAGTGCTGTCCAACCCAACCCTTTGCCCTAATCAAGTCACAACAGTAAAATCAGGAGCTCTGGAAAATGGTTGCAACAAATTTTATGACCTCAGGCATATCTGCTTATTCATAAAATGGGCATAAAACAAGCCCACCTGCCTCACAAGCAAGCTATGAGATCACTCTGAAAAGTATCATGTGCTCCAAATGCAGGAGGAGGCCTCTTGTTTCCAAGACATTTTGCTACATCCCTCCTTTGCCTTGTTCCACAGTCAAAAGAAAGCAGAAATATCATATTATTTTAGGAGACATCGATGGCTCAGAGAGGACCACAGAAACTCAGACCACTGCTCTTGAGCTTTGATTAGTGAACTTCCAGGAAAAAAAAAAAAAATCACTACACGTAATTAGCACAGGACAGCTGTTGTCTCTCTTCTTTCTGTGGTACCTGCAAAAGCTCATCCAGATACCTTATGTTTGTATCAGGACCACAGGGCAGAATCTCCAAAAAGTCTAAGTGTCTTAGGTCCATATTTAGAGAATAATTGCTCTAAATTATACAGTAAAATCAGCAGTTTATTGGAGAGAGAGAGATTGCAAGCCAGCACATCCTCCCACAGATACATATGTGAAGTCTATCTTTTCTATCTTAAGGGGAAATTTGATATTATAAGAAAAAGATGTGTAAAATCCTTTGCATTCTTTAAATAAAAGAGAGTTTGCACATTTAATACATTCCCCTTGGAAGAAAAATAACCTGCTAAATCTAGTACAATTTGTTAAAAATCTCACCAATTAGGGATTCAACGAATCCATTTACCTTCTACTTCTATCAGCCCTCCTGCCGAAAGGCAGCATTAACAAAATAATCTCTTTTCCAGTGTAATTATTTTAAGAACAGATTAAAAAATGAAATGAACTCTGCAAGAATTTAGTTGCTATAACAGTTGTGTATACTTCTTTCTGCTTCAAATCTTTTTTAGAGGGTCAAAGAAAGAGGAAAAATGGACAATGAGAGTCAATTATCACCACTAGGGAAATTAAGTGTAACAAGGTCTAGCAAAACATCCTGAACGTTAATGTTCAAATAAATAAAAGCAGGAAATGAAAAGTTTCAGAAAAACAAACCTGAGATATAAGACAGGGATCATATATGAGATTATAATACCTGCATTTCCTATCATTTCAGGTTGTACTAATGTTATCTGGAATATTACAAATCAGAGATAAATGGTTGGTAAAAACAAATGTTAACTGTTAAATGTTAAAAGGGTTCTGTTTCTCCCCCAGCCTCAATTCCTCCATCTTTAGGACTTGTGCAAATGCAGAGAGACCCACTACAACACTCAATTCTCAAGAAGAGTTAAGTATTAAACTTGGCTTAGGAAGAAATACACTGGCTACAAGGAAAGAAGTGAGGTACATGGTCAGGCAAGAGGCTAGGAAGAAGCCGCAGGCATTTTTCTTTTCTCTGAAATATATGCATAATTAGATTTTTAAAAGTCAATAACTGGATTAAAAATTAAGCACTGTTTAAAGTTTATGTTCTATTTTATAAATGACAGCAAGCTAGAATGGGGCTGTCCTTTGAGTGGCCATATTCACCAATCACCCTGCACATACAGGGCAGATGTAGTATTAGCCAACAGTGAATTCCACAGGGCCACGTGCAAACTCTCCTTCTGAGCATCTTTGCTGAAGCCACAAAATAAGCAACATTCCACAGACATGCACAGAATGGATACAGGGGTGGCTCAAGACCCTTCCTCACAGCAAGAAGTGAGGCTGCCCCTGTATACTACAAAAATAGAGCAGTGCCTTTACAGCAAACAAGTGACGATAAAAATGTGATTTTCTTTGGGGTCGCTGGAAGAAAAGGTGTATTTTAAGATAAAAAACTGAGAAGAAAGAGAAATCTTTCACAAGGAGTGGTTTTATAATAAAGTCGATTTCCCTACAGAGGGAAGCCACCCCAGGTTTCTTCTGAGATTTCTACTATGCTCTTCGTCGTTTTTGTCTAAGCCAAAAGCAAATCAGTAGGAGCTACCCATGAAAATATATCTTATTATTCAGTAAACACTGAAATAACTGCTCTTTAGTACAGGCTTTCCCTGAATTTTCTAATCAACACACTGTCCCTCTAACCAGCATGGAGCTTGTGAAGAGCAGACCACTGTAAAGTTAAGTAAATTTATATTAATATGTCTTTATATTAATATGTCATAATGGGAAAAAATACAACCAGGAGTCCTAAGTAACTCTGGCCCTCAGGTGAGCAGCTGTTCAGTGCAACCCAGGGTGCAGGGTTACTGGGAAGGGCACTGGCTTGGAGTAAGGAGGCCTGGCCTGTGGGCCTAGCCCTGACTTTGTGTGTCCATTTGACTTTAGGCAAGCCTCTTGGACTTCAGTTAAATCATGTCAAGTTGGACAAAGTTACCTCAAATGTTCCTCTTAGCACTAAGATTCTATATTGATGATCTGATTTTTCTGACCATATAAAATACAGACCAGGAATAAGGAAGGGTAAATTAAAACACTGTGGAGATAAAACTCAGCAAAAGAAAAGTTGTTTGAAAATGAATCACTTCTGCACTTTTGCAAAATGCTTAAATAAAAGAAAATTTGAATATTTAATGTATTTCCCCTTTGGAAGAAAAACAATGGTGCTAGATCTAGTCCCCCCTTTCCCCCTCAAAAACACCACTGATAGGGAATTCAAATAATCAGTTTTACCTGCCAATGGTATAGAATTACTCTTGTTAGCACACACCACCATGAAAAGGTACCAATCACAAAAGGAAGTGGAGAGATAACAGTTCACGTCACAAGGTGATGTGAGGCATTCTAGAGCTATGTGCACTCATACACGTGGATGATTCGAGGAACACCAAAGACAAGATTCAGGAACATCTGCAAAGCACTTTCAGGCAAAGAACATACCAGGCAGCACTCAGAGAAGGATTTTTTAGGAAGTCGTGCAGGAGGAGGTGGACCCTGATCCCACTCCCAGAATGCCATGGAGTTCTGACAGACCACAAGTTCCCCGGAAGGCTAAGAGGATGGAGAAGTGCCAATGACAGAAAAGCAAAAAAGAAAAGGATAGGGAGAAAGAGACAGCAAAACAAGCATGCATATGATAAAGTCACAGCAGAAGGGAAGGGAGAGAAGAAATACAGCAGCACAAAAGAAAAGCAGTAGACAGGCTATGCTTCAGTTCTTAAGAAAATGTTTAAAATCATATATATATATATGAACACATCAACAAAGAGCAATATATATATTTGGAATGCTGTTTTCTGCTTTATTTCTACCCATCTGAGTTTAGAAAATAGTTAATGGATCTTCTAACTACATTTTCTTTTGATCACAAGAAAAAATAAAAACTTACTTATCATTATTCAAATGTGTAATTACCGTTTTATTTTCAAGTAGTACAAATAAAGCATAAGGATCTCAATTTAAAATAATTTTAAAACACTCCTAAAAATGGTGTCAGCAAGCCAAGGACAAAGCACAGGCAAATATATCTTTACTTACTAAGTTTAAATTATGCTTGAAACTTAGAAAGTCTATGTTCTTATACCTTTTTTCCCTGTTGGAGACATACTGACCAAAAATTTATCCTAAGCTTAACCTTTACTTGATGTGGTACACAGGGAGACTTGTTTTACAGCCTTATTTTAGATGTATTAAAATTACAAAAAATGGAAAAAAAAAGGTGTTTTCAGCTATGTCAGTATAAAAGGATTACTATTTTAAAACATAATTGAACGATTCTTTTAGAAGAACACGAAAGAACCTACACAATGACACCTGCTGGGCTAAGTAGGCCTAGTTCACAGCTCTTGCATCAAGGCATCCCGGGAAGGCAGCCCACATACCTCCCTCAGGTCGTTGTCCAGCCCAACGTGCTCGGAATGTTGGCGAAGGCGGTCTTTCCGGCGCTGTGCAGTGGCACTCCGACTTACCCAGCGACTGAAAGAACAGAAAGGGTAGGTTAAAAGAAACAACCAAACAAAAAAAAGTGTGATCACTTGTCTTTAAAATAGAAAGAATGTACTGTTGAAAACCAAAGACCAACAATACTTATTTTTCAATCAATTCTTTTTAAACATATATAGCAGCTTTATTGAGATGTAATTTAGATACATACAATTCACCCATTTAAAGTATCCAATTCAATGGTTTTTAGTATATTCATAGAGATATGCAATCGTCACCACAATCAATGCTTTGTTGAAACAGACGTTAAAAAAGGCACAGTAGCTGTAATGATCCTCTCTTTTCCACCTTACCTGCCCAACAGAACCCCAAACCTGGATAGAGACTACTACCCTCTCACTTCCTTTTTTTTTTTTTTTTTTTAAATTTTTATTTATTTATTTATTTATTTTTAATTTATGGCTATGTTGGGTCTTCGTTTCTGTGCGAGGGCTTTCTCTAGTTGTGGCAAGTGGGGGCCACTCTTCATCGCTGTGCGCGGGCCTCTCACTATCGCGGCCTCTCTTGTTGCGGAGCACAGGCTCCAGACACGCAGGCTCAGTAATTGTGGCTCACGGGCCCAGCTGCTCCGCGGCATGTGGGATCTTCCCAGACCAGGGCTGGAACCCATGTCCTCTGCATTAGCAGGCAGATTCTCAACCACTGCGCCACCAGGGAAGCCCCTCTCACTTCCTTTTAAAATATCCATGCAAATTAGTTATTGATTTCCCTCATGACTACCATGAATCACTTTACCTGCCCTTTATCAACTTTCCCCCGCTCCCCATTCCCAAACCTCTCACTTTATCCTGAAGTGCCTCCACTCAAACTGATGACCCAGCCTTGCCTCCCTCTTCCTACCCTCTACTTCAATGATGCACACACACAAACCCCTCATCTTTCTTCCAGTCCTAAAGTATAATGTATATTGGCCACAACTATTGCTTCCACCAGGATCCCTGACCAGTTCTCTCTTGCCTTCTCCAATGTGCTCCATTAGAAACCTCCTGTGCCATATCTCCAATTTTTCTCTCTCAACTGAGTATTGCCCTTCAGCTTACAAGTATGCTGGTCTCTCTCGACATTCTATAGTTACATTTAAATCTGTTTCTTCACTCTTCTCATGTAAACATTCTTAAGAAAAGTTTAGGTGTAAGGCCTCTACTTATTTATCTTTGGATATTTTGTTCATCTCAAATCAGCTTCTTCCCCTGAAAATGCTCTTGAAGCCATTTATAGCCCTCACTGCCAATCCAATGGCTATTTTTCAATTCTTAGCTTACTTAAACTCTCTGCTGATCACCCTTTCTACCTTAAAACTCCAGTTGTCTTCAACTACCTCAGTGCTTCCAATGGGATAAGCTCTCTCACCTTTGAGCCTTTGAAGATGAAGTTTTCTCCCAACTTCTATTCATCTCTCAGACAGCTTTAGATGCTACACAGAAAGTCTTCTATGGTTCCTCCAAATCTAAATTAGCTACCCCTCTTATACTCTCCAATTGTAGTATTTATCACAGTGTGTTATAATTACTTATCTCTATTTTCTATACAATCCTCTCTACTATAAACGCTTGAAAGGTTGGTATCATGTCTTTCAGCCATTTTATTTGCAGAGTCAACTACATCACCTGCCCCTTCTATAAATGTACCCTAAATAAATGTAATCAGAGACACAGTCTAATATTTAGGTTTATAGACGTTCATCACAGCATATATGCAGTAACCAATTCTGTGTTTCCATTATTCTAAGACTCACATTTTGGCTTTTAAATGTTCCTGAAACTAGGATGAATCTTCTACATCATATACATGTTTAAAGTATAATTTTTCCAAAAAGCTTTTGAATTAATAGCAGATCTTACAACCAACAGTTACTTAGAATCAAGTAAATGTGCTCAAAGCAACCCAAATGTTCAACAGTAGGAGGTGCTATATAATGAAATGTCATATAGTCATTTAAAAAAATTAAGTTATTAGGAATATCAATAATATGGGAGAGTACTCATGATACAATAATGAATGAAAAAGCAGGATACAACATTGTGTAAGCATTTTCTACTTTTGTAAACAACAAAACAGAATAAGTATGGACATGCACACATATCAGGATCCATGCAATGGAAGGGCATAAAACCAAATGTGAACATCTCATGATGATGGCATTATAGGTGGTTTTATTTTTATTTACAATTAATTTTTTATTGAGGTATAGTTGATATACAATATTATACAAATTTCAGGTATACAACAAAGTGATTCACAATTTTTTTTTTTTTTTTTAGTTAAAAACTTTTATTTAGGGCTTCCCTGGTGGCGCAGTGGTTAAGAATCTGCCTGCCAATGCAGGGGACACGGGTTCGAGCCCTGGTCTGGGAAGATCCCACATGCTGCGGAGCAACTAAGCCCGTGAGCCACAACTACTGAGCCTGCACATCTGGAGCCTGTGCTCTGCAACGGGAGAGGTCGCGACCGTGAGAAGCCCGCGCACCGCGATGAAGAGTGGCCCCCGCTCGCCGCAACTGGAGAAAGCCCTAGCACAGAAACGAAGACCCAACACAGCCAAAAATAAATAAATAAATAATTAAATAATTAAAAAACCCACAAACTTTTATTTATTTATTTTTGTTTGCATCGGGTCTTAGTTGTGGCATGCGGGATCTTTCGTTGTGGCGTGTGTGCTTCTCTCTAGTTGTGGCACGCGGGCTTAGTTGCCCTGCGGCATGTGGGATCTTAGTTCCCCGACCAGGGATCGAACCAGTGTCCCCTGCATAGGAAGGTAGATTCTTAGCCACTGGACCACCAGGGAAGTCCCAAAGTGAGTCACAATTTTTAAAGGTTATATTCCATTTACAGTTATTATAAAATATTGGCTACATTTCCTGTGTTGTACAGTATTATCCTTGTAGCATATTTATTTCATGCATAGTAGTTTGTACTTCTTAATTCCCTCCTCCTATCTTGTCCCTCCCCGCTTCGCTCTCCCCACTGGTAACCACTAGTTTGTTCTCTGTATCTGTGAATCTGTTTCTGTTTTGTTATGTTCACTAATTTGTTTTATTTTTTAGATTCCACATATAAGTGATATCATTATTTGTCTTTCTCTGACTTATTTCACTTAGCATAATACCCTTCATGTCCATCCATGTTGTTGCAAATTGCAAATTTTCATTCTTTTTTATGGCTGAGTAATATTCCATTGTGTGTATATATGTATGTGTGTGTGTGTATATATATATATACACACACACACACACACACATACACACATCACATCTTCTTTATCCATTCATCTGTTGATGGACGCTTAGGTTGCTTTCATATCTTGGCAATTATAAATAATGCTGCTATGAACATTGGGGTGCATGTATCTTTTTGAATTAGTGTTTTCTGTTTTTTCAGGTAAATACCCAGAAGTGGAAATGCTATAAAATATAGCAATAGAACTATAAAATAGTTCTATTTTTAGTTTTTTAAGAAACCTCCATACTGTTTTCCTTAGTGACCTCACTGATTACGTTCCCACCAATAGTGTACGAGGGTTCCATTTTCTCCACATCCTCACCAACATTTGTTATTTGGGGTCCTCTTGATAACAGCCATTTTGACAGGTGTGAACTGATACTTCTCTGGTTTTAATTTGCACTTCTTTGATGATTAATGATGTTGAGCATCTTTCCTGTGTCTGTTGGCCATCTGTGTATGTCTTCTCTGGAAAAATGTCTATTCAGGTCTTCTGCCCATTTTTTAATTGGGTTGTTTGTTTTTTTGATGTTGAGTTGTATGAGCTGTTTATTTATGTTGGATATTAATTCCTTATTGGTCATATCATTTGCAAATATTTTCTCCCATTCAGTAGGTTGTCTTTTGGTTTTGTTGATGGTCTCCTTTGCTATGCAAAAGTTTTTAAGTTTAATTAGGTCTTATTTGTTTATTTTTGCTTTTATTTCCTTTGCTTTAGGAGACAGATCCAAAAAATATTGCTACGATTTATGTCAAAGAGTGTTCTGCCTATGTTTTCTTCATATATCAAACTATTTAAGAAGATTTCTCAGGTCTTGACTTATCATCCCCATGACTGTATTCATTGTACTACTCTAGAAGTATCTACTCTTGAGTATATCCCTGACAGCACAGAGCTATACACGAGTTAAGAAATGAACTTATACTTTTGCCATTCAGCGAAAATCATACTGCATTAATGACAATTCACAATTTAAAATTTTCTTATTAATGAAGTATCCAATTTACAAAAAGCTTAAAATGAGAGGGCTGCTTCTTTTGTTGCTTCTTAAATAATTTATGCATGGCTTTGGTTTCAAACTGACGAATCATCTCATTTCAGTCTGCTATTTAGAGGAACACTGAATAATTATGATAAAAATGGTAGCAAAGGAAGGTAACCCTTCTTAAAATAGTGTTTTTTTTTTTTTTAAAGAATAGGTTTAGAGCGGGAAAAAAAAGGTACAAAGATCTAGTGACAGATCTTTGAAGTAGAATTCTTGGAAATGTCCCTAAAGCAAAAGATCAATAAAAGACTGTAAAAAGGGGGGTTTCCCTGGTGGCGCAGTGGTTGAGAATCTGCCTGCCAATGCAGGGGACACGGGTTCGAGCCCTGGTCTGGGAGGATCCCACATGCCGCGGAGCAACTGGGCCCGTGAGTCACAACTACTGAGCCTGCGCGTCTGGAGCCTGTGCTCCGCAACAAGAGAGGCCGCGATAGTGAGAGGCCCGCGCACCGCGATGAAGAGTGGCCCCCGCTTGCCGCAACTGGAGAAAGCCCTCGCACAGAAACAAAGACCCAACACAGCCATAAATAAATAAATAAATAAATAAAATTTATATATATAAAAAAAAAAGCTAATAAAGGAACAATAAAACCTGAGGAAAGTAGAAGGAATAAAGTAGGATAGAAATCATTGGAATAGATCATACTTCCCCACTCACTCCCCCAAAACAGAATTAATCAATAAAACCAAAAAAATCTGGTTCTTTAAAAAAAAAAAAAAAAAAGACTGTAAAAAGGATACAAAGAGAATTGGGTGACTGAAAAGGAAGATCCAGAAAAAAAGCATATCAAGACACTGACAAAGATTCTCTGCTTGACCAAACTTCAGTCAGACTCCTAACCTTTCCTAAGCCCATTTGTGCATTTCTTTGTAAAATCCAGTTTTAGCAAGAACCTAGCTAAGTCAGTTTAGCAGAAGCCATCTCCCCTCTCATTATATGATCATTCTGGATATCTGATCATGTTCTGAATTCTCCACCATTCCCCAGGTGATGTTTAATCACCTAGGCCTGCCTTCCACAAGAATCCGGTTAGGTCAGTTTAGTCAGAATCCCCCACACCCATGATGTTTCCTCTTAGTAATTTTCTATCCGCTGACCTCCACTCTGCTCCTTGGTGATAAATTCCCACTTGTCCATGCAGTATTCAGAGAAGCCTCTAATCTCCATCTCCACTGCAAGACCCAATTGCAGTGGTCCCTACACCTTGAATAAAGGTGCCCCTCTGCCGTGAATAAAGTCTGTCTTACCATCTTCAACAAGTGTCATGAATATTTTTTTAACAGCTCTGAAGCAAAATATAAATACCAGCTGATGAACTTATATAATAAATAAAGAGGAAGACTAAAATATAAGTAACACAATGTACAAAGACCTGGAGGCCTTGTAAACAGCCTTGTAGCAAAAAACAGTCAGTGTAAGATAGTAAAATTTGTTCAGGGATTTAAAAAATTAGGGTTACTGGGCAAGGTGGTTCAAATAAATAGTAAAAATATGAAATAGATTATAAACACCAGCTAATAAACTTATATAATGAGCAGAATACACATGGATGAACATTTCTCCTGGCAGGCAAAGTGGAAAAGCACAAAAGATAAGGATAAATATTAATTTACAGGATATAACTAGCATCTCACTCTGTGAGACAAAATGCCCAGTTTAATTTTATTTTCAAAACAGGGAAATGAGCATCTGCTTAAGAAAATTACTATGAAGTCCACATATTCCTGGTCTTGTTAAGTAATTAATTTATTCTTTGCATTATTAAACCTCATTTCTAAGCATAATTTTACCAAAGATGACCACATTTGCTGAAATACTAAAGACTGCTTATTTGCTTTTGCTTTGTAAGTAGCATATGAAATTCTTACAGTTGATCAACCATTTGCACAGGCACAGTTACAAATCCCTTTACCCTGTAATTAGTTCTGACATCTATTCTCTTTCAGACTACAATCTAGCTGAAAATGTAATGCTTGGGGCTCTGTGTGGAAATGGGGAGATTATATATAAGATTAAAAGCAATAAAATATGGCAATAAGATTTGAAAATTGAAATCTTCCCTTCTAAGCACTCCTTACTTCCTTTCCCTTCCTTTATTTTTCTTCACAAACCTTACCGCTTTCTGACAGGTTACTTATTTTACATAGTAAGTTTTTTTGTTTGCGTCCTCATGTTGAAAGCAGGGATTTTTGTTATTTTGTTCATTGCTAAACTCCCAATGAACAGGACAGTGTCTCACATATAGTAAGGGGTTTGATAAATATTTGCCAAATGAATGAATGAGCACTCTAATGCTATCAAAAGGAAATAAAAACCATTTAAATTAATAGTTACTCATATCAAATTGATTCAAAAAATTAGGATAATTTATAAACATAAGAAAAAAATGAATAAACTGATGACTAGTCATTCACTTCTGAAAAATAGAACATTGTATCCAGTACAATCATCTGTAAAGTCTGAATCCCCGTAACGGTCAACATCTCTTAGCACGTTTTAAGTTCAGTGTTTATAAAAGCAGGGATAGCTCTTCACTAGAAGGTGAAACCCTGTAAATTAACTAAGGTAAGTAAGGTAAAATTTTCAGTCATTAGTTATTTACTTCCATCTTGTAAGCAGCATATTAAATTCTCTCTACAGCCTTCCTACCCAAGACTTTAGCATAAACGCTTGCGTTTCTACAGGAGGGGCCACCTTTCTAGTGAATCATCCTCCTTTACTGTCTTCATTAAAGTTCAAACAACCTATTTAAATAAAAGAGTTCAATCAAATAAAGCTTTTTTTAAAAATTTTATTTATTTATTTTTGGCTGCGTTGGTTCTTCGTTGCTGCGCGCAGGCTTTCTATAGTTGCGGCGAGGGGGGGGCTACTCTTCGTTGCGGTGCACGGGCTTCTCATTGCGGTGGCTTCTCTTGTTGTGGAGAACAGGCTCTAAGCGGGTGGGCTTCAGTAGTTGTGGTGCATGGGCTTCAGTAGTTGTGGCTCGCGGGCTCTAGAGCGCAGGCTCAGTAGTTGTGGCGCACGGGCTTAGTTGCTCCGCGGCATGTGGGATCTTCCCGGACCAGGGCTCGAACCTGTGTCCCCTGCATTGGCAGGCAGATTCTTAACCACTACGCCACCAGGGAAGTCCAAATAAAGCTTTTTAAAAATCCACAATTCTTTCACTTTACTGCATAGTGATCCTTTTCCAAATATGTAAAAGAATGCTGGTACTGAAGATTTTCCAGACCTTTCCACAGTTTTTATGAATGAGACACCATGAACATGGTGCCAGGAATAAGGAGACCTGGGTTCTAACCCTAACTCTGCCACTAACCCAGAAGTGTACTCTTACCAACATATAACAATGACACAACTTCAGGGTTAGGCTATTTGATCTCAATCTTTTCTTAATGTAGCTCTTCATGAGGCAAGATGGCGCCTGAGAATGTATCTTGCTTCCCAAATTATTATCCTATCTTCTTTTGGGTCCACCCCTCTTAACAGAGCCCAGTGTGAGGCAGAAGTGAGGCATCTGAGGGCTCTTTCATTCTGAAAGACCATTAGGCTGGTATGACAGACTGTTGCTAAACTCCCTTACGTTCAATATTTTAGGCGATTCAAAATTTCTTGGGGGCTACCAAAGCAAAACATCCAACTCCAGAAGTAACAAAAGGCACACGTCACCTTTATATTAGAGTAACAGAGCCAGGCAGTATATGCAGTACAATGGTTAAGTGCTTGGGCCCCTGAATCAGCAGACCTAGGTTTGAATCCTAGTTTCACCACTTCCTACTATGTGATCTTGAAGCAGGTTGTTGACTGTCTCTGAGACTCAATCATAAAATGGGTAAAGCAATAGAGGCTTTATATGTAGGGATATGTTTGTAATAAGGATCAATGAGCTAATGTACTTAATGCAGTCAGAAGAGACGTTAGTGCAGACTGGCTTAATAATATTAGCTATTATCAGCAGCATCTCCACAACCAACACTCTCTTGACATGGAGAAGGCTCCACTGGCAGGAAAGATAATGCTTTCCGAAAGCAGAAAAAATGGGTTACAAGGAAGGATAATTACCTTAAGTGAAGCAGTGATGAAAATTTTCAAATTTTTTGACTGAGATCTCAAAGGGGGCGGATATTTATAATGATACACACAAGCATACCTCATTTTATTGCACTTCAAAGATACTGCATTTTTTACAGATTGAAAGTTTGTGGCAACCCTGTGTTGTCAGATGACGGCTAGCATTTTTTAGCAATGAAGTATTTTAAGATACGTATATGTAAAGAAAATAGACATAATGTTATTCTACACTTAATAGACAACAGTATAGCATAAATGTAACTTTTATATGCACTGGGAAACCGAAAACTTCTTGCTTTATTGTGATATTCACTTTACTGTGGTGGTCTGGAATCAAAACCATAGTATCTCTGAGGTATGCCAGTACTAGACTGAAAGCAAAGGAAACAGCAATGCATATAGTACTGTAACTGTTTTCCTTAATTCATAACACACCATCTTTTTTCCTTTGATGTGTTTGCTATCACTGTAGTTTTCTCACGTGTAGACGTAAATGAATCAGTAATTTTGACACATTTCAGAAACACATTTAAAGGAACACCTTTAGCTGGGAAAATGGTAAGGGTTTCATTCCTTCAGGTTATTAAAAATAGGACAGTAACTATACAAACACAAGATATGCAAATATTACCACATATATATGCATCCCAAGAAACTCCAAGTAGCACAATACTTAGCTTAGTATAGTGTTTAATAAATGAAACCAAGCATTACCATCACATATAATAAAGATAATTTACTAAGTTTTCTTTTTTCCTGACCAATAAAATCATGACAATCATCACGGGAAATAAAGAGGTAAGTACCAAAACTTCCCCAACATGTAGCTCAGCAGATCATATGTTAGACAGAAACATCATACTTTAAAGCCATCTTTCAAGAACTTGCATATTATTATTTGGATTGGGCCATTTAGGTTAAAAGGCATAATTCCACCTGTCTTATTCCCCTCACTGATTCTCTACTTGCCTTCTGACAATTCTGGTGGCTCAACGCCACTTCCATTTTATACACTCAATCTCTACCACTGTCTTCTATCTCATTTGTTGGCCACTGCCTGGCTCCTCCCTTTACTTCTCTGAGACTCTTTAATAAAATCACAGATGTTACAGAATGTTAGAGTGCTTTTAAATGAGAAAAGGGGCAAGTGATTCCAAATTGTCCAAGGATCCTAAGCTGGTTAGTGGTCAGGAATGAACTAAATTCCAGAACTGCTGATTTCCAATTCAAAGGCTTCTTTCCAACTTAGCATATTCCCCATTAATACTCTCCTTTGAGTTCTTTTCTTGTAAAATCCTTCTTTATTACATTCTTGTGTTCAACTAAAATCAAGACTTCCCCTAAATCCAAATAACTCTTTTCAATTCTAACCATATTCAGATATTTTCTGAGTGGAATCATCTACCATAAAAAACGATATGGTTTACCTTTAGTTTCGGTTGGTTTGTAATTTCTGCACTTGATACTTAAAAGTACAAAATGGTGTCATGGGTTGAATTGTGTCTCCCTAAAAGATATGTTGAAGTCTTTTTTTTTTCTAATTAATTAATTAATTAATTTACTTATTTATTTATTTTGGCTGCATTGGGTCTTCATTCCTGCATGCGGGCTTTCTCTAGTTGCGGCGAGCGGGAGCTACTCTTCATTGCGGTGCGCGGGCTTCTCATTGGGGTGGCTCTCTTGTTGCGGAGCACGGGCTCTAGGCATGCGGGCTTCAGTAGCTGTGGCACGTGGGCTCAGTAGTTGTGGCTCATGAGCTCTAGAGCACAGGCTCCGTAGTTCTGGTGCACGGGCTTAGCTACTCTGCGGCATGTGGGATCTTCCCGGACCAGGGCTTGAACCAGTGTCCCCTGCATTGGCAGGTGGATTCTTAACCACTGAGCCACCAGGGAAGCCCCAAGATATGCTGAAGTCTTAATCCCAGCACCTGTGGATGTTACCTTATTTGGAAAGAGGGTCTTTGCACATGTAATCAAGTTAAGATAAGGGCATTTAGGGTGGGCCCTAATCCAACATAACTGGTGTCCTTACAAGAGGAGAGCAGACACAGAGGGATGGTAGCCATGTGAAGAGGAGGCAGAGACTGAGTTATGTTCCTGTAAGCCAAACAATGCCTGGGGCTACCAGAAGTGGGAAGGGGCAAGGAAGGGTCCTTTCCTACAGGCCTTAGAGCCAGCATGGCGCTGCCAATACCTTGATTTTGGACTTCTAGCTTCCAGAACTATGAAAGAATAAATTTCTCTCATTTTAAGCCACCAAGTTTGCAGTACTCTGTTACAGCAGTCCTAGGAAACTAATACACACAGTGAAGGCATAACTTTTCTAATTCCGTTAGACAGTATTAGCATTATATTTAAAACACAGTCATTTAAAATGAAACTATTCCCAAGTGCACATTACTTCAACAAGAGAAAAATATCTAGTCTTTGGATTTTCTTACATGATGGAATTAAAAGTCAAATACTCATTGAGTGTCAATTCATATTTCAAGCAGATTAATTTGGTCTTTGAAAAAGTAATGACTGATAAAATGTTTAATAATTAAGCATTCCCCATTACAGCACTGCACCCTTCATTCACTCCTTCAACCAACTACTCAAGAGAAGAACATGCTTACTTGTTATTAGCTGGTCCTGTTGCCAAGACATCAGACTGTAACTTTGGAAAGAACCCTTGCTCATATTTGCCTTGACCAATTTTCATATCAAGTAGATGTGGGTGGATTGCAGTGTGATCCATTTTCATCAGTCGTTGCTCAATTGATTGGGCTATAAATTAAATTCATAACATATTAGAGACATTTCATTGGCTAAACTTTAAAAAATAATGCTTCCTCCATTCATGCAGTGACAAGAAACTCAACCTTTCTGATAGTCTGAAATAGATTTTACAAAAGCTCTTCAGAAATCAGTATAATGCTAAGTATAAAAAGGTTAGTTTTAAGTAAATACTAGATAATTAATTTTCATACTATTTTCTGCATCTGTCAAAAGCAGGGCAGAGGGGTTAAAAAAAAATCTATAATTTAGTATTGAAACAGTTTCCCTTAAGTGGGAAATTCAATATTCTTAATGAAAATATGGTTCTAAGTACAACATTAAAGAAAATGATGGCAAATAAAATATTTTCCTTGAGCTGAAAGACAAGTAAAGGGAAGAAAAAAGCAAGCACTGTAGCCTTATGTTACTTTATTTCTTTGTGCAAAGATCCATTAAATATTCATGCTTCTCCATTTGTAAAAGCAAGGAACTGTGTAAAGTTTATTACCTCACTTTTAGCAACACATTCTCATTAGTAGGAGTCATTCAGGAGTGTTTATTAGATCAAAAGGCATAATGCAGAGAAAAATAAAATAAGCAGGCATTTAGAAAATGTCCAGGGGATAAGAAACTGCCTTTTGAAGAATAAAATAGGCCAGAGTTAAAAGATAGGAATTACTCAACATTTCTATTTTAAAACCACATAAAGTTGAGAGATGTTTCAAAGGCCCAGGAAACAGTGAACTATTTTTCTGGTAAAAAAATCTGATCTTAAATGCTTTTATCAACTGAATTTTCAAGAAAAGATATAATACTTGTGAAGTAAGATTAGGTCTCCCATCCCTTGCCTAGAGACTACTGCAAGGAGAACAAGCAGTAAGTGTGGTTGTGTGATAAACAGAACACACCGTGGGAACTGCCAATCTTGGGATTTGAGAGAAGAAAAAAGGTATTTTTACAAATATTTCATAGAATCAGTTTATTTTGCCCCATTCAATACCAGCAGATTGAGTATCGCTGGCTCTTCCCCATATATACTCTAGAAAAATTTCTGTTTTGGACGGGGATGGGTCTGTCCATGACACATTCCACTCTTGTCAAATGGACCTGCTTAAGACCATCTTATGTGAGATCGATGCCTCCCAGCCAGGTGTTTGCATTTGCAGCATTAAGGCACGTGTGCAGAAGGCATTATTACCCTAAACTTCAAAATGTTAGATATCTGTTTTAAGCTTCCCTAATTTTTCTTTATAACTCATATGAATTTATCCACAACTTTTTGAATTTCATTTTATTTTTAATGTGTAACTTGTAACTTCTCATGAAACACAGTCCATATGTTCTAGGCTGGGCAAAAGGATGTCATGTTTTAATGTGAAATGATATTTAATTTTCAATGATGCCCCCTGACTCTCCACAACCGTATCTATACTCTTAATGTTTCCTAATATTTATAAAACACAATTAACAGATGGTTAGAGAAATAATGCTTAGATTCATGGCATGGAATTCTCTGAAGTCCCTGACAATTTTATGTTCCATGAAATACTACAGAATTCCATCTCTGCCAAAAAGTGCTTCTGTTCTCACAAAAGGAAAAAAGGAAAAGTAGCTTCAGTTTTTCCATTGGATTTAAAATGACAGAAAAAAATCCATCTGATATTGAGTTATTCTCCTTTACTTAGGAAGCTCTGTAAAAACAAAAATCATGATTCACAATGAATTATTCTAGGGTTCATAAGATTGCCATAGGGAGCATAATGCAATGCTACTTTTCAGTGATTATATCATCAGTGAATACTGAACATTCAGAAATTATTAAATGCCTGCTTCGAGAGATCATGGGGCTGTTGTTAGACTTTCAAGGGTTTGTGCCAAAACTCATTTTCTGTGATCAGTAAGGAATAAGAAAACTCTGCGTTACTAGCAACTTGGTGTCTTTCTGCACAGAAATCATGAGGTTCTGGTGCCACAATATCAGCAGCAGATAGCCTCTGCCTAAAGAGTTCACCTGCAAATCAAAATTCTTTTTAGTTAGAGGCAAAACAGAAACAAAAGCAAAACGACAAAGGACAAAAAAAAAAACCAAGATACACAATAAAATCCAATGTCAACAAAAGAATCCTAGTCTCTCTAGTTTCTGCTGTGGGTGAGGGTGGGGAGGAGACAATTTTACCTGATAAAAGAAATATCTGCACCATTTGTGAGACAGACATACTTACAGCTGACTGCCTCCCTTTACTTTTTTTAAAAATAAATTTATTTATTCATTTTTATTTTTATCTTTGGCTGCATTGGGTCTTCGTTGCTGCGCACGGGCTTTCTCTAGTTGCAGCGAGTGGGGACTACTCTTCGTTGTGGTGCGCGGGCTTCTCACTGCAGTGGCTTCTCTTGTTGTGGAGCACGGGCTCTAGGCACGTGGGCTTCAGTAGTTGTGGCACGCGGGCTCAGTAGTTGTGGCTCGTGGCCTCTAGAGCACAGGCTCAGTAGTTGTGGTGCACAGGCTTAGTTGCTCCGCGGCATGTGGGATCTTCCCGGACCAGGGTTCAAACCCGTGTCCCCTGCATTGGCAGGTGGATTCTTAACCACTGCGCCACAAGGGAAGCCCTCCTTTTACTTTTTAAGAAAGTCTTTGATAAATTAAGTTCCTGGGAGACTATTCCTAATTTAGCCTAATCTCTTTTTCATATATATTAAATCTGTAATGGTACATTTTTGTTGTTGTTGTTGTTGTTAAAGCTCTTTTAATATAAAAGCAGTAAAGAAGAAGTGTTTTGGGTACATATTGTCTGTTTGTCAATGCTTTTTTAATAGCATCATAAAATAAAAGGACTTCATATATAAGCTATAATGGTACATTTTCAACAGTTTATATAATTTCTGTAATGACAGTAGGAGTATAAAACTCTGAGAGGCTGATAGAAAATCTATTTTAATTGAAAAGATTTTCTAGAAGCACACAAATACAGCAATCAGCACTTAACTTCATTTAAAAAATTCTGTCAGGAAGGGAGGAATAAAATTTGCTCAACAAGGCATTATACTATTTACATGGCTATTAAAGCACTGAAAGTCATACTATTCTCTGAATAGGCATAGACAATTTCATTCACTCTACTCCCTCAACTTCTAGAGACACAGAAACAATTGTCACTTCCTAAAGGGGCTCCAAGGATCTATCCTCATTAAGTGGGATACAACAGAATGATGTTTCAGCGAGTCATCAGAAACCTCTAAGGCTACACAAGAGACATCATTTATATACTTCTTTCCTTAAAATATGCTACAACTACAGCATCACCACTCCTGTAACTTTGATCTATTTAAAATGAAGTGAGAAAGGCAAGCAACAGAGGCAGAGCCAAGAAAATCCACATTTGCTGCCCCTTTTTGCTCCAGAAAAAAAAAATGTTCTCAAATAACTTCTACACGAAGAGGAAGAAATAAAAGGAAGGGGCACTCAAGTGATAGATATCAGTTTATTTGGCAAAGAAAGAGTTAGGAACTAGGTATAAATGTATAAAATTGTGTGGACTGGTATATTTTACATGTTTATTTATTGAATGAACAGCTAATGTGGTAGTGAGACTCCAGGGGCTAGAATCAGTCAAACTCTGGTTCAAATCAGGGCTCTACCAACCACAAGCTATGCAATCACAGCAAGTTACTTAACCTCTCAGTTTTCTCAACTGTAAGATGAAGACAGCAATAAAACAGACAATAAAATGTGTCTATACCCCATTATTATTAAGATCAAATGTCAAAATGCACGTAAAACAGCTGGTATTATGTCCCACACATAGTATGTACTCAGTAAACACTGACTATTAATATGATTATTTATTTAATGGACTATATTACACTGCCAGACAAGATTGGCCAAGACTCATAATTCTCTGAGAGAAAAAACTAATGTCAGGGTTGGGAACCTCTAATTTGAATACAAGAATCTAGAGATTTAATTTCAATAAATGAAGCTATTTAAATTAATGGCACCACTAAAGTAAATATACTGTTTTAGTTACGTAAATTAGGCAGCAACTCAAATTTACTATTTTAAATTAATACTTATCTTTCCTTGGATGAAGAGAGAAGAGGTAAAAAGCAAAAAGGCAAAATAAGCAGAAAGACAGAAATTAACATTTTCACAGCAACCTTATAGTTGTATTCCATTCAATTTGTTACTGTTGTTCATCTTCTGAGGGAAGAAGAATATCAAGCAGGAACAGGACAGACAAAACGATAGAAAGCATCTCTTGATACAGTACAAGGGTTAACCAAGAAGTCTAAAATTGAAAATTAATTCTGTGGTTTATAAGGCCAATGATGTGTAAAAAGATATGATCATGGATTTTAAGTTAATTTTAAAAGGCATAACAAATGTACCTGCTTCTTTTAAAGTGCTGCATTTCTGATATATAGATGTCCTCAAGGTGGGTGCCCTTACATTATACAGTCTTATCTTCTCAATCCGAGAGTCAAAGACTCGAAGCAAAGGATCTTTCTCTTCCCACTGAGACATAATTTTATTATCAATAAAGGTGGCAAACATCTGTGTTTCAATGAAGCGTGAAAGAAATGGCAGGTAAGGTTCTGGCTGGTCAGACAGAAAGGAAGCCTGTAATGAGATAATTAGGCAATTATTAGTGCAAAGAGACCATCTCAATACTACATGATAAATCCAAAAATTATCTGTTGCTAAGATCATTCCTTTTCAATCTTATAACACAGAAAACTGGTGCTTGAAATTTAAAAACCCTTAAAACTCCACTTTTTCTTCCTATCTTCTAAAGTCATAGAATTTAGGTCACTTAGTTCTTTAGCACTGATCCCACCTTTCAAAATTGATTTACATTCTGGTCCTCATGACCATTATGCAGAAAAAAGGGCATCATTAATGAAAGATGGTGGATCAGTTGCTACATGATCGTCAATCATTCTCTTTACTTACCATTAAATTTGACCCCTTTCCCCAGTGAGCTGTAATTTCTTCTGCTCTCTATTCCTAGCCTGTGCCAAATACCTCCAAGTCATAAGGCATCGAGGTGATTAACTGATACAATAATAAGATATACATAAGCAATAACCTTAAAGAACCCAACAACGTGGAATTTGTGCTTATGAGTAAAATCTTTGGTTCAGGGGGATGTTTTCCTAGGCCCCCACAGTTAAAAACTGATGGATGAGCATTAGTTAAAGATCAAACTCCATCCAGACCTGTGCTGAAAGAATAGGTTGGGCCTTAACAACTAAAAAAAGCACTGCCTGAAAAACCATCCAAAGCTAGCCAAGCCTTTGGAAAACATGTACAACCAGCCACATGTTCCTGTTACCAGCTTGTCTGCTTGCATGGAATGGTTCAGTAAATTGTAATCGGTTTCTAATTCAAAGGGTTCATTTTTTTCCTTTGGCTCTTCAGGTCCATGTGTGTAGAGGAATTCTAGCCACAATTTGACACTAGCTAAAATTTGGAAGTGGATTACTATTTCAGCTGTGGGGTTGCTTTTGCTTTTCATTCTTTTGATTAGGTGCAATGTGGCAAAAGCCAGAAGGGGAAAGGTGGAAGGATAAGTTCTGACCTAAGGTTACTCTCCTTAATACTCACTAGCTTCCTCCTAGCATATTTATTTAGGAAATAAATTCTGAAATTTAGGATGCCTTTGAAAAACTTCCTTACAGAAATCCACTTATTCAATTTAAGTGCCTCCATAGTTCAGATGTAGTTACACAAATCCAAATAGCCAAATAAAGGTTCACAGTCATCTCCAGAAATAGTTCACCTCTTCAAAAGATGTTTTACAGATAAATATCAATTTTACTTTTCATAGAGCAAACAGCCTTTTTTCCTAAATGGACCAAATGTCTGGCTTTTGATATTCAGATCCTTGTGGGCTACATCACTTAAGTCAGCAAAGACTTGGCTTGCAGGACTACTATGTGATAGCCCTGTAAATTTTCCTAGTGAAAATGAGATGATTACAAGCCTTCTGGAATCCAACATGAAACTTTCATTTCTCTAGGGGTTATATAAAAAGAATTCCATTTATAGTTTGAAGCTACATAAAGATTAAGAAGGAAGAAAGTACCAGTGCTCGATTTAGATAAGAATTTGAATTGCTCCAAGGATAAATCATGAGTATACACAGATTAGTTCCAAGCTGGCTAGGAAAAAATGTGGAAAAATGGTTAAGCTTAATGAGAACGGAAACTAAGAGCAAGAATACATTTGGAGAGGTGAAAGCTTCTTAATTTGTTAAAGAAGTTTTCTCAAACATAAAGTGCATCATAAATTAACTGTTAAATGTGGTTTATATAACTCATCTAAAAAAATCTGATGAAATCAGAAAATAATCTTTTATACACCCACCTTTACAAAAATTTTTTATTAATTCTTATTTGTCAGATGCTCCAAGATTGTAGATTAGCCTCTTAGAACATATTAGCCCCTTTGAGTGGTCTTTCATGATACAAAGATACTATTTAGCAAAAAGCCATAACTCATTCTAATAGCAATATCATGCCTCGGCAATCACAGAGGCAAGGGACTGAACTACACCCTAGTGACCTGAAAGAGTTAATGCACACCCCCAAGTGCTTTTGTCTGGAAGAAAAAAAAATTTGGTGGATATGTCCAGAAAAACTGGCAGAAGAATACTCTATAGTAAACCTTAGAAAGAAGCTTCAATTTCAGCAGGACAATCAAAAGTTAGTGTCGTTTTCTGTCTCCCCTTTCCAAAAACTTAGGAACAGAGGGTTAAAGTCATAAAAACTCATTTTTCTCATAAAACCTCACTTTTTCTCTCTTTTGATCCTAAGATGAGATAAAAATTCACCTTCTGAAAGTAAACTGTTACCTTTACATGGGCAAGTTGTGACTTCATTGCAGGATAAAGACAAAATATAAGAATAAGGATTTATTAGGAAAGGAATAGGCCTCATTTAACTAGACTTGATCCTAAAATATGAGTAAATAAAATGCTTACAAGGTGAGATAGTATTAACAGATTTGAAAAACATGGGATTTAAGTTTCATTTCAAACATCTTCAAAGTATAGAAAAGTTAAAAATAAGGTTAAAGGCAATTAAATACATAATTCAATGAGCAGCTTAATGAGCTAGTTGATTTATACTTTCCAGTGAAATTATTTTATATAGTATAAAATACTGGTAAAAAAGAGTTCTTAAAAGGAAAGGAGAGGGGGAAAAATCTGTATTTCAAAAAAGTTAACAAAATCAGTAATGTATAGCCCACTAAGAACCATAAAAAGGGAAACTCTGCTTCTTTTTACTTTGTCAAAGTTCTGCATCTGTTCCCGGTTGGTCAGCCAAGATTCCATGTCCTGGGCAGTCTGAATCACAAACGCTTCATAATCTGCAAACATCTGTGTAAAGCGGTTAGCAAAGACCTCTCGGAGCTGTACGTTGAGCTGGTAGTCCCTTAGTTCTGCCTCTTCACACTGTAGTTTTAAATCTTTTTCTTTTTCACTCAAAGAGGCAGAGAGGTCCATTTTTTCCACGGTCACACCAGTCCGCTTGGCTAGAGCCTGGAGGCGGGCTATGGTTTCGTTGCCCTTCAGTAACTCATACATGCTAATGTTATTAGCAGAGACGTTGCCATTCTTCTTGTCATTGACCAGGTCTTTCAGAACCAGATTCTTTAGCTTGGTGGCACTCTCACTACAATGTAGGCTGCCCTCAGGAGGGATCCCAAATTGAAGAAGAATTTCAGAGAGTTCCTGGATAAAATCTGCTTTATTGGGGAACTGTGGAAATTCTTCAGGCAACTCAATAAAATGGTTGTCAATATCCACAAAACACAAATTAGCCTGAAAGAGGAAAAAGAAATACAAAGGTTTTTAAATTGGGAGATTGGGATTGACATATACACACTATTATATATAAAAGATAACTAATAAGAACCTGCTGTATAGCACAGGGAACTCTATTCAGTGCTCTGTAATGACCTATATGGAAATGGAGTCCAGAAGAGAGTGGATATGTGTATATGTATGGCTGACTCACTTTGCTGTACAGCAGAAACTAACACAACGTTGTAAATCAACTATACTTCAATTAAAAAATTAATTTAAAAAACTTTTACTTAATAAAATGCTAAAAGTATCAATTAAAAAATACAAAGGTTTTATAGTAATTTTATGTTCTAAAATATTCTTGCCAACTATTATAAACAAAATCAACTATTATAAAGAAAAGGTTGCACTGCATTTTATGTTAACCTTCTCAGAGTTAAGAGTATTTTATTCTTTAAAAATAAATCTCTGTTGCCAGCATTTTTCCCTACGTGAGGGAATATATAAGTATATATTTAATACATATGAATCATTTCCCCTGGGTCTCATCAGTTTATTATAATCTGGATATAACTCTGTAATACATGGCATCGAATAGGCTTTCCTTAGACAGGTAAAAGCACACAGACTCATAGTACCTTATAAATTAGGCACTGGGTTAAATAAAATGCTTACTGAGCTTGAACTTTCTATGCCATTCCACTGCTCCAACACCGTTTATAATGTAAATTAACAATAACTGCTAAAATTTAGCAGCTGTAGTACCCCAAAATGGAATGAAATTGGCAAAGAGCAATCCAGTCCACAGAAAATCCACAAATTTTCACTTTATCTAAAATTAGCTTCAACCTCTTACATGGTAAAACCATTTCAGAAGCCACTGGACAAAGAGCAGGAGGCAGAGAGCGGTGGAGGCAAGTGCCTAGAGAAAGATAAGTGACGAACCCTTGGGTAACTCAGACTTGACTTGAACATTTTTGCGTTGAGGAAAAGAGGAGACAGAAATAGAGGAAATGTTTTTTGAGTTTGTTTACACTCTGGATTTTGAATTGAAAGACTTTTAAATATCTTTCAAATAGATATAGAAAATTCAAGGGGCTAAGTACCTGCCTAAAATTTGGATTGTCCCTCAGGTACTTGATGACAGTATATACAAAGACAGTATTTTACCTTTACTGTCCATACCCTGTTGATCAGAACAAGGTTGTCAGAGTAAAGGAAAACTAAGCTCCTAAACTGGGGAGGAGGAGGGGGCAAGGTAGTCCATCACATAAAACTGATCCTGACTGCATTAGTAGCTGGACACAAGGCATGGGGTGAAGTCAACAAACAGAATAGGAAGCCTCACCTCATGCTTCCCCATCTCCCCGCCCCTCAACAATGCCCCCAGGTCAGCAAGGAGAGAATTCATACTGTCTTCTGATCCTGAATGCCAAGGTAAGATGAAAAGAGGAGAGCAAACAATTAGGTCTCTGTTATTCTCTCCTTTTTTTTTTTAAAGTCAAATTTTTTTAAAAAAATTAATTAATTAATTTATTTTTGGCTGCATTGGGTCTTCATTGTGGCGCCCGGGCTTTCTCTAGTTGCGGTGAGTGGGGGGGGCTACTCTTCGTTGCAGTGTGCGGGCTTCTCACTGCGGTGGCTTCTCTTGTTGTGGAGCAAGCGTTCTAGGCGTGCGGGCTTCAGTAGTTGTGGCTTACGGGCTCTAGAGCACAGGCTCAGTAGCTGTGGCGCATGGGCTCTGTAGTTGTGGCACACGGGCTTCGTTGCCCCGCGGCATGTGGGATCTTCCTGGACTAGGGTTTGAACCTATGTCCCCTGCAATGGCAGGCAGATTCCTAACCACTGCGCCACCAGGTAAGTCCCTGTTATTTTTGTTTGATCCCTGTTCTTCATGTTAGATACTGATGAGCAAGAAGTATAGCAAAATTCCAAATTAAGATTGATAAAAACTCAAGATTTTCCACCATCCAAAAACAGAATCAACAGTGATTCTTCAAGCCTAAAATAACCTTTGAATCCAACCCTTTAATTCTGCAGATGAAGAAACTGAGGCCCAAGAAGGTAGGTGACTTCCTGACACCTGTTCCAGGTATGCACCCTCAAACAGCCTGGTAGCTTAAGGGATTTTTTTCTTCTCCATTATGCCTCATCTCCAATGTCAATAGTTTTCTCTAAATAAAGTAAGAGCTGAAGTCACATCTTACTGAAGACAGTAGTGCTATTACAGCTTTATTTAAATCCACATCTTTATATATGTTTCTACAGTCTCTAGAAAGTAGGATATATTGTAAGGCTTAAAGGGAGAAACTAGGTCACCATAATTCAAATGGATGATTCAGTATCTTTAAAAACGGAAGAAAAAATTCACTAACTTGCTAATCTAAATGTTAACCAGCAACCTCTCACCACTTACATTTTGTACTGTATCCTTCATTAATGCCTTCCTGCTATCCTTTTCTATACCTCTCCTTCCCCTGTGAAAAGAGAAAAATGATACATTTGGGGAAATTTTAAAGCTTGTTATGCTCATGTAATCACTGCTGAGCCAAAAATGTGCGGCAAGGTGGATGTTCCAGCACCACAGCTATGGGCCTGTCTTCATGTTCCCGCGAGTCTCTCTCACCCTCCTATGCTGACTTACAGGGGCCTGAATTGGGGCTTTGATTATTACAAAGTAGAAATAGGGAATGTAAACTTGTGTTATAAAAATTTATTGAAGAAAAACCAAAAAGCCCTTTTTCTAAAACAGATAAGAACTCCATACAATATTCTAAGTCAGTTTCTCACTTTTAATACCATTAAATTAAAAAAAAAATTTTAAGAACTCAAGAATGAAAAATATACTCAACATCTCAATCTTATGATGTTTTAGAACTAAATATTTCTTTTTAAAAAAAATTTAATTATTTATTTGGCTGCACCGGGTCTTAGTTGCAGCCCGCGGAATCCTCGTTGCCTCGTGCGGGAACTTCGTTGCAGCATGCAGGTGCTTTTAGTTGCGGCATGTGGGATCTAGTTCCCCCACCAGGGATTGAACCCAGGCTCCCTGCATTGGGAGTGCGGAGTCTTAACCACTGGACCAACAGGGAAGTCCCTAGAACTAAATATTTCTATATTTTTACTGATTAACACTGCCCAGAGCCTTCATATGTAATTACTTCCAATTAAAAACAACAAACATTCCCTCAAAAGTAGGGGACAAAGACTTGAAGCTTAATGATCTCTTCTGCCATGAAGGCTTCCCATGTTCCTATCCTAAAGGCATCTTGATTTCCTCTGTATATATTCTTAGCTCTTTCATTCCTCTTATTCTTTTTTTTTTAGCCTGTGTTATTGATATTTGTAAATGTCTTATTTTGGAAATCAGAAATCACCTCTTAAAGGTGACATTTTTCTCTAGATGTCTCCCAGTATATTGTACACTAGTAGTGTATGATACAACTGTTTGATGAATGAATGAATAAGGCTTAAGGAGATTGTCATTTTGTGGAACCTTAAAAATATAGGCAAGAGGAAGAAGTATCCAGGAATGTGAGTCCAGGGCAGCCCTCTTCATGTTTGGTAAGAGTCCTGGTTTCTCAATGGCTGAAGTTAAGCTGGTATAAGGGTAAGCCAGAGGGGCATATTTAACATTTTCATAACATTTTAGGGCAAGATATGACAAAAAGAAAGTAGCAAAACAATGCTGTTTCAGTTTTTCCCTAGATTTTTTTGTCTACTGTTCACTGTAAAGATGAGCAAGAATGGTAGAAACTGAGGTACAGTCTATGCAACTAATCCCCAGTGCTACATCCTTCCACCATCACTCTCCCCGCCTCCCCCGACCAAAACAATATAACAAATGGCTACCCGTGCCTATCATTTTGGAATCATGGGGCAAGTGAGTGGGTAGTTAATTATAAGTCTATGTAGTTACATTAGTTAGCTAACAACTAAAATCATGTTTTCTTAAAATAATCATTTTGTAAACTTATTTTCACAACTATTCTAAGAAGCCCTCTATTTTTAGCTATTAGTTTATTTTACAGTTTTCAAGGCAAAGGAGGGTATTATCAGTCACTTTTTTAAAATGACTATTTTTATATCCACTTCCTCCTCCAAATTCTGTGGAGTAGATTATTTCATCTCATTGTAAAATGAAACCAGAGCGAAGTGATATGCTATTAGCCTTTTCTTATAAACCAGTAATGCACTAATGAATACTTTCTATACAGAAGCAGTGCTATTTTCACAGCTGATTCAGGTTATTTCTTATTATTCTACTCTGTGAATACATGAGTATGTATATTTATTAAATAGTGTTGGTTTAGTGAATGAAAAATTAGAAAATCACAGACATTACTGTAAGAGCTTTCAGAATTTTTAAGTTTGTTTATTTTTAGAGTCAGAGGATACACACAGGCATAGAGACAGAAAGATTTCCTGACAACAAATACATCAAGGTGGCATTTAAAATTTCCCAACAATTATTACTCATGCAAAAATGGAAAGATAATATTTATGTGTCTAAAAATATATCATTTAATTAACATGCAAAGAGACCAGATACTCAACAAGAAGCCAAAACATGTCACTGTTTAAGTCTTTAAAACAAAATGCATTTGGCTAGTCTATTTCTTTTTCCTTAAAAATTTAAAGGACTTACGTCTTTGAACCAACAAGATACTTAGATTAATTTAATAAAAGAGAAAATGAGAGTTCAGGTATTAGAAAAAAGAGGTATAAGAGAGAGGGAGAAGCAGAGAACGTGCACAAGCTCAGAAAGAGCAAAACAGTTTGCATGTGTATTTTATATGATCTGAATCAAGCTATTTTCCCCTGAACAAAAATGTTAATTTTGGTAGGGAAACATTCATTAGAATAAAGTAAGCAGTGGATGATTACAGGAATCAATACTGGGTATAACGTCCGTGGCTTAGTGTGTTATTTTAAATTCATTTATTAAAATGAGAATCTCTATGGGTAATAAGAACAAATAAGAGTGAAGCACAGCATGGAAGATTTTATTAAGAAAGGTGCTAATTAAATAGCGAATATAATGTAATTAACCATTTTACGTTTTTTAATAGGCCATGGCACTCTCATCAATATTTCAATTCAAAGGCTTTACATTTCAATTCTGAGTACCATTAACAACAGCTAAAAATCAGATTCAAAATGCTTTCAAGAATTCCTGTTTATTTTCTTCTGAAACAACATTTGAAAATATAACACACAGAAAGCATAGTAATCTTAAGGTAGACTAAAAGCTAAGGGTTAGAATTTTTATCTCAACCAGCAAGCTAAGCTAACATTTAGAAAAAGCTGATAACGGGCCTTACGTCTGAAAACAGACTACTAAAGTATTTAATATTTCCATGATCTCTAGCTTGCTGAAAGATGTTACTTTCCATTTGATAGAGCTCAAGAATCAAATTCACCTCAATTAATACAATAATTTAAAGGATGTTAAAATTGGGCTGTACCACTTAAAAACAAAATTTATAACAGGAATAGGGAAAAAGAAATAAAATGTTATTAAAATAATAAAGCTCCTAGATAATACTACTACTGCTCCATCTTCACAAATTTACAGCTGTGAAAATTTGCCACTGTCCTGTTTTGATCCATGTTTAATTAATGACTATGTCATATAATAACCATCAGGAGTCAGGATCTGCATTCTATGGCTGAGCCTCTGCCCTAGACCTACTTGGAAGATTCAGAATAGCCAGAGACTCAGTTCAGACAAAGACAATGCTATCTAACAAAAGTGGGCTTGACCTAAATCAACAAACAGCAAGTGTTTCATCGTTCATTGTCAGTTTTTACCTCTTGAGGAAGTTCTAGCTTAGAACGGTCAGTTCCTTCTTTTGACTGAAGGCCCATCAGATAAGGGACAGGAGCATCAAGAAAATGTAGCAGAGAAGCAGGGAGGATGGGCACATAAACATGTTGCCACTGAAATGGGAACAGAAGTGTGGTGATGCCTTCCGCCACAGTCATCAGGCGTTGATAATCTGTACAGAACAGCAACAACAAAAATGGAGGGGAAGATTACAAATCAAAACATAATCACTGCATTAAGCTTGAAAATATCAATTTCCAGAAAAAATTCGTGTGCTAATAAATAAGTAAAATGTTTCTTCATGACCATGCAGAAAAGAGGTCAGCTCTATTCCACCGTAATTAAAGAGTTAAATGTTTTCACTGAATGGTTTTAAGGGGGTATGAGTAGGTGGGAAACATCATTAAGCTCTTTGCTTCTGAAAACACTGGTATGTGAAATGACATTCCCTCAAAATGCAAAGCAAATAAGAACTAATAAAATTGCTCTTGGCACTTCTCCCATTGAAAAGGTGTAAGAATATTGCTACTGATCACTTTTTATATACATGTATATCTATGCAATCCTCAATTCAGAGGCTCTGTTTTTCTTGTATAAATGATCATGGCTATAGCCTACAGTTATTCTTATTATATTTATTTTAGCCTTCATTTTGTGGGTACAAGAAATCAACAGATATATGCATTCATAGTCACACTTCCTACATTAACCTCCAACTCAAATCTAGGGACAAAGTGAAAGCTACCTGAAAATTAGAGGTTGGTTTTTTTGTTGTGTTTTGTTTACATGAACTAATTTATCAAAACTAAAAACTGTCCACAGTATTAAAGTGCCTTCTCACCCCCACCCCCAGTTTTACTGAAATATAATTGACATATAACATTTGGTGTACAACATGATGATTTGATATATGTATAAACAGCAAAATAAATTATCACAATAAGTTTAGTTAACATTCATCAACTCACACAGCTACAAATAAAGTGCCCTCTAAAACCACTCTGCCATGGATACTATACATACATGTGTCTATATCCCTATTTAAACCTTCAGAGGCAGACGTGTTTCAGAATTCAGATTTTTTCTTTTTTAATTTAGAAAGGTAATATTGTGCATACCACACATACCTGAAATATCCAGGGCAGCATCCTGTAATCAAATACATTAATGTTTCTGCAGCAAACTATATGAGTGTCCCAGTATACTCAAAGAACTTAAATAGGGTCACTTTGGTTCAGATCTGATTTTGCCGATAAATGAGTTACCAAAAAAAGTTTGGTTTTCAGAATGGATATTGTGGAATTGTAATAATTCTCTCACAGAATTTATTGTGCATAAATACAGTAAAATCTGGGGGAGTAAGACTCTGGGGAAGTCTTTTTTAAAAGGTTAAGGGAAATGATCGATGCTACTTGGTTCCTATCAAACTCAAAGAACACCCAACCACGCAAAAGCAGGATGTTTTCCATTGAAATTTTTCTTGTGTTGTTTTATAATCTGTAAATGACTACCTTTAATAGTCTACAATGGGATTTTGGTCATGAATCATCAGCTATCCATAGCCTACATGTATTTAAAATTTTCCTTATTTGGTTCATTATAAAATTTTAGGTGAAAACCTGTTTACAGGAATACTTCTAAAAAACAAATACCAGGCAGCTTGAGGGAAGAGGGTGTTTGGTATTTTGTGGGCTGCACAGTGACCCTGCTTGGAGTGGGTGGTCCCGTGAGACCGTTTATGCTCTAAGAACAACATGGCTCAGCTATGAGCATCCAATCAGTCTACAGTGACAGGGAGGCTGAGCTGAGAGCTAGATCAGTTCCTGGGTGTCAGGGGCTTTTTTCTTTCTTTCTCAATTAAAAGCCAGACACAGGTGAAAGGTTCAGGGTTTTAAGCAGTCAGATCCTGTGCCAGTTATCTACTGATCTATTTACTGAGCTCCAAATCACTCCATAGGTGGTCTATGAAGATGGACTGGACTGTACGCATGTTCTCTTTTATAGTGAACACACCGGAAAACTTTGCCAGTAGAGGACAGCGGAGAGACACTGCAGGAGGAAGCGCTTCTCCTCCCTGGTTTTCGAGCGTAGTGGGCAAGGCGCAGTGTTTTGTGTGTTCTTGCTCCTTCTGCATGGTTGATCACTGGTGTGGATATGTGAGGACATCTGGTGGCCCACTTCCCCGGCCACATGCCCAGAGCGGGCAGCCTCAGTGACTGGGCCCTCCTAATGCGGATACGGCACACTCGTCTCTCACAGCCACCCGGCGCCCTGACAACTTCTGTGTGCCTGCTCACCAGCCGCAGCTCACTTGGACCTGGGAGGTTTGTCTTCTGCTTGCCTGGTGACTGAGGATCAGCTCTGGCCCAGGCAACCCACTGACCTCCACCATCCAATGAGCTGCCACCACACTTTCTTCAATGAGATATGAACCTCAGCCTTCGGAAGTGGGTCCCCTTCCAAGTTTGTCCTTCCTAGGGTACCCTTTAGAGTTTTCTTCATATCTTTATAGTTTCCTATTATAGTTTAATAATTCTTCTTATTACATTCCTCTATTTAAATTACTGTGTGGTTTAATCTGTCTCCTGATTGGACCTATCCTGAAAGGCCCAGGGTTTTAAGCCGTCATATCAAATCCCTAGCAGCTTGGCTACTTTATTTACTGTTGATGGAAAATGTTCAACTCAAAGGAAACACAAATTCTTTAAGGAATGGAAACCAGCATCTTGGGCTATTTTCTTGCTTTGATTATGGTAAACTTTCACTTGGGAAATGAAAATAAATTATATGTTTTCCCCTCTTCTAGTAGACATGAAAGACTGATACACATGGTTTATTTTTCCTTCACCACAATTCTACCAACTTGTGGGTGTTCTATGTCTATTCTTTTTTCCAGTTCTGCTTTCTCAAGATTGGTTTAAACACCATACACTTTTTAATAATGCAGTTACTTAGCAGAAACAAGACAATTCTTTTTAACTGAATCAAGAAATAAAAGGTAGTTTTCTTCTTTAAGCATGTTTTTAAAAATTTAAATAATTTGGAAAATTACTTTTTCTTTGATACTCAAAGTGATGAATGTGTAATAAGTTTCCACATTTAAGACATGCCTCAGCATGGCATATGAGGCTCTTCATAATTTGGCCCTTTCCTGCTTCATTTCTTACCACCACATATACAATCAAATCATCTGCTTAAAATTCATTTACTGAACATGAAATATTTTCACAGGCCCCTGTGCCTCTGTACACCCCTTCCCTCTGCCCAGAATGTCTCTTCCACTTGCAGTACCTGGCTAAGTTCCACTTTTTCCTTAGGCAATGGTTCCTTTGGAAAGCATTCCGTGAATACTTCTTATCGTCACTAGAGTCCCTTCCACATGCTTCCACAGTACCCCATCTCTATTTCCATCACACTAATTATTCCTCTCACTAAAACTATTAAAATTCAATTATAATTATCTATTCATTTATCTCTCCGCTCTTCCCTACTAACCATCACCTGCTGGAGAGCAATGACTATATTTTTAATCTCAGAATTTCTAGCACTTGGTACGGGACCTACTACATAGTGAGTGATCAATAAATGTGTACTAATAAATTAATATGTTAACATCTAAGACATGTGAAATGAAATAAAACTATTGTACATTATGCTTGCCTATGTTATACAATAAAACATACTGCCAAAAATTTGCCTAGCAGTGGCACAGGCACAGACCCTGAGATGGCCTGGCCTCCACTGTCTCATCCCCGGGTCTCGGCCCCTGTCCACCAGCATCACGGTGGAGAATAAGGTCGGCCCCGTGGGGACAGTCCAGCAGCCTGGGGCTGGAGCTGACGTTGGGGGCACAGGACTGAGGAGGCTGAGGAGATGGCTGAGTGACACAGAGCAGGTCCAGCGCTGGCTGGTGGTGCAATGCCCCATGAAAACGCCATGATTATCGGGGTTTACATACTGTGAAGCACTGCCAGTGGAGGTGTGAGGATGGTGGTGTCCAGCACACCTCTGGTGAACTTCCTGATGCAGCTGAAAGATTATACATGTACTAACCCAAGGCAGTGACTGGTTACTAACTGAGCCAGGCTGGCTTTAAGGGCTTGGACCCATGCATAATTCAGCTTATCTTCCTAGTTCACAAAGATATCACAAAAGGCAGAATACAAATTCAAATGAACATTAAAAAAAAAATCACCCTCGATGATGGCTGAAAAGTGAGCTACATTTTGCTTTAATCAGATTGACAAAGATTAAAAAGAAAATCACAGCAAAGGTGTGGAGAAAAGGGTGTTCTCATACATTGCTTTATAAAGGCAGCATAAATTGCTAGAGCTTTGTACTTGGCAATATCTATCAAAAGCTTAAAAAATATACAGATCATCTGACCCAGCAATTCTAGTAATTTATCACATAAATATACAAAAACATATGTACATGGAGCTTATGTATAAAGTGTCATTTATAACAATAAACTATTTATAATACCCTAAGTAACTAACAAAAGGGTTAGACTTATGGCCAGTTATATAATGAAATATACTGAAGCTATTACAAGTATATCTATATTATCAACACGGAAAACCAAAGTGTGTTTGGCAGCAGCAGGAAGCAGCCTAAGTACTAAAAACCTGCTGAAACTCCACTTCTGGGTATATGCCCAAAAGAACTGAAAGCAGAGTGCTGAAGATATATTTGTACATCTATGTTTATAGTACCATTATTCGCAGTAGCCAAAAAGTGGAAACTATCCAGGCATCCATCAATGGATGAATGGATAAACAAAATGTGGTATATACATACAATGGAAAGTTATTCAGCCTTAAAAAGGGAGGAAATCTGACATATGCTACAACATGGATGAACCTTAAGGACATTATGCTAAGTGAAATAAGCCAGTCAAAGAAAGACAAATATTGTATAATTCCACTTACATGAGGTATCTAAAGTAGTCAATTCATAGAAACAAACAAAGAATGGTGGTTGTCAGGAAGGGGCTAAGAGGAGTGCAAAATGCGGAGTTATTGTTTAATGGGTATGAGTTTCAGTTGAATAATCTTAATGCTACTGAACTTTTCACTAAGCAATAGTTAAGATGGTAAATTTATGGGGTTTTTTTCTTACCACAATTTTTAAAACTTGCTGAATATAAATCTATATGGAAATAATCTGTGGGAAGTGGAATCCCCCCAAAATGGATCTATGAGAATAAATAATTTGAATCTGACTTGAAAAGGATTTACTTGATATGACTTTTTTAAAAAGTATACATATGTTTCAAAGTCAAATAGGCTTGCAAAATAGGCAATGAACTATATATTCACTGAGAACTGTTTTCTAAATTAAAAGGTCTTGTTTAATTCATAATTTTAAATAAAATATAGCTTCCTATAAATATATCTATACCTTCATAAAAATATAATTTTCTAACACTCATGAGGATATGTGAAAAGTAGTATCTTATTGCTTCAATGAAGGTTAAAACAAAAACAAAGTATTTATGCACATACTATGTACTTAAATTATTTAATGTAGGTTAAATATAATTGGTAATTGTTGGTAAAAGAGAAAAAAGATCTGGATTATTTTCCTATTTTACATTACTAATAGTTACATTAATATGCCTAGCAGTTGTTACATTCTGTAATAACTGTCACAATCAATCTGTTCATTTAATTTTAGTTCAGTGATCTTTTTTAAACATTTCTATTTATGGCAGTGTTGTAGACTAGGACTCCAAAACTAATCTACAAATGGTAAATAGAATAGCTATATAACACCCAATACGTGACTATGAATTTGCCAAAAAAAATAAGGGAAGTTGGGGCTTCCCTGGTGGCACAGTGGTTAAGAATCTGCCCGCCAATGCAGGGACACGGGTTCGAGCCCTGGTCTGGGAAGATCCCACATGCCACGTAGCAACTAAGCCTGTGCGCCACAACTACTGAGCCTGCGTTCTAGAGCCCGCGAGCCACAACTACTGAATCCTGCGTGCCTAGAGCCTGTGCTCCGCAGCAAGAGAAGCCACCACAATGAGAAGCCCATGCACCGCAATGAAGAGTAGCCCCGGCCCACCGCAACTACAGAAAGCCCGTGTGCAGCAATGAAGACCCAATGCAGTTAAAAATAAATAAATAAAATAAATAAATTTAAAAAAAAATAAAAATAAGGGAAGTCATTGGAGGCTGGGAACAAAATGTGAGCAAGAGTCCAGTGTGGTAAACCTCAAACATCTGGCTGTCTTTGGAGTGTTTACTGATCTAAGGTGGCCTAGAGCTTCGGTTTTACTTCTGTGCATGTTGAGGGACAAAGTCCAAGAAGGGCTGGAATTAAGATGGTAGATCCTCTTGCAAAAAGCTAGACCTAAAAGGGCAAAAACCTGTAGAAAGGAAAAAACAAAACCAAAATCTGTATTGCCAAGGAAAGTAGTCTGTCCTGGCCCTGGCCATGGCCCAGGGAGGAAGGGGGAAAAAAGCCTCCCTGTGAATTCCTACCTACTGGCTAGTTTTCAAGGATGTTTGGGGCTCTCATGCTATCTGTATGGCCCAAAGAAAGACTAAGAGTGAGAATTTTAACTTAAAGTAAACCTGTGTTGCCAGTGAATTCAGGTGCCTGGTCAAAGAAAATACAAACCCTTCCTGGAGGAATAAACCCTCAATCCTCAACTCATGAGATACTGAATTTATCTGAGAAAGAATATAAAATATGTATGTTTAATATGTTTAAGGAAATTAAAGGAAGAATTAGGAGTAAGACTATTTATAGGACCACTGAAATTAAAATGTTAAAGGAAGGGTTAACTATGGATTAAACATGGATAAAAAGAGAATTTATAAGGTGGGAGATAAATCAACCAGAATACAGCACAGAGACAAAGAGACAGAAAAAGAGGTTGAGAGATATGGAAGACTGAGCAAGACAGAATAACACGTTTAATTAAAGTTCAGGAGGATAAAAAAGAAAAAAGACAGAGGCAAGTAAAATTTAGAAAGATGGTTAAGAATTTTCCAACACTGGTGAAAAATATTAACCCTAGATTTCAGGAAACACAATGACTCACAAGCAGGACAAATAAAGAAACTCTCATTTAGATAAATCACAGTCAAAATATAGGACACCAAAGACAAACAGAAAATCATATATATAGCCAGAATGAAAATAGACTTCTGGCCAAGGAATGACAATTAGAGTGATTGTGATAAATGACTTCTCAATGGCTACAATGGAAACCAGAAGACAGTAGAATATAATATGCTAAGAGAGAGAGGAAAAAAAAACTTTCAACATAGAATTTAATATCCAATGAAACCATCTTTCAAAAACAAGGACAAATTTAAAACACTGTCAGACGAACAAAATCTAATAGAGAATGCCACCTCATTTAAGGAACTTGTAAGGATACACTTTAGGAATAAGGAGACTAATCCCAGAAGAAATACCTAAGATACAAAATCAAATGTGAATTTTTTTAAAATGGCAATTATGAGTAAGTTTAAGCAAAATCAAGCACATAAAATATACCTAATTTGAGGGATTATCAAAATTTTGAACAACTATAACAAGTAAGCCATGATGGGGGTGATTGGAGTCAAAGCATTTTTAGAATATCTGTATTTTAAAGATTCCGATTAACATACACTGAGTGTTCATGTTAAAATTTCAAAGTTTACCATTAATAAAGAGAAACAGAGCATATAACACCTACAATAATTAAATTAAAAAAAAAACTGCAATGAGAAAAAACGTTTCAATTATTTCAAAAGAAGGCAAAAAAAAAAAAAGAGGGAGAAAGGCAAATGGTCAAAATAAATGAAAATTTAAAAATTCTTAGAATTGAATAACGAAAATACCAGATACTAAGACTTGTGGGATGCAACTAACGTAACACTCAAATACTTAAGATGTTAATACTGGGGGTGGGATGGGTCCAAAGGAAGTAAAAAACAAAACCAGAAATTAATAAAACAGAAAACAAAGATAAAAAAAGAGAGTACAAACAAAGGTAAAAGTTAGTTCTTTAAAAAGAGTAACATAGTGGGGGACCTTCAAAATGGAGGAGGAGTAAGATGTGGAGATCACCTTCCTCCCCACCAATACATCAAAAATACACCTATTTGTGGAACAATTCCTACAGAACACCTACTGAATGGTGGCAGAAGACCTCAGACTTCCCAAAAGGCAAGAAACTCCCCACGTACCTGGGTAGGGCAAAAGAAAAAAGAGACAAAAGAAGAGGGACGAGACGTGCACCTCTGGGAGGGAGCTGTGAAGGAGGAAAAGTTTCCACACACTAAAAAGCCCCTTCACTGGTGGAGATGGGGGTGGGGTGGGCAGTTGGGGGGAAGCTTCGGAACCACAGAGGAGAGAGCAGCAAAAGGGTGCAGAGGGCAAGGCAGAGTGATTCCCGCACAGAGGATCGGTGCTGACCAGCACTCACCAGCCTGAGACACTTGTCTGCTCACCCACCAGGACAGGTGGGCGCTGGGGGCTGAGGCTCGGGCTTTGGAGGTCGGATCCCAGGGAGAGGACTGGGGTTGGCGGCGTGAACACTGCCTGAAGGGGGCTAGTCCACCACAGCTAGCCGGGAGGGAATCCGGGAAAAAGTGTGGACCTGCTGAACAGGCAAGAGACCATTGTTTCAGGGTGCACTAGGAGAGGGGATTCCCTCCCTGTGTGCCCACAGAAGGCAGAGAACTGCCTAGGCAAGCTCCAGAGAATGGCACAAGCTGCAGCTATCAGTCCAGACCCCAGAGACGGGCATGAAACGCTAATGCTGCTGCCGCTGCCACCAAGAATCCTGTGTGCAAGCACAGGTCACTACCCACACCCCCTCCCAACCCCCACGGAGCCTGTGCAGCACGCCACTGTCAGGGTCCCGAGATCTAGGGACAACTTGACCAGGAGAACACACAGCGTGCCTCAGGCCGTTGCAATGTCATGTCGGCCTCTGCCAACACAGGCCACCCCGCATTCCAATTATGACTACCGTACGCCTCCCTCTCCCAAGCCTGAGATGGCAAGAGAGCCCTAATCAGCTGCTGCTTTAACCCCCTCCAGTCTGGGTGGGAAACAGATGCCTGAGGGCGACCTACATGCAGAGGCGGGGCCAAAACCAAAGCTGAACCTCAGGAGCCATGCAAATAAAGAAGAGAAAGGGAAATTTCTCCATGCAGCCTCAGAAGCAGCGGATTAAGTCCCCACAATCAACTTGATTAACCCTGCATCTGTGAAATACCTGAATAGACAACAAATGTTCCCAAAATTGAGGCGGTAGATTTTCGGAGCAACTGTAGACTTGGTGTTTGCTGTCTGTGACTGATTTGTTTCTGATTTTTATGTTTATCTTAGTTTAGTTTTTAGTTGTTATCATTGGTGGATTTCTTTATTGGTTTGGTTGCTCTCTTCTTTTATTTATTAAAAATTTTTTTTAATTTTACTATTATTTTTTTAATTTTTCTTTTTATTTTTTATTTATTTATTTTTAAGATTTTTAGAAATTTCATGTAATGTCTGAAACATTTATATTAACATATTTCCATACAAATAACCCAATGAAAGTTTAGTATTAGTTGTTTTGTTTTTTTATACTGCAGGTTCTTATTAGGCATCAATTTTATACACATCAGTGTATACATGTCAATCCCAATCGCCCAATTCAGCACACCACCATCCCCACCTCACCACAGTTTTCCCCCCTTGGTGTCCATATGTCCATTCTCTACATCTGTGTCTCAACTTCTGCCCTGCAAACCGGCTCATCTGTACCATTTTTCTAGGTTCCACATACATGCATTAATATATGATATTTATTTTTCTCTTTCTGACTTACTTCACTCTGTATGACACTCTCTAGATACATCCACGTCTCAACAAATGACTCAATTTCGTTCCTTTTTATGGCTGAGTAATATTCCATTGTATATATGTACCACATCTTCTTTATCCATTCGTCTGTTGATGGGCATTTAGGTTGCTTCCATAACCTGGCTACTGTAAATAGTGCTGCAATGAACATTCGGGTGCATGTGTCTTTTTGAATTACGGTTTTCTCTGGGTATATGCCCAGTAGTGGGATTGCTGGGTCATATGGTAATTCTATTTTTAGTTTTTTAAGGAACCTCCATATTGTTCTCCATAGTGGCTGTATCAATTTACATTCCCACCAACAGTGCAAGAGGGTTCCCTTTTCTCCACACCCTCTCCAGCATTTGTTTTTTGTAGATTTTCTGATGATGCCCATTCTAACAGGAGTGAGGTGATACCTCATTGTAGTTTTGATTTGCATTTCTCTAATAATTAGTGATGTTGAGCATCTTTTCATGTGCTTCGTGGCCGTCTGTATGTCTTCTTTGGAGAAATGTCTATTTAGGTCTTCTGCCCATTTTTGGATTGGGGTGTTTGTTTCTTTGATATTGAGCTGAATGAGCTGTTTATATATTTTGGAGATTAATCCTTTGTCCGTTGATTCATTTGCAAATATTTTCTCCCATTCTGAGGGTTGTCTTTTCGTCTTGTTTATGGTTTCCTTTGCTGTGCAAAAGCTTTGAAGTTTCATTAGGTCCCACTTGTTTATTTTTGTTTTTATTTCCATTACTCTAGGAGGTGGATCAAAAAAGATCTTGCTGTGATTGATGTCAAAGAGTGTTCTTCCTATGTTTTCCTCTAAGAGTTTTATAGTGTCCAGTCTTATATTTAGGTCTCTAATCCATTTTGAGTTTATTTGTGTGTATGGTGTTAGGGAGTATTCTAATTTCATTCTTTTACATATAGCTGTCCAGTTTTCCCAGCACCACTTATTGAAGAGACTGTCTTTTCTCCATTGTATATCTTTGCCTCCTTTGTCATAGATTAGTTGACCATAGGTGCGTGGGTTAATCTCTGGGCTTTCTATCTTGTTCGATTGATCTATGTTTCTGTTTTTGTGCCAGTACCATATTGTCTTGATTACTGTAGCTTTGTAGTATAGTCTGAAGTCAGGGAGTCTGATTCCTCCAGCTCCATTTTTTTGCCTCAAGACTGCTTTGGCTATTCGGGGTCTTTTGTGTCTCCATACAAATTTTAAGATGATTTGTTCTAGCTCCGTAAAAAAATGCCATTGGTAATTTGATAGGGATTGCATTGAATCTGTAGATTGCTTTGGGTAGTATACTCATTTTCACAATGTTGATTCTTCCAATCCAAGAACATGGTATATCTCTCCATCTGTTGGTATCATCTTTAATTTCTTTCATCAGTGTCTTATAGTTTTCTGCATACAGGTCTTTTGTCTCCCTAGGTAGGTTTATTCCTAGGTATTTTATTCTTTTTGTTGCAATGGTAAATGGGAGTGTTTCCATAATTTCTCTTTCAGATTTTTCATCATTAGTGTATAGGAATGCAAGAGATTTCTGTGCATTAATTTTGTATCCTGCAACTTTACCATATTCATTAATTAGCTCTAGCAGTTTTCTGGTGGCAGTTTTAGGATTCTCTATGTATAGTATCATGTCATCCGCAAACAGTGACAGTTTTACTTCCTCTTTTCCAATTTGTATTCCTTTTATTTCTTTTTCTTCTCTGATTGCCGTGGCTAGGACTTCCAGAACTATGTTGAATAACAGTGGTGAGAGTGGACATCCTTGTCTCATTCCTGATCTTAGAGGAAATGCTTTCAGTTTTTCACCATTGAGAATGATGTTTGCTGTGGGTTTGTCATATATGGCCTTTATTATGTTGAGGTAGGTTCCCTCTATGCCCACTTTCTGGAGAGTTTTTATCATAAATGGGTGTTGAATTTTGTCAAAAGCTTTTTCTGCATCTATTGAGATGATCATATGGTTTTTATTCTTCAATTTGTTAATATGGTGTATCACATTGATTGATTTGCGTATATTGAAGAATCCTTGCATCCCTGGGATAAATCCCACTTGATCGTGGTGTATGATCCTTTTAATGTGTTGTTGGATTCTGTTTGCTAGTATTTTGTTGAGGATTTTTGCATCTATATTCATCAGTGATATTGGTCTGTAATTTTCTTTTCTTGTAGTGTCTTTGTCTGGTTTTGGTACCAGGGTGATGATGGCCTCATAGAATGAGTTTGGGAGTGTTCCTTCGTCTGCAATTTTTTGGAAGAGTTTGAGAAGGATAGGTGTTAGCTCTTCTCTAAATGTTTGATAGAATTCACCTGTGAAGCCATCTGGTCCTGGACTTTTGTTTGTTGGAAGATTTTTAATCACAGTTTCAATTTCATTACTTGTGATTGGTCTGTTCATATTTTCTGTTTCTTCCTGGTTCAGTCTTGGAAGGTTATACCTTTCTAAGAATTTGTCCATTTCTTCCAGGTTGTCCATTTTATTGGCATAAAGTTGCTTGTAGTAGTCTCTTAGGATGCTTTGTATTTCTGCGGTGTCTGTTGTAACTTCTCCTTTTTCATTTCTGATTTTATTGATTTGAGTCCTCTCCCTCTTTTTCTTGATGAGTCTGGCTAATGGCTTATCAATTTTGTTTATCTTCTCAAAGAACCAACTTTTAGTTTTATTGATCTTTGCTATTGTTTTCTTTGTTTCTATTTCATTTATTTCTGCTCTGATCTTTATGATTTCTTTCCTTCTGCTAACTTTGGGTTTTGTTTGTTCTTCTTTCTCTAGTTTCTTTAGCTGTAAGGTTAGATTGTTTACTTGAGATTTTTCTTGTTTCTTTAGGTAGGCTTGTATAGCTATAAACTTCCCTCTTAGAACCGCTTTTGCTGCATCCCATAGGTTTTGGGTCGTCGTGTTTTCATTGTCATTTGTCTCTAGGTATTTTTTAATTTCCTCTTTGATTTCTTCAGTGATCTCTTGGTTATTTAGTAATGTATTGTTTAGCCTCCATGTGTTTGTCTTTTTTACGTTTTTTTCCCTGTAATTCATTTCTAATCTCATAGTGTTGTGGTCAGAAAAGATGCTTGGTATGATTTCAATTTTCTTAAATTTACTGAGGCTTGATTTGTGACCCAAGATGTGATCTATCCTGGAGAATGTTCCGTGCGCACTTGAGAAGAACGTGTAATCTGCTGTTTTTGGATGGAATGTCCTATATATATCAATTAAATCTATCTGGTCTATTGTGTCATTTAAAGCTTCTGTTTCCTTATTTATTTTCATTTTGGATGATCTGTCCATTGGTGTAAGTGAAGTGTTAAAGTCCCCCACTATTATTGTGTTACTGTCGATTTCCTCTTTTATAGCTGTTAGCAGTTGCCTTATGTATTGAGGTGCTCCTATGTTGGGTGCATATATATTTATAATTTTTATATCTTCTTCTTGGATTGATCCCTGGATCATTATGTAGTGTCCTTCCTTGTCTCTTGTAACATTCTTTATTTTAAAGTCTATTTTATCTGATATGAGTATAGCTACTCCAGCTTTCTTTTGATTTCCATTTGCATGGAATATCTTTTTCCATCCCCTTTCAGTCTGTATGTGTCCCTAGGTCTAAAGTGGGTCTCTTGTAGACAGCATATATATGGGTCTTGTTTTTGTATCCATTCAGCCAGTCTACGTCTTTTGGTTGGGGCGTTTAATCCATTCACGTTTAAGGTAATTATTGATATGTATGTTCCTATGACCATTTTCTTAATTGTTTTGTGTTTGTTTTTGTAGGTCCTTTTCTTCTCTTGTGTTTCCCACTTAGAGAAGTTCCTTTAGCATTTGTTGTAGAGCTGGTTTGGTGGTGCTGAATTCTCTTAGCTTTTGCTTGTCTGTAAAGCTTTTGATTTCTCCATCAAATCTAAATGAGATCCTTGCCGGGTAGAGTAATCTCGGTTGTAGGTTCTTCCCTTTCATCACTTTAAGTATATCATGCCACTCCCTTCTGGCTTGCAGAGTTTCTGCTGAGAAATCAGCTGTTAACCTTATGGGAGTTTCCTTGTATGTTATTTGTCGTTTTTCCCTTGCTGCTTTCAATAATTTTTCTTTGTCTTTAATTTTTGCCACTTTGATTACTATGTGTCTCGGCGTGTTTCTCCTTGGGTTTATCCTGTATGGGATTTAATTTTTTTTTTCCTTTCTTCCTTTTCTTCTGAGCCGTGTGCTGACAAGGTCTTGGTGCTCCGGCTGGGTGTCGGACATGAGCCTCCGAGGTGGGAGAGCCAAGTTCAGGACAGTGGACCACCAGAGACCTTGTGGCCCCACATATTATCAATCAATCGGCAAGAGCTCTCCCAGAGATCTCTGGCTCAACACTAAGACCCAGCTCCACCCAATGACCAGTGCTGGATGCCCCACGCCAAACAACTAGCAAGAGAGGAACACAACCCCACCCATTAGCAGAGAGGCTGCCTAAAATCATACTAAGTTCACAGACACCCCAAAACATACCACTGGATGCAGCCCTGCCCATCAGAAAGATAAGATCCAGTCCCACCCACCAGAACACAGGCACCAGTCTCCTCCACCAGGAAGCCTACACAAGCCACTGAACCAACCTCACCCACTGGGGGCAGACATCAAAAACAACGGGAACTATGAACACGCAGCCTGCAAAAAGGAGACACCAAACACAGTAAGTTAAACAAAGTGAGAAGACAGAGAAATATGCAGAGATGAAGGAGAAAGGTAAAAACCCACCAGACCAAACAAATGAAGAGGAAATAGGCAGTCTACCTGAAAAAGAAATCAGAGTAATGATAGTAAAGATGATCCAAAATCTTGGAAATAGAATGGAGAAAATACAAGAAACATTTAACAAGGACCTAGAAGAACTAAAGAGCAAACAAACAATGATGAACAACACAATAAATGAAATTAAAAGTTCTCTAGAAGGAAGCAATAGCAGAATAACTGAGGCAGAAGAACAGATAAGTGACCTGGAAGATAAAATAGTGGAAATAACTGTCGCAGAGCAGAATAAAGAAAAAAGAATGAAAAGGACTGAGGACAGTCTCAGAGACTTCTGGGACAACATTAAAGGCACCAACATTCCAATTATAGGGGTCCCAGAAGAAGAAGAGAAAAAGAAAGGGTCTGAGAAAATATTTGAAGAGACTATCGTTGAAAACTTGCCTAACATGGGAAGGAAACAGTAAGTCAAATCCAGGAAGTAAAGAGAGTCCCATACAGGATAAATCCAAGGAGAAACACATCAAGACAAATATTAATTAAACTATCAAAAATTAAATACGGGACTTCCCTGACGGTCCAGTGGCTAAGACTCCACACTCCCGATGCAGGGGGTTCCGGGTTCAATCCCTGGTCAGGGAACTAGATCCCACATGCCACAACTAAGACCCGGCTAGCCAGAGAAGTAAATAAATATTTAAAAAAAAAAATTAAATACGAAGAAAAAATATTAAAAGCAAGGGAAAAGCAACAAATAACATACAAGGGAACCCCCATAACGTTAACAGCTGATCTTTCAGCAGAACCTCTGCAAGCCAGAAGGCAGTGGTAGGATACATGTAAAGTGATGAAAGGGAAAAACCTACAAGCAAGATTACTCTACCCAGCAAGGATCTCATTCAGATTCAACGGAGAAATTAAAACATTTACAGACAAGCAAGAGTTAAGAGAATTCAGCACCACCAAACCAGCTTTACAACAAACGCTAAAGGAACTTCCCTAGGCAGGAAACACAAGAGAAGGAAAAGACCTACAAAAACAAACCCAAAACAATTAAGAAAATGGTAATAGGAACATACATATCGACAGTTACCTTAAATGTAAATGGATTAAATGCTCCAACCAAAAGACATAGACTGGCTGAACAGATACAAAAACAAGACCCGTATATATGCTGTCTACAAGAGACCCACTTCAGACCTAGGGACACATACAGACTAAAAGTGAGGGGATGGAAAAAGATATTCCATGCAAATGGAAATCAAAAGAAAGCTGGAGTAGCAATTCTCATATCAGACAAAATAGACCTTATTTTTTATTTTATTTTTAAAATTTATTTATAATTTGTTTATTTACTTTTGGCTGCATTGGGTCTTTGTTGCTGCTGCACATGGGCTTTCTCTAGTTGCTGCGAGTGGGGGCTACTCGTTGTTGAGGCAGACGTGCTTCTCTTTGCGGTGGCCTCTATTGTTGCGGAGCATGGGCTCTAGGTGCGTGGGCTTCAGTAGTTGTGGCACACAGGCTCAGTGTTGTGGCTCACGGGCTCTAGAGCACCGGCTCAGTAGTTGTAGGCGCACTGGCTTAGTTGCTCCACGGCATGTGGGATCTTCCCGGACCAGGGCTCGAACCCGTGTCCCCTGCACTGGCAGGCAGATTCTTAACCACTGCGCTACCAGGGAAGTCCCAAACTAGACTTTAAAATAAAGACTATTACAAGAGACACAGAAGGACACCACTTAATGATCAAGGGATCAATCCAAGAAGAAGATATAACAATTGTAAATATTTATGCCCCCAACATAGGAGCACCTCAATACATAAGGCAAAGGCTAACAGCCATAAAAGGGGAAATCGACAGTAACACAATCATAGTAGGGGACTTTAACATCCCACTTTCACCAATGGACAGATCATCCAAAAGGAAAATAAATGAGGAAACACAAGCTTTAAATGACACATTAAACAAGATGGACATACATGATATTTATAGGACATTCCATCCATAAACAACAGAATACACTTTCTTCTCAACTGCTCATGGAACATTCTGCAGGATAGATCATATCTTGGGTCACAAATCGTATTAAGTATCTTTTCTGACCAAAATGCTATGAGACTAGATATCAATTACAGGAAAAAGACTGTAAAAAATACAAACACATGGAGGCTAAACAATACGCTACTAAAAAACCAAGAGATCACTGAAGAAATCAAAGAGGAAATCAAAAAATACCTAGAAACAAATGACAATGAAAACATGACGACCCAAAACCTATGGGATACAGCAAAAGCAGTTCTAAGAGAGAAGTTTACAGCAATACAATCCTATCTCAAGAAACTAGAAACATCTCAAATAAACAACCTAACCTTACACCTAAAGTAATTAGAGAAAGAAGAATAAAAAAAAACCCAAAGTTAGCAGAAGGAAAGAAATCATAAAGAACAGATCAGAAATAAATGAAAAAGAAATGAAGGAAACAATAGCGAATGTCACTTAAACCAAAATCTGGTTCTTTGAGAAGATAAACAAAATTGATAAACCATTAGCCAGACTCATCAAGAAAAAAAGGGAGAAGACTCAAATCAATAGAATTAGAAATGAAAAAAGAGAAGTAACAACTGACACTGCAGAAATACAAAGGATCATGAGAGATTACTACAAGCAACTATATGCCAATAAAATGGACAACCTGGAAGAAACGGACAAATTCTTAGAAAAGCACAACCTTCCAAGACTGAACCAGGAAGAAATAGAAAATATGAAAAGACCAATCTTAAGCACTGAAATTGAAACTGTGCTTAAAAATTTTCCAACCAACAAAAGCCCAGGACCAGATGGCTTCATGGGTGAATTCTATCAAACCTTTAGAGAAGAGCTAACACCTATCCTTCTCAAACCCTTCCAAAATATAGCAGAGGGAGGAACACTCCCAAACTCATTCTACGAGGCCACCATCACCCTGATACCAAAATGAGACAAAGATGTTACAAAAAAAGAAAACTACATGACAATATCACTGATGAATATAGATGCAAAAATCCTCAACAAAATACTAGCAAACAGAATCCAACAGCACATTAAAAGGATCATACACCATGATCAAGTGGGGTTTATCCCAGGAATGCAAGGATACTTCAACATATGCAAATCAATCAATTTGATACACCATATTAACAGACTGATGGATAAAAACCATATGATAATCTCAATAGATGCAGAAAAAGCTTTTGACAAAATCCAACACCGATTTATGATAAAAACTCTCCAGAAAGTAGGCATAGAGGGAACTTACCTCAACATAATAAAGGCCATATATGACAAACCCACAGCCATCATCGCTCTCAATGGTGAAAAACTGAAACCATTTCCTCTAAGATAAGGAACAAGACAAGGTTGCCCACTCTCATCACTGTTATTCAACAGAGTTTTGGAAGTTTTAGCCACGGCAATCAGAGAAGAAAAGAAATAAAAGGAATCCAAATCAGAAGAGAAGAAGTAAAACTCCCACTGTTTACAGATGACATGATACTACTATACATAGAGAATCCTAAAGATGCTACCAGAAAACTACTAGAGCTAATCAATGAATTTGGTAAAGTAGCAGGATACAAAATTAATGCACAGAAATCTCATGCATTCCTATACACTCACGATGAAAAATCTCTAAGAGAAATTAAGGAAACACTCGCATTTACCACTGCAACAAAAAGAATAAAATACCTAGGAATAAACCTACCTAAGGAGACAAAAGACCTGTATGCAGAAAACTATAAGACACTGATGAAGAAATTAAAGACAATACAAACAGATGGAGCGATATACCATGTTCTTGGACTGGATGAATCAACACTGTGAAAATGACTACACTACCCAAAGCAATCTACAGATTCAATGCAATCCCCATCAAACTACCAATGACATTTTTCACAGAACTATAACAAAAAATTTCACAGTGTGTTTGGGAACACAAATGACCCCGAATAGCCAAAAAAAGTCTTGAGAAAGAAAAACACAGCCAGAGGAATCTGGCTCCCTGACTTCAGACTATACTACAAAGCTACAGTAATCAAGACAGTATGGTACTGCAACAAAAACAGAAATAGAGATCAATGGAACAGGATAGAAAGCCCAGAGATAAACCCACGCACATATGGTCACCTTATCTCTGATAAAGGAGGCAAGAATATACAATGGAGAAAAGATAGCCTCTTCAATAAGTGGTGCTGGGAAAACTGAACAGCTACATGTAAAAGAATGAAATTATAACACTTTCTAACACCACACACAAAAATAAACTCAAAATGGATTAAAGACCTAAATGTAAGGCCAGACACTTAGAGGAAACTCTAAGAGGAAAACATAGGCAGAACACTCTATGACATAAATCACAGCAAGATTCTTTTTGACCTACCTCCTAGAGAAATGGAAATAAAGACAAAAATAAACAAATGGCACCTAATGAAACTTACAAGCTTTTGTATAGCAAAGAAAACCATAAACAAGACGAAAAGACAACCTTCAGAATAGGAGAAAAAATTTGCAAATGAAGCAACTGACAAAGGACTAATCTCCAAAATATACAAGTAGCTCATGCAGCTCAATATCAGGAGAACAAACAACCCAATCCAAAAATGGGCAGAAGACCTAAATAGACATTTCTCCAAAGAAGATATACAGACTGCCAACAAACACATGAAAGGATGCTCAACATCACTAATCATTAGAGAAATGCAAATCAAAACCACAGTGTATCACCTCACACCAGTCAGAATGGCCATCATCAAAGAATCTACAAACAGTAAATGCTGGAGAGGGTGTGAAGAAAAGGGAACCCTCTTGCACTGTTGGTGGGAATGTAAATTGATACAGCCACTATGGAGAACAGTACGGAGGTTCCTTAGAAAACTAAAAATAGAACTACCATATGACCCAGCAATACCACTACTGGGCATATACCCAGAGAAAACCACAATTCAAAAAGACACATGCACCCCAATGTTCACTGCAGCACTATTTACAATAGCCAGGACATGGAAGCAACTTAAGTGTCCATCGACAGATGAATGGATAAAGAAGATGTGGCACATATATACAATGGAACATTACTCAGCCATAAAAAGAAACGAAATTGAGTCATTTGTAGTGAGGTGGATGGACCTAGAGTCTGTCATACAGAGTGAAATGAATCAGAAAGAGAAAAACAAATACCATATGCTAACCCATATATATGGAATCTAAAAAAAAAAAAAGGCTCTGATGAACCTGGGGTAGGACAGGAATAAAGACACAGACGTAGAGAATGGACTTGAGGACACGGGGAGGGGGAAGGGTAAGCTGGGATGAAGTGAGAGTGTAGCATTGACATATATACACTACCAAATGTAAAATAGCTAGCTAGTGGTAAGCAGCTGCATAGCACAGGGAGATCAGCTCGGTGATTTGTGACCACCTAGAGGGGTGGGATAGGTAGGGTGGGAAGGAGACGCAAGAGGGAGGGGATATGGGGATATATGTATATGTATAGCTGATTCGCTTTGTTATACAGCAGAAACTAACACAACATTGTAAAGCAGTTATACTCCAATAAAGATGTTAAAAAAAATAAAAAGAGTAACATAATTGACACACTTTATGGAAAAACAACCAAGGGAAAAAGAGAGAAGGCATAAATAAATAGTATTAGGGATGAAAAGGGGGACAAAACTACAGACACAGCAGGTATTAAGAAGATAAGGAAATATTAAGTCTTTATGTCAATAAACTGAAAGCTAAGAAAATTATTCCTAGAGAAAATAGAAATGAACAAAAATTGATTCAAGAAGAAATAGAGGCGCTTCTAGGTTGGTGAACACACTGAGGTGCAGGGAGGATGATGTGCCTGGAGGGGCATGGAAGCTCTGTGTCCTTCCCCCCCATACCTTCTCCTATACATGTCTTCCATTTGGGTGTTCCTGAGTTGTATCCTTTATAGTGAACGGTGACAGTAAGTAAAGTGCTTTCCTGAGTTCTGTGAGTCGTTCTAGTGGGTTCGTGGGAAAATACCCCCCCCCGAAAGTGGGGTTGTGGGAAATCCTGAATTCGTAGTTGGCTGGGCAGAAATGTGGGTAGCCTGGGCACCCTATTTGTGGCTGGTACCTGAAGTGAGGGTAGTCTTGCAGGATCAAACCCTTAAACCTGTGGAATCTGATGTTAACTCCAGGTAGTTCATGTCAGAAGTGAACTAAATTGCTGGTATCAGATCTGATGGGTGTCAGGGAGGAAAGAAGCTCTCATTTAGTGTCATAAAATGTGGAATTCAGTAGAATGACACAGGCTCACAGAAGCATGTGGTTTAGGAAGAGAAAGGATGAGGAACAGGGCAGGGTATGAGGAACCTTTGACTCCTGGGTGGCCACATGATCAATCATGGTGTAGGGCAGCAGCTATGCTGAGATAAATGACTGAAGGTAAAAGTTATCGATGGAATTTGTTGATGGATCTAACTCCTGGGGAATTGTGTCAATGGATGCATAAAGAAATACAAACCGATAAGAAAAAAGTGAAATATACAATCCCTTGATTATTGTTAGCTATAATAGCTAAAATGAAATTAAAAGAGAGTGCTGGGTCAGATTTTGATGCTGGGCCAAGTAGCTTCAAAGCTGCCCCCAAAAGCGAAAAATTATTCAGGGACAACAAAGAGCACCTCAAGACTGCCGGTCACCAAAGTTCACGTGTGGGGTTGGGAAGCGCAAAGCCAAGAAACTACTGAGACCACGGGGCTCAGTGTGAAGGAGCTGTCTCACTTTGTAGGTTGGCATCACCAGCTTCCTGAAGAAGCTTTACTAAAAAGGACCAAGAGAGAAATTTAGGAGCAGTATATTCATTTTTATTTTTATTTTATTTTATTTTTTTAAGATTTATTTATTATTTTATTTATTTTAATTTTGGCTGCGTTGGGTCTTAGTTGTGGCATGCGGGGTCTTCCTTGAGGCATGTGGGATCTTTTGTTGCGGCGCACGGGCTCTTTGTTGTGGTATGCGGGCTTCTCTCTAGTTGTGGCGTACGGGTTTTCTCTTCTCTAGTTGTGGTGCGCAGGCTCCAGGGTGCGTGGGCTCTGTAGTTGTGGCACACGGGTTCCAGAGCATGTGGGCTCTGTAGTTTGCAGCACGCAGGCTCTCTAGTTGAGGCGCACAAGCTCAGTAGTTGTGGCACGTGGGCTTAGTTGCCCCACGGCATGTGGGATCTTAGTTCCCTGACCAGGGATCGAACCTGTGCCCCCTGGATTATAAGGCGGATTCTTTACCACTGGACCACCAGGGAAGTCCCTGGAGCAGTATATTCATTTTTAAATGCTGCAGAGTGGAAGGGTTGGTGCAGGACCCACAGCTAACTATGGGACAATTACAGATGGCTATCCATGATACAGACACAGAGCAGGTTACTCCCGAGGGAGCAGCCAGCCTGGTGCACTGGGTAAAAGCTGCTGTAAAGTGTTTACTCAAAGAAGGGGGACTACCTGACTCCCCCTAAAAATGTCAAGTGGAACACCCCAGATGAATTCACCCCTTATTATTCATATGTAAGCCGTGTGGGATTGGTGTTATGATAACTAGTATATTCACAACTGAAAATGCCCATTACTCAGGTCATGGTAAATACTGTGGGCCCCTTCTGCATTAGCAACCCATGTAACCTTACAGTCAGAGAAGCCTGTCTCAGCTTCCCCTCATGAATCTTAGCAGATGCTAATAAAAACATTATATTAATTTAAAAGAAAATGTGGAGAGGCAGAGGAAAGAGTCAAGGGACTCGTCCCAGCATGGTGGAAATTTTTAAACAGTTATTAAGAAACTGAGTGAATAAAGCAAATGTTGATAGAAGTGGGAAAGAGGAAAAAGAAAGAAGGGTGTCAAGAGACTCATCCCAGCAGGATGGAAATCTGTGGATGGTTATTAAGAAATGGGACGAATGCAGGGGACATGGGTTCAGGCCCTGGTCCGGGAAGATCTCACATGCCGCGGAGCAACTAAGCCTGTGCGCCACAACTAGTGAGTCTGAGCTCTAGAGCCCGCGAGCCACAACTACTGAGCCTGCGTGCCACAACTACTGAAGCCCGCGTGCCTAGAGCCCATGCTCCGCAACAAGAGAAGCCACGGCAATGAGAAGCCCGTGCACTGCAACAAAGAGTAGCCCCCACTCACTGCAACTAGAGAAAGCCTGCGCAGCAACGAAGACCCAATGCAGTCAAAAATGAAGGAAGGGAGGGAGGGAGGGAGGGAGGGAGGGAGGGATGGGAGGGAGGAAGGGAGGAAGGAAGAAATATATAAATAAATTTTTAAAAATCTTAAAAATAAAAAGATTTTTTAAAAAATGGGATGAATGAAATGGACGTTGACATTGATGGGGTTGAAACAAAGGTCTTAATACAGTACTATCTGAGACTGGGTGGATCAAAGGGACCCCTGCTGGACCCCCTACATTAAAGGGCTCTAAGCGAGTTGAGTTTGTTTACCCCAGTTTGGAGAAATGTAAGACACAGGGAAAGCAATGATTATAATGAGAAACCAGGCCTGACATCACCTGGGGCAATAGTCAGGCAGATTAATCTTGGCTCAAACCCCCTGCTGGCTAAAACGGTCAGGGAGTGGAGAAGTTTCTGGGAGTCCTTTACCTGGTTGGGACCTCATGCACTGTGATACCAAAACCCTTTGGTGAAGTCTTAACACAGGCTACAATTAGATTGAGAGAATATGAAAAAAGTTAAGGTTGATTGATTAAGGTGGAAGTTTGAGTGAAAACTGGAATGTTTAAACAGGCTTACCTGAATGGTTTATGGGAATGGATACTATGTCTAAATGGGGAACACCTCCCCCCAAAGTAAAACAGATGGCATGTCAATCGCTCTCCAATCCAAGCAATATTAATTAGACATCATGCTAAATGGGAATAAGACTGCCGGAGCCCACACAGTGTTATAGACAAGAAGCTGGAGCCTGGCAGACAAACTCTGTACAGGAGCCCTACATAGAGCACAGACTGGGGCTTACGGCAAAAGCCTGTGAGCACCTCCCAGTGACAACTACTGGGATGATGGACTGGAGCATTTCCATTTGAGAGGCAATTACTAGCCTGCTATTGAACGTTAGTCTAAACTGCCCCTATGACTGAAAGACAAAATAATCTTGAAACCCAAAATACCCATGATGTCTTGGGTAATGTCGGAAAAACACTCTAATGAGGAAGGCAGCGCACAGAAGAGTTCCATAATTAAACGGAGATTATTTATAGAGGATCTTGTTATGAGGAGAAGGCAAGGAGGAGATACAATGAGGAGCCTCTTTTCCCAGAGGACTGACTCTTTTTTTTTTTTTTTTTTTTAAGGACTGACTCTTGAACTGAGTGAGGAGGTGCCAGATTCTGTTGTCACTTGAACAGTATAAATACCTCTCAACTGACCAACAAAGAGCTGCTTGGTTTATGTATGACAGTTGCAAGGTGAATGGCCACCACTCTGATCAAAGAAAGTAAACAAGATGGGCTCAGTGGGCTGACTTACACGCTGTTTTCCTAGCAGTGATGGAAGAACTGAACAATGGTAAAGCCCATATGCTTGGGTTTTTACTGACTCATGGGCAACGGAAAACTGGACTATTAAAAGGATGCCTGTATAAGGTGCAGCCATATGGAAATCCCTCTGGGAATTATGGGCCACTTTAAAGTAGGACATGTTAATGCCCATCAGAAGAACCCACTTTCAGGTTTGGGAGGTGATGTAACCACCAAGTGGACCTTTTGGTACACTCCCTTCAAGTGGCCACCTGGGGGACTGCAGCAATGCAGAGATGGGCTGAATCTAGACATAATCCTCTTATACCCTCTGAGGCACAAATTGCCAACAAGAACTGTTTTGTCTGCCAACAGGAGAGACAGAGGCTGCAGATGGCTGTGGGGAAGACTCCCCAGGGGGGAAGGCCCTACTACACATAGCCAGCAAGTAGACTACACTGGATTAATGCCAGCAGCCCTGGTGAGGGGGGCTATAAATGGGTCTTACCAGGAATAGACACTTCAGACTGGGCTCTGCATATGAGGCAGTAGATGCAAATGCTTAAAATACTATTAGAGGATTGGAACAGAAGATACTCTACCAACGTGGGCCGCCAAGTTACACATCTTCAGGCTATGGGACACAACACACTTCACAGCACACAGTGTCCAACAGTGGGTGAAGAGATACCACATCAAATGGACATGTGATGTTGCTTATCACCCTCACAGTAATGGTTTAATTGAGAATTAGAACAGGCGTTGAAACATCTGCTGTCTAAAATGTGTGAGATAAAAGCATAAAGGGCTGACTTTCATGCCTTCACAAGTGTGTGCTCACACTCAACATAGGGGGGCCTAAGGGAGAGTCCCCACTAGATAGATACCGCTGTTCTTCTGGTGGATCTGGGGAAAAGGGGATAGAGATGGATGCTGGTATGACTACAATTCTTCCTAAGGGGTAAGGATGCTGGTATGACAATATATTTTTTATTTTCTTCCCCACATCACCTCAGCTTTCTTTTTCCTACCTGATGCAGGACCAGGACTACAGCTACAAGTGCCAGAAGCAGGGATGAAACTCTATTTTTAAACCTTTATGTCAGAATTCCTAAGAGCCTGCTAGGGTGGGCTGTGCCTTCACCCCATCTGGCAAAATGGGGGTTAACAGTGAATGCAGCTGTAATGCCTGGAGGTAAAAACAGCCCACTAGTTCTGTACCTATGTAACCTTACCCTAATATGAATGGTAGTGAACTGAGGCGGAGATACTTGCTAGACTACTATTGCTGCCTGCGATCTAAACCAGCACTATGGCCAAACCTAATGTCCCTTCCAAAGGTGGAAAAGTCTGGGTATAAATGGAAAGAAGGAGGAATAGTAGTTAAGGGTAAAGGAGTAAATAAATGAGTTATGGTAATAAGAGAAATCCAATATTACATTAACACCTTGAAAGAGGCTCGGGGCAAGAGATGACATTGTCTCTTAGCTCAATTATACCAGATGCCTTGAAAGGGGAAAGCCATATATTGCTGCAGTTGGAACCTGAGAAGATGTATTGTACTGGAACCCTGCAAACCTCAGTGGCCTTGCTCTGGGAGACATTTTCACGCAGTAGGACGACAGACAGTAAGCAGTAATGCCAAAGGGACAGGTACTATGCCAGCATATTTTAACTATTAGGATTCTTTTGCTCTAAGGGATCGTGGTCAAAGACCAGGGGGTAGTCTGTGGTATAATAAGAGTATCTGACCCTTGTCCCCAGTTGATGATGATGATAATGATGATGATGATGATGGTGATGATGACAGAGGAGGAGTGGGAGGGAAAAGGGGGAGGAGAAATAGAAAACCGAAATAAACCATTAAAGACACTGGACTGGTACTTAACATCTTCCCAACAAGACCAAACAGTTTACAGACAGGTTCCCTCAAATAGTCATGGATCAAATAATTACAACCTTAAATGAAGGGGCTTCCCTGGTAGCTCAGTGGTTAAGAATCTGCCTGCCAGTGCAGGGGACAGGGGTTCGAGCCCTGGTCCGGGAAGATCCCACATGCTGCAGAGCAACTAAGCCTGTGCGCCACAACTACTGAGCCTGAGCTCTAGAGCCCAAGAGCCACAACTACTGAGCTCATGTGCCACAACTGCTGAAGCCTGCACGCCTAGAGCCTGTGTTCCACAACAAGAGAAGCCACCGCAATGAGAAGCCCGTGCACCACAATGAAGAGTAGCCCCCGCTCGCCGCAACTAGAGAAAGCCCGCGTGCAGCAACGAAGACCCAACGCAGCCAAAAATAAATAAATAATTTTTAAAAAAAGAACCTTAAATTAATTCTTTTCCATTTTATCTTCCAGACAAAAATGGAATACTTTCCGACTCATTCTATGAAGCTAGAATAATCTTAATACCAAAAACCAGATAAGATAGTGCAAGGAATAAAAATGATAAGCCAAATCAATAAAAAACATAGATATAAAACTTTTTTTTTTAAAGTCTATTTTTTTTTTTAAAGGAACTCCTTTATTTACTTATTTATTTATTTATTTTTGGCTGTGTTGGGTCTTCATTTCTTTTTTTTTTTTTTTTTTTTTTTAACATCTTTATTGAAGTATAATTGCCTTACAATGGTGTGTTAGCTTCTGCTTTATAACAAAGTGAATCAGTTATACATATACAATATGTTCCCATTTCTCTTCCCTCTTGCATCTCCCTCCCTCCCACCCTCCCCATCCCATCCCTCTAGATGGTCACAAAGCACCGAGCTGATCTCCCTGTGCTATGCGGCTGCTTCCCACTAGTTATCTATTTTACATTTGGTAGTGTATATATGTCCATGACACTCTCTTACCCTGTCACATCTCACCCCACCCCCTCCCCATATCCTCAAGTCCATTCTCTAGTAGGTCTGTGTCTTTATTCCCGTCTTGCCACTAGGTTCTTCATGGCTTTTTTTTTTTTTTTTTTTTTTCCCCTTAGATTCCGTATATATGTGTTAGCATACTGTATTTGTTTTTCTCTTTCTGACTTACTTCACTCTGTATGACAGACTCTAACTCCATCCACCTCATTACAAATACCTCCATTTCATTTCTTTTTATGGCTGAGTAATATTCCATTGTGGGTCTTCATTTCTGCGCGAGGGCTTTCTCTAGTTGCGGGAAGTGGGGGCCACTCTTCATCGCGGAGATGTAAAACTTTTAATCAAAATATTAGCAGACTAAATCAAGCCATATCTGAAAACCATGACCAAATCAGGTTTGTCTCAGGAATATAAGGGTGGAATATACATTTTTCACCTTAATAAATGGTTAAAATGAGAAAAACACGATCATCTTACTTGATGCAGAAAGAACATTCAATAAAATATGACATGCATTCATAATTTTTAAAAACTTTGAACACGCTAGGAATAAAAGGAAACTTCTTCAACCCGGTACACGGTATGAGGTATTTACCAAAAACACTACAGCAAATGTTATGCTTAATAGTGAAGCATTAAAAGCATTCTTTTTAACATCAGGAAAAAGACAAGGATGCCTGTTATTATCAATTCCATTCTATACTGTACTGGAAGGCCTAGTTAGTACTACAAGGCAAGCAAAAGAAATAAAGGTGACAAAAATTGGAAAATAAGAAATAAAACCATCATTATTTGCACATTATCACCTACTTTACTATTATAAAACTACCTAGAGACATTAAAGAAAGCCCTTATAAATGGAGAGATATATCATTTTCATGGAGGGGAGACTCAACATTCTAAATACGTTAATTGTCTCAAAACTACATTCAATGAAATTTCAGTAAAAAGAAGGTGGTGAAGAGAACTGTCCTATAAGATACCAAGACTTACTTTAAAGCTATAGTAATTACAACAGCGTGATTTACTACAGGGACAGAAAAACTGGCAGAATAAACTGAATTCCCAGAAATACACAGAGGAACTTCATATACAGGAACTTATACATGACTGAAGTGGCACTGCAGATCAGAGGGAGGAAGAATGGTCTATCTAATAACTAGTTACAGATATTTCTAAAATATTAAATTTGATCTCTTCCTCACAACATAAGCAAAAACCAATTTCTTAGAGATGTTAAATATAACTTAAAAACATTTAGGAAAAAAATGTAGACTATTTTTAAAAACTCAGAATAGAGAAGGATTTCTTAAATAGAACAGAAAGTTAAGTCATAAGAAAGATCTGTAAATGAGAATTTATGATTAAGAGTATCTTAATTCATCAAAAGATCCCTAAAAGAAAATTAACAGTCACAAACTGGAAGGAGACATGTGCTTCTCATATAACTGACCAAGGATTAGTTTCTTGAATATATAATGAAAACTTACTAAGAAAAATGTCTTAATATTTTTGTTTATCACAAAGTAAAACTAGTATTATAATAATATTGGCCAAAGCTGTTAAAATTCTAATGCTTTTTGGATACAGGTCATGGGAACCCACTTTCTGCCATCAAAATATCAAGTTTGATTTTATGATTTATCAACTCCATAATCAATAAGCTATAATGTTTAGTTGAGCATGACTAGCAATTTGTGTTTACAAGGCTCCCAACTTCTTCAAGAAAACTTCAAGCAGCTTCTACTTTCTGACAAGGTTAATTCATGTACAACTTACAAAGGGAGGGGAAGCGAGAGGAGTACTGTGAAGGCTCACAGGCAGGCAGTGCAGCGTGGGCTGTGGGTAACTGCTTATTTCCATTGTGAAGAGTCAAAGAAGGTAATAAGCAAGATCCAAAAATGGTCCTGAGACCTTAATTACTGGTATCAAAAGTTAGACCCTGGTGTTTAAATTCCCCTTTTATTTCTCCACTATTCCTTTGAAAAGATGATCAGACTCCAATCTTCCCACTGTCTTGCTCCAAGTATTTCTAGGCTGCAGAAGAAAAGTACTCTTTTCAGATCTGGGGTCCTAGAAAAGAGCCTTTACCTCTTGGGTTCATTTTCTGCTTAAAATTTCTAGCCAGTTACCACTGCAAAGTGACTGTGATGTACACACTCTCTAAATAACAGACTGGATAGATTTTTTTTTTAATTAATTTATTTTTATTTATTTTTCTTTGGCTGCATTGGGTCTTCATTGCTGTGTGGACTTTAGTTGTGGCGAGCGAGGGCTACTCTTCATTGCGGTATGTGGGCTTCTCACGGCAGTGGCCTCTCTTGTTGCGGAGCACAGGCTCTAGGCACACGGGCTTCAGTAGTTGTGGCGCATGGGCTTAGTTGCTCCGCGGCATGTGGGATTTTCCCGGACCAGGGCTTGAACGCATGTCCCCTGCATTGGCAGGTGGATTCTTAACCACTGTGCCACTGGAGAAGTCCCCAGACTGGATGGATTTAAATGGGCTGTGGGGGACTTCCCCAGTGGTATAGTGGTAAAGAATCCGCCTTCCAATGCAGGGGGACTCAGGTTTGATCCATGCCTCAGGGCAACTGAGCCCGCACACCACAACTACCGAGCCTGGGCGTCTCAACTAGAGAGCCCGCGTGCTGCCAACTACAGAGCCCATGCGCCACAACTACAGAGCCTACGCACCCTGGAGCCCACACGCCACAACTAGAGAGAGAAAACCCGCCTGCCACAACTAGAGAGAAGCCCACGTGCCGCAACTAGAGAGGAGTCCATGTGCCGCAATGAAGATCTCACGTGCCGCAACTAAGACCAACGCAGCCAACAAACAAACAAACAAACAGGGCCCAGGAATGTGTGCGGCACCATTTTTAAAAAAATAAAGGAAAAAAAAGGGCTGTGGACAAGAATTTCAAATCAGTCTAGAAGGACATTTTCATCACTGAAATCCATCTACTTTTATTCTTTTTGGGTTTTCATGGTAATTGTTCAAGACTTGTAATGTTTTTAAATTTTACGGCATCAGTGAACAAGAAATGAAGTATCAGATGTTACTAAAACCTCTTAACACAGTCAGGAGAAATGAAGAATGGCACCAGAGTACAAATCAACATAACAACTCTTAATTCATTACTTTCTTTGTCTAATGGGAGAGACACTTGTCATTGTTAAAATTTGCATTTACACAGATAATCTACAATTATTTAACATGGTACCTTTACAAAAGACCCTCAGAGGTGAGTTTATAATTTAAAAATAAATATTGAGACAGATAAGGAAAGGTTAAGTGCAGTGTCCAATACAGCTAACATGTGGGTAAGTGTTCTGGATAAAGACCGATCCAAGCCCATTCTCAGCTCCACCACGTTACCTAATAGCGGTGTGATCTTGGGTAAGGTACTAAGCTTCCCTGAGCGTCAATTTCCTCCTTCATAAAAGCATGTGCAGGAGTAACTCATTGTTGAGAGGATTAAATGCAGGGGGCAAAAAGACCAAAATGTACAAGGCACTTTAATAGTACAATTCCTAATATAGAGTGATTTCTGTGAATGATTAGAAAATTACTTTATGAGCCTTTTTTTTGTATGACACTTTAAAAATATATGTATGAGAGTTCTACAATCTCAAGATTCACTCTTGTGTTCAGCATGAAAGACCAAGTTACCAAAAAATACTCATTTGAGTACAAAAACATGCTCATAAATATTCAGTCTTAATTTGAAACTGAAATTAATACGTAGGTATTAATCAACTATAACTTTTCAACAGACTCCATAAACTAAATGGGATAAGCTAATCAAGCTGAGCAGAAAGATGAGAGCTCAAGACCACAAGCACAGAGACATAAAGTGCTATTTAAAACAGGAAGTGTGATAACGAAGGGTTTTTTTCTTTAAAAAGCATGACATTCAGTATAAGAGAACATTTATTAAGTTCTCAACCCTGAAACAAATGCCTTGACTATTTAATTTAACAAAGTTATACTTTGAATGTAATAATATGTCAGATCCTCACAACTTAAGATGTGCATAATTTTATAGAGGATTATGTAGGACTAATAAAACTGATAATAATTACAACAACATTGGCTATCATTTAGTCAGCACAGGTTTCTTACTTTCTCACAATAAATCAGTGAAAGAGGAAGGAAAAAAACTGTTATCCCCATAAAGATGAACTGACTGACACTCAGGAAGATTATGTAACTTGTCCAAGGTTACAGATAGTAAGTGACAGAACAGAGATTTGAACCCATGATTGTTATCACTTCAAAAACCAATATTCTTTCTGCCCCAAATTGCTTCTCTAGGCAGAACATTAGGAAACGGAACTAAATGACTGGGAAGATCTCTTGAAAATCTAGGATTTAAATTCTTTTTACTAATAAGCTAATATACCTGAGGGTATTAAGCTTCAAGCCCCTGCCCCAACAAGCAACTCTCCAGCCCCTAACCCCTTCAGGGAAAAAAGCAAGACAGGAAGACGTAGAAAGGAAGAAAGAATTACTTAACATTAAATCTTTCAGATACAAAAGGGTGATCTGCCGGTAATGACCAGCACTAAGAAAGTGAGAGCACGAGGACAGGAAAGAATTTAGATTAGTCATTAGAGAAGAACTTCCTGACAACAAAAATTGAGACACTGGAACACATTATCAGAGAACATTATGTAGGATAAACTGAAGAAAATACAACCTCATGAAGGGCTGTCAACACATAAACAGTGTCAACATACACACAAGATGGGGAAGTACAAATATAGCCTACTTGGCTCAGCCTCATTTATAATTTAAAATAGAAAAGAAAAAAAGGAAACTGGTAAAATAAGCTTGACAGCAACAGTCAGGAGACTGCACTACAATTCTGTCAGCCTAAGTACAAGTTAGCAAAATGCTAACCCAATATTTGTGCCACATTTTTCAAAAGACCCATCAAGGCACAGGTACCATTTTATATTTTCCTTCAGTTCACTATCCATTAAAACACAGCATCTCTATTTCCTCTCCAAATTCATGTTCAGACTAGAACCAGTGCTCTAGTCTAGGCTCAAAGTTAGTCATCACAGATGCACTAGTAAAATAAAACCCAAATTCTGCTAGTTTCTTAAGTATGTTTTGGGAGAATTTTGAATGAAAAATATCACAAAGAGAACTTCCTTTGGGATTAAAAACAAAACAAAAAACCCCCACATAACTTTGGTGGAATTATTAGACCTAGGAGAATTGTGTCTGTTCCACACGCCTATACCCCTTTCTCTCACTACATGAAATCAACCCATCCAAAGTTGATCGCCTTAGGAAACTGCAGAGTCAACGATTCCGTTTATCCCTTTCCAATGTCAGCTGAGTCTTGATGTGAACCTTTACTAACCTGTAAAAAAATAAGAAGTCTACATGTTCCTGGTAGTAAGAGGATTTCTCACTTTCATTATAAAAAGAAATATGTTTCTTTTATGATGATTATGTTATTATCAGGGAAAAAAAGGGCTACTTCCATTAAAAAACAAATACACTCAAGTCAGCCAAGTTAATGCTTTTATATTCCTTCCCTTTTCTTCTCTACAGCCACTGCCATCCAAAAGAGAAGTAACCTCTCAGCCTCTGGTCCTACCTAAAACCCTCTCCTTTACACAAGACAGAAGAGACTTCGGACCATTAATTATTTGGTTCTAATAATATACCCCAGTAGTTGAGAGCATAAGTACTTGCTTTTGGGAGACCTAAAATCTAGGGCAGACCTACCTTGTGAGTAGAGAAGGATCTGCATCTCTAAAAGAACACAGGTAAACACCTGTACCAAGTTCTCCAGGCCCAGGAGCTCGAAGACCTCTCGGAGCGGGTAATCGGAGAGAGGAAGTTCACTGGGGCCCGGCCTCTGACAGATGACGGGTTCATAAACACCATAAAATTTCAGTGATCTCCCTGGAGGAGGAAGGGGCACCTCATAGAGAATATTATGGATGTAGCTCTCAAGCGGCAAGGGCGGTGGCTGCTGTGAGGTAACTGCCTTGTAAAGCTGGATAAGGAATTTCTTGCAGGCCTGCATGAAAGGCAGTGGTGTGATCAAACATATACTTTTTGAAACATACAGGGTGTCTCTGCTGATGTCATAAGAGTTGTATCGCTGGAGTTTCAAAAGGGAAGTTGTATCTCCCTCATCAATACTGCTTGCCAGTGAGTCCATGCTGCAGGAGGATGAAGCGTACAAGCTGCTGTAATGCTCTGCGTTGTGCATCTGGTAGAGCGTCTGCATTGCTGTGCAGATTTGCTTACTTGTAACTTCTTCATAAAAAGTGAGAACAAAACCGTAGGTACGAGAACCATCTTCCCGGGTAATTATAAATGAGTGGAACTGAGGGTCTTTATTGTCAGTTTGTGTTCTGAAAGATAGCCCTTTAGGCATGCACAACTGTGGAGGAAGGAGAAGAAAAGCATCAGAAGGCAGTACACAAACAACTTCAAACCAGAAAAAAATGTTTGTGAAGCTCCATCTGAGCTTGTGACCTTCATTAAGTCATGTAACTTCTCTGAGCCTCGGTTTCTTTATCTACAACATTTGCTGCATCAGTGACTTGAAGACAAAATATGCAAGGGCACTTTACAAATATTTATTATTTAAGGACTATTTTTAGAGTCATGTTGTTAATGTTTCAGAGGAATACACAGACAGGTGAAGGCTCATTTGATAAATGGAAAAAAAGTTAAACACAGAATAATAAAAACGACAGTATCATTTTTGCTATTTTGAACAATATTATCCTTAGGAAAATAAACTTCGAAAATTAAATGATTTATTTACTGAAGCAGAAGGGTAGAAACAAGACATTTTAGATTATTTCCAGCAGAGACCATGTCCCAGGTCTTGGGAACTACCCAGGATTGAGTCAAACTTGGGAATAAAATTACGTGAGGAGTTAAAGATGCTACATTTAAGATACTTACAAAGCACAAGAAATTAAAATCGAGTCTTTAAAACATTTTAAACAAATTACAGAAAATTTGAAATACACTAAGGAAAACAGAACTTGTAATTCAACTATCCTAAAATAACGATCATTATTAACTTTTCTATTATTCCTTTCTACTTTTGTATTATAATATACTTTCTGCATAGAAATAATTTTACCATACATTATGACATTTTTTTTTCAGATTTAATAATCGATCTGGTGTAAAATTTAGAAGTTCTCCCAAATCCCCACATTACCAAAAAAATGTAATTCACTTAAGAGTTACATGTCCTTCATCCAAACTGTGAACAAACACTTACTAAGTGCCTTTCTGAGCTAGGCCCTGTGACGGTGACACAATGGTGAGAAAGACACAGTTCCTGCTCCTCTGAAGCTTCCACTCCAGTAAGGATGACAGATGATTAAAGAATTATAATGTATTAGAAGTGCTATGATAGGGTAAATATAGGCTGCTAGGAAAAAAACACAGCAGGAGGACATAAATGAGAAAAGAGGGAGCCACCAGGGGAAAAAATGAAGGAAGCCCAAGCGGAGACCTGAGGATAGGTATAGGTGTCTATAGGTGTTAGTGAGATGAAGAGAAGGCAGAGAGGGCACGTGCAAAAGCCCAGAAGACAGAATGTGAGGTTTTGGGGAACTGAAACCTGCTCACTGTGGGTGGGGAGCAGAATGCAAGGTGGGGGGAGCGGAGAGCGAATGCAGGAGACATTAGGTCATGAAGTGCCTTGGAGAGTCACGGTAGGAGCCTCAGGAGGGCACTGGGAAGTCTCGGAAGGGTTGTTAGCAGGAGAGGGACAGAAACAGATGTGCCTCTTAGCTCATCAACCTTCCGGCATGCAAGGGCAGTGGTCTTCACAGGACTCCAAGGAGGCAGCAGGGACGCTCAGAGCCGTGGAGTCATCTTTGACTCCTCTCTTTCTCTCTCACCCCGTTACCCAATCCATCAAAAAAATGATCAGTTCTACCTTCAAAAATATATTCAGAAACAAATTACTTCTATCTTTACTCTTACTACTCTAATCTAAGCCATATTCTTCTCTGGCCTGGATGACTATTTAATAGCCTGCTAACCAGTCTCCCTGCTTTTGCCCTCGTCCCCCATAACCTGCTCCCCATCTAGCAGCCAACATGATCCTTAAAAACATACATTAGATCATGCCACTCTATTCAAAACCCTCCAATGGTCTCTCATTTTGCGAGAAGGTGAAATCCCCACACTGTAAGGCCCTTGTGAGGCCCTGCGTGACTTGGCCCCAGCGACTCCTCTGTCTCCATCCTCCACTGCTCTTTAGCTCACCTACTCTGCTGGGGGCCTTCAGACAATCCCAGTCCTTGGCCTGGAACCACCCTAACTCACATCCAGTAGAGCAGAGAGGCTACCCTGCCAAACCCGACTCAAACTGCAGATCTGTAAGCAAAACGAGGATTTAGTTGTTTTAGATCAAGAGACTACAGCCCTGAGGTCAAATCCAATCTGCCACTTGTTTTTGAAAATAAAATTTTATTGCAACACGATCACGCGCCTCCATTTAAGCACTGTCTACAGCTGCTTTTGCACTACAACAGCAGAGCTGAATAACTGCAACAGAGACTGCATGGCCCACAACGCTCAACTATTTACTATCTGGCCCTTTGTGGAAAAAAAACCCCTGCCAGCCTATGTTTTAAGCCACTTAAGTAACATTGGGATGGTTGTTATAGAGCTATATATACCCAAAACACTCCCTTACTTCCTGTAAGTCTCCATATAAATACTACCTTAAAGAGGCCTTCCTTTATCTTTCCATAAAAAATAGTGTTTTCATCCTATAAATGCCGTTAAAATGTCACTTCTTCTCTAAAAAGTCTTTGTTGAATGAAGCAGTTAAAATCTTGCACCATAGTATACATATGTACATTGTATACTGACACACAGTAGTTTCTCGAATTTTGTTTCATCTCTAGATTGAAAACTACTCAAGGACTGGTAATAGCCTTAACCGTTCAAGAGTACCACACATGGAACAATACACTATTTGGGGCCGTAATAAATGGTGACTGATAAAGATAAAAAGCAAAAATTGTGAAGCTCAGCATAAGTATCCCAGTGAAAATGTCTTTACATTTCATATCACTGAACATAAGAATTGGAAAGAGCCACGGTAGCTTTACTTAATTATTATTATATATGTATGTTGACAAAAATTAAATTACTGTGTACATTTGGGCAAAATAAGATATAGATTTAGGTAAAACACATGAATACCTCGATTTGTTAGGGGGAAATTTTGCTTATTCCTAATCTTGGGAATAAAAGGCCATGGCAGAATATTTTCATAATGAGGCCTTCATAATTAAAGCTGCTTTCACCATAACAAGTCAATGAGATCTTCTACTGATTATGAATGAAAACTCATCTGACACATTTACTATAGTCAATAAAGATTGTAGGAAGGATGATCTGAATCAGTCTTGCTCCAGGCTAAGCTCAAACCTGCATAGTATAGTGCATGGCACACAGAAGTATTTGTTGAATGAATGAATGAATAAATGAATGAACAAGAAAACAATAAAAAACAACAGTTCGGGGTACAGGATCAGATTTAGTTCATCTGTTCATTCAATCTGTAGTTCTCTTTTTACATCAAATAGGCAATACAGAAACACAGTGACTTCCAAAGTCAACATAAAGACTTAATTTAATTGACAGGGTTTCCTGACATCATAAACACAAAATTCCAGCTCAAACTGTTTTTGAACAGCTGCCAAATATTCCCTTAAGGATTTGTAGTTTTCATCAGCATGCATTCAAACATCTACAGGAAAAGCTTGCCAAAAGTTGTGCTCAAAATGAAGAATGACTTTCTATGCTACAGATAACAGATGTAAGAATTATTAAATTCCCTTCCTACACATCAACAAAACTAAGAATTATATTTCTAATCTGGGAACCATAAATTGGAAAATGCTATTGCTTTTTCATTTTTAAAAGTGAGAATCATGATTTGTCAAGTTTATTTTTCATAATCCTAAACTGTAAGTCAAGATTTGCTCACCATGGCATTCAACAACATATTTTATCCCCTGATATTGCTGTTTACCAACAATATCCCCTCCCCACCCCACTCTCCCACAACAACTAAAAATTTAGAGTTGTCACTGCTGACCAGATTGTCGCTGGCCATCAGATTACTCTAGCCAAATTGGGCTCACAATGCTGTGTACCTCTCCTGGTTTGAGTGACCAAATGTCCTTATTATCTCTCTGGACTCTTTTAGGCAGTGTGGCTAGAATTTTAACAATTCTTTTTTCCATTTTCTATACTTCTATTAATCCCATTCCTTCTCTCTTACTATACAAATAAAACTCTCAATGAGTCAGTTTGCCCTTCCTTTCTTCCTTCTTTCCCTCTCTCTTTCCTTTCTTCATTTAATAAACATTTATTTTATGTCATGTATTGCATTAGATCTTGATAACTCAAAAGACAAATACGAAAATAATCCCTTACTTCTGGGAGCTTCTAGCCTAATAGGAAAGAGACATGTAAACTAGCAGTTACAAAATAATGTGATCAATACTGCTACAGAGTGTGTTCAAAGTATTATAGGAATAGAGAAGACAGAGCACCTAACCATTCCTGTTTAAGAGATGGTTTTGCAGTGGAGGTGACACCTGAACAAAGACAGGGAATGGAAGTACTGTAAGCAAGCATATAGACCTTCATTTATTCAATGATTAGAACCTCTACTATGTGCAAAGCTAGGGATGTAGCAATGAATAAAAGAGAGTGTTCCTGTCCTAATGGTACTTACTTTATAGCAGGAGACAGGGAGTAGACAACCAGCTACATAATTAATTAATTGCAACTGTAACAGTGCTATAAAAAGGTACAAGGTGCCAAGAGAGCCTAAGGGGACGTGGCTGAATGCTGGAAGGGTGATGGAAGGTGGTGGTTAGAGATGGTTTCTCTGAGGAAATCATGTTTACAATGAAATCTGAAGGGTCAATACGAAGAATTCACTAGGGGAAGGAGAAGTGGAAGAGCCTTCCAAAGAGAGGTGAAAGCAGAAGCAGAAGCTGTAGTGTGAAGAACAGAAAGGACAGGAGCAGGAGGCCAGTTAGACAGCTATTGCAGGAATCCAGGTAAGAAAGCTTGTTGGTTTGGACTAAGGCGGGTATGTAGAAGCAGAGAGAAGTAGATGATATCTGATTGCATATGGGAGAGGGTGAGAAAGTGGGAACTTTCAAGCATGATGCTAGATTTTTGGCTTAGGCACCTAGGTAGATGGTTGTACCATTCACTGACCAAGATTGGCAGGAAGACTGTGAATTCAGTTTTGGGCATGCTGAGTTTGAGATGCCGGTGAAATATTCTAGCTGCGATGTTAAGAAAACAAGTGGGCTCCCCCAGTAATGGCTGGATTAAAGCCCCTATTCCTATGATTTTATTGTGAGACATGAACTTAAAGCTGGGTCAAAATGAGGGCTTACTTTCATTCCAATGTCAGATCTATTAATGTAACTAAGGGTTATCCATTTCAAATTCAAGTACTTCCTGAGTCTGTCAAAAGTATATAGTGCTCTTTTTCCTTGCATTTTCCAAGATGGATGTCTAAATAGGTTTTTTCCAGCCAACCCTTTACCCTTTACTCTTCACTCATCATTCCACTCCACCCTTCTTTGTGATCAAAGTAAATAGTAAATTGTAAACTTAGAGCTTTACAGATTATAAAGAGCTATATAATAGTTATTACTCTTTAGTTACCTGAAATATCATATATCAGATGTTTCATTTAGGACATATATACAAAAAAGAATCTTTGTATTTCACAAAACTTGCTTAAAAAGGTATTAACCATATTTTCTTCCTAACAATTCCTAGGTTCTCTACATTCTTAAGGATAAGCTCCATCTATTAGAACATTACATAGACAGTCATGGATGCCAATATGCAGATTTCCTTAAAGAGATCTGAAATGGAGGCAGGGGAACTTCAGCTCCATTTGCAATGTTTTGTTTCATTTAAGAGGAAAGGTATGACTCTGAAGCAAATCTGTCAAATGTTGACATCTGTTAGTTCTGGGTGGTGGGTATATGACTTGTTTTGTTCTCTCTGTTTTATGATACTTCCATTTTTTTTCCCCACAAAAATCTGTGAATCCACAACCAAAAGAGACATAAAAGCAATTAATTCAGAAGCAATTTCAAATGTCACATATCTATTTTCTGTTATATATGTACTGCACTCATATACATGGCATTTTTTTTATTTAACAAGTTTCATTGCTTTGGGGTACTTAATTTGTATGAAATTAATGACCCTTATCCAAAGCTCCACTTTGTTAGCAGAATGAGTGCTATTACAGAAGGCAATAATTTATTGGAGTGGGGTTTTGCTAAAGGCAAGAACAAAGCTTTATACCTTTAGGTGGGAATAAATTATAGCTTCATACAAATGTACTTACTAATAAATCAAAGAGGAAATTAAGGGAAGTAAATCTATGACCCAAATGCAGACTAGTTTAATGGGATGCTTTTCAGAGATTTTTCAAGGAGTACCAGCAAATCCCTTTAGATTTGCAGCAATAAACAAAATGTTGTATGGTGCTTAAGGGTCGAAACACAAGCCTACGTGTCTATTCTTCAGAGGGAAATGTTTTCTGCTTATGTAAAATAACTCAGAGAGAAGGCGTAAAGAAAATATCAAAGACAGGTCAAGGAAGCTGATAATTGCTTTAAAGATGAATGTTATGCAGATAGAGGTAAAGGCTAACACAGATATCTTGCTGTTAATCCATCCAAATGATTAAAAGTAATAAAACACATCAAGTGTGGCATTTTGTTCCAAATGACTGTGGATTCATATTGTAGAAAGAAACTGGTTTTGGACACCATTCTGATTTCTCACAGAATAATTTATACTTTGAAATATATTACTAATTTAAGAAGATTAAGTGTTGTAATCTGTTTACATTCTTATCCATTTTTCCACTGCTTCATTTAGGCACTCTTTTCTTTAATATCTTTCCATTAATTTGCTGGCATAAGCAGCTGATAAATTATTTTTTGTCACTGCTGTTTGCTCACTATTTTAATCAGAAGCTTGTCTGTGCTCCTCCAAGTCTCATAAATATAACTAACAGTTGTGTTCCTCTTAATACCTATAGCACTGTCTTCACCAAAGATGAGGTTAGGCCCCACAGTATGAACTTCCAGCAAAAAGGCAACTCTCATTATTTTGGTATAGGGTAACAGTTAAGAGAAATAAGTACACTGTGCTCTGTAAAGAATCAAAGTTGAACTGCCAAGTGCCTTAGGCATCTGTCCTTAGAAAAAGTACCATGCTATTCCATCCTTGGAGTTAAGTCCAGACTGGAATGGGTCTACTGTGATAGAGAAATACCACAAAGGATCCAATGTGACCCATATCATTTTGGGGCATGTCAAAACCAAGTTACATAGCTTTTCTTTGGGGGAGGCAGCATGCAGGTGGGAAAAAAGTGAGCTAGAGAGTAAAAATGATCTGGATTTAACCTCTGAGACTCCCTGTATAACTCTGGGCAAGTAAACTGAACCTCTGTAAAATATGAATAAGAATCCTCACTGGGTACATGTAAGCATGTACGTGAAAGTAACATACATGAGGTATCCAGTGGGCATCTACTACTAAATATTAATTTTCTTCCCTTACAGTATCACATCATAATGGGGTCTTTTGGCTCCACCTTTAAAATACTCAAAAAGAACCACAACTATGTGTCTCACTCCACCTTTCTTTTTTGGCCGCGCCGCATGGCATGTGGGATCTTAGTTCCCCGACCAGGGATGGAACCCACGCCCCCTGCAGTGGAAGTGTGGAGTCTTAACCACTGGACCGCCAGGGAAATCCCTGTCCACCTTTAATCACTTCTGTGCCTATCGTGCCTGATCTCTGATTTACTCATTTTGGGGGCCCCTGATTTTTATAATCACAGAGATCATGGAGGAACAAAATATTATCCAGTCTTCTAAGAAGGACCCTTCCTAAATAACCTGAAAATTATGACCTGCTGTATTTTTAAGAACCTCTAAAGGGACTTACAATCACCACTGGTAACTCATTACATTAATTTAAATTCCTTATAAACAAATTCCTACTAATGTCTAAATGATGCATTGAAGTTCCTTTCCTATCTTACTTTGTGAATACGATAAATTACAGACCCATCATACAACATTCCTTGAAATATGAAAACTGTAATCATGCTCCTTCCATCAGGCTCCACTTCAGGCCAAGAAAATGATATCACTGTTACCAAAGTGTCTATGTATTAATTAATAGAAATTCACCACACAGCTTAATAGCCGGAAAAGAAAATGGGCTTTGAGGGTCTGTTATATACACTTATTAGCTATGGGGACCTTAGGCAAGTTACTTAACCTCTCTGAGCTTCATTTTCTACATCTGTAAAATGAGGATAATATATCTTAAAGAATTTTTTATTTAAAGGGTTAAATTAAATGAAATAATGTAGATATTCAAAATATAGTCACTATTGTCATCTTAAAATAAAACGAAGGCTGAAGAGAAAAAACAAAAACAAAAACCAAACACATACCATGTTTACTGCATCTTGATCGAAAGGGTTCCATTCTATATTCTGAGGATAGTGGGCCAGAACTTTGGATTTGAATGTTCTTCTCAAAGGACTCTGGTCAAAATTTTCACCTACAACAGATAATTAGTAATTAGTTAATATCTAGAATTTTTTCAAAAGCATGTCATAGTTTTATTTTTATTTTGTATATATACTGACTGATAATGTTGAAATCTGATTCAATTTCTACCTCGAATAGTCTCAGTTGTAAATTTTTCAATGGACAACTGAAAAGGAACTGTTAATAAGAGATCTGCATTTAAAAGTTCAGAATCTGAATTTTAAAATCTTGGCTACACAACTGATACTAAAAATCAAGACATGCTAAAATAATCCTTGCTGTAACCTAATTACTGTCCTCATTTCAACATGTGGTGACCAAAAAAAAAAAAAAAAAAATCTATTTGGAAACATTTAACTCACTAAAGAAACATCTCAAATTAAGCTAATTATACTTCTTAAGATCCTGAAATTTTGTACATGGATAGACTGAATGCTGCAGTGCCCAAAGGAGGCAACTTTGCTTGAGTTCCCACAAAAATCTCTGGTAAATTTGACTGCATCTCCATGCTTTTACAAGTAACATTATTAACAGAATCAGAAACATCATTACTGAGTTGTCTGGTTTAGCAGACAGAACACATTAAGCACACTAACCTCTGAAAAGAAACAAGCTATTCTAAGCCAATTTCATCACCTGTTAAAATTCTGGAAAGGTAAAAGGCTATCCTTTGATTATTATATATAAGAAAATTCAGTAATAACTGTTAGCTCAGTTCTTTATGTCCTTGACCAAATTAACTCCCATGAGACCTGTTACCTCCAAATGCCTTACTTTCACAAAATATTTTAATATGGATGGATCTTAAATTCTCAGTGTCAAAAAGTTGAGATTAAGGAATTAGAAGACCTTGGGAGCAATACCATTCTGTCTCCTGTGTTCTTTCTACTTGTTAAGTTCTAAGTAAGTACAAAACACAAGCTGATGTATCAAAAGATAAATGCCACCTACCAGTATTTGTACAAATAAAAATATCATAAAGCAATTCATGAGTCATATCTGGACACCTAGTTAGACTCAGTTTCCATCTCTGGTAAAAATATAAAAGACGTATACTAAAACACCTTTCAGTGCAAAACTTATCAGATCACAGGAGGGAAAAGTCACACTGTAAAATCTTGTTGGAGACTGCAATATAAAATACACAGGAGCGTTTTTGAATAAAGGCACATAATTTAAATAGATTTACTGAAGCAACTAACCTTTTACTTCTAATTTAAGCCCTTGGCTAATGATCATTTTCCTTTGGATTCCTCTTACTTATTTGGGCAAGCACTTCATCTCTATGTCTTTCTACCTCATATTTCCATCTTCTAAGAGATAGAGAGCTTTCACTTCTAGAAGAGAAGCTGTCAAAGGCATTCCTAAGGAAAGTTTATCAATTTCTGCACCATGCCTCTAGGGTATGGGAAAGTCAATGGAAAATGTGAAACCATCCATGGGTCACTACATCTGAAGAAAGGAGTCAGGGCTCATGGTTGATTTCAAAAAGGGTAAATGGTATCTTTAAGCTGGTACTAGATTCTCATGCAAACGCTAAGAAGTTTTAGATTATTTACTTCTTCATTAAAAAAAGAAAGGTTACTTTTCACTTCAAGTCCGAGAAAAAGAAAAACAAAAATTCTCTCCTGGTTCTAAGGTTTATGCTGCTGACTGTGCTAGTGACATAGCAACGGGATATCCTCAGATAATACCCAGCCATCAAGAAACCCTCTCCTTCGCCCACCCTCAAATACCAAAAATGCTTATTTTATCATTCACAAATGTAAATAAAATAGGAAATACTGCAGGAGCAGAAGAAACAGCATATAATGCAGGATGTAACTCCTTGCAACACTTACCTTTTAATGAATTCCTGCCTCAGTTTGGTTAAAATAGTAACACTATCTTCATTCATATATCAAGTTACTAATGGGTCGGGAAATAAATCAGAAAAGTCATGACACTGCCATTTTCAGTGTAATTGTCCTGTTAAGGAAGGAACACCACACCCTCTTGAGGCACAATGAATCAACCAGAAGAGAGAGAAGGAAAACCACCTCCAGGGAAAAAGAATTTCACAAAAACAAAAACCCACCAAACAGAAATACAAATCTAACAAAAGAAAAACAGAACCACCACCACCACCATCACTTCTTATGAGACTGCTTTAAAAGGGGGGAAGATCATTGCTATATACACAGCTGTCTTGGCAAATATTATTTTGAAGAAAATTTGGAGAAAATCTGAGTGATAATTCTGATAACACTGTTAAGGATTCAGAAGTGAGTAAATGCAGCTACTCCTACTAGTACCAGTCAAAGAAGAGAATCTTGGAGATGCCTTTTGGAGGTGTGAGACAGAGCAACAACCTAACCTTTGCACTTTGAACCCATAAACCTCTAACGTAGAATTTATTGCTAGGACTTAGCAGGAAAAATGAATCAGTCTAAGAATTTGGATTCCCAGGAAATGGAAATTACATAAGTATGCTTTACTTAACTTAAAATCCACCTTTTAAACATTATCCTGAAATAAACAAGGATTATAAATTTGTGCAAATATTAATATCCCCCACGACAACTACAAGTGGACTTAATTTCAAGTAATATTGCCAAGTAACCTCCTACTGACCTTAAGCTACAATTAAGACTCTCCTCCTAAGAAAATAGGACATATCTGCCAAGAGAGCTTAAACACTAATGAATAAGTAATTTCTTCAAGGCTTGAAGCAAATGAGGTCTTTACAAAAATTAAGATGCAAATGAGAGAACAGAAATACAAAATAATATCTTTTTTTTTGCCTAAGCAAAACTGAATAAAGAAGCAATTTGATGGGCTTGGGATGAATTAAAATAATAATTTCTAACACCTCAACTTTTATTTTTATTTTTACCTGAAGTCGTATTTGCAGCATCTTGGCTCTTGCCATGACGATCTGCTTCTAGCCATTGGTACAAAACTACATAATGTAACAGAAACAAAAAAGCTTTATGAACAAAGAAACACAAACAAACAAAAAAGCAAAAATGACTGTGAAGAATGGAAAATGAGAATTAAAAAATTAAACAAAAGCAATTAAACATGAGACATTAACATCAACGGAACATAGCTTAACACTAATAGTACGTAGCTTATAAGCTATTAGTAATAAGAAAGGAAAGAGAATAGGTAATTGTATTTTAATGTAATAAGCGAAATGCTATTGAAACATCTGTAACAGTTATTCATATGGGAAAAAGTACACACTTTTCTTAATGCTAATTTAAAGAGAAATATCAGGAGAAAGCTAATGTTTCTATAGTCAGATATAATAAAATATGGTAGCAAGACCAAATGGACTAAATGACCAACTATGGAAATTGCATCCCAATTTCTGCAAACCTATCAGAATGGCTGAAGTCCAAAAAACTGACTATACCAAATGCTGACAAGTACGCAAAGAGACAGAACTCTCGTAAATTGGTGGTGGTAATGCAAAAAGGTAGAGCCACTTAGGAAAGACAGTTTGCAGTTTCTTACAAGGCTAAACATAGTCCTACTACATGATCCTATAACCCCAGTCTAATCAGAGAGAGAAACATAATACAAATTTCAAGAGGAGCAACCTACAATATACCTGATGAATACTTGTCAAAACTGTCAAGGTCATCAAAAACAAGTAAGGTCTGAGAAACTGTCATAGCCGAGAGGAGCCTAAGGAGACAAGACAACTGAATGTAATGTGGTATCCTGGATGGGTTCCTCCAACAGCAAAAGGACATTAAGTAAACAAAAGGAAATCTGAATGGAGTATAGACTTTAGTTAACAATAATGTATCACATTGATTCATTAATTGCAACACAAGCATCCTACTACCCTAGGATGTTAATGACAGGGAAAACTGTGCATGGAGGGAGGTGTGGTGGGGTGTATATGGGAACTCTCTTATTATCTTCTCAATTTTTCTGTAAATCTAAAACTGTTCTAAAAATCAAGTCTGTTTTTAAAAATTACATTCCAATATTTAATGTAAGGGCAAAAACATATATTATATCCAATCTTATAAGTAGTCTACCTTTTGTAAAGGCTAACACAGATATCTCGCTGTTAATCCCTCCAAATGATTAAAAGTAATAAAACACATCAAGTGTGGCATTTTGTTCCAAATGACTGTGGATTCATATTGTAGTAAGAAACTAGTTTTGGACACCATTCTGATTTCTCACAGAATAATTTATACTTTGAAATATATTACTAATTTAAGAAGATTAAGTGTTGTAATCTGTTTACATTCTTATCCATTTTTCCACTGCTTCATTTAGGCACTCTTTTCTTTAATATCTTTCCATTAATTTGCTGGCATAAGCAGCTGATAAATTATTTTCTGTCACTGTTGTTTGCTCACTATTTTAATCAGAAGCTTGTCTGTGCTCCTCCAAGTCTCATAAATATAACAAACAGTTGTGTTCATCTTAATACCTATAGCACTGTCTTCACCAAAGATGAGCCTAGGCCCCACAGTATGAACTTCTAGCAAAATGGCAACTCTCGTTATTTTGGTATAGGGTAACAGTTAAGAGAAATAAGCTATGCAAACACAAGCTCAAGTTTGCTCGGTACAGAGATTCCATTAGTCAACTATCCTCTTATGTACTATTAACTAAGAAGTATCAACTCTTGGGGAAAAGTTTACTACAATGAGGACACAGGCTATTAAAAAATTCACACTAGAGCTCTGTAACTTAGAAGCTTTGAAGGGTGTGTAAACTTCTGTATGTCTCAGAGATGTCAGAGTCTTTCCTTTAAAGAGCCAAATAATGATCACTGTAGGGTCCGAATAGCCGGGGAACCTTCCTATCCACATCTCAAAGGTCTGAATGATCCCAAGAGAGTAGCACAGGCTAAGCTTCTACTTTTGGATGCTATTTATCTATTCACAGATATTGTGAGAGTTCTAGATCCCAAACAAGGTTTGCAGAAATTTTCTATGCTCTCCCTCCACAAAACAACAAAAACAGGGCTGGGAAAGCTACCTATGGAACTCCTGAACTGAAGGAATAAAGGAACTGATTCATTATAAATGGCTAAGGGCACCCTGAAATCACGACGGAAGTTATTTGGATCTTTAGGGACAGCCAGAACTGTGAACTGACATCCATCTATCATCAGGGATAGATGACCCAAAATAGACCTCTGAACAGCCACAAAAATACACCCAGTGTGCAAAGCCCTTGGTTGAGGGTGCCCCAGTGGGCACACAAGTCAGTGCACTCCTCCACTCCTCCAGGTTACTGCATACTCCTGGGAGGCAATATTGTTACAACTGGGACTAACATGAAAGAAGTGGAGAAGCAGACCTCACTCACTGAATATACACTACAGGCGTTTCCTCTTTCTGGGTCACAGGAGTAACAACTACTAATTAGAGTAGTAGCAGAGTAGGGTAGTATTAGATTACTTACTCCAAGTGACACAAATATCTCCCCATTTAGAAAAGCAATCATGAATTTTACAAATGATGCTGAATATCCCCCTTACAGAAATGAGACACAAAGTAGGGAAACGAATCCATTCAATGGTCTGATAATTCTGCCTAGCTCTTATTTAAAGCCTATCCTGCCCTGTTTAAGGTGTAAACTCTTGGCTGTGTTCAGAGTATCACTGCCATTATATTTACCAATTACTTCATATAGCCTTTGTTTCTGGTTTTACTGGACAAAAAGAAAAAATATGAAAGCTATTCCAGATCATTTTACTCTGGCCAGTTATATGGAGAATGGTACATAAGCAAAAATAATTTTAACAGATTTGAGATTCAATTATTTTATTACTGCCTCCAGATTACCAAAATCCAATTAACTATGGCCTAAATAATTCAGAGAATTTCCAGTGATATAAGTGCATCTGCTTCATGCAAAGCTATAATGTGAATCACCATTAGACCCAATTTGGATTTCAAAGTCTACTTTACAGCACATATGTTTAAAAAGATAATGTATAACTATAAAAGAAATGTAACAAATATTTTTACTTAACATACTAGAATGTATACGGGCAGGTCTAGAAGGACTGAGCTCTAAAAATTTCTTAACTCTCATAAAGTTTCTGAAATATGTCATATTACAAAGAATCTAATCCTCTTCTTACTTTGTAGATGATGTTAGAATACCAAAAATATACCTCTTCTCCCTGTGGCTGGGAGCACAAGATCTGGCCTTTTGGTAGCTCTATGCTTCCTCTCAATTGGAACTAAGAGTAAGGGACCCTGCCCCCAGCTCCAAGTCACTGGTGAGGATTTCTATAGTCTGTGCATGAGGTTGCAAGTAGAGGGAGATCTGTGAACCTTGGAGCTATTTCTCAGGCTGAGATACCCTGTTACATATTTCTTCACTCATCTCCTCTCTGAACCTTCCCACTCCTAGGGCCCCAGTGAGTTCCCTCCCTTGTTGTCCATTTCCACCACAGTCTATTTCTGAACAGGGTATTTCTCCACAAAACAAGGCCAAGTCTCCCAATACTTCCCTATGCTCCTGTCCCTGAAGGATATCACTGAAGTCTAGACGCATTAAAGAAAGTTTGCTGATAGGAATAATGAAAACAGAAGGGAAGTTGAAACAGGTAATCTCTTCTGCCCTGTCCCTTTTTCACTGTGTTCCTTTTCTCTCTAAAGGTAAAGTTAAAACACACACACACACACACACACACACACACACACACACACACACGGACAGAATACTCACAGTGAGTAATTTTTCCTCAGTATTTTGATAAAGGTGAGAGGAGGAAATGGAGATACTATGGATGCTGCCTAAGAAGTCCATGCTGAGGCAAAGAAAAAGGGATGATATGGTGGTGAGGTAACTCTTCTCCTTCCCATGTCTAACACTACAGGTCTCCAAATGTCTATCTCCAAAGACCCAGCCTGAATTAGTATGAGCGGGAGTTGGGAGAGGGACTACTAGGCAGCAGTGGGTCCTACAAGAGACTGACCAGGGAAAGAGAAAGGGGGGTGGGTGAGGAGGGGTGGGCACCTTCATGGTGGCAACTAAAATAAAGGGGCACTCCTGTGACATTCACAAAAAGACATCTCCTGCACATGTGCTATCTCTACACCACAGTAAGCTGTCCCCTTCGAAGCACATCCCCAGGAGGCTGCATATTCACTATTCATTCTGATAATTCTACAACCATTTAGACATCTCTGAGCAGGCGACGTATACGCAGAGACTTGATGAAGTAGTAGCCATCACATAGTTAACACACAGAGCTTACTATAGGCAGGTGTTATTCTAAGTGCTCTACATATATTAACCCATTTCATCATCATAATTACTCTATGAAGTAGGTCCCATTATGGTTCTCATTTTACAGATGTAGAAACTGAGGCACAAAAAGGTTAAATAACTTGCTCAGGTCAGATAACGAGGAAATTCAAACCTAAGCAGTCTGACTCCAGAGTCTGTGCTCTTAATTCTATGTAAGACGTCATCTCAGGAAAGCGTATTTCAGGCAAGGGAAATAGCAAGTGGACAGTCCCTGTGGTACAAGTGAGCTTGTACCAGGTGAGATGCAGCAAGACCAGGACACCGATGCGTCTGAGTGAGGTGGTGGAAAATGAAGTCAGAGAGATAGCCAGGAGCTAGATAAAACAGGACCTTGTAGGCTGTGGTGCGGACTTTTGATTTTATACTAAGTATCATGGGAAGTAACTGGAGTGTCTTAAACAGAGAAGTGACTTTGTTTTAAAAAGATCACCCTGGCAGCTGAGAGAACAGACTGTAGTGGTCAAGGGTAGATGCAAAGAAATCAGTTAGGAGCTTCTGCAGCAGTCCAGGCAAGAGATGATGGCAGTACGGATTAGAGAGTGCTAGGGTGGTGAGAAGTGATAAGATTCTAAATACATTCTGAAGGCATAAAATATTATATATGATTTGCTGATGGATTAGATGTGAGAGAAACGAATAGTCAAGAAGGATATCATGATACCATGGGTTTTGGTCTAAGCACCTGGATGAATAGGGTAGCTATTTACTGAAACAAGGGACAATGGAGAAGACAGGGATTTTACTGTGGGGAGGAGGGCTGTCAGGGAGCTGGAATGAAGAATTCAGTTTTGGATACGTTAACTCTGAGATGCCTATTAAATATCCAAGAGAAGTTTTTGAATAAGCATTTAGATATATGAATTTAAATTCAGGGGAAAAGTTAGAAACATAAAAAGGACGGTATTTAACATCACAGGGCTGGGTAAGATCACTTAGGAAATGACTGTAGATGAAGAGAGGAAGCCTGGGGTCAGACCTAGGGGGACTCAAGCAACACTGAGAGGCTGGGAAGAGGATGAGGAACTGGCAAAAAGGTAAATGAGAAAAAGCAGTCAGTAAGGTAAGAGAAAACCAGAAGCATCACGGAAGCCAAGTTAAAGAAAATGTTTTAACAAGGACGGTGCTGACAACAGGAAGTCACTGTGACCTTGACAAAGAGATTTCTGTGTGGTGTGGGGGTGAAAACCTGTCTGGCGTTGTTCGAAGAAAGACTGCAAAGAGAGGAAGTCGAGGCAGAGAGCATAATCAACTCTTCTGAGGAGTTCTGCTGGAAAGATGATAAAGGGATGATATTGGAGGAGAATGTGGGGTTGAGGGAAGGGTTTCAGGTTTTGTTTTGTTAAAGACAGGAGGATGTTAACTCATTCAAGCCACATTTCCAGTGTGCCTACACTATGCCAGGCACAGTGACTGATGCTCTAGGTCTGGTCAGGACGGTCCAGTCCTCTGAGGGTCTCTCGCTCTCCTGTCTTGCCTTCCTAATTCTACACAGAGAGCTGGTTTGCCCATTCCATGCTACATTATGGCTGATACAGGGTGTACTCCCCAGGCAACCACACTTCCTATCCCCAGCACACAGCTTACCTACTTTATCCTTGTAAGCCTTTATGAAACAGAACAGGACCCTCTGAAGCCCTCCCAGGTACAAATCCTTTCCATGTCACCCATTTCTTGTTGGCAGGAAATAGGCTTCATTCAGCTTCCTTGACCTTCCCTGAATCCCAAAGGGCAGATTCAAACAGTTGCTTATCAGGGAAGGGAGAGAATGCAGAAACAAAGGAGGAGCAGTCAAGAAAGAGCAGTGCAGCCACAGGGCAGGGTCCTGGTTCCATCACAAGGAATACACTTAACAAAATACCTTTGAGTTCTTCTGCAGGAACTAAGGCCCCCACCCAGGTGGAGGATGGTAACTTCAGGCTGAGCACAAGAGTCCTGGAACACTGCCCTGTTACCTTACCACCAACCAATCAGAAGAAAGTCTGCACACAGTGGAAGAGAACAAAGACTCTGACGCCCTCCTCAAATAATTCTCCCTTTAAAAATTTCATGGTAGAGCAGAGTCTTTGGAGTTGGTTTTCAGACATGAGTCCGCTTTCTCCCCAGGTTGCTGGCCTCCTGAATAAAGCAACCTTTCCATTCCTACCAGCACTTGTCTCTCAAGTATTGGCTTTCAAGCATCAAGCGCCAAACCTGAGTTTGATAACATTTATACAGGACACGGAATCCACGAGGGACTGCATTCTCTCCACTTTATCTTTTCTCCCTCTGGCACTCCTTGAAACAGTCCCAAACCATTCTCACTTGAATAAGCCATGCCAATTATCTTAGCACCAGTGAACAGCTATTACAGATCCTGGATTTATGACAGACAGCAGGTGCTCACCAACATCCATGTTCTCCTCTCCTTCCCAATATCCTTGCATCTGGGTGGGGGCCAAAAGACTATTTCTTACCAATGAAATGCGAGCAGAAGTGATGGGTGTCACCTCCAGCTTGAGGCACACAACCTGTCTTTCTTCTGCTACTCATCAGCTAAATGCAAATGGAAATGGGGCCTTAAAGACGGGAAGGCCACACATGGAAGAAACCTGGCTCACTGAATGCCTCTGCAAAACAGAGCCCCTTCCCATCTTGGCCTACATTAGACTAAACAATGAATGAGAAATAAGCTTCTATTGTTCTGAGCCACTGATAGTCTAGGGTTGTTATTACAACAGTTAGCTATTTTTATATTTCTGGATTAGCCTGAATTTTAATTTGTGTTAGTTTTGACCTTCTGATTATAATGCCAATCCCTGACTATACTGCACCTTCTTTTCCTTGGTAATGCTCTACATTGCCTGTTACTGTGCTCAAATGCATGATGAGTATAGTTCTTCAAATATGGGATAAAATTTGCCCATTTTCTATGGATGCTCTCTACCTTTCATAGAAGAAGCCATATACCCACCACTAAGCTACTAATCAAGACCACAGGTTCTAACTCACGATGGGCCTATTAGCCTTTCTAAATCTACAACCTCTAAAATCCAGTTGGCGATCTTGCAGGTGTGGGCTGCTGGTCACAAAGGGAATCAAGCAAAAGAAGCTGGAGGGATCTCTGAAAATTCATAGACACTACTGAAAAATGTTCATCAATAAAGAAACCTGAATTCTGGTAATCTTAAAAGTTTATTTTGATTAAGATCTTAATAAAAGTACATCAACATCCATCCAGTAAGCTGTGAATTTCTAAGAGACTCATAATATATTTCCTTCTTTATTGCATCAAATTTAAAGAGCCATACTTTATTTAGTTAACATTAAATATAAATACACTTCAATTACTGAAGTTTATTCACTGGGAACCAAAGGAGTACACAATACAGATATTCTGTTTCAAACTCAGCTGGAGGTACCCAATTTAATTCTGTCCCTAACCACCTTAGTGCAGGCATTATCCACTAGAGGGCATGGTTCCCAATAAGACTGCCCTGATTTCAGAGATTCCGCAGGCCATCTGCACTTCTCACAGACTGGCAATACATTTGGAAGTTCCCACAAACCCCTCTAGTTTGACAATTTATAACTCACAGAACTCAGGAAAGTGTTATACTTATGATTATAGTTTTATTACAAGGGATACAAATCAGAAGGACCAGACAAATGAAGATACACACAGGGTGAGGTCTGGGAAGGACTGCAGAATTTTCACACTCTCTCCTTGTGGAGTCAGGGTGTGTTACACACCACCTCACCCCCTCAACAATGTGTTCATCAACCAGGAAGCTCCACTAAGCTTTGGTGTCTAAAGTTTGGGGCTCGACTGGGAGCCTGAACCAAGATGGCGGAGTAGAAGGACGTGCTTTCACTCCCTCTTGTGAGAACACCAGAATCACAACTAGCTGCTGGACAATCATCGACAGGAAGACACTGGAACTCACCAAAAAAGATACCCCACATCCAAAGACAAAGGAGAAGCCACAATGAGATGGGAGGAGGGGCACAATCACAGCAAACTCAAATCCCATAACTGCTGGGTGGGTGACTCACAGACTGGAGAAAAATTAAACCACAGAAGTCCACCCACTGGAGTGAAGGTTCTGAGCCCCATGTCAGGCTTCCCAACCTGGGGGTCCGGCAACGGGAGGAGGAATTCCTAGAGAATCAGACTTTGAAGGCTAGTGGGATTTGATTGCAGGACGTTGACAAGACTGGGGGAAACAGAGACTCCACTCTCGGAGGGCACACACAAAGTAGTGTGTGCATCGGGACCCAGGGGAAGGAGCAGTGAACCCAGGGGAGACTGAACCAGACGTACCTGCTACTGTTAGAGGGTCTGCTGCGGAGGCGGGGGGTGGCTGTGTCTCACCGTGGGGACGGGGACACTGGCAGCAGAAGTTATGGGAAGTACTCCTTGGCGTGAGTCCACCCAGAGTCTGCCATTAGCCCCATCAAAGAGCCCAGGTAGGCTCCAGTGTTGGGTTGCCTCAGGCCAAACAACCAACAGGGAGGGAACCCAGCCCCACCCATCAGCAGTCAAGCGGATTAAAGTTTACTGAGCTCTGCCCAACAGAGCAACCCCAGCTCTACCCACCACCAGTCCCTACCATCAGGAAACCTGCACAAGTCTCTTAGATAGCCTCATCCACCAGAGGACAGACAGCAGAAGCAAGAAGAACTACAATCCTGCAGCCTGTGGAACAAAACTCACATTCACAGAAAGATAGACAAGATGAAAAGGCAGAGGGCTATGTACCAGATGAAGGAACAAGATAAAACCCCAGAAAAACAACGAAATGAAGCAGAGATATGCAACCTTCCAGAAAAAGAATTCAGAATAATGATAGTGAAGATGATCCAGGACCTCGGAAAAACAATGGAGGCAAAGATCGAGAAGATGCAAGAAATGTTTAACAAAGATCTAGAAGAATTAAAGAACAAACAAACAGAGATGAACAACACAATAACTGAAATGAAAACTACACTAGAAGGAATCAATAGCAGAATAACTGAGGCAGAAGGACGGATAAGTGATCTGGAAGACAGAATGCTGGAATTCACTGCTGCGGAACAGAATAAAGAAAAAAGAATGAAAAGAAATGAAGACAGCCTAAGAGACCTCTGGGACAACATTAAATGCAACAACATTCGCATTATAGGGGTCCCAGAAGGAGAAGAGAGAGAGAAAGGACCAGAGAAAATATTTGAAGAGATTATAGTCGAAAACTTCCCTAACATGGGAAAGGAAAGAGCCACCCAAGTCCAGGAAGCACAGAGAGTCCCATACAGGATAAACCCAAGGAGAAACACGCCGAGACACATAGTAATCAAAGTGGCAAAAATTAGGGACAAAGAAAAATTATTGAAAGCAGCAAGGGAAAAACGACAAATAACATACAAGGACTCCCATAAGGTTAACAACTGATTTCTCAGCAGAAACTCCACAAGCCAGAAGGGAGTGGCATGATAGACTTAAAGTGATGAAAGGGAAGAACATACAGCCAAGATTACTCTACCCGGCAAGGATCTCATTTAGATTCGATGGAGAAATCAAAAGCTTTACAGACAAGCAAAAGCTAAGAGAATTCAGCACCACCAAACCAGCTCTACAACAAATACTAAAGGAACTTCTCTAAGTGGGAAACACAAGAGAAGAAAAGGACCTACAAAAACAAACCCAAAACAATTAAGAAAATGGTCATAGGAACATACATATCGATAATTACCTTAAACGTGAATGGATTAAATGCTCCAAGCAAAAACATTGGTTTACTGAATGGATACAAAAACAAGACCCATATATATGCTGTCTACAAGAGACCCACTTCAGACCTAGGGACACATACAGACTGAAAGTGAGGGGATGGAAAAAGATATTCCATGCAAATGGAAATCGAAAGCTGGAGTAGCAATACTCATATCAGATAAAATAGACTTTAAAATAAAGAATGTTACAAGAGACAAGGAAGGACACTACATAATGATCCAGGGATCAATCCAAGAAGAAGATATAAAAATTATAAATATATATGCACCCAACATAGGAGCACCTCAATACATAAGGCTAACAGCTGTAAAAGAGGAAATCGACAGTAACACAGTAATAGTGGGGGACTTTAACACCTCACTTACACCAATGGACAGATCATCCAAAATGAAAATAAATAAGGAAACAGAAGCTTTAAATGACACAAGAGACCAGATAGATTTAATTGATATTTAAAGGACATTCCATCCAAAAACAGCAGATTACACTTTCTTCTCAAGTGTGCACGGAACATTCTTCAGGATAGATCACATCTTGGGTCACAAATCAAGCCTCAGCAAATTTAAGAAAATTGAAATCATATCAAGCATCTTTTCTGACCACAACGCTATGAGATTAGAAATCAATTACAGGGGAAAAAACGTAAAAAACACAAACACATGGAGGCTAAACAATACGTTACTAAATAACTAAGAGATCACTGAAGAAATCAAAGAGGAAATAAAAAAATACCTAGAGACAAATGACACTGAAAACACGACGATACAAAACCTATTGGATGCAGCAAAAGCAGTTCTAAGAGGGAAGTTTATAGCTATACAAGCCTACCTCAAGAAACAAGAAAAATCTCAAATAAATAATCTAACCTTACACCTAAAGGAACTAGAGAAAGAAGAACAAACAAAACCCAAAGTTAGCAGAAGGAAAGAAATCATAAAGATCAGAGCAGAAATAAATGAAATAGAAACAAAGAAAACAATAGCAAAGATCAATAAAACTAAAAGCTGGTTCTTTGAGAAGATAAACAAAATTGATAAGCCATTAGCCAGGCTCATCAAGAAAAAGAGGGAGAGGACTCAAATCAATAAAATTAGAAAGGAAAAAGGAGAAGTTACAACAGACACCGCAGAAATACAAAGCATCCTAAGAGACTACTACCAGCAACTCTATGCCAATAAAATGGACAACCTGGAAGAAATGCACAAATTCTTAGAAAGGTATAACCAACCTTCCAAGACTGAACCAGGAAGAAATAGAAAATATGAACAGACCAATCACAAGTAATGTAATTGAAACTGTGATTAAAAATCTTCCAACAAACGAAAGTCCAGGACCAGATGGCGTCACAGGTGAATTCTATGAAACATTTAGAGAAGAGCTAACACCCATCCTTCTCAAACTCTTCCAAAATATTGCAGAGGAAGGAACACTCCCAGATTCATTCTATGAGGCCACCATCCCCCGATACCAAAACCAGACAAAGATACTACAAAAAAAGAAAATTACAGACCAATATCACTGATGAATATAGATGCAAAAATCCTCAACAAAATACTAGCAAACAGAATCCAACAACACATTAAAAGGATCATACACCACGATCAAGTGGGATTTATCCCAGGGATGCAAGGATTCTTCAATATACACAAATCAATCAATGTGATACACCATATTAACAAATTGAAGAATAAAAACCATATGATCATCTCAATAGATGCAGAAAAAGCTTCTGACAAAATTCAACACCCATTTATGATAAAAACTCTCCAGAAAGTGGGCATAGAGGGAACCTATCTCAACATAATAAAGGCCATATACGACAAACCCACAGCAAACATCATTCTCAATGGTGAAAAACTGAAAGCATTTCCTCTAAGATCAGGAACAAGACAAGGATGACCAGTCTCACCGCTATTATTCAACATAGTTTTGGAAGTCCCAGCCTCGGCAATCAGAGAAGAAAAGAAATAAAAGTAATACAAATTGGAAAAGAAGAAGTAAAACTGTCACTGTTTGCAGATGACATGATACTATACATACAGAATCCTAAAGATGCCACCAGAAAACTACTAGAGCTAATCAATGAATTTGGGAAAGTTGCAGGATACAAAATTAATGCACAGAAGTATCATGCATTCTTATACACTAATGATGAAAAATCTCTAAGAGAAATTAAGGAAACACTCGCATTTACCATTGCAGCAAAAAGAATAAAATACCTAGGAATAAACCTACCTAAGGAGACAAAAGACCTGTATGCAGAAAAGTATAAGATACTGATGAAGAAATTAAAGACAATACAAACAGATGGAGCGATATACCATGTTCCTGGATTGGAAAAATCAACATTGTGAAAATGACTACACTACCCAAAGCAATCTACAGATTCAATGCAATCCCCATCAAACTACCAATGACATTTTTCACAGAGCTGTAACAAAAAATTTCACAGTGTGTTTGGGAACACAAATGACCCCGAAGAGCCAAAAAAATCTTGAGAAAGAAAAACGCAGCTGGAGGAATCTGGCTCCCTGACTTCAGACTATACTACAAAGCTACAGTAATGAAGACAATATGGTACTGGCACAAAAACAGAAACATAGATCAATGGAACAAGATAGAAAGCCCAGAGATAAACCCACGCATCTATGGTCAACTAATCTATGACAAAGGAGGCAAGGATATACAATGGAGAAAAGACAGTCTCTTCAGTAAGTGGTGCTGGGAAAACTGGACAGCTACATGTAAAAGAATGAAATTAGAACACTCCCTAACACCATACACAAAAATAAACTCAAAATGGATTAGAGATCTAAATGTAAGACTGAACACTATAAAACTGTTAGAGGAAAACATAGGAAGAACACTCTGTGACATAAATCACAGCAAGATCTTTTTTGATCCACCGCCTAAAGTAATGGAAATAAAAACAAAAAGAAACAAAAGGGACCTAATGAAACTTAAAAGCTTTTGTAAAGCAAAGGAAACCATAAACAAGATGAAAAGACAACTTTCAGAATGGGAGAAAATATTTGCAAACGAATCAACGGACAAAGGATTAATCTCCAAAATATATAAACAGCTCATGCAGCTCAATATTAAATAAACAAACAACCCAATCCAAAAATGGGCAGAAGACCTAAATAGACATTTCTCTAAGAAGACATACAGATGGCCAAGAAGCACATGAAAAGCTGCTCAACATCACTAATTATTAGAGAAATGCAAATCAAAACTACAATGAGGTATCACCTCACACCAGTTAGAATGGGCTTCATCAGAAAATCTACAAACAACAAATGCTGGAGAGGGTGTGGAGAAAAGGGAACCCTCTTGCACTGTTGGTGGGAATGTAAACTGATACAGCCACTATGGAGAACAGTATGGAGGTTCCTTAAAAAACTAAAAATAGAATTACCATATGACCCAGCAATCCCACTACTGGGCATATACCCAGAGAAAACCATAATTCAAAAAGACACATGCACCCCAATGTTCATTGCAGCACTGTTTACAATAGCCAGGTCATGGAAGCAACCTAAATGCCCATCGACAGACGAATGGATAAAGAAGATGTGGTACATATATACAATGGAATATTACTCCGCCATAAAAAGGAACGAAATTGGATCACTTGTTGAGACGTGGATGGATCTAGAGACTGTCATACAGAGTGAAGTAAGTCAGAAAGAGAAAAACAAATATCATATATTAACGCATATATGTGGAACCTAGAAAAATGGTACAGATGAACCAGTTTTCAGGGCAGAAATTGAGACACAGATGTAGAGAACAAACGTATGGACACCAAGGGGGGAAAGCCGCGGGGGCGTGGGGGTGGTGGTGTGATGAATTGCTCGATTGGGATTGACATGTATACACTGATGTGTATAAAATTGATGACTAATAAGAACCTGCTGTATAAAAAAAAAAAAAAACCTGAGCCTAAGGGATTGGGGGAGGGATGGAGTGGGAGGTTGGGGTTAGCAGATGTAAGCTATTATATATGGAATGGATAAACCACAAGGTACTACTGTATAGCACAGGGAACTATATTCAGTATCCTATGATAAACCATAATGGTAAGGAATATTAAAAAAAGAATGTATATATATGTATAGCTGAATCACTTTGTTGTACAGCAGAAATTAACACAACATTTTATATCAACTACACTTCAATAAAAAAATAAATTAGTATTAAAAAAGTAAAAATAAAAATAAAGTTTGGGGCTCCATTACATAGGCAGGACTGATTAAATCATTAGCCATGTTATTGAAACTCAATCTCCAATCTCCTCCCCTCTCCTAGGTTGGTTCAATGTCCTTCTGTGACCAACCCCTACCTGAAGCTATCTAGGAGTCCCATCATTAGTTGCCTCATTAGGATAATATTCTCATTACCAGGAAATCCCCAGGGTTCTAGAAGTTCAGTGCCAGGAACTCAGGACAAAGACCAGATAAAGTCTTACTAGGCACTGTGCATCCTACCACCAAGCATAGAACACAACAGTACATTATTTACTTGCAAAAATAACCTTAACAATGAAGCCAGGATCTATAGTCCTCTGCTAATGATGAAAAAACAAACCGTTCTGCTCCTAATCCATGCTTGTCATACTATCCCCTTTGTAATAAAATATGAAACAAGAAAAAAACTTTAAAAAGCCATTGAAGTACTATAACTGACATCATGAAACTCTCTAAGAGGAAAGGGTTTACTATTATTATTATTATAAATAATATAAAAGGGTTTATTTATTATTATAATTATTATAAATAATAATTATAGCCAAGAAAACAAGGTTCTAGGGACTTCCCTGGTGGCGCAGTGGTTAAGAATCTGCCTGCCAATGCAGGGGACACAGGTTTGATCCCTGGTCCGGGAAGACCCCACATGCCATGGAGCAACTAAGCCCGTGTGCCACAAATACTGAGCCTGTGCTCCAGAGCCCGTGAGCCACAACTACTGAGCCCGTGTGTTGCAACTACCGAAGCCTGCGCGCCTAGAGCCCATGCTCCGCAACAAGAGAAGCCACCACAATGAGAAGCCCGTACACCGCAATGAAGAGTAGCCCCCACTTGCCGCAAGTAGAGAAAGCCCACGTGCAGCAACGAAGACCCAAGAGCCAAAAATCAATAAAAAAAATAAAATTAAAAAAAAAAAGAAAACAAGGTTCTAGCTCTAGTTGAATATCCTGGGGTCTAGTAGCCTAGGGCAAATCACAATTTCTTTGAGCAAAAATTTCCTCATACATAATATACAGATTATTTTATTACTATAATAACACATTAGTAGTATGCAGTATTATTAGATATCTATCTCCTGTGAGAATCATTTATCCAATGTATTTCTGGGAAAGCATGTTAATGTTATTCTTCACGTTACATTTTATCATACAAAATAAAACAAATCTCCTATTGCTAAAGAACTTATTCTCTGCTAAAGACCCTCCAAGAGAGCCACCCTTTGCCTTTAGGAACTAAAGAAAGTCACCTACCATTAAAATATTATAGCTGACAAGTAATACTACAGAGCTAGAGTTCTGAGATGTTCAAACGGAAGCTTTTCTGCTGCTTGACTCAAAGAAGCAGCTATTTGCACAGAGCTAATGTAGACCTTTCCCTCCACTTCCATTCGTTACTTTTTGCTGCCAATACTCTCACCAAAAAAAAAAAAAAATTATAAGGTGTTCAGACACACGTGTAACCCAGTTTAGTTTGCACAGGAATACCAATTAACTTACACAGGAATACCACTTTATTCCCCCTACCCGCTTCAAAAAAAAAAAAAAATCCTGTATAAGAATTCAACCATGTTCTCGGAAGAAAAGAAATTATTTCTTTTGTTTCATTAGTAAAACATTTGTTTTACTAATGCTACTGCCCCATGGTGTATGAAATTGTTCTAATATGAGCAAAATCAGGCAAAATAAATATTAGTAACAGGATTCACTGGGAAAGAGAATCTTCCTATAAGAATCAAAAAGAAGCAGTATCATTCCAAGAATTACCTGAAGTTGCTGGTAACTAGAATGGTCCATTGATGTGACAGCCTCCGAGTCTCTGTGCATCAGTGTGCACTTTCACCAAAGGTCTTCCAGGCCCTCCTCTAATATGCTGAATGTGAGATAGAACACTCAGGCTTTAAAATGAACTAACGAGACTCTAGGTTTTAAAATGGTATTGAGGTTGAGCACAGACCCAGGACATCACGGTCCACATACATGGGGAAGGGGGTGGGGGGGCATGGGGGGAACATGACCTGTAAGATGACCAAGACCTTCCCATTTCTACAAGAGACTGTGATTCCTAAAGCTACTGTCTAGCATATTAAGAAAGAAAAAGGTCACCTTTGGTGGGGGAAAACCCACTTTCTTAAGGTTTTGAAATTAACATGAAACAAAACCCACCAAGAAGGATAAAAATGGGAGGGGGAGTAGAATTTTCCTCTTCTCTGTGGGAAAAACAAACCCCTCCTTCCCCTCTCCACCAGAAAAACACAGAAGAAAACCCTCAAGGTGATCTTTAGCCCTGAGTTTCAATTCACAATTCCTACTTCTCACCAAGAATCTCAACTCATCTTAGCAGTACCAGCAGCCTCAACTTCAACACTTTCAAAGCTAACTCCTCTTCTCCCCCAAAGATTTTCCTCTGTTAACAGTGCCATAATCCATGTAGTTATCAAATATTACTATTTACTGTTCATCTCTGAAGAGAGTTAATTTAACACTAAAAATAACTCTATCAAAAAGGTATCACGGGCTTCCCTGGTGGTGCAGTGGTTAAGAATCCGCCTGCCGATGCAGGGGACATGGGTTCAAGCCCTGATCCGGGAAGATCCCACATGCCGTGGAGCAACTAAGCCCGTGCGCCCCAACGACCGAGCCTGCACTCTAGAGCCCGCAAGCCACAACTGCTGAGCCCACATGTGACAACTACTGAAGCCCGCGCACCTAGAGCCCGTACTCCGCAACAAGAGAAGCCACAGCAATAAGAAGCCCATGCACTGCAAGGAAGAGTAGACCCCGCTCGCCGCAACTAGAGAAAGCCTGCGCACAGCAACAAAGACCCAATGCAGCCAAATATAAAATAAATAAAATAAAATTTTAAAAACAGTTAAAAAAAAAAAGAAGGTATCACATCCACTACTTGTATTCTACCATTCAGAGCACTACGTGGTATGTAGCTGGGATATCTGACTGACTGACTGGGAGCCATTCTAGATTTAGAGTCTAGATTTCTCCCCCTTCCCTCACCTGGCCCCACACCTTTCCTTCCATATTCAAATAGCCATTAAAATTTATAATTTATGTCTCTTTAATATCCCTCCCAATCAGCCTTTCCTTTCTATTTTCACTGCCACTTTGTTAATTCTGAATGTCAAGCCAGCCTCAGAATACTTACAGCTTCCTAACTTACAGTCTCCCTGCCATACATTGTACATTGTACTCCCCTTCTAATCATCTCTCTCCTCTTGTCCTCTTTCTCTCTCTCTCTCACTTACTCACTCACTCAACAAATATTTATGGAGCTCTATGAGCCAAGGCACTATTCTAGCTTTGGGGATGTAACAGCACAGCAGACTGTATTTTCCAAAGATGTCCACAACAATATCTCCTGTTCTACATGCTCTTCGGAAACTCCATCAGAAGGTGGAGTCCATGTCCCCTGCCTTTAAAGCTAGAAGGGCCTTATGACTGCCTCAAACATAAGAGTACCAGAGAAATGAGGCTATGGCTTCTAAGGCTAAGTCATAAAAAAATGCCATGCATTTCCACCTCGTTCTCTTGGGACACATGCCCTTAAAACACAGCCACATGCTGTGAGAAGGAGAGAAACTGAGGGCCCAGCCAACAGTGAGCAACAGCCCGCCAGCCCTGAAGTGAGCCAACTACAAGTGTGTCCTCTGGCCCGAGTCAGGCCACTCAGCTGATGCAGCATGGAGCACAGACAAGTGGGCCTCATGGTGGGCTGCCCAAATTGCAGATCTGTGAGCAAAATTAATGACTGTCATTTTAAGCAGATAGTTTTCAGGTGGTTTGTTATGCAACAATAAATAGCTGGAACAAACAGTGAACAAAAAGGCAAAAAAATCCTTGTCCTCATGGAGTTTGTATTTTAGGAGGATATAAACAAAAACAATAAATATAAATTATACAGTATGTTGAAAGACAAAAAAGTGCAATGGAAAGTTAAAGAAAAATAAGAGCAGGGTGAGGAGAGCAGTACAGAGCACCGGTTGCAATATTAAATAGGGAGGTCAGGTGGTCTCATTAAGATGATGATGTCTGAGCAGAGACTTAAAGAAGTGAATAAACCTTATCTCTCAGGAAAATCAAAGTGAACTAAGACACCAATCTCATAAGTTTAGATCCCTGTCACCCACAGTCCAGATTCCTCAGATGGCACTTGAGGACCACCGTGATCTAGACCTAGCTTACATGTCCAGCTCCAGCTTCGGAACTCCCCACTCCCAATACACCTGCACTTGAGCTCAATGACTTGCAGTTCCCTTTAAGTACCATGGTCTTGTGTCTGGAATGTCTTCCCTCATATTAGTTTTCTATTGCCTCCTTAATAAATTATGACAAACTTGGCAACTTAAAACAATACCCACACTTATTATCAGTTTCTGTGGATCAGAAGTCTGGGCATAGTGTGGCCCAAAGGGTTCCTTTGCTCTGGGTCTCACAATACTGGAGTCGTCCTGCTGTCAGGGCTGCATTCCTTTCTGAGCTCTGGGAAAGAATCATTTCCAAGCTCACCCCAGCTGTTGGCAGAATTCAGTTCCTCTCGGTTATAGGGCGAAGGTCCCCATTCCCTTACTGCCTGTCAGCTGGGCTGCCCTTAGCACCTAAGGCCTCTCTCTGGTCCTTGCATTTGGCCCCTGCTGGGCTCCTACAGGTCTTTAAGCACAAAAAAAGTAAAGAGTTTCTTCCATAACACAGTATAAAACTACAAATTAGAACAGATCATTTTTATGGTCCAACATCTTTTGAATTCCATTAGCTTAATTTTTAAATGAATCACTACTGTACAAACATTGTACTAAATACCTATTAGTTGGTGTGTTAAAATAAAAACTTTCACTGATATTAAGGTATAGAACACAGCATTTCTCTTCTTTTCTTGGTTGGCACATAACACAAATATAATGCCTTTTTTTTTTTTTTAAAGGAAATAGAACTGTTTAGTTTTTGGAACTCCATTCCTGTAACTACTCTGCATATTGCTATCCACTTAACATACTGTATTAAAACTGTTCAATTCTATCTCCTCCTTTCGACTTTAATCTCTTCAACACATTATTCATCCTTACTTCCTCAACACCTACTTAATACTGTGCCTGGTACATATGTTCTTTAATGTTTGTTGCATAAATGGATAAATGAATGAAAATTGTTCTCACGTCTGAATCATATACTCTAGAATTTGTAAGACTTATTTAAAGAATTGGTAGCTGTGAAAATGAGTCATTTCAAAACTTTGACTATATAAACTGAAATGTAATTTAAGTAAAGGAATAAAATTAGCCCAATTTCTTTAGAACATTTTATTTCTTTTCCAATTTGTGCTGACTTGTACATTAAAATTTGACACCTACCTTATTTCAAACATAAGAACATAAGGATATTATTACTGTATCATATGTCCATGGTGGTATCACATGACCAGAATTTTATTATTCTTTGCTTTGAATCCAGGACTACGTGGCTAACTTTTTTTTTTTTCAAAGTAAACTTTAGTTTTTGGAATGGTTTTAGATTTACAGAAAAATTGGGAAGATAATACAGAGTTCCAATATACCCTCCAACTAGTTTCCCCTTATCCGTAAACATTATATTACCATTAATGAAGCAATATTGATACATTATTATTAATAAAAGTCTATACTTTATTCATTTCCAGAGTTTTTATCTAAGGTCCTTTTTTTGTTCCAGAATCCCATACACATATTACATTTAGTCATGTCTCCCTAAGCTCTTCTTGGCTGTGACAATTTCTCAGACTTTCCTTGTTTTAGATGACACTGACAGTTTTGAAGAGTACTTGTCAGGTATTTTGTAGAAAGTCCCTCAAATGGGATTTGTCTGATGTTTTCCTAATAATTAGACTGAGGTTAAGGGTTTTGGGAAGAAGATCATGGAGGTAAAGTGCCGTTTTCATCACATCATATCAGGAATATACATCAACAGGACTTATCACTGTTGATGATCACCTTGATCACCTGACTGAGACAATGTTTCTCCATTGTAAAATTCCTCTATTTTCTCCATTTTCCAACTATAATCTTTTTTTTTTTCATTAAATTTACTAATGAATGTCAGAATTTTCATTGTTCTGTTAATGAACTCTCCTTAGTTTTTTTTTTTTTAAGGAATTCCTTTATTTTTATTATTTATTTATTTATTTATTTATTTTTGACTGTGTTGGGTCTTCGTTTCATCGCGGTGCGCGGGCCTCTCACTATCGCGGCCTCTCTTGTTGCGGAGCACAGGCTCCAGACGCGCAGGCTCAGTAGTTGTGGCTCACGGGCCTAGTTGCTCCACAGCATGTGGGATCTTCCCAGACCAGGGCTCGAACCCGTGTCCCCTGCATTGGCAGGCAGATTCTCAACCACTGCGCCACCAGGGAAGCCCCCAACTATAATCTTCAGAAGGAAATCACTCTAACCAGTCCACACTCAGAGTGCAGAGGTGTGCTCCATGTCCTTGAGGGAAGAGTGTCTACATAAATTGTTTGGAATTCTAATGCAAGGGAGATGTGTCTCTCCCCTCAATTTATTTGATCATTTATTTACATCCGTATGAACTCATAGATATTTTATATTTTGGGTCATAATCCAATGTACTTTTATTTTGTTGTTCACACGGCCACTGGGAACTCTTTCATTTGTCTCTTGGGGCCCACTGACATACTCTGATCTATGTGTTGTGTTTTGGTGTTGGCACTTCCTTAATTTCTGGCACTATAAGATGCTCCAGGCTCATCTTGAATATTTCCTGCTCCATTTCCAGAGTTAGCCATTTCTTCAAGGATCCCTCAATCCTTTAACTGGAGAATGGTATTACAAACAAGATCTGGGCACTAGGTGTGCTCATTTCTGCCGGGGTATCACTGCTTCTAGGCCCTTCAGAAGTTAATCTGTCTTTAACTACTACTTAAATAGGAGAAGGTTTACAATACTAGTTTATAAACACATTTTTAAACTTCTTTATAACAATATCTTATGAAGTATTTGTTCTTTGTGATATTTTCAGCAGTTGCCTAATATTTTCATATTAGGATTGCACCTTTCCCCTCCACTCTACCAGCCTACCTTTACATAGTCATCAATTCTCAAGCTGGAGGGGCAATGGGAGATACAGCTTTTAGCATCTTTGTTGAGATCTTTGGAGAAAAGATGCCAAGAATATTTTTATAAACTTATTAACTGCTGATTTTATACAAATGTACAAATAGTTTTGTACAAATGTAGCTGCAAAATAGGTCAAACTCTTAATGCAAATAACTTTATCCTACCCTTCCCATATCTGAAAAGATTTTAGGAATCTCATCCATCCCAGACGGAGACAAGAACTGAGTATATTCAAGACAAGAACTGAGTATACTCAAGAACTAAGTATATTCATATTTCTGTGGAATTCTTGTATTTCTCAGAATATTTTATTTTGGATGGTCTTAAATCTTTCAAATACTAAACAATTTATGTAGTATTATATAGGAGGGCATTTTAACGAAAAATATATATTTCCTATTCTCTAGGAGTCTCTTTTCACTATGTCCTTTCAGCAACACGTAAGGTAAATTACTTTTACAGCTTATTCATTTTATCCCATTTTCTTGCCTATATTGTACCTTCATTATTAAATTTCTCATAAACTCTATGATTCAAGTTGTCCAAACCAAAGAGCTTTATAGGACTTCCCTGGTGGTGCAGTGGTTAAGAATCTGCCGGCCAATGCAAGTGACACAGATTCGAGCCCTGGTCCAGGAAGATCCCACATGCCACTGAGCAACTAAGCCTGCGTGCCACAACTACTGAAGCCCGCGTGCCTAGAGCCCATGCTCCGCAACAAGAGAAGCCACCACAATGAGAAGCCCGTGCACTGCAACTAAGAGTAGCCCCCAGCTCTCCACAACTAGAGAAAGCCTGCACGTGCAGCAACGAAGACCCAATGCAGCCAAAAAAAAAACTTTACAGAGGCCTTCGAGTAGTTTCTACTCTAATATCTTATTTATTTCTAAAAAAGTTTTCGCATTACATTTCAAGTATCTTTACAAAGAGATTTATCATTTTGACAAACGCAATGCCACCTTACTTTATTTTTGGCTTAATGCATAACTGTCACAAAGCTCTACGTAATCCTTTTCACTGTTAGTAACTTTATGCATTTGTTTTACATTGCCACTCTGTGAACGTAAAATGGATCATGTAACTTTGTTTATTCACAGAATTGTCATGTTTGGTCATTTAGATGTAAACTACAAATTTCTGAAGCAAGTGGGAATTTGAATATTAACTAGATAATTTTTTAAATGATATTATTTTAAAATTTTAGGTTTGATAATTGTACTGGAGTAATGTAAAAACAAAGAGGCCTTGTTACCTGAAAATTGGGTTTGCCTCTTGGTGGGTGTCAAGCCAAAAGACATAGTCAAGCCAAAGATAGAGGAAAGGAAGGATTTCTTACAGCAAGTAAGGAGAACACCAGGGATCTTTCCCAAAGTACTGTCTCCTGAACAGCAAAATTGGGGAAGTTTTAAGCTAAAGATACATGCATATTCACGAAGGGGACTGGGCAGTTTACAGGTCTACAAAGTCCAAGCTTTAGTTGACTGAAGTCAGGAGGGTCAGAAAAGTTCAACATCATCATCCTTTGGGTTCCAACTGATCTGGTGGTTGAGCACTTCAGGCTAACCTATACCACTGACACAGAACTGGGAGTCTTTACAACTGTCTTTGCAACAACAGCAAAGTTACTTCTTTTGCCTGATAACAGTTTGTTTCTGCATTTTTTTGTTCCCTTAAGGTCATTTCTGGGACTTCCCTGGTGGTCCAGTGGGTAAGACTCCGTGCTCCCAATGCAGGGGGCCCAGGTTCGATCCCTGGTAGGGGAACGAGATCCCGCACGCATGCCGCAACTAAGAGTTCGCATGCCGCAACTAAGAAGGCCACATGCTGCAATGAAGATCACGCACGCCACAACTAAGACCTGGTGCAGCCTAAATAAATAAATAAATTTTTTTTTAAAAAAAAAAAGATCATTTCTGAGACCTGTTCAAGGACAAGCACTGGGCCAGCCTTAGATCACAAAATGGCTTAGGCCAAAAATGGCTTCTCTTATATCAAGAAAGCAATGGCTGGTTCTCTTTCTCCGGAAACCCCCTACCCTAACTGCTTACAGCCTTATTTTTCAGAGATAGCTGCTGAAATATTTCAAATAAAATCACATGATGTCTGGGATTTGCTTAAAACATAATACAGGGGCATGAAGAGGAAACAATGCTGACCATGAGTTGATAATTCTTGAATCTGGATAATGGGTATATGGGGGTTCATTGTACTACTCTATCTACCTACATATGTTCAAAATTCTCCATATGAAAAGTTTTTTTAAATCATTAATGCTAAAAGAAAATAGGTCATTCATGAAAAACTTAGTAAATGTAAGGGCAGGAAGTAAATATTTCAATGTCTCTCTGAAAGATAATGACTCACTCTCCTCCTTTTGTAAGACAACCACAATATATTATGATGCCTAAAAAATAAACAGTAATTCCCTAATATCAAACATCTAGCCATTATTCAAATTTCCAATTATTTCATAAATGTAATAATTATTTTTAACAGTTTGTATCAGGACCCAAATAAAGTCCATACATTGTGATTTGTTGATATGCCCTTTAAGTCTCTTTTAATCTTAGGGTTTCCGCTCCACATCTTTTTTTTCCCCCTTGGGGTTTCTTTGTTGATAGAGTTTCCCATAGTTTGAATTTTGTTGATTGCATCCCCATTCTATGGTTTAACATGGTCCTGTCTTCTAACTGGTAATCTAGAGGTGCACTGTTCAATAAAGTAGCCACTAACATGTGGCTATTTAAATTTTAATTAATTAAAAATAAATAAAATTTAAAATTCAGTTCCTTAGCTGCATAAGACACATTTCTAGTAGCTATCATACTGGACAGACCAAGACTCACGCAAGTCAAGACCAGGGATTGACTCTCTCTTCTCTTGAAAAAGGCTGAGGAAAACAGAATGGAAATAAATAGAAATAAACATTCCTCTAGCATACAAAGTGTTTTCTGTAATAAAGAGGGTTCAATATTCTCATAATGTGGGGAATAAATCTTAGTTTTCTGTTCCTGGAGCATAAATATAGAATGAATAAGCTATATGTGACCTTGGGTAAACTACTGATTCTGTGTTTTCCAGAAAGAAAAATGGCAATGATGAGTAAAGTTATATCATAAAAAATGTAAATATTATAAAGGTTATTTTCAAAATCCTCATCCAAACGCTAGGAAAAGTGAGCACAACAGCAAGCATGCCTAAGAGTGTTCTTTTTTTTCTTGGTTAATATTTATTTATTTATGGCCGCGTTGGGTCTTAGTTGCAGCAGACGGGCTCTTTCATTGCAGTGCACAGGCTTCTCTCTAGCTGTGGCATGCGGGTTTTCTCTTTTTTAGTTGCAGCATGCAGGCTCCAGGGCACGTGGGCTCTGTAGTTGTGACGCATGGGTTCCAGAGCGTGTGGGCTCTGTAGTTTGCAGCACACAGGCTCTAGGTGAGGTGCATGAGCTCAGTAGTTGTGGCACGTGGGCTTAGTTGCCCCATGGCACGTGGGATCTTAGTTCCCCGACCAGGGATCAAACCCGCATCCCCTGCATTGGACAGCGGATTCTTAACCAATGGACGACCAGGGAAGTCCCCCTAAGAGCATTCTTCACTTACAAAGTTAGCTCTCCATTTGCTTGCATCAATTTTTCATTAAAAAAAAAAAAAAAAAAAAAAAAAAAACCCCAAACACCAAAACTCTTCAGGAACATGAATCTCTTATTAGGTACTGATTTGTAGTTTTAAGAAATGCCCTAGAGTTACAAATGTAAGACAACATAAGCAGTATTTCCAACAAATACTGTGAAAGCCAGAAAAAAAAAAATTTGTGTGTGTGTGCGTGTGTGTGTGTGTGTGTGTGTGTGTGAATAGAAGGTAACCCTGAATAAAAGATGATCCACACATCAATATCACCCAAAGTCCATAGTTTACAATAGGGTTCACTCTGGGTGATGTACATTCTAGGGGTTTTGAGACGTGTAATGACATGTATCCACTGCTGTAGTATGGTACAGAATAGTTCACTGCACTAAAAATCCTCTGTGTTTTGTCTGTTCATTCCTCTCTCTTCCCTAATCCCTGACAACCACTGATCTTTTTACTGTCTCTATAGTTTTGCCCTTTCCAGAAAGTCACATAGTTGAAGTCTTTTCACGTTGGCTTCTTTCACTTAATAATATGCATTCAAGGTTCCTCCACATCTTTGCAAGGCTTGGTAGCTCATTTCAATTTGGCTCTGAATAATATTCCATTGTATGAACATACCACAGTTTATTTATCCATTTACCTACTTAAGGACATCTTAGTTGCTTCCAAATTTTAGCAATTAAGAATAAAACTGCTGGACTTCCCTGGTGGCTCAGTGGTTGAGAATCCACCTGCCAATTCAGGGGACATGGGTTTGAGCCCTGGTCCGGGAGGATCCCACATGCTGCGGAGCAACTAAGCCCGTGAGCCACAACTACTGATCCTGCGCTCTAGAGCCCATGAGCCACAACTACTGAGCCCTTGTGCCGCAACTACTAAAGCCCACACACCTTTGCTCTGCAACAAGAGAAGCCACCGCAATGAGAAGCCCACGCACCCCAACGAAGAGTAGCCCCCGCTCACCGCAACTAGACAAAGCCTGCGCGCAGCAACAAAGACCCAACACAGACAAAAATTAATTAATTAATTAAAAAAGAAGATAAAATTGATAAATATTTTTCTTAAAAAGAATAAAACTGTTAGTAAAAGAATGAAATTAGAACAAATTAGAATACAGATTGCCAACAAACACATGAAAGGATGTTCGACATCACTAATCATTAGAGAAATGCAAATCAAAACTACAATGAGGTATCACCTCACACTGATCAGAATGGCCATCATCAAAAAATCTACAAACAATAAATGCTGGAGAGGGTGTGGAGAAAAGGGGACCTTCTTGCACTGTTGGTGGGAATGTAAATTGATACAGCCACTATGGAGAACAGTATGGAGGTTCCTTAAAAAACTAAAAATAGAACTACCATACGACCCAGCAATCCAACTACTGGGCATATACCTTGAGAAAACCATAATTCAAAAAGAGTCATGGGGCTTCCCTGGTGGCGCAGTGGTTGGGAATCTGCCTGCCAATGCAGGGGACACGGGTTCGAGCCCTGGTCTGGGAGGATCCCACATGCTGCGGAGCAGCTGGGCCCGTGAGCCACGATTACTGAGCCTGCGCGTCTGGAGCCTGTGCTCTGCAACAAGAGAGGCTGCGATAGTGAGAGGCCCGCGCACCGCGATGAGGAGTGGCCCCCGCTTGCCACAACTAGAGAAAGCCCTTCCACAGAGACGAAGACCCAACACAGCCATAAAAAAAAAAAAAAAGTAATTAATTAAAAAAAAAATAACACTTGCTCCTCTTCTTTAACAACAACAAAAAAAAAGAGTCATGTACCACAATGTTCATTGCAGCACTATTTACAGTAGCCAGGACATGGAAGCAACCTAAGTGTCCACTGACAGATGAATGGATAAAGAAGATGTGGCACATATATATAATGGAATATTACTCAGCCATAGAAAGAAACAAAACCGAGTTATTTGTAGTGAGGTGGATGGACCTAGAGTCTGTCATACAGAGTGAAGTCACTCAGAAAGAAAAAAACAAATATCGTATGCTAACACATATATATGGAATCTGAAAAAAAAAAAAAAGGTTCTGAAGAACCTAGGGGCAGGACAGGAATAAAGACACAGACGTAGAGAATGGAGTTGAGGACATGGGGAAGGGGAAGGGGAAGCTGGGACAAAGTGAGAAAGTGGCATGGACATATATACACTACCAAATGTAAAATAGATAGCTAGCGGGAAGCAGCCACATAGCACAGAGAGATCAGCTCAGGGCTTTGTGTCCACCTAGAGGGGTGGGATAGGGAGGGTGGGAGGAAGGTGCAAGAGGGAGGGGATATGGAGATATATGTATACATATAGCTGATTCACTTTGTTATACACCAAACTAACATACCATTGTAAAGCAACTATACTCCAATAAAGACGTTAAAAAAGAAAAAAAAGAATAAAACTGCTAGAAACATCCATGTGTAAGGGTTTTTGTGTGGATATAAGCCTTCAACTCCTTTGGATAAATAACAAGGAGTGTGACTAATGAATCATACGGTAAGGTATGTTTAGTTTTGTAAGAAACTGTCACAATGACTTCTAAAGTAGCTATACCATTTTGCATTCCCACTGGCAATGAAGGAGAATTGTCAAGTGTTTACCTTTAACATCTATTAATTTATTTAGATATATTTATGTTGTCATCCTTGTCAACAGTGGCTCTGTTATCATTACAGTTACTTTTTGAGTTATCTGACACATGGCTACATTGACTATAAAGGGTTATGTATAGCTTCGTTACATATGTAACTAGACAAAATTATACATTGCCTACAGAAAACAATATTCTCTCTACTTTAATAAATAAACCAATGAGCTCTAACAATGAACCTCACAAATTATTTTGAACTCTGAGAGTAACTAGGGATATGGACATCTCAGGAATGACTTTTACATTAAGTGGCAGTAAAAATGATCTAATCTGTAGATTAGATAATGAGCTTTCTCAGAAGTGTCAAGAATCAGAAATTCTTATACTCACAATAGGAAGAGTTCTCAGAGATCAAACAGGGAATCACTTCCAAAGCCCTGACTGGTAATTTCTCCAGCTCAAGGAGTAGTACAACCATTCACCCAGTGGCTCAAGCTGTAGAGCTGGAATTATCCTTGACTCCTCTTTCCCTCTTATTCCCCACATTTAATCCATTGCTTCATCCTACTGATTTAACCTCCTAATTTTCTTAAATCTATCCAACTCTCTCCATCCCCACTGCCACTTCTCTAGTCCAATCCAATGTCGTCTCTTACCCGAATTATTACAAACGTCATCACTGTTCTGCTGCCAGGCTTACCACCCACCTCCCCCCATTCCATAACGCAGCCCAAGAAATCTTTCTAAATACAAATCCGAGGTTACTCCCCTTCAAAACCGTTCAATAGTGCTTCATTATCCTAACATTAAACCTCAAATTGTCTAACACTGCTTCAAAATTTTTCATAATCTGACTGCTTATATCTTAACCCTTTCTGCAACATTTTCCATATCCTTTGTATTCTATACTCCAGCCATGAGGAAATTACTAGCGGCTCACCATATGTACCTCGCTCTCTCAAATTAGCCGACTTTTACACATGCTGTACGTCTGCCACAAATACTTCTCCCAGTATTGCCCCCACTCCCCATCCCACCTGTAAATTCTTGGCCGCCCTTCAGATCTAAGCTTATAGTCATTTCTTCCGGAAAAGACTGCAGCTCTATGAGGGTAAGAGCTGTTCTCTACTGAATCCCCAGAGCCTACACAGTGCCTAGTATAACATGAATTCAAGGACCATTCACTAAGTAAATGAATAATTATGAACACAGGCTAGCGGAAAGAACATGGGTTGTTACTGACATTACGTAAAGATTTTTATCTTGTTTGTACAAATTTTAGAATAATAGTTTTGTAGTAGTATGAAGGTCATTTAGTAAGAATTTAAGACTTGCAATTATAATTATACCGAAATTATAAATTAAAATTATCGTTACTATCATTGTAAAAGTATTTGTTTCTTTCACAATATTATGTAGAAATAGCTGAGAAATAACTAGGGAAGCTGCATTATGGATTTTGTGCTCCTGCATGACCATTCCAGATACTTATAATTTTGTAGATATACTTGTATAGTGGATAAATTTAATTGCCATAAATGTTTGTTAAATTGTACTTCTGTGAGAGAATACTCAAATTCTTTTAGGATGAATTTTTTCCTTCAACTTTTTTATTGTAGTAAGATACACATAACATAAAATTTACCATCTTAACCATTCTTAAGTATACAATTCCGTGGTATTAAATACATGTATAACATGCAACCAACACCACCATTCATCTCTATAATTCTTCTCATCTAGTAAATTGAAACCCTATGCCCATTAAAAAATAACTCCTCATTCCCTCCACCTCCTCAGGCCCTGGCAACCACCATTCTACTATCTCTATGATTTTGATTACTCTAAGCACCTCATATGAATAGAATCATAGGGTGTCTTCTCATGCCTGGCTTATTTCACTTAGTATAATGTTCTCAAAGTGTATTCATGTTGCAGCATACTGAAGAATTTCCTTCCTTTTGAAAGCTGAGTTACATTCCACTGTATAGTATAAGCCAAATTTTGCTTACCCATTTATCCACTGATGGACACCTGGGTTGCTTCCTTGTTATAGCCATTGTGAATAATGCTGTTACGAACCTGATACATATATCTCTTTGAAACTCTGGCTTTCAATTCTTCTGGGTATACACCCACAGAGGTGGAATTACTGGATTATATGATGATTCTATTTTTAATTTTTTGAGGAACCACCATACTGTTTTCTATAGCAAGTGTACCATTCTACATTCTAACCAACAGTGTACAAGGGTCCAATTTCTCCACATGCTCACCAACATTTGCTGTTTTCTGGTTTTTTGATAGCAGCCATCCTCATGGGTGAGGGGTACTTTTAGGATAAGTTTTAAAGGCCTTTCCATTTTGCATGAATGAATGAATAAAAATCCAAAAAACTCAAACTTCATTCAATTACATATAAAAATCAGTAGTTTGTCATTTAGAAAAACTATGTTACATGGACATACTTTTTTCAGTAAGATTACACTTATTTTTTCACTAGGAACACAGTATTAGGTAGTTAATAGACTGTTCACAATTCTATATCACCAACCAACAAATATATCCAGTTCTTTCTATGAGCTTAACCAAGCTTATTAGGAATACAGAAAAATTATTAGTAATGGTTCTTCCCTCAGTGCTTACAGAAGAAATTCCTGGGAAGGCAATAATTCAAGCTGGTGAACAGAGACAATTATATCACAAAAGAGAGGCTATACAGTATATTTTTACAGAATTTAAGCATATGGTCTTATTTTTTTTTTTTTGGTCACACCGTGTGGCTTGTGGGATCTTACTTCCCCAACCAGGGATCGAACCCATGCCTCCTGCAATGTAAGTGTGGAGTCCTAACCAACGGACCACCAGGGAATTCCCTAAATCATATGTAGTAAAGCCACTCTCTCAGAAAAATAATTCTTATGCTTATGCTTACGATTATTTTTCATGGATATATATAGGTGTGAAAACTAGGTGTACAGGTTATACTTACTTCCTTTCTTCCTGAACTTGCTCCTTTTGATGATAGTGACTAAAATATATCATTTATTTATATTCATTTCCTCCAATGATGTACAACATATCTTCTGTGTTAACGTATCTCACACCTAAAGGAGGTTAAGTCCAAACCATGGAGAAGCTTTGGCCTGTTATTTATTTTTTCCACTTCCTCATTAATTTGATCTTTCATGATGTGTGATTTTAATCACTTTTCAGTTCTTTGGTTGCAGAAAAATACATTATTTGTATGTTCCTTCAAGACCCTTGATAAAATGACTACCATTACCCACCTGCCTACTCAAGAGCTGGCTACTGACTTGTATGTTATTTAAGTTCTTTCATTTGTCTCTTGTACTGCCCAGCTTTAAGGCTATTTCTTTTCCTTTTTTTTTTTTTTTTATACATTTATTTATTTATTTATTTATTTTTGGCTGTGTTGGGTCTTTGTTTCTGTGCGAGGGCTTTCTCCAGTTGCGGTGAGCAGGGGCCACTCTTCATCGTGGTGCGCGGGCCTCTCACTGTCGCGGCCTCTCTTGTTGCGGAGCACAGGCTCCAGACGCGCAGGCTCAGTAGTTGTGGCTCACGGGCTTAGTTGCTCCGTGGCATGTGGGATCTTCCCAGACCAGGGCTCGAACCCGTGTCCCCTGCATTGGCAGGCAGATTCTCAACCACTGCGCCACCAGGGAAGCCCTCCTTTTTTTTTTAAAAAAAGTATTTATTTATTTATTTGGCTGAGCCGGGTCTCAGTTGTGGCATGTGGGATCTAGTTCCCCAACCAGGGGTCGAACCGGGCCCCCTGCATTGGGATTGCAGAGTCCTAGCCACTGGACCACCAGGGAAGTCCCTCTTTTCCTTTTCGTAATTAAAAAAATATTTCAAACATAGAGAAAAGTAGAACAGAAATAATGAACACCTGTGTGGGTATATTCCACCTGAATTCAACAAATGTTAACACGTTGCTGTATCTGCTTCACAATTTTTTAAAACAGAAACAAAACTTTAGAGATAGAATAAAAGTCCCCTTTGTGCCCCTCCCTGACCCCTTTAGGCCTGGAGCTTAGAACACCAGCCTGTCCTCACTTGGCCCATCCTCTTTCAGGATGCAGATTAAATTATAAACTACCCTACTATAGCCCACAGTGATTCCTGTTTTCCCTAAACCCAACCCACTTTATTTCCAATATAGGCAGATCTTTATTTTTTCTGTGAGTTCCCTCCAGCCTGAACTTACAATGACCTGTGAGTAGGTAACGCCCTGACTACGCTGCTCTGTGTCTTAATTTAGTACTCCTGTTGCTTCCTTGGTCTTGAGACATAAGGTAAATTATCTCAGTGGAGGTGAAGGGCAGTGAAATGTACAGTATAGTGCTGAATGAGAAGTACACAGTTGGTAAAAGGAAGGATCTCTCTCTAACCACACAAGCTGCAGTTTAATAGTCTATTTCATTAATGGTTATATTCAGGGGTTGGTCTATAAGAGAATTCATTTCCCTTAGGAACAGTGTTATAAGGTGGTTAAGTCTCCCTATCTCCCCAGCCCTAAACTAGCAGGGGTAAAACACCTCACGACCCAGGACAGGAAAGGTCAGAGCGAAGAGAAGATCAGGAGCTCTCAAACCCACAGCTGATGCAAGGACTAGAGGGGTGAAGCATAGAGGCCCGGGAGTCAGATGAGACACTGGGTCTTTCATCTCATACTCTCTGTATTTGCCTCTTCTTCCCCCTTTCCCGTCCTATACTTCTCCTCCTGCTCCTCAGCTAATTACTCCGCCTCTTCCCCTCAACTTGGCCCTGAATGCTAGGGTGAGAAGCCTGGGTTCCCAAGAGAGGATCTGTGGGCAGGCTCTGCACAAAAGGAAGAAGAAGGGAGCCTGGTGCACCGAAGCCTGGGAAGTCAGAGACCTCTTGGGTTCGGGGTTCTCTCCTTACATAGTTCACCTTGCTTTCTCATCTAGTCTGCAAGTCCGTCAACCAGAGACTGCTCTATAAACACATAAAATCTGATTCAAATATTTTAGAAAATAACTGCAAAAATGAGTAATTCATACCATGCTAGACCTGAATAATCTTTAAAAGATTATACAGTCCACCTACACCCCTGTCCCATTTGGAGCAAGCAAATCTTTCAAGCGACTTTTAATTAGCTTTTAGTACTGTATACTACCTTACCTTTTCAAACTAATTTAAAATCACCTGAATTCCATACTCACCGCATCCTACTCAACTAGCATAGATGGTTTTCAATTTTTTTCTTTTTTTTATCCATTTTGCTTCATGCTGTGCTAATTTAACCTCATCTTGGTAAACAAGAAAATGGTCTGCATTTGACAGACTCTACTTGCAGCAACTGCAGCTGGCCTGTGTGCAAACCAATTTTGTTCATTCTTCATCCTGGCAGGGAGCTCTGCCCTAGAATTGTTTTGGGACTAATCAGCATTAAACCTGTGTCAGAAAGGTTGCTGAAAGCAGCCCTAGAGCAAGGCCACAGTAACAAGGCTGCGCAGGAAAGGGATTAGGACAAATGCAGCAGCTGTGTAAAAACCTGTGAAGAGTTCTGCTTTTAACAGAAAAACCGGGGCTGAGCTTCTCTCCTGCGCCTTGGCACTTCTGTGGAAATGACCTGGAAAGAGGTTATGGAGAGAAAAGAGATGCACCAAATCCACTCTATTTCTTCCTTTCTGGGATGATAGGTGCTTGGTGATGAGCCAGAAAATCTTACTTCAGATGGTAGCAAACAGGAAAGAAATAGTAAATGCATCCTCTGCTAGTCTCTGCAGCTGAAAACACTGCATGGCTGCCCTCTGGGTATCTAGTGAGTTAGATGGCATGGTTTTCTACAGGATGAACTGAGACACAAGAAACAGGAGACATACCTAACAAGATCCAGGGTAGATATAAACCAACTCTAACCTGGCCTAAAAACTTTAAGAATAAATTCCTCAACATCAAGTGATCAAATATTGGAGTATTATTTTTTCTACTCACCTGCTGGATTCAGTCTACACCTTTCAGTGTATCACATTCATTTTGTACCAGAATATGAATGAGAATCGAGTGTACTCAGTCAACCTTTCAATCCCTTAAGCTAGATAAACACTGCTTAATAACTTCACAAGTACTCACCAAAGAAGGCCACTAGGCTTCCCATCTACCACCAGATCTGTGAGGCTGGTACAGAAGCCAAAAAAGAACAGACCATTTTTGTGTGATCACAGGAATTTTTGTATATATGGTTGCTTTTTGTGTGTCTGCTCACATAATTCTCATTAAATAACTAGGAAATCAGTAACTGCAACAGATGTGCATGTAAAGATTGAGGGTTTTTTATAACAGCTTTACTGAGATATGTTCATAACCCTAACATTCACCCTTTTAAAGTATACAACTGAGTGGTTTTGGGTATACTCACAGAGTTGTACAACCATTATCTAATTTTAGAACATTTCATCATTTCAAAAAGACTCTGTACCCATTAGTAGACAGAGTTTTTGATACAGTAGCCATCCCTGTTGGCTATGAATGTTTGTTACCTATGAGGGCATGTCTTGGCATTTGTCAATTAGAACATGGCAAAAAAAAAACTCTAAAGTGTTTAGACAACACTTAAAAAGTTTCAAAAAATGTTTTTCAAATAAACTTTTTCTCTATTCCAGTCTTATCCATGCACCAGCTCTGGAACATCTGTTGCAGAAATAATTTATTTGCAGAAGAGTGAATAAACATTATCTAACAATGGATTTAAAAATGCACTGTGGGGCTTCCCTGGTGGCACAGTGGTTGAGAGTCTGCCTGCCAATGCAGGGGACACGGGTTCGAGCCCTGGTCTGGGAAGATCCCACATGCCGCAGAGCAGCTAGGCCAGAGAGCCACAATTACTGAGCCTGCGCGTCTGGAGCCTGTGCTCCACAACGAGAGGCCGCGACAGTGAGAGGCCCGCGCACCGCAATGAGGAGTGGCCCCCACTTGCCACAACTAGAGAAAGCCCTCGCACAGAAACGAAGACCCAACACAGCCATAAATTAAATAAATAAATAAATAAATAAAATTTAAAAAAAAAAAATGCACTGTGACCTCATAGCAAAAGCCAGTTTCCTGCAGATACTCTGTGTTGACACTCTTATTAATAAAATTAATTAATTAATAAAAATACAGTCTTACAGAGCTTTTCAACCTTGTTTCCCAAATATATGAAAACCATTTTGCATTCTGCAGTTTCCAGACCTATTATGAGTTAAAATGAAACACTTTCTAATCAAACAGCTAGCATAAATTAGGCAAGTAATTGAACTGAAATAAATTTAGCCAGCAATGAAAAAAATAAAAATATAATGTGAGCCATACATATAATTTAAAATTTTCTAGTAGCTACATTCTTAAAATAGTAAAAAGAAACAGGAAAAATTAATTGTAATGATATATTTTACTTAACCCAATGTATTCAAAATATTGCTTTAACTTGTAATCAATATACAGAAACATTTTACTGAGATACCAAGGCTTTGAAATCTGGTATTTTACACCTACAGCACATCTCATTTTGCAACAGTCAAGTTTCAAGTGCTCAACAGCCATGTGTGGCTAAGTGGCTCCCACACTCAGCAGCACAGCCTTAGATTACTGAAGTTAGTTTCTCTTTCAATTCATCATAAAGGAGTGCCTTAGTTTAGGTACTCATCATCTCTGGCCCAGAGTATTCCAGTAGACCCCTAACTGGCCTCCTTGTCAATCTGGCCTCTATATTGCTGCCAAAATGATCTTCTTAATATGCTATTATGCTAGTCTGATCATTACAATCCTCTGCATAAAATCCTTCAGTGGCCCTTTAAAGCTGAATAAAAATCCAAATTCCTTAGCTTGTAATAAAACACTTGTATCTGGTTCCTGACTACCTCTCCAGTTCAACTAACGACTCTTCCTCTTCCCTCCCACATTAGCTAGAGTGATTACTTGCTGGCACATTCTTACCCCTTTCTGCCTTTACAAATATTTTCACTCAGTTTAATACATTCTCGCCTCAATCCCTGCCAATTTAGCAAACATCTGCTCCTAGTTCAGTGACACAATCTCAGGGAAACGTTCCCCATTTCCTGCCAGGGAACATTAGGTGCACTCCTCTAAACCCCCTTTTTCAGCATCTATCACATTGTGCAGTGGAGTCAAATTTTACAAGGGTTTGGCTCTAATGTGATCATGTAAGGCTAAAATCAGAGTCAAATTACCTCTGGAAACTTCTTAGGATACCATGGCCTTATTGGGAATTGAAATTTGCTGTACTCTGCAGTCCTAAATGCACCTTCCTCTGGGAGTAAGGCAGATCTCCATTTCACAGATGAGATATCAAATAAGTTATGACTGGTATTAAATTTTAATTAGTAAGGTTGCTAACATTATTCTTGATGTATCCCATAATCATCAGCACTACTTTTCCAACATCTTGTTAAAAAAAAAAAATCACTGGGCTTCTACTATCTAAGGAGGTTATTTTCTCTTTAATCTTCTTGCTTCTATTCTATTCTATCCCATTCTAATCATTAAGAATGATCGATTCTTCTGGGCAGAGTATTTCTTTGTATTTCTTTTTCCTCACAGATGTCTCCTCCTTCCCCCACCCCTCCACCCCTTTTTAGGTCAAGGGAGGTGGTAGCTAAGTCTTGAGACTATTGTAGGTGTGTGAGGGAGAGTATAGCAAAATTTTAAAAACATCTTTAAATCTCTAATGACTTACTACATCTGTTCAGTTCTTACCTGACCCCAGTAAAACAATGACAAAAGTATCTAAATATCTTTCCATTTTTAGGGGAAGAGGGAGCAGGGCCTACAAGTAGCCTGCAACTTCAAGTTTACTGCAGGTAGCCTTGGCCCTCAGGACAACCTGTGGGTCATTCTGAGGCACAGAAAAGGACGGGAAGAGGCTAATGAATGCCCACAATCCCTGCTCCCCGGAAAAGCGCTGTTCTCAGATCTAGAATGGGTCTGTGAAACTCCCAAGCCTTGGGATAGAGGGGACCAAGGTGGTAGATTCCCTGAGACTGCTTACCATCCTCAGAAGAGGGAAGGTAAGATAAAATTGAACTAACCTTGCAGTTTTGGAGGACTTAGGAGGCTGGCAGGGGGCAAGAAGGAGATTGCTTAGGCCATGCTGCTGCTGACCAGACACTGGCACTTCAGTGGGAAGGCAGTGGTCCCAGCATATCTCTTAAACCATTCCACCAAAGAAGTGTTCTTTTTGAGTTAATGTTTGGACATCTTATTAGTCTTTTTTGCCATAATTTTATTGTTCTTCATTTCCCTGACATAAACCCTTCCTTTAAAAAGTATATGAGGAGACGTACAACACTGTGAATGTACTAAATGCCACTAAATTGTACATTTTTAAATGGTCAATGGTTAACTTTATGTTATGGGAATTGTACCTCAATTTTTGAAAATGAAAATCAAGTATATGATAAGAAAAATACTGCAGGATTACCAAGGCCATCCTACTTTCCTTCACTGTGTGTATATGATACACTTGGCCCTATAATGTTGCCCAGGATTAGATCTTGAATCCTAAGACTGCTGTGATGGGCTCAGAGAGAAGAGATTATAATGTCAGAATACTTAGTGCCCAGGATGTGATTAAGCTCATTTTGTTCATCAGTAAAGTGGCATCATAATGTTCTTTCTAGCATATTAAAGGAAATGAATCCTAATTAACATCTTTAATAGCTCAGTAAGCCTCCTTGTTATATACCACTGAGCCTTTTTTTATCATCTCCAATTTTGAATATCTTAGAAACGTTGGTAGCAGAATATATGCAGTAAGGGATAAACAAATGCATGAAATAAAAAAAAAGAATTGGAAAGATACTTAGAAATAAATATAGGAATAACTTACAAATTATATTTTTAATGAAATCATCTTTTATTAGGAAATTCTAAACATCTACTCCGCTGTAATAAAATATCACAAAAAATGGCTACCAAAAATTCTTCCCTGCCCTGTATGTGTGCATGCTGCCTCTTCCATCAAAAGAAGGGTTCTGGGCTTCCCTGGTGGTGCAGTGGTTGAGAATCTGCCTGCCAATTCAGGGGACACGGGTTCAAGCCCTGGTCTGGGAGGATCCCACATGCCGCGGAGCAACTGGGCCCGTGAGCCACAATTACTGAGCCTGTGCGTCTGGAGCCTGTGCTCCGCAACAAGAGAGGCCGCGATAATGAGAGGCCCCGTGCACCGCGATGAAGAGTGGCCCCCGCTTGCCACAGCTAGAGAAGGCCCTCGCACAGAAACGAAGACCCAACACAGCCATAAATAAATAAAATAGTGTTTAAAAAAAAAAAAAAAAAGAAGGGTTCTATTTTCCTCCTTTTGAATCTGGGCTGGTTCTGTGACTTGCTTTAACCAGTAGAATGTGACAGAAATGTTGCTGTGCCAGTTCCAGGCCTAGCACTTAAGAGTCCTGACAGCTCCTGTTTTTTCTCTCTTAGAATCAAACCACCACATAAAGAGACTTGGGCTAAACTACTAAATAATAATGAGAGATGACATGGAGAAGCAGGAGAGGCCCACCTGGCCACTAGCCATTTCAGCCACCCAAGTCAAGCGAGAGAAGCTATCCTGGACATCTAGCCAAATTAGCGACCCAAGTAGGCAATGGGTGAAACAGAAGACCTGCCTAGCTGACCCAGAGAATTGTGAGAAATAGTAAATAACTGCTGATTTAAGCCACTATGGAATACAGCATACATTGTTACACAGCAATAGATAACCGAAAAATCCACATACCCCCTAACCAATCTTCTTCTACAACCCTAGATTTATAATTGGAATTGAATTTCTGCCGATAATAAGTTGACCTATTACTTAGATGCCCAAAGAATCTTGAAACCTCTAGATTGAATATTTTACTAATTTTCAAAACCAAAAGTCCTTATATCTGACAAAGGCTTCATCACCAGAATATTTAAAGAATTCCTATAATCAATATTTTTTTTAAAAAAGACAACCCATTTTTTAAAAATGGACAAAAGATCTTAACAAGAGAATAAATTTAATATATACAAAAAGCCAATAAGCAAATGAAAAGGTACTCAACATTATTGTCAGGTAAAATACAAATTAAAACCACAATGAGACACCACCTCAAACCTATTAGAATGATCAAAATTTAAAAGACTTACAATACCAATACCAAGTATTGGTGAGGATCTTGACCACTTGGAACTCATACATTGTTGGTGGGACTATAAAATGACAAAGCCACTTTAAAAAACTGTTGGTGAGTTTTATACCTAACCCATACACCTCCAATTCTACTCCTAAGAAGCATATTATCCACAAAATTATTTGTACAAGACTGTCAGCTTTATTCATAATAGCAAAAAAACTGGAAACAACTCAAATGTCCACCAAAAAGCAGAAGGATATACAAATTGTAGTATATTCATTCAATGGAACACAACTCAGTAGTAAAAAGCAATAAACTGCTGATGTACACAACAACATGGATGAATCTCAGTGACACTTTGATAAGCAAAAGAAGCCCAACAAAAGATTCCAGATGATGTTTAAGAACTAACCTATGGTTCTGTCAGCAGGAACCACCATCTTCCAGTAATTCGTAAAAAATGACCAACACAAAGGGAAACGAGAGGTACCTGCTACATGTTCTCTAGGCCTTTTAGAAAACATGGAGTTGTTCCTTTGGCCACATACATGTGAATCTGTAAGAAAAGTGATACTCTAGACATGGGGTACAGTTCAAAAAGGAATACCCCACAACTGTTAATATGGCAAAACTGGAATAAGTCCATCTAAAGAAAGCAGAGGAAGTACACAGCAAGTTAAGTTTTTTGGAAGTTAGACAAAGAGGAAAATTATTTTTATAGCTATGTATCTAAGTTTGGAATAAATAAATGGAGCATCATTAATTAAGCCCTGTTGACATAAGAATAAATTAACAATATAATTTAATAACCTTGACATTTGGACCAAAGTACTTTTGGCTTATAAACTTTCTGTAAAACAAGAAATAATTCCTTAAATGGGTGATTGGTTTTTTAAGGACTCAAGAGATTTTCCAGCCTTTTAATAAATATTTATTGAATAGCTTATATGAATAAGATAGTCTGCAAAGTGCTATGAGAGCAGCAAAGATTAAAAAAAAAAAATCCAGACTTCTGCAGTACTATTTCATAGTAATATCTCATAGAACTTATTCATTATAATATGAAGATTCATTATATATCATATGGAGGGGTGTAATGACTATTGCACCCATCAGATTCAACAAACGTTATGGTACTATCAGCAATCTGATGCCAGATTAATTGGCACACCATCCGTAACGCTAATAAATAAAGCAGACAATTGGGGCTATTCAAAATCTATCAAGATTTCTGGATCCATCAAGATTTCTGGATTATAAGCATACCATTAAAAAAAATTTTATTGTAATAAGATACAGTATCGGCTTTCCACCAAACTTAAAAATTAAATGGGGAGATAAAAAGTCATTTATTTCTCAAGACCATGAGACCTATAATAGGTTATAAGACAATAACTGATAAAGAATATTAACATTATGGAAGACTGAAACAAGAGATTACACGGCTTAAATTAGGATGAATTTAGTTTGTATAGATAAACCAACTGCACATTTCATACAAAAATTTATTTTTTTACACCCCTCAAATAAGTCATTAAACTTCTTTTCCAGTGACCTCATGAAATAATACATTCTATTTTTTTAAAGTCTTAATAATTAGAAAATAGTTTAACATACAATCTGCTTTCCTATAATTTATACTCTCTAGTCCCGGTTCAGTTCTCTAGAGCTACTGAGGTCCACATTCTCTTCTGTATGACTAGGCCTCAAATTTTCAAATTTGGTTGATATATTCACTAATCTCCTTTTCTAAGGAAGCACACCCTATTCATTTTATCATTCCTCAAGAAATAATAAAGAAACATCACCATCCTATTCTCTATTCCCTGGATTTAGTAATTTAAAAAACTTAAAAAACTGAGCACCTTTGGTCTGCCAGGCATTAATACTCTATATTGTATGTACTGGAGATACAGCAGTGAATGACAGACATAGTCTCAGTCTCACTGAATTAACTTTTTAGGGGATGTGCTCAAGTTAGTCAATATGTATCTTAAAATCTATCACCCTAGTTCAACACAACATAAATACAGTGGAACTATTCTGAACATTACATACAACTAGTACAAACTAGGAATCACACTGAACTGGTCATATTATTGAGTTATATTGAGCTTGCAGTCAATTTTTTTTTTTTTAATTCATGTATTTATTTGGCCGAGCCGGGTCTTTAGTTGCAGCACAAGGGATCTTTGTTGCGGTGTGCAGGATCTTTAGTTGCGGCATGCGGAATCTTAGTTGTGGCATGTGGGATCTAGTTCCTTGACCAGGGATTGAAACCAGGCCCCCTGCATTGGGAGCATGGAGTCTTAACCGCTGGACCACCAGGAAAGTCCCAGTCAATTCTTTTTTAAAAGTGAATAAATGATTACATGCCAAGAATATACGAGGAACTATGAATGTAACAACAAGAGAGTATACCTTTGCCCTCAAAGACTATGAAATCCCATAAGGAAGACAAACAAGTAGACGATTAAAGCAGTGAATTAAGAGTTATAAAAGAGGTCTATATAGAGTGCTAGGAGAAAACAGTGGAAGAGTACTTAACTTGGAATATACAGAAGCAGCTGTCTTAACCAATTTCTCCTTAACCAACAGCTTGGATTGAACTAACACTGTTTCTCCTGTAAAACATAATGGCTGATGTCCACAGTAGGCCAAAAATGCTCGTAGCCAGTAGCACTTCCACATCCTGTACTTGAATTTGTTTGCCACAGCCATTCCCAACATGTTTATCCAGTTTCACATGATACTGAATTCATAATTTAATTATTAAGTAAATTATGAAATATGATTGTGAAAAGACTCATAATTTCTATGAAAATGAAGCTGAATATGTACACAGGCAAGCTGCTAAAAAAATAATAAGCTGTCTCATTAGATACAGAAATACTAAAGACTGGAATGGAAAATCATAAAAATCTAGAAGGATGGGACTCCCCTGGTGGCGCAGTGGTTAAGAATCCGCCTGCCAATGCAGGGGACACGGGTTCAATCCCTGGTCCGGGAAGATCCCACATGCCATGGAGCAACTAAGCCCATGTGCCACAACTACTGAACTTGTGCTCTAGAGCCTGCGAGCCACAACTACTGAGCCCATGTGCTGCAACTACTGAGGCCCGTGCGCCTAGAGCCTGTGCTCTGCAACAAGAGAAGCCACCGCAATGAGAAGCCCGCGCACCAAAATGAAAGAGTAGCCCCCGCTTGCCACAACTAGAGAAAGCCTACGTGCAGCAAAAAAGACCCAACATAGCCAAAAATAAATAAAATAAAATAAATAAATTTAAAAAAAAAAAAAAAAAAAAAAAATCTAGAAGGATTTTGCACTCAGATTTCTTTGAAATGGCTTTAAATTCTCACTCTACTGTAAAGAAACGGAAACTAAAAATCATAGATGATTCATTATATGCGAGCTTTATAATAAGAGACATCATAGAAAATTATAGTCAGCAGATCCTTATTCAAAGGAAAAGCCTTGGTCCTAAAACAAACATTTATGAAATACACATAGTATGTTTTAAGAGAAAATGTTTAAAATATTCATGTAACTTTTCTTTATAGTTCATCAGTCTTTTTGATTAATTGGTACAAACGACAGTGGAAAAAACTTCAAGTGTAACAGTCCCAGAAAGAGAAACAAGGATGCCAAGAGGGATTTCAGGATGCTGCTGTGTAAGGGATGATTAAAGATTAAACTTTAGGTCTGAAAAGGTGAAAGCTGAAAGGCGCTATGACCCAAGCCAACAAAATCAGCAACAGCATGAACAAAGTAGACCTGGATTTGTTTACCGAGCCCAGAAATGCTGGATAAAGGCAGCCTGTAACAGGCAGTTTTTTATTGGTAAAAAAATCACCCCCACTAGAAAATAAGCTCCATGAAAAGCAAGGACCTTGCCTGTTTTTGCTCACTGATCTACCCCCCTTACTAACTGAGGACTGGAACGCCTGGAATGAAGTAAGCCCTCAATAATTCTTTATTTAAGGTTGGATGAATCAATCAAATGCGCTAGCCACAACACACTGACATTTACAAAAGAAGGAATATCCTTGAAATTCAAGCAATGTTAAGCTTAAGAGAAGCAGAGGACAGTGTGACTTGACTCATCAAAAAATAAACTTAAGAGACCCAAGCATCCCTAAATTTTCCAGTGTCCTCTCTCACTCTTCTTCTGGAGACCCTACTCTATAGTTTTACTGATTCTTCACCATTTCTCAGGCCTTTGACCCTGTTCTGTTAGGCTGAAGTGCTCCCTTCCCTTTTCCTTTCTTTATCTATTAAAATTCTATGCCTCAAAAGAAGATCTACAAATGGCTGATAAGCACATGAAAAGATGCTCAGCATCATTAGTCATTTGGGAAATGCAAATCAAAACCACAATGAGATGCCCCTTCACATTCACTAGGATTAGGCTAAAATTTAAAAAAAAAAAAAAAAAAAAAAAAAAACCCAGGGAATTCCCTGGAGGCCCAGTGGTTAGGACTCCACACTCCGCACTCTCACTGCCGAAGATCCCGGTCAGTCCCTAGTCCGGGAACTAAAATCCCACAAGCCGCGTGGGGCAGCCAAAAAAAACCAAAAACCGAAAACCAAAAAACAGGAACACGTGTTGGCTAGGATGTGAAGAAATTGGAATCCTCATATACTGCTGGTAGGAATGTAAAACGGTACCTTAGAAAATATTCTGACTGTTCCTCAACCCAGCAATTCCATTCCCAATTTCAATACCCAAGACTATTGAAAATACATGTCCCCCCAAAACCCTGTACGTGAATATTCACAGCAGCATTATTCGTAATAGTCAAAAAGTAGAAACACTAAGATACCCATCGACTGATGAATGGAAAAATAAAATATAATACTTCCAGTACAATGGAATAATATTTGGCAATACAAAGGAATGAAGTACTCATATGTACCATAACATGGATGAACTCTGAAAATATTATGCTGAGATAAGTCAGACACATATTGTATGATTTCATTTATATGGATTGTGCAGAATAGGCAAATCTATAGACACAGAAAGTAGATTTGTAGTTGCCAGGAGCTGAAAGGAAGGAAGAATAGGGAGTCAACACAGATATGGGGTTTCTTTTTAGGATAATGAAAATGCTCTAAAGTTGATTTGTGCTTATGGTTTCATAACCCTGTGAATATACTAAAAGCCATTGAATTGTTTGCTTTAAATGGTATGTTTGGTATGTGTAGGGTATGTGAATTACATCTCAATTAACCTGTGTTAAAAGCTCTATGAGTACTTTAAGGGCAAGTTCAAATATGATCCTCCCCCATTTCTTACCTTACCTAGCAAAAATTAATAATTTCCTCTACACTGTCAAACCAGTTGTTATTATAATTTGTTAGTTATATGTTACCTATACTAGAGCACAAGCTTCTGAACAGTAAAAAACTTCTTACTCTTCTTTGCATCCACTTTCCCAAGACCTAAGGCAGTGCATTACATAGAGCAGATACTCAATGTATCTTTAGTGTACTACAGAATTAATTACCCTCCAAGAGTAACATAGGCAAATAATGAGTGAAATTAAACATACTGAGTCAAATTTACCTGTTAAAAAGTCAAAAATGGTTAAGTGTTATTCTAGGATTCATCTCTTCAAGTGATAGCATGGATGGGGTGGGAAGTTCTGATAGCAGAAGAAAATGGACTAGATAGGTATACTCTGCACCTAAACCAGAAAATACCGTCAAATCCTACGATCTTCTTGTCTGAAGTTTACCAATGCCCCATGGCTACATATTCTGGTGCTCCTGAGTTTTACCATCTTTCTTTCCCTTGAAATAGCCACCTGTTCAAATAATGCACAAGTTGCAGTGTTTTACAATAATTTACACAAGGTAGTATTCCTGGGAAAGATTTACAGTCTTTTTGAATCAGTCTCTCCACAGATTAGAGCACACTAAAGAGACACAACCAAATGCAATGTGTGGTATCCTGTATTGGGCAGAGGAACAGAAAGAGAAGAGCAGTGGAAAAATTAGTGAAATCCAAATAGAGTCTGTAGTTTAGTTAGCAGTATTATGCCACTGTTAATTTCTTAGTTTTGATAAATGTAGCATGATTATGTGGAATGTTAACATCTGGAGAGGTGGATGAAAGGTATACAGGAACTCTGTAGTGTCTTAGAAATTCTTCTGCAAATCTAACGTTATCTCAGGGGCTTCCCTGGTGGTGCAGTGGTTAAGAATCCACCTGCTAATGCAGGGGACACGGGTTCGAGCCCTGGTCCAGGAAGATCCCACATGCCGCGGAGCAACTAAGCCCATGCGTCACAACTACTGAGCCTGCGCTCTAGAGCCCATGAGCCACAACTACTGAGCCCGTGTGCCACAACTACTGAAGCCCACACACCTAGAGCCTGTGCTCCACAACAAGAGAAGCCACCACAATGAGAAGCCCACGCACAGCAATGAAGACCCAACACAGCCAAAAGTAAATAAATGTATTAAATAAATAAATAAAGTTATTTCAAAGTAAAGTGTTTTGCCTATTTTTTTTTTTAAGCAGACTCTCTACTGTGGAGTAACGTAAAATTAGATATACTCATCTAAAGTTCGTTCACGTTTATTCAACAAATGTTGTGTACCTGCTATGAACATGAGATCATGGGATGAATCTGTGAACAAAAAACAAAGATTTCTGCCTTGTGGTGATTGTATTTCAAGTAGGAGAAGCAGACAATAAATAATAACTTTAATAAGTAAGTTATGTGGTGTGTGAGAAGGTAATAAATGCTATGGAAAAACACCACAGTAAAGCAGTGTTGGGAGATCGGAAGTGGGGGAGGGGAGGAAAGATGTAATTTTTAAAATAGTGGTGTGGAAAGGCCTCACTGAGAAGAGGACATCTGAGCAAGACATGAGGGGGAGCAGGCCAAAGGATACCTGGGGGAAGAGCATTCCAGGCAACGGGGCAGCTAGAGCAAAGGTTCCACGACTGGAGCGTGCCCAGCTTGTTCAGGAAGCAGCACCACAATCAGTGAGAAGAGAGCACAGAGTGAGGGGTGAGTGGGAGGGGAGAAGGCGAGGCAGGTTTCAGGAACCACACCACAGGAGAGCTTTGGCTTTTCCTCTGAACAGAATGGGGGCCACTGGAGACTGCACAAAGTACTGTGCCCCAACTTAATGTTTTAAAAGAATCACTCTGGCAGTTGTATTAAGAATACTCTTTACTCAACATCACCTATGTGGTATTCTCGGCAAAAAATGTTTAGCCTGAACCTAACCATGAGAAAACAATAAGGTAATTCCAGAATATGGGACATTCTACAAAACAACAGGCCTGAACTCTTTAAAACAGTCAGTGTCGTGAAAAACAAAAAAAAGGGTGAGGGGAACTATTTTAAATTAAAAGATCCCTAACGACCAAGCAAAATGAACAACCTTGACTGAAATCCTTAAAAGGGGTGTATATTAGTTTCCTATGGCTGCTATAACAATATAACAAACTGTGTGACATAAAACAGAAATGTAATGCCTCACAGCTCTGAAGGCCAGATATCAGAAATCAGTATCACTGGCTGAAAGCAAGGTGTTGGCAGGGCTGTACTTCTTCTGGAGGCTCTAGAGGAAAATCTGCTCCTGGCTTCTGGTGGCTGCTGGCATTCCTTGGTTTGTTGGCTGTATCACTGCAATATTTACCTCTATCTTTACATCAATTCCTCCTGTGTATGCGTGTGTGTGTGTGTGTGTGTGTGTGTGTGTGTGAAATCTCTCTCTGCCTCCCTCTTATAGGGACACATGTGAAAAGCATTTAGAGTCCACCAGGATAATCCAGGATAGGATAATCTCTCCATCTCAAAATCGTGAATTTAATCACATCTGCAAAAATACTTTTTCCAAGTAAGGTAACATTTAGGTTCTGGGAATTAGGATCTGATATTTTAGAGGGCTATTATTCAGCCTACTACAGAAGGGAAAGGTATAAAAGATATTTCTTAGACATTAGATGATACTGAATTAACATTAATTTTCTTAGATGTGATAATAGGATTGCAGTTACAGGATAATATCCTTGTTCGTAGGGGTTATATATTGAAAGAATCAGAGATGAACTTTCATAAAACGTGTAACTTTCTTTCAAATTGTATAGCAAAAACAAATACACATATATAGAGAGAGAACACTCACTAGATAACTTACAAATGTAGCAAAATGTTAACAACAGGTGAATCTAGCAGGAAGGGTTTATGGGTTTTTATTATACTATTCTTTCAACTCTTCTATAGATTTGATATTTTTCAAAATAAGAATCTGCAGGAAAAAAAATTTTTAAGTATACACTAGAGGGGGCAAAGGAAGAAGCAGAAGACTGTGGAAGCTGTAACCTAGGCAAAAGATGATAGTAACTCTAACCGGGTGGTAGCAGTGGAGTTGGTGAGATGTGGCTGGAGTCTGGATATATTTTGAAGGTTGAGGCAGTAATTACTGATAGACTAAACAGAGTGTGAAGAGTGAGAGAAAGAGAGGAATCAGGAGTGACTCCAAGGCTTTGAGACTGACCTACCATCAACTGAGAAGGGGAAGAATACTTTTTATAGGAAATAATAGAATTCCAGTTTTGGACATACTAATTTTGAGATACTAATTCAAAATGGAGATGTTAAGAAGGCAGTTAGATAAAAGTCTGGATTTCAGGAGAAAACTCTAAGCTAGTGATATAAATTTAACATTTAATCAGTAGAGTGCTAATATAAGATTATACTGAAGTCATGATATTGGACTAGATCACCAAAGGAGACAGTTACAGCAACCTATAAAATCACAAAGTGGTACACATCAGGGCAGAAAAGAACCAAAGAAAATTTTATAACCTCAGTCATCCTAAGATTGGATGGAGCTATCAGCATTTCTTCAAGGAAACTGGATCCACTGAAGGAAGTCCAGACTACTTAAATGTCTTGAAAGATTTTCTGGTTCCCCCAAATTTTACAATATATACTGCTATATACCATTCCAAGTCCTATAAAAAGAATTAAACATCCATCACTCAAGAGAATACCTTTTAAAAAATGCCCAACACAAAATGATGATAATTTTTATTAAGAATCTCTTATATTACATTTTTAAAAGACAAAGTATATACAAATATATAAAGTATATAAAACAGGGATAGCTATATTTGCCTTATCAGTAGTCACTGCTTTGAATTCTGCACCCTCCAAAAAATCCATTTAGCACAACTGCCCCTCCTCTATTTTCTTTAAAAATATTTATTTATATATTTGGTTGCGCCGGGTCTTAGATACAGCAGGCAGCTCCTCAGTTGTGGCACATGGGCTTCTTAGTTGTGGCATGCCAACTCTTAGTTGCGTCATGCATGTGGGATCTAGTTCCCTGACCAGGGATTGAACCTGGGCCCCTGCATTGAGAGCGCGGAGTCTTTTATCCACTGCGCTGCCAGGGAAGTCCCGCCCCTCCTCTATCTTATTATTGCTTCCAAAGAGACAATCTAGAACTTTTGTGTTATGCAAACTAAACACTATATCACTGTAGTTCAATTTTAATGAAATTTAATACAATGAGACATTAACTAAATGGAAACAGACTAGTAACATATCTAAGGAGGAACAACAGTTTTGTTCTTTTTTCCCCTGGTAGAAGGAACCTTGTTTTTTAATTTAATTTTATTTTATTTTATTTTATTTTGTTTTTTAACTTAGGAGGTGCAACAGTTTAAAAACAATATATGGATTTTTGTTTCAGGATATTTGTGAAAAATCTCACTGTATACAACATTTTGAATGTACATACATTTTTCTAGAAAGAAGGTTCAAACATTTTATTACATTTTCAATGGGATCCATGATCTTAACATAGTTCAAACTTTCAGGCTTGAAAATTAACATTGCTAGAGATCTGAAAATCCAAGCACAAACTGAATGTGTCAGAATTAAAAATTTATTGGATTTTAAAAATAGAATACACACTTTCACATCTTTAAAAGCAAGTACACTGATGATAAGGGAAATCTGTCAAGTTCAAGTCATGTTCAGACACCATGAAAATTTTCTTATGAAAACATGCTCCAAAGAAATTCCTTAATAGAACAAGTACATTTACTTCTGAAAACTTTAAACCTTAAAGGAACAGAAGCCTAAGACCTTACATTTAAATTCCTGTTCTCAATTACCAGTGAGATTATTAGCTAATTCCCCCTGCTTCTAATAATCAGCCAAGACTTATCTCCCATTTTACTTCAGGCATCTAAAAAAGGCTTTTAAATTAGAGAAATAGGTAAAACCGAGGAAGGTCCTCAGTAAAATGGGTAAAACATAAAGGAGAAAGAGAGGCAGAAACAGCCTTAATCATTATTTTCAACTTGGTTCAGTTTATTCAGTGTTCAAAGAAATTCACGCTTTCTTGTTAAAAAGTGTGTAACTACTTTTAACATTAAACATAAAAGCTGACTTAAAGTCTCCTCAGTTCTTTACACAGTACCTAACATTTATATTCTAAGTGGTAAGAATTGTTCTTAGCACTTTATTTGTATTAGCTCACTTAATCCATGTATGTGTATACATATCTTTTATTTTGTTTTGTCCTTTGCTGAGGCTTGAACTCCCTGGGCTGACAAAATATACCTGCACCGCATCCTAATTATCCCCAAAGGTTCACTTTGGGGTTTGATTCAGAAGTGTGACTTCCCCAAGAAGAGCCTTCCAAGTCCTGAATCCTGGCATCAGAGCTGTCACTGGTCTGGACTAAAGGTCTAGCGTGGCTCTGTTCAACCTGGGATTACATTCTTTCCAGGATGAATGTAAGAATCTCTTTCAGTTCAAAACTCAAATATCGAATGGACCCCACAACTGCCTTGATCTCTCCAACAGAAAATGCTTCCTATGCCCATTTCCCTCATCATAATAAAAAACCTAGACCTAGCCTAAAAATAAATCAAAGTAAAAAGATACTTCTAAGCTACCCATTTGGGGGCCATGAAGGTCTTCACTCTGACCTGACAGAGAATTACTTTACTCAGGTTATATTTATAAAAGACTGAATAATAATGAAAAGTGCATATTTTACACTATTCAGTGAAAGAACAGGATAAAAGGATATGTAAGGTAGGAGAAAAACTATATAAAATCACATTAAAAACAGAAAGGAAATACAATGAAATATTAACAATCATTGTGTCTGGGGTTTACACTTCTAAAATATTTTATTATTTTACTTTCTAGTTTTTGTTATTAACTTAGCATTAATTTGTGCTTTTTAAATATTTATTCTCAAATTATAAACTATATATATGACCTATAAAATAACTAATCTAGATAGTTAGCTTTATATTAGAGTATATTTGTTTATCCCATATCAAAATGTTATTTCCTAAACAGGGTGTCATCCTATAACTATTTTCTGATCATTTTCCCGAAACCTTACCAAAACGAAGCTCTGTTATATTCTTTCTCCATTTTGTTTTCAACTCCTCCCTGAAAAATACATATTTAGTGGGAATCAAGATTTTCTGCTTAGAGTGTAAAATCACTCTAGATTTAAAAGCAACATTGGGCTTCCATGGTGGTGCAGTGGTTAAGAATCCGCCTGCCAAGGCAGGGGACACAGGTGTGAGCCCTGGTCCGGGAAGATCCCACATGCCACGGAGCAACTAAGCCTGCGAGCCACAACTACTGAGCCCACGTGCCACAACTACTGAAGCCTGTGCACCTAGAGCCTGTGCTCCGCAATGAGAAGCCACCGCAATGAGAAGCCCACGCACCGCAGCGAAGAGTAGCCCCCACTAGCCACGACTAGAAAAAGCCCACGCACAGCAACAAAGACCCAATGCAGCCAAAAGTAAATAAATAAATTTATTTTAAAAATTTTTTAAAAACCTTGCTTATACAAAATAAATAAATAAATAAATAAAAATAATAAAAGCAACATTATAATCCCACATCTAAAAGCCCCTGGCATAGCAGAAAACATTGTTGAATGTGTATTTCCTGTACACTAATTTAAGTATCTTTGTCCTATTAAAAAAAATGGCGATATTTGATTGATACATTCAACAACAGCAACCAAAATCTATGTTGTGTTCACAGTTTGCAAAGTGAATTTCCAAAAATATCACACTAACACATTCAACTTTAGTTGGCAGAGACACGTCTGCAATGTTTAACAGAAACAAACAGCCTAAGATTCGCACATGGAGAATGGCAGCTCTGAGTTTATCTCCTTCCAGCAAATGTGCTTCATTAGCCATTGTGCTTTTTTCCTTCAAAGACTCTCTCAGGTCACTGCCACATTGCTTCCTATTAGGCAAGTTAGTACTGAGAAATGGTGCCTAAAGCTAGATAGATATAGATATGTATATATATCATCAGTCTGTGATAGTGGCAAATTCACATTTAGTTTTGTTTGTGTTTTACTTTTCTTTCTTTGTTTAAAATACATTTTCAAACTTTCACCTAAGGACGAGAATAAGGGAAAAGTATAATTAACCTCTATGTACCCATCATCCAGCTTCAACAATTACCAATATTTTGTTATTCTTGTTTTATCTATCCCCCCCCAACTTTTTTAAGGGAGGGAGTGGAATACTTTAAAACAAATCTTAGACATGATCAGAAGAAAGTCTCTTGCTAGCAAACTTAAAAGTTGTAAAGACACTTGTCTTCTTTCACTTAAACCTAATAGTATTAAAAATATTTAAAATGGAAACCTCCCTGGCGGTCCAGGGGTTAAGACTCCATGCTTCCACTGCAGGGGGTGCGGGTCTGATCCCTGGTCGGGGAATTAAGATCCCGCATGCCGCAAGGTGCGGCCAAAAAAATATTTATTTAAAATGTTAAGATATTAAACAATGTCTACTACAGCTTAAGTTAGAATCAGTCTTTTTGAGCTAGAAGAAAACACAGATATCACCTATTTCCTTGCTATTCAAATTGCGATATTTGGGCCAGCAGCATTGCTATTACCCAGGAGCTTGTTCAAAATGCAGAACCTCAGGCCCAGTCCAGACCTACTGAACCAGACTCTGCCTCCCAGTGACTGACATGCTCATTCAGCTCCGCAAAGCGCGGCTGAACCAACTCTGCTCAGTTGAGAAAACTGAGGCCTAGAGAGGTCAAGTGAGTCTCCCAACAGGAGTAAAACCCAGAATATCTGACTCTGAGACCAGGTTTTTTCCTTACATGACACACTGTCTCTCAACAAACCTGACTCCCATCACAAGACCTGAGGCTTTCACATCCTTCTGGAAACTAATTCAATTAACAGGTAAGTGAATTTCCCATAGGATAATTTTTTTTAAATTCATGAGAGCCTGATATTTTCCCAAATAATATATAATATGCTGGAGCAGAATCTGTAAATTAATCAAACCTTTTCCTTCTTTGGGTAAAAGGATGGACCTTTTCAGCAAGAGTGCCCTCAAGGGGACCAATTTAATTAATTTATGGCTAGGTATTTTTTCAATGGTCAGTACTATAGTTGCCTTACACAGAGAATATATTACTGCATGCAAATGAAAACTTGGGCCTTTCAGCATAGGATCAATAAGCACAGTACTGAAAGCCAAGCTCATTTTCTAATTATGGCTTCAGTAAGAAAGTTCAGAAATGAGTTAAAATGTACCATCTACTTGCATCAGCAGTGATAACCAAGTCTCCTTGTTACACTAAAAAGGCACTGTCTTTTTTTCTTAATTCTAAGAAAAGAAATTATAATTTTTAAAGTTGTGAATAAAACCTAAGATTTTAAAAATTATTTTAAAAGGCAAATGTTACTTTAATTATGGTACCTATGTATTTTTTTTAATTAATTTATTTTTATTTTGGCTGTGTTGGGTCTTTGTTGCTGCGCGCGGGCTTTCTCTAGTTGTGGCGAGTCGGGGCTACTCTTCATTGCGGTGCACGGGCTTCTCATTGTGGTGGCTTCTCTTGTTGCGGAGCACGGGCTCTAGGCACATAGGCTTCAGTAGTTGTGGCATGTGGGCTCAGTAGTTGTGGCTCACAGGCTCTAGAGCGCAGGCTCATTAGTTATGGCGCACGGAGTTAGTTGCTCCATGGCATGTTGGATCTTCCCGGACCAGGGCCCAAACCCGTGTCCCCTGCATTTTCAGGTGGATTCTTAACCACTGTGCCACGAGGGAAGTCCCTATGTATTTTTTTAGAAAAAGAAATTTTTGTCACATGGGTTTCTGGAAGAGGACACTCAATTTTCAAAAGAGAACTTTACAACACCTGGAAATTCCAGAGGCTTTTGCAGGACACTAGTAAGAAAGCTATTTTCTATAGAATAAAGAGATTCTGAAATTTTCACTGGAGTGTCTTTTCTTAACAAAATAAATAATGGAGGATTTAAAAAAATGTCAAAACCAGTAATATTTCTTCAAGAATACTGGTAGAGTAAACCGGTACAGCCCTTATGGAGGGCAGTTTGGCAATATGCATTAAAAAATAAAATATATATGCCACTGGATCCAGTAGCTTCCCCCTTAGGAATATGACCTAAAGAAATAATTTAAAATGTGTGCAAAGATTTTCCTACTAGGAAGTTTTGTGCAATACTGTTTATAAATAAAAAATTCAAAACAACCTAAGAACCTATTGGAAGACAATATGTAAATAAATAAGTGCATCATAAAGTACATAATATTCTATTCTTAAAAGGATAATGCAGCTCTAAAATGAAATCACCTCCAAAATATATTATTCAGTTTGAAAAGATTAAGATAGTGTTTTATACAATGAAATCAAATTATGATTATGAAAATATATTAAATAAAACACTTCAGTCGTATATATTAAAGTTACTATTAATATTAAATAAACAAATAAATTACTTATTATATGTTGTATCTTCACATATAGAGAGTAGAAATATGATGTCCAATAAAATGTATCAGTAGTTACCTCTCAACAGTTGGGCTGCTGTTCATTTTTACTTCCTTTATATTTCCCTGTACTGCTTGAATTTTCTATAAAATCATGTTTAATATATTTACAATCAGTTTAAAAATACAATTATATTCATTTTTTTTAAAGGCAAAAAGTAGAAGTACAAATTCAAGGCTTAGGGTGAATAAGGAAGCTTAACAATGGAAAAAAAATAATAAAAGCAAAAAGCCCTCCCCACCTGCCTACTACACTTCAGGTCTTTTGGAGAGTAGGGAAGAGGAGAAATGAGTAAAAGAGCTGAGGGGTGGCAACAGTGAGCAACCTGTTATACCACAGAGAAGCTCACCACTTTAACCACACCAGAAGCATAGCACGGGAAGGTGCTCTTAAGTCTACCACCCCCCCGAAACAAAACCAACCAAACAGACTAGTCTCAGCAGCTCACTATCATGATAATCTAGCTTTGGCCATCCTCAGACACTGAGCCCATTCTAAAGTTACATGGAAGTATATCACAAAGTTTTATTGTTACTTTCAGTAATTCCTCATAGAGGGCAGTTCTAAATTTCTTCATATATGATGTATCAATATGGGTCAAAACTTCCCTGTCCCTCCTTTTTTTCTTTTTCCTGGGCTTGGAACAAAAAGCAATTGCAATGATATCACTCCACAAAGATTACTGCAGTGAGGGGACTTCCCTGGTGGGCCAGTGGTTAAGACTCTGTGCTCCCAATGCAGGGGGCCCACGTTCGATCCCTGGTCAGGGAACTAGATCCCACATGCATGCCGCAATTAAGAGTCCACATGCCACAACTAAAAGATCCTGCATGCCGCAACGAAGATCCCACATGCCACAACTGAGACCCAGTGCAGCCAAATAAATAATTGAATAAATATTTTAAAAAAGATTACCGCAGTGAAACTGAAGGAACAGAAAAATGAGAAAACCGAACCCCAGCTCTCTGATCTATGGAGACTTATAGATGTCCAAGGTCAAACAGAAACTATTCCCTAGAACTTCTAAATTTTAGACGCAAGATCTAAATAACTCCCTTCCCTAGTTTTTTAGTTTGTACCCAAGTATCACAAGCTTCTATTTTCAAGGTTTATTCTGACTTTGCAAATAAAATTGGGCATTTTACTAAAACTTCTTTGAACTCATTACTCCATGAATAAAACAAGAAAAATACCCATACTGATGGAGAAAAACACATTTGCACAGTACTCTAAATCAATTCCCCTTTGTTTCCCTCCCCTAAAGGACTGGCTTAATAACAGTAGTAAAGCCCAAAAAAACCAATCAATCTAATGACTAAGAATTGACTACACAGCCATTTAGCAATTGAAGGTTTATTTTAGTATTTGAAATTCTGTGGTTGTTCAAACTAGAAACCTCATGAATATAGTTTGATATTGATTTCTATTAACAAATGCAACTGACACAATTTCATCCCTCATTAGGAGTGATTTAAGACTCTTAACTGCCAGCTTAATCAGCATTGTTGAAGCATTATCTGTGTGGAGAAAAAAAAGTATACTTGTCCTTCCAAATATCAGTCATTCAATCACCAGATACACCTTCATTCAGCGGTAAATATGTTATTTAGAACAGAAGTTTTAATAACAGGTGAAAAATGAAAAGCAAACTTTCTACCATCCTAGTACTGACAGATAATCCTTATTACTGAGGGAAGGGAAAATAATCAGTCTCCAACCTATTTTAGTTGAACCCTTCCATTAGTAGAGGAAATGAACTGACGGCACATCAAGCTACTCTCCATGAGTTACTTTTCCTCAACAAATTCAGAGACAAGCTCAAGAACTGGGACACAGAATGGAAGAGAGAAAAAAGAAAGACATGGTCTCCTAAGCCACATTATAGTTCAGAATCGGCTCCATTCAACTAATTGAAACTATCAGTAAGAATTTTCCATCAGCTAGATCAGCTACTTTCTATCATTCATTATGATACACTGATTAAGCACACAAAGTTGCTAAAACACAAATATTCTGGCATTATCTCAAGCAAGGAATAAAAACACAAGAAAAAAATTTAAACCCTCCTATGTCCAACAGCTAGTCATTTTCAAAATTTATAATATTAATATATCAATTACACCAGTAAAGATATTCTGCCTATATTTTGTTTCATTGTTCAGCTTAATGAAAGTGTGATGGAAAAGTAAGCATCTGACAGTATTTATTAATATCTGTTTAGCAATTATATACTTGAAGTTCAATCGAAGATTTTAGAACATCAGTGAAACAGTGAAAGGAACACAATCAAAAGATGTTAATCCACCAGGAAAAAGGTCAGCCGTATGTTCACTGTGACCTTGAGTTTACTACCAAAGGAAAAATTTTAAGAATTTTCTAAGAGAAGGAAAAAGAGGGAAAAGAAAGAGATACTCTGAGTGCAGCCACCATCCTTTACTATTCTATCCTTTAAAAAAATACTCATGGGACTTCCCTGGTGGCACAGTGGTTAAGAATCTGCCTGCCAATGCAGGGGACATGGGTTCGAGCCCTGGTCCAGGAAGATCCCACATGCCGCAGAGCAACTGAGCCCGTGCGTCACAACTACTGAGCCTGTGCTCTAGAGCCCGTGAGCCACAACTACTGAGCCTGCGTGCTGCAACTACTGAAGCCCGCACACCTAAAGCCCGTGCTCCACAACTACTGAAGCCTGCACACCTAGTGCCTGTGCTCCGGAACAAGAGAAGCCACCGCAGTGAGAAGCCTGCGCACCGCAACAAAGAGTAGCCCCCGCTTGCCGCAACTAGAGAAAGCCCGCGCACAGCAACGAGGACCCAACACAGCCAAAAATAAATAAATAAATAAATTTATAAATAAAAATGTAAAAATATATATATTAAAAAAATACTCATAATTTTTCCCTAAAAATGTTTTAAATGTGCTTATTAGATACAGTATTAATGCTAGAGTGTCCATGAGCTATCGTTGGCCCTTTTCCTCTCCTCTATCTACAGTTCTCTCCTTGGGTAATGTTATCCACTCTCAAGGATTTAAATACATGCATAATTTATAATTCCAGCTCAGTCTTTTCTAACTTGAAACTCATACACTTAACCACATACTTGACCAAGATATCTAATAAGCATTTCAAACTCAGCATGTCCAAAAATAAATTCCTGATCTGCACTGCCACCCCTCCAACCAATGCAACCCAGTCTTCCCCATTTAAGCTGACATCAACTCCATTTTTCAAGTTGCTCAAGTCAAAACCTTTGGAACTGTTCTTGATTCCTATCCTTCTCTCACATCCCATGATTTGGTAATGAAATCCTATTGCTTCAATCTTCCAAATATATCTAGAAACTAACCAGATCTCACCATGTGTTCTGAGCTGCCACCATTTCTTGCCTAGATTACTGCAGGCTTCCTCACAGATCTTCCTGCTTCTACCCTAATACCCCTACAGTTTCGACTTTATACAGCTGCCAGAATGATCCTTTTAAAACTAAGTCAGAGGTCTCTCCTCTGTTCAAACCCTGCCATGGCTCCCCATCTCTCTTAGAGTTAAAACCAAAGCCCTTTCAATGATACAAGGCCCTTCATGATCTGACCTCACATGTGACCCTTCTGCCCTCCCCTCCTGTTATTCTTTCCACTGCTCATTCCTCCAGGCCCCTTAAGGTTCCTTGAAGTCACAAGACAACCACCAGAACCCCACTGAGGGCCTTTGCTTTTCCTGTTCTCTTAGCCTGGAAGGCATTTATCCCAAACATTCACTTGGTTAACTCCCTTACTTCCTTCAAGTCTTTGTTCAAAGATCACTTCTTAGTGAGGCCTACCCTGTCCACTCTACTTAATATAGCAGAAGGAAGGAAAGAAAGGAAGCAGGGAGGAAGAAATTCACCCTCAGTGAACTCATCTCACCTTACAAAGACTGTGGAAGAAAGTACTAGTACTAGAGGGAGTATATTCCCATGAGAAAATGGAACAGGAGATTAGCTGGAACCCTTCAAGACCCTAGTCATGTTCAGAGACTTGAAAAGAAGAACTCTATGTGCAAAGGACAAGGAAAAGAGTTCTGCTACCAAAAAGGACCTATACACAGAGACCCTATCTGAGTCACAAATATATTCCGGTATACACTAATGTAAGAGTCTCATGGGAAAAAAAAAAAACAACACACAATTTAAAGCATAGCAAACCATTTCCTTACCTACACATGGCAAAAGAGAAACAGCAAGGAAATATATCTCAATGCCAGGTACATGCAAATAAATTAAATAATTTCTGCTCCGTATACCTGTAACAGTTTGTCTCTTACCTGAGATGCTCAGCTTTAGAAACAAAAAACAATAAAAAAACTCATCATCACTTTGAAATCTGACTAGCCAACATCTAACTTCCTGAATTCATAATTTCAGTTTTCAAAAGGGACACCTAAAGCTCCAATCGGTTTAGCATAACATAAAGTGCCAAACAGAAAAACTTGTCATTTCAAGGACAAGTGAAAAATCAACAATTTATTCAAACATGTATTGAGTACCTAGTATTTGTCAGGCCTGTGATAGGAGCTGATATGGCCTTGAGTGTAGTGACTATAGTCAAAATGAGGTACAAATATCAAACACATGAGCATTTGCTTTTATTTTAAGCATATTTATCAATTATATTGATAATGAGTATACATTCTGGCACTGTACTAGATGCTCAGGGGTTATAAAGGTGAATAATAGATTATATTTATTGTTTCCTATGTACACCAGACACTGCATATTATCTCATTTATTAATCCAACAATTTTATGAGTTAAACATCCTTGTTTTAGAGATGATAAACTAAAGCTTAGAAAATTTAAGAGGCAAAACTAGCAAGTCTCAGAGCTGGGGTTTAATCTCAGGCACTTTAAACTCCAGAACTCATGTACTTAACTGTTATGCTAAACTGCTTCCCTCAAGTAGCTTCAAGTCTGGAGGGCAGAAAGATAAGCTTAGAAATAATGTTAATACATGTGGCCAGCGCCATCTCATTTAGTGCCCAAAAGTCTACCTGGCAAATAAAAATGGCAAATTAAGTACCTAGAGTAAAGAATTTACACATTTTATACTACAGAATTACTCCCTAAAGGACAAATTTAATTTTTTAAATTTTTTTTTTTAATTTTTATTTATTTATTTATTTTTGGCTGTGTTGGGTCTCTGTTTCTGTGCGAGGGCTTTCTCTAGTTGCAGCAAGCGGGGGCCACTCCTCATCGTGGTGCGCGGGCCTCTCACTATCGCGGCCTCTCTTGCTGCGGAGCACAGGCTCCAGACGCACAGGCTCAGCAGTTGTGGCTCATGAGCTTAGTTGCTCCGCGGCATGTGGGATCCTCCCAGACCAGGGCTCGAACCCGTGTCCCCTGCATCGGCAGGCAGACTCTCAACCACTGCACCACCAGGGAAGCCCCAAAATTTATTTATTTTTATTTATTTTTGGCTGTGTTGGGTCTTCAATACTGCATGCGGGCTATCTCTAGTTGCAGCGAGCGGAGGCTACTCTTCATTGAGGTGCGCGGGCTTCTCATTGCGGTGGCTTCTATTATTGTGGAGCACGGGCTCTAGGTGCGTGGGCTTCAGTAGTTGTGGCACATGGGCTCAGTAGTTGTGGCGCACGAGGTTAGCTGCTCCGTGGCATGTGGGATCTTCCCAGACCAAGGCTTGAACCCGTGTCCCCTGCACTGACAGGCGGATTCTTAACTGCTGCGCCACCAGGGAAGCCCAACAAATTTAATTTTAAAGAAATAAATGGCTTATAGTTGTATATGATTTACATAATGACAGCAATTTTACAAGAGAAATAAAATGAATGAAAATAATAGATAAAAGCAACTAAGTCCTTTCTACTCTAAAAAGGCCGATCTGCAATAACTTCAATTTAATTACTTCAGTAACAAGACCTCCAGTTCTGTCCAACTCATCTCTTCCTAACACATGGGAACAAAATCAGGTGACTTTAGCACAAAACTGAAAGCCACTTTAAGTATTTACCTAGAAACTTTCTTTCACAAATTCTAAATATTTATGTAGAAAAGGTTTCCTTCTGCCTCTAAGTAAAACTTCTTTTTACAAGTCAGCTACACAAAGCTTCCTAAGACAGATGGGCAGCCTGCAAGGCCTTCAAATCCTTTGTTTAAAAGGTGGCAAATTGGTCCTATTGACCAATAAAGCCAGCCAGGTTTCTGAGAAGCACTGACCCCAATAAAGCCATTATGTTTCTTCATCTTGCAAGACCAGAGCAGACAAAGAAGCCAAAGCTAAAAGAAGAGAAACCAAACGAAGATCAGACAAACATTAAAATCTGTATCATACAAATTTGTGACACAAACAGCCCCTACTTTTTTTAACACTGCTGTCACAATGTTAACCTACAAAAATGAAAAGACTGACCCCACTCTGTTTTTAAAATCTTAATCTATCACTCAACTAGGTAAAATCTCAGCAGTTGGTATAAAAACTGCTAACCTCCTTAAAAATATATACAAGGGTTTTCTTCCCATGTAAAACAGGGAGCAGACAGAAAAAAGTCATATTTGACCACTGAAGACATTCCTAAATAGTGGAAGTTTCTTCTTAAAAAAAGAAGTAGGTATGTATAGAAAACCCTGAAGAAGCTATCAAAATTCTGTTAGAACTAATAAACAAATTCAGTAAAGTTGTAGGATATGAAATCAATACACAAAAATCTGTTGCAATTCTGTATACTAATAACAAACTATCAGAGAAAGAAATAAATAAAACAATACCATTTACAACTGCATCAAAAAGAATAAATGCTTAGGAATAAATTTAACCAAGGAAGAGAAAGACTTGGATATCAAAAACTTCAAGACATTAATGAAAAAAAAATGGATGACACAAATAAATGGAAAAATATTCCACGCTCATGGATTGGAAGAATCAAGATTGTTAAAATGTGATTACTACCCAACGCAATCTACAAATTCAGTACACTGTCTATCAAAACTCCAATGATGGGCTTCCCTGGTGGCGCAGTGGTTGAGAATCTGCCTGCCAATGCAGGGGACACGGGTTCGAGCCCTGGTCTGGGAAGATCCCACATGCTGCGGAGCAACTAGGCCCGTGCGCCACAACTACTGAGCCTGCGCGTCTGGAGCCTGTGCTCCGCAACAAGAGAGACCGCGATAGTGAGAGGCTCACGCACCGCGATGAAGAGTGGTCCCCACTTGCCACAACTAGAGAAAGCCCTCGCACAGAAACGAAGACCCAACACAGCCATAAATAAATAAATTTTAAAAAAAAACAAAAAAAAAACAAATAAAAACTCCAATGACATTTTTCAAAGAAACAGAACAAATAATCCCAAAATTTGTAAGGAACCACAAAAATACCTCAATAGCAAAAGCAATCTTGAGAAAGAAGAACAAAGCTGGAGGCATCACACTCCCTGATTTCAAACTATATTACAAAGCTATAGTAATTAAAATAGTATGTGACTGGCACAAAAACAGACACATAGATCAATGAAACAGAGTAGATCATGCAGAAACAAACCCACACATAAATGGTCAATTAATTTACAACAAAGGAGCCAAGAACATACAATGGGGAAAGGACAGTCTCTTCAACAAATCATGTTAAGAAAACTGGACAGCCACATGCAAAAGAATGAAATTCAACCACTATCTTACACCATACACAAAAATTAACTCAAATGGATTAAAGACTTGAATGTTAGATCTGAAACCATAAAACTCCCAAAAGAAAATATAGGCAGTAAGCTCCTTGACATAGGTCTTGGCGATGATTTTTTGAATCTTACACCAACAGAAAAAGCAACAAAAATAAATAAGTGGGACTATATCATACTAAAAAGCTTCTGCACAGGAAAAGAAACCACCAAAAAAATGAAAAGGCAAGCTACTGAATGGGAGAATATACTTGCAAATCATGTATCTGGTAAGGGGTTAATAGCCAAAATATATAAAGAACTCTTACACCGGCAAAAAAAAAAAAAAAACCCAAACAACCCAATTTAAAAATGGGGAGAAGATCTGAATTGACATTTTCCCAAAGACACACAGATGGCCAGCAGGTACATGAAAAGATGCTCAACATCATTAATCATCAGGGAAACACAAACCAAAACCACAATGAGACATCACCTCACACCTGTCAGAATGGTTATCATCAAAAAGAACATAAATAACAAGTACTGGCAAGGATGTGAAGAAAAGGGAACCCTCGGGGATTCCCTGGTGGTCCAGTGGTAAGGACTGCACACTCTCACTGCCAAAGGTCTGGGTTCAATTGCTGGTCGGGGAACTAAAATCCCATAAGCCACATGGCAGGGCCGAAAATAAAAGAGAACCCACGTGCACTGCTGGTAGGAATTTAAATTGGTACAGGTACTATGGAAAAGAGTATGAAGGCTCCTCAAAAAAGTAAAAATAGAACTACAATATGATACAGCAATTCCACTTCTGGGTGTTTATCTGAAGAAAATGAAAACACTAACTTGAAAAGATATATGCACCCCAATATTAATTGCAGCATTGTTTACAATAGCCAACATATGGAAACAACCAAAGTGTCCATCAATGGATAAATGGATAAAGAAATTGTGAGATATATATATACATAATGGGATATTATTCATCCATAAAAAAAGAATGAAATCCTGCCATTTATGACAACATGGATGGACCTCGAGGGCATTATGCTAAGTGAAATACGTCAGACAGAGAAAGGCAAATACCGTATGATCTCTTTTATATGCGGAATCTAAAAACTATACATATATATATATGTATAGTTATATATATATATATAAAACCAAGTTCATAGAAACAGAGAACAGATTGGTGGTTGCCAGAGGTGGGAGGTGGAGATACAGAAATTGATGAAGGGAGTCCAAAGGTAAAAAGAAAAAATAAAACTGAAAACAACAACAAAAAAATTTAAAAAAAAAGAAGCACTGGGTAAGGGGGCTCTTTAAGCTTCTCACAAGGCATCCCTCTCAAGACAACAGCATCGCCTCCAAAGTGCCAGGATGTCCCTCCATTAAAGCCCACATCAAGGGAGTTTGAGATCAAACAAACAAACAAACAACAGCAACCAAAAAAGAGCAACAAAAAAAAAGAAGTAGGAATAACTAGATGAGTGAAAAAAGCATTTTCATGAGCTTAGAGAGTAATTTATAAGACCAATTTTCAGAACTTTTTTTTGGAATGTTAAATAATAATTCTAGTATCAATGATCTGAGGTAAAAGAAATTAAACAACCTACTGAATGGGAGAAAATATTTGCAAATGGTATGACTGATAAGGGGTTAATATCCAAAATATACAAACAGCTCATACTACCCAATATCAAATAGACCCGAAGAACCCAATTAAAAAATGGGCAGAAGCTCTGAACTGACATTTTTCCAAAGAAGACATATTGATAGCCAAAAGGCACATGGAAAGATGCTTAACATCACTAATCATCAGGGAAATGCAAATCAAAACCACAATGAAATATCACCTCACACCTGTCAGACAGGCTATCATCAAAAAGACAAGAAATAACAAGAATGTAGAGAAAAGGGAATCCTTGTGCACTGTTGGTGGGAATGTAAACTGATGCAGCCACTGTGGAAAACAGTATGGAGGTTCCTCAAAAAATTAAAAATAGGACTACTATATGATCCAGCAATTCCACTTGAGTATATAGTTGAAAAAAAAGAAAACACTAATTCAGAAAGATACATGGACTCCAATGTTCATAGCAGCATTATTTACAATAGGCAAGATATGGAAGCAACCTAAGTGTCCATCAACAGATGAATGGATAAAGAAGATGTCACACACACACACACACACACACACACACACACACACACACACACACACTATGGAATATTACTCAGCTGTAAGAAAGAATGAAATCCTGCCGTTTGCAACAACAATATAGATGGACCTAGAGAGTATTATGTTTAGTGAAATAAGTCAGAGAAAGACAATCTATGTTATCTCATATGTGGAAATCTAAAAACTAAAACAAACAAATATATATAGCAAAACAGAAAGAGACAGATACAGAGAACTAACTAGCAGTTACCAGTGGGGAGAGGGAAGAGGGAGGGACAAGTTAGGGGTATGGGATTAAGAGATACAAGCTACTATGTATAAAATAGATAAACAACAAAGATATAGTGTACAGCACAGGGAAGTACAGCCATTATTTAAATGGAGTATAATCTATAAAAATATTGAATCACTATGTTGTATACCTGAAATTAATATTATAAATCAACTATAATTCAATAAAGAAAGCTAATCTTAAAATATAAAAGGGTTCCTTATGTTCTCTCTTGATCTACATTCTAAATGATTTCAAGAGATCTCTAAGAAATAAGAAACATGCAAATGTCTTTTACAAACAAATTTTTTTAAGTTTACTAATCATATGCTCTCTAAATCAAAAATAAAATTTCTTTTATGAAAATGAAGGGTACTCTTTAATGATCAAAAGAGATTCATAATTCAGACATGCTTAGAGTATCATATGTACTTTTAAGCATAATGAACTGTAGTGGTTACTTTATTCAAATCTGACATTATTTAATTTGTTTCACAGTTTATTTTTCAAGAGAATTTGAGTATACACAAACTTTTCCTTGAGTGTCTATTCTTTATTGATTACATCCACAACAACAAGGAAAGAAAACAAGGGCAACCCACTGCAACTCCAGATTGGCTACCAAAACTAAGAATATGAGAGAGTCTAATGGAAACAAGGCAGGAACTGTTGGAGCCCATGAATATTTCAGAACAATAATGAAAAAGGGTGCCAGATGGGTTCGCTTGCAGCTGGCTAACAACTAAATTTCTGACCAAAGCCAAATGCTTCCTTACATAATCTATCAAGCACTTTTCAGTTCCCTTCTACTACCACCCTTTTCATTCTTTCTTTTTTTCATTTTCCTTTTTCTTTTCTTTTTTAAAGAGTAATACCACCATCATTTCTCTTTCAAAGTGGGACTGTTTCTTATTTTTAATTTTTAAAGAAAAGAAAAGAACACCTGTGTGCCCTGTACTGCTGAGGCCGAAGCATGAGTCTAGCTAGGTGTTACTGCTGAAGCAAAAATGGACAAAGGAAGTGCTATAAAAGCCTAACCACTCTTTCGTAAACAAAGTAGTTTAAAATAAACACTAATTGCCAAGGGTTATCAAACACGTAAGTACAAATCACTCTGCTTAGCTGACAGAGGGGAAGGCTCATCCTTCCCAGAGCACACTGGTCCCCGCCTACCTCTCCAGACTCATCTTCCAACACTGTACCCTATATTCCAGAGACAAAAGCAGCTGAGTTCACTCAAGTTCTTTTAACAATAAAAATTAAAATTACAAATAACATGTAAGCGCCTACTATGTGCCAGGCACTGTTCTAAGCATTTGATCAGCAAATCCCACGAGGAGTCAGAGTACTATTATCATTAGGTAAAGGGAATTTAAGTAACTTGCCCAAAGCAGTCTGCTTCAGAGCCTACACTCAAACTCTACTACTGCCTCTCTAAAAGAGCAGATCGGTTTTATTTCTTTCAAATACAGATCGCTTCAAATCCTGCCCACTACTACAGCTTTGACATACTCTATTTAAAATCACTGCTGAAGGTTTTAAGTCCTAAATCAGAGATTTAAAAGCTTTAATATTGCCAAAATCATCGTGGTAGCCAGCCCGCAAGATGGCTCAATGACCCCTGCCTCCTGACATCCACAGCCCTGAGGAGCTCCCTCTCACAGTGAAACAGGGTTGCACTGTGGGTCGAACAGCATAAGGCAGAAACGATGGTATGCCACTTCTGAGATAAGGTTATAAAAAAACCACAGATTCCATCTTGGGCCCCTCTCTCCATCTGTTTGTCTGTGTCTGTCTGTCTGTCTCTCTCATCATTTGCTCTGAAGGAAGCCAGCAGCCACGTAATTAGGACAAAGAGGCAGCCTACAGAGAGGCCCAAGTGGTGAGAAACAGAGCCCTGCTAACAGCCACACAAATGAGTGTAGAAGCAGATTCTTCAGCCACAGCTGGGCAGGGCCCTGGGGTGACTGCATTCCCTGCCAAGAGCTTGACTGCAACCTTATAAGAGAGAGACTCTGAGCCAGAAGCACCCAGCTAAGCTGCTCCTGGATTCCTGACCCTCAGAAAGTATGCAAGATAATACACACTTCTGTTCAGCACTAAATTTTAGGATAATTTGTTCCTTAGCAATAGTAAACTAATACAAGCAAGTGGCCCTATTGACAGCTTACTTATAACAAGATGTTAAAAGAAAGAGCCTTTTATTTTACAGCTCAGAGAATACAGACAATATTTCATAATAACTATAAGTGAAGCATAATCTTTAAAAATTGTGATTCACTATGTTGTACACCTGAAAGTTATACAATATTGTAAATCAACTATATCTCAATAAGAAAAGTAGAAAAAGACCAGCAAAAAAAAAATCTAAATTTCTAAACTAGAATAACATTGATGCTTTTAATAATTAGTTACATCTTGGGAATTCCCTGGTGGTCCAGTGGTTAAGACTCTGCACTTCCACTGCAGGGGGCGTGGGTTCAATCCCTGGTTGGGAAACTAAGATCCCCCATGCCACGTGTCACGGCCCAAAAAAAAATTAGTCACATCTTTAAAATCTATGTCAATTTAACTTTCAAAATGTTAAAAGCACACACAAGATTTACTTCTTGACTTAATTACTGCATTTGGTTAATGAAACATTTCATATTGTTTATTCATTACATAAATTGTTTGTACCTGGGACCTGAAGATTAAATAGAAAACCAAAACTCATTTCATTAAAGTGTACATAAAAGAGTACTTATTATCTTTAGAGAAACATTCTAAAAGATTATGGTTGAAATGACAAAATCTGGCATTTGTTTCAAAATAATTCTGTAGTGGTAGGTAGGAGTAAGGAGGGAGGAGGGTGAAGATAAAATAATATGGCAGTAAGCTGATAATTAGTTAATGGGCACATATGGATCCATTATACTATTCTTTTTCATGTATGTTTCAAACTTTCCATACTAATGAGGGTTTTTTTGGTTGTTTTTGGGGGGTTTTTCTAAGCAGACAAAACAAAACATACTCTACACTGGCTAACTTCCTACTTTTTTTTTAACAAATTTACTGAATTTATTTACTTTTGGCTGTGTTGGGTCTTCGTTGCTGCACACAGGCTTCCTCTAGTTGTGGCGAGCGGGGGCTACTCTTGGTTGTGGTGCGCGGGCTTCTCATTGCGGTGGCTTCTCTTGTTGTGAGCATGGGCTCTGGGCGTGCAGGCTCCAGTAGTTGTGGTACGTGGGCTCAGTAGTTGTGGCTCGCAGACTCTAGAGCACAGGCTCAGTGGTTGTGGTGCACAGGTTTAGTTGCTCTGCGGCATGTGGGAACCTCCTGGACCAGGGCTCGAACCCCTGTCCCCTTCATTGTCAGGTGGATTCTTAACCACTGCGCCACCAGGGAAGTCGCTAATTTCCTACTTAACTACCATAATCCATCAAAACTTCCACTTAATATACCAAGACTCCATGAAATCCAGGTGATGTCACATAATTTATAGAAATGTATCTTACGAAAGAAAAAGGTTAATTAAACCAAAACATGTGTTCTGTACTTCTTTAGATAATAAAGTTTGTTTGTTTGTTTTGGCCATGTGGCGTGGCTTATGGGATCTTAGTTCCCCAAACAGGGATTGAACCCAGGCCCTCGGCAGTGAAAGCACCGAGTCCTAGCCACTGGACAACCAGGGAATTCCCGATACTAAAGTTTTTTAAAAATTTTTTTGAATTTATTTTATTTATTTGTTTATTTATTTTGGCTGCATCGGGTCTTAGCTGCGGCACATGGGCTCTTCGCTGTGGCACACAGGCTTCTCACTAGTTGTGGCACTGGGCTCCAGAGCGCCTGGGCTCTGTAGTTGTGGTTCGCAGGCTCCAGAGCACTCAGGCTCAGTAGTTGCGGTGCACAGGCTCAGTTGCCCCGCGGCATGTGGGATCTTAGTTCCCCGACCAGGGATCGAACCCAGGCCCCCTGCATTAGAAAGCAGATTCTTAACCACTGGATCACCAGGGAAGTCCCAATAAAGGTTTTTTTTAAAGTAAAATTTTCGTTAATCCAGCATGTGCAGTTACACTTGTGGATGATTTTCACCTATCTATTAAAAGAAAAGGTTATATCTATTGAGTCCTTTTACATTTATGCTGTTGAGCCCTTTTGACTGACATATATATGTCTTGCTTATGTGGGTGTCTTTGGTCAATTAGAGGTATACCTCAGAGATACTGTGGGTTCAGCTGCAGACCACCAGCAATGAAGCTAATACTGCAATAAAGTGAGTCACGTGAATTTTTTGGTTTTACAGCGTATATAAAAGTTATACCTACACTATACACTATACCGTAGTCTATTAAGTGTGCAATAGCACTATGCCTAAAAAAAAAAAATGTACGTACCTTAATTTAAAAATACCTTATTGCTGGGCTTCCCTGGTGGCGCAGTGGTTGAGAATCTGCCTGCCACTGCAGGGGACACGGGTTCGAGCCATGGTCTGGGAAGATCCCACATGCCGTGGAGCAACTAGGCCCGTGAGCCACAACTACTGAGCCTGCGCGTCTGGAGCTTGTGCTCCGCAACAAGAGAGGCCGCGACAGTGAGAGGCCCGCGCACCGCGATGAAGAGTGGCCCCCACTTGCCGCAACTAGAGAAAGCCCTTGCACAGAAACGAAGACCCAACACAGCCAAACATAAATAAATAAATAAATAAATAAATTTATTTTAAAAAAAAAAACCTTATTGCTAAAAAAAATGCTTACCCATCATCTGAGCCTTCAGTGAGTTGTAATCTTTTTACTGGTGGAGGTTCTTGGCTCAAGGTTGATGGCTGCTGACTGATCAGGTGGTGGATGGTGAAGGGTGGGGTGGCTGTGGCAGTTTCTTTCTTTTTTTTTTTTTTTGACCTCACCATTCGGCTTGTGGAATCTCGATACCAACCAGGTATCGAGCCCACGCCCTTGGCAATGAAAGCACAGAGTCTTCACCACTGGACTGCCGGGGAATCCCCTGTGGCAATTTCTTAAAATAAGACAACAATGAAGTTTGCCACATCGATTGACTCTTCCTTTCATGAACGACTTCTCTGTAGCATGCAATTCTATTTGATAGCATTTTACCCGCGGTGGGAATACTTTCAAAATTGGAGTCAATTCTCTCAAACCCTGCTGCTGCTTTATCAACTCAATTTATGTAATATTCTAACTCTTTGCTGTCATTTCAACAATCTTCACAGCATCTTCACCAGGAGTAGATTCCATCTCCAGAAACCACTTTCTTCGCTCATCCATAAGAAGGAACTCCTCATCCATTCAAGTTTTATCGTGAGATTGCAGAAATTCAGTCACATCTTCAATCCTCTACATTTACAACTTGGCTAACTGTTGTAAAAGGCCTAGCTTTCTTCCTGTCTCGGTTTTCGACATGCCTCACTAACTAAGCTTAATCATTTCTAGCTTTTGACTTAAAGCAAGAGACATGCGACTCTTCCTTTCACTTGAACACTCAGAGGCCACTGTAGGGTTATTAATTGGCCTAATTTCAATATTGCTGTGTCTCAGGAAACAGGGAGGCCCGAAGAGAGGGAGATGGGGGAACAGTAGATCAGTGCAGCAATCAGAATACACACACAGGAGGCGGAGTCAAGATGGAGGTGTGGGAAGACGTGGAGTTAGTGTCTCCCCACAACTAGGGCGCCTGCTGGCCGCTGGTGGGGAACTCTGACGCCCAAGGAGACGGGAGGAACCCCAAAGTGAACTGGTAGGTCGCAGGGGGACTGAGGGGGGAGGAGAAGTGGAGGCCAGACAGGATGGGCACCCCTGAGGCCGGGGAGATCAGGAGAGGCAGGCGGGAGGGGCCCTACCAGACCGGAAGAGGAGAGGAGAGGAGGGCATGTGCCTTGCCCACTCGAGCCCAGGAAGCCTGCTGGGCTCCCAGGTGAGGTCCCCTGCCCTCTGAGACCAGGGGTGGGGGGCACGCCTGGGACCCTTCTGTTCCTTGAGCCTAAGCCCCACCCCCACGGCCCCCAGGGCCTTTTCCTGCCCTGTGGGTCCTAAGCACAGGCCCCACCCACCGCCCAAACCTCGCCCTTGCTTAGGCCCCACCCTCCACAGCCAAGGCCTTTTCCCCACCTTTTTTTTTGTTTCTTTCCTTTTCCCTCCTCCTCTTTTTTACTATTGTGTTACTGATGTACCTTCCAATTGTTGATCTATATTTTTATATTCTTTCTAACATATCTGTTACTTTCCTAGTCTAATTTTATTTTTTACTTTGTTATTGTGTGCTTTTTTTTTTTTTCTGACCCACACAGCTTGCGGGATCTTGGTTCACGAGCCAGGGGTTGGGCCAAAGCTCCTGCGGTGGGAGCTCCAAAGCACTGGACTAACAGAGAACCTCAGGGAATATTCAACAGAGTGAGGTCTCAGGGAGTTCCTCATATCAGCAGCAAAACCCAGCTCTACCCAACAGCCTACAAACTCCAGTGTTGGAAGCCTCAGGCCAAACAACCAGTAAGGCAGGAACAAAATTCCACTCATGAAAAAAAAAAAAGAGAGCAAAAAAATATGTCACAGATGAAGGAACAAGGTAAAAACATACAAGACCAAATAAATGAAGAGGAAATAGGCAATCTACCTGAAAAAGAATTCAGAGTAATGATAGTAAAGATGATCCAGAATCTCAGACATAGAATGGAGGCACGGATTGAGAAAATACAAGAAATGTTTAACAAAGATCTAGAAGAACAAAAGAACAAACAAACAGAGATGAACAACACAATAACTGAAATGAAAAATACACTAGAAGGAATCAATTAACAGAATAACTGAGGCAGAAGAATGAATAAGTGAGCTGGAAAACAAAATGGTGGAAATAACTGCTGAAAAGCAGAATAAAGAAAAAAGAATGAAAGGAATTGAAGACAACAATCTCAGAGACCTCTGGGACAACACTAAATGCATCAACATTCGAATTATAGGGATCTCAGAAGAAGAAGAGAAAAAGAAAGGGTCTGAGAAAATATTTTCAGAGATTACAGTCAAAAACTTCTCTACCATGGGAAAGGAAATAGTCAATCAAGTCCAGGAAGCACAGAGAGTCCCATACAGGATAAACCCTAGGAAAAACATACCAAGACACATATTAATCAAACTAACAAAAATTAAATTCAAAGAAAAACTATTAAAAGCAGCAAGGGAAAAACAAAAAATAACATAGAAAGGAATCCCCATAAGGTTATCAGCTGATTTTTCAGAGGAAACGCTGCAGCCCAGAAGGGAGTGGCAGGATATACTTAAAGTGATGAAACAGTGAAACCTACAACCAATATTACTCTACCCAGCAAGGATCTCATTCAGATTCGATGGAGAACTCAAAAGCTTTTCAGACAAGCAAAAGCTAAGAGAACTCAGCACCACCAAACCAGCTTTACAACAAATGCTAAAGAAACTTCTCTAGGTGGGAAACACAACTGAAGAAAAAGACCCACAAAAACAAACCCAAAACAATTAAGAAAATGGTCATAGGAACATACATATTGATAATAACCTTGAATGTAAATGGATTAAATGCCCCAACCAAAAGACACAGACTGGCTGAATGGATACAAAAACAAGACCCATATATATGCTGTCTACAAGAGACCCACTTCAGACCTAGGGACACATACAGACTGAAAGTGAAGAGATGGAAAAAGATATTCCATGCAAATGAAAATAAAAAGAAAGCTGGAGTAGCAATACTCATATCAGATGAAATAGACTTTAAAATAAAGACTGTTACAAGAGATAAGGAGGGACACTACATAATGATCAAAGGATCAATCCAAGAAGAAGATATAACAATTATAAATGATTACGCACCCAACACAAGAGCACAATACATAAGGCAAATACTAACAACCATGAAAGGAGAGGTCAACATTAACACAATAACAGTAGAGGACTTTAACACGCCACTTACACTGATGTACAGATCATCCAAACAGAAAATAAATACAACCTCTAAATGACACAATAGATCAGATAGATTTAATTGATATTTATAGAACATTCCACCCAAAAGTGGCAGAATACACTTTCTTCTCAAGTGCACACGGAACATTCTCCAGGACAGATCACATCTTGGGTCACAAATCAAGCCTCGGAAAACTGAAATCGTAACAAGCATCTTTTCTGAACACAACGCTATGAGACTGGAAATCAATTATAGGAAAAAAAGTGTAAAAAAACACAAATACATGCAGGCTAAACACTGTGCTACTAAATAACCAAGAGATCACTGAAGAAATCAAAGAAGAAATAAAAAAATACATAGAAACAAATGATAATGAAAACACAACAATGCAAAACCTATGGGACACAACAAAAGCAGTTCTAAGAGGGAAGTTTATAGCAATTCAATCTCACCTCAAGAAACAAGAAAAATCTCAAATAAACTATCTAATACTACACTTAAAACAACTAGAAAAAGAACAACAAGAAAACCCAAAGTCAGTAGAAGGAAAGAAATCATAAAGATCAGAGCAGAAATAAATGAAACAGAAACGAAGAAAACAATAGCAAAGATCAATATAACAAAAAGCTGGTTCTTTGAAAAGATAAACAAAACTGATAAACCCTTAGCCAGACTCATCAAGAAAAAAAGGGAGAGGATGCAAATCAATAAAATTAGAAATGAAAAAGGAGAAATCACAACTGACACTGCAGAAATACAAAGGATTATAAGAGACTACTACAAACAACTATATGCCAATGAAACGGACAACCACGAAGAAATGGACAAATTCTTGGAAAGGTGCAATTTTCCAAGACTAAACCAGGAAGAATCAGAAAATATAAACAGACCTATCACAAGTAATGAAATTGAAACCATAATTAAAAATCTTCCAACAAACAAAAGTCCAGGACCAGATGGCTTCACAGGCGAATTCTATCCAACATTTAGAGAAAAGCTAACACCAATCCTTCTCAAACCCTTCCAAAAAATTGCAGAGGAAGGAAAACACCCAAATTCATACTACGAAGCCACCATCATCACCCTGATACCAAAACCAGACAGATATCACAAAAAAAGGAAATTAAAGACCAATATCACTGATGAACATAGATGCAAAAATCCTGAACAAAACACTAGCAAACAGAATCCAACAGCACATTAAAAGAATCATACATCATGATCAAGTGGGATTTATCCCAGGGATGCAAGGATTCTTCAATATATGCTAATCAATCAATGTGATACACCATATTAACAAATTAAGGGAAAAAAACCATATGATCATCGCAATAGATGCAGAAAAAGCTTTTGACAAAATTCAACACCCTTTTATGATAAAAACTCTCCAGAAAATGGGCACAGACGGAACCTATCTCAACATAATAAAAGCCATATATGACAAACCCACAGCAAGCATCACACTAAATGGTGAAAAACTGAAAGCTTTTCCACTAAGATCAGGAACAGGACAAGGATGTCCACTCTCGCCACTCTTTTTTTTGTTTGTTTTTTAAATTACACTATACTAGGTGTGCTTTATTTATTTATTTATTTATTTATGGCTGTGTTGGATCTTCGTTTCTGTGCGAGGGATTTCTCTAGTTGTGGCAAGCGGGGGCCACTCTTCATCGCGGTGCGTGGGCCTCTCACTATCGCGGCCTCTCTTGTTGCGGAGCACAGGCTCCAGACGCGCACGCTCAGTTGTGGCTCACGGGCCCATTTGCTCCACAGCATGTGGGATCTTCCCAGACCAGGGCTCGAACCCGTGTCTCCTGCATTGGCAGGCAGATTCTCAACCACTGCGCCACCAGGGAAGCCCTCGCCACTCTTATTCAACATAGTTTAGGAAGTCCCAGTCACAGCAATCAGAAAAGAAAAAGAAATAAATTACAAATTGGAAAAGAAGAAGTAAAACTGTTACTGCTTGCCGATGACATGACACTATACACAGAAAATCCTAAAGATCCCACCAGAAAACTACTAGAACTAATCAATGAATTTGGTAAGGTTGCAGGATATAAAATTAATACACAGAAATCTCTGGCATTCCTATACACAAACAATGAAAAATCAGAAAGAGAAATTAAGGAAACACTTCTATTTACCACTGCAACAAAAAGAATAAAATACCTAGGAATAAACCTGCCTAAGGAGGCGGAAGACTTGTACTCAGAAAACTATAAAACACTGATGAAAGAAATCAAAGATGACATAAACAGATGGAAAAATATACAATGTTCTTGGACTGGAAGAATCAATATTGTGAAAATGACTATACTACCCAAAGCAATCTACAGATTCAATGCAATCCCTATCAAACTACCAATGGCATTCTTCACAGAATTAAGACAAAAAAATTTACAATTCATATGGAAACACAAAAGACCCCAAAGAGCCAAAGCAGTCTTGAGAAAGAAAAACAGAGTTGGAGGAATCAGGCTCCCTGACTTCAAACTATACCACAAAGCTACAGTAATCAAGACAGTATGGTACTGGCACAAAAATAGAAATATAGATCAATGGTACAGGATAGAATGCCCAGAGATAAACCCATGCACATATGGGCACCTAATTTATGACAAAGGAGGCAAGAACATACAGTGGAGAAAAGACAGCCTCTTCAATAAGTGGTGCTGGGAAAACTGGACAGCTACATGTAAAGGAATGAAATTAGAACACTACCTAACACCATACACAAAAATAAACTCAAAATGGATTAAAGACTTAAATTTAAGACCAGACACTATAAAACTCTTAGAGGAAAACATAGGAAAAACACTCTTTGACATAAACCACAGCAAGATCCTTTTTGACCCACCTCCTAGAGTAACAGAAATAAAAACAAAAATAAACAAATGGGACTTAATAAAACTTAAAAGCTTTTGCACAGCAAAGGAAACCATAAAAAAGACAACCCTCAGAATAGGAGAAAATATTTGCAGATGAAACAACAGACAAAGGATTAATCTCCAAAATATAAAAACAGCTCATGGAGCTCAATATCAAAAAAACAAACAATCCAGTTTAAAAATGGGCAGAAGACCTAACTAGACATTTCACCGAAGAAGACATACAGATGGCCAAGAGGCACATGAAAAGATGCTCAACATCACTAACTATTAGAGAAATGCAAATCAAAACTACAATGAGATGTCACCTCATGCCGGTCAGAATGGCCATTATCAAAAAATCTAGAAACAATAAATGCTGGAATCGGTGTGGTGAAAAGGGAACCCTCCTGCAGTGTTGGTGGGAATGTAAATTAATAGAGCCACCATGGAGAACAGTATGGCGGTTCCTTAAAAAACTAAAAATAGAGCTACCATATGACCCAGTAATCCCACTACTGGGCATATACCCTGAGAAAACCATAATTCAAAAAGAGACGTGTACCACAATGCTCACTGCAGCACTATTTACAATAGCCAGGACATGGAACCAACCTAAATGTCCATCAACAGATGACTGGATAAAGAAGATGTGTCACATATATACAATGGAATATTACTCAGCCATAAAAAGAAACAAAATTGAGTTATTTGTAGTGAGGTGGATGGACCCAGAGTCTGTCATACAGAGTGAAGTAAGTCAGAAAGAGAAAATCAAATACCGTATGCTAACGCATATATATGGAATCTAAAAAAAAAAAAAAAATGGTACTGATGAGCCTAGTTGCAGGGCAGGAATAAAGAGGGAGACATAGAGAATGGACTTGAGGACTTGGGGTGGGAGGGGGAAGCTGGGGCGAAGTGAGAGTAGCATGGACATATATACACTACCGAATGTAAAATAGTTGGCTGGTGGGAAGCAGCATCTTGGTGCTTTGCGATGACCTAGAGGGGTGGGACAGGGAGGATGGGAGGGAGGCTCAAGAGGGAGGGGATACGGGGACATGTGTATGCATATGGCTGATTCGCTTTGTTGTGCAACTGAAACTAACACAGTATTGTGAAGAATTATACTCCAATAAAGATCTATTAAAAATTAAAAAAAGAATACACGCATATATTAAGTTCTATCTTATATGGGCTTGGTTCGTGGTGCCCCAAAACAATTACAATAGTAACATCAAAGATCACTTAACACACATCACCATAACAAATGTTACAGTAATAATGAAAAAGTCTGAAATATTTCGAGAATTACCAAATGGGACAAAGAGACACAAAGTGAGCAAATGCTATTGTAAAAATGGCACCAACAGACTTGCTGGACACAAGGTAAAAATGCAATAAAGTGAAGAGCAATAAAGCAAAGCTCAATAAAACAAGGTATGTCCGTATGTGTAGATAATCTATTCCTAAAACAGATGGGCAACCAACAAAATCGGTAATTCTCATGCGTACAACAGCCCAAAGTTGGTCTTGCTTTCATTCAGAATGCGATTTAAGTTTAATGAGTTTATTATCGTTCTTTTTAAGTATAAGCGCTCTGCTTTCCAATAGATTAAAGGGGTGGGCTCTTTTACCCATGAGAATAGTTAAGTTCTTCTGTAGGGAAGGGGGCCTGAATTTGGAGAAGAACCTTCCTCTGGTTCTAATTCTACAAAAGCAATGCAAACTTTGGCAAGTCATTTAACATCTCTGAACACAACTGCCAACTGCAAACTAGGGTTTGTATCTGACCTGCTATAAGCAATAAAAAATACAATTTGAGCAATACCTTTATCATTAACATTACTAAATAAAGTGAGGTAAAAGGGCAATAACACGGGTAAGATAAATACATCAAAGTTCAAAAGTAAAACTATACTCTGAAATTAATAAGAAATATGTCACGGAACACAGTATATCTCTAGAAGTATACACAAGAAAGTGATAACTATGGTTGTGTCTGGGGAAAGGAATTGGACAGCTGAAGAAAGGGGACATATTGTTTAACATAATCTTTTTGTATCTTCTGAAAATGATTCTACGTAAATGTATTATGTATTTAAAAATAATGGATAAGATTAGCTGTCATTTAAAAAAAAAAGGATGCAATCCTAGGAATTATCTTTTAATGTCTAAAGGAAAATTCCAGCAACATCTTAAATCTCGCCAGTGTCTGAGGTTTAATCCACCCAATTATGTTAAAGAGGGTAGTAGCTGATGTTTATTGAGCAATTATATCTCACCAGCCTCTACAGTACCCACTATACAAGCATTTTCAGCCAATTGGTATGCATAGTTCTATAGCAGTACCACAGGACCTGAACGTTCTAGGTGGGAATGCCTAGAACCCAGTACAAGCACTTGCAGACATTCAGCACTGGTCGGGTAGTTGTTTGCTGTACAAACTCCAAAGAGTTTATGCAGCATATGGTTCACTGCCTCACAGCTGAAGAATACAGATGCATTCTAAATGCTCTACTAAAGCCTACCACAAAAACTGTGCATTTTAACTACAAACTGAAGCATTGCAGGATAAAGGTAAATTACTTACTAATTAATGCCCAACAAATTACCTTAACTCAAAAATAAGTCTCTCAGCTTGTGTCCTGGGCAGTTTCTATATTTTTCTTAATTATAGTATTTTTATACTTCATGTTTAAAAACACAGTTTTAAATTAACATACACACATTCTTGGCTCCCTTAAAAGAGAAAGAAAAGGAGGGAGGGAGGGAGAGAAAAGGAGGAGAAAAGAATGCATGAGTTATGTCTATAAATAGAAGTGTGACATAATATCAAGATCATGGAATTCTGGGTCTGAAGGCTTGAATTCAAGTTCTAGCTCCACTACCTGCTCACACACACATCCTTTAACATAGTTAATCACTACTATTATAATAAAATGTGGACAAAGTGGTTTTGGTCCACCCTGCTATAAAGGAAAATAATGTCATACCAGCACCATCACTACCACAAATTCAAAACTAAACTCACCTACATCCTCTGAAATTTATTTCCTCCTGTGTTCCTGCTATGAATGACATTCTGATATCCTTGTTGCCTGGGCCCAAAGTCGAGTCATGTGCACCTCACCTCCCCTTTAACCTCACATACACTAAGGGTGCCAAGTTCAATTCATCCTATGTCTACCCTATCTCCTACATCCATCCTTGCTTCTTTGTTCCCACTGCCACTATCCTAATTCAGGCCTTTCCCCTCTAGTCTGTTCTGGAGAACAATCTCCTAATTGGCTCCCCACTTCTAGTCTCTTCCCAGTTTAATTCTATTCTACACCCCTCATCCAGGAGCATGCCATTCCCTTGTTAAAAACCTTTGAGGGGCTCTTTTCTGTCTTCACAGTCTAGCATTCAGCAAGGATGCTTTCCAGCAGCCACTCCCCCACTCTTCCATTGTGAAGCAGCCCTGTAGTTTTCATCCCAAACTGGTCTCTAAACAGTCAGTTTAACCCCATTTTCCTTGGCCATGCTAATGGTTCAAGGATGGCCTTAGGGAAGTGTGACCTAAAGTGGACTGGTCATAGCAAAGACCCAGAATGGGGAGTGGAGGAGGAAAAGTTAAATCTCCTCTAGTGAAGATGTGATATGCAAATGTGAAGCCAAATGGGGACGGACGGAGCATAAAGAACTGCAGTGAAGTGGGGCGAGAGCTCTGTTTAAACTATACCTGACCACCTCCAGCCAAAAAAACTGTTACGTGAACCAGCCAAATTCCTTCATTTCTTAGGTCCTGTTTGACCTACAGTCACAAGCATTCTGATAGAAAAATCTTCTAAAAGCTAGAAACAACTCATTTCCACTCCATGAAATGCTTAAAGGAGTCTAGTCTATGTACCTCTTTGAAGTGTGTAAGCTATACATTCAGTTCTACAAACAAACAGTGGGAACAGAGATCTGGGCATAAATAAACCCCCTCTTCCCCATGGTTTGCCCCTCTACCTTCTTTTGTCAATGTGCTAATATTCTCAAAAATTTTTTTAAAGAACCACTGCTAGTCTCAGAGTTTAGAGCAACTAAAATTCACCTCAATTCAGCCCTCCTAAAAAACAACTCAACAGAAACAAAAATGCAAATACTACTCTCCAGATAAGAACTAACAGTCCTCTCTCCCTACCTCTCTGTCCTTAAAAAAATTTCTTTTGGAGGAAGCATTTTGCCTCATTTACTCAAAATTTTTAGAATGCCTGGTCATTACTAACAAAATTCATATTCATGGCAGGAAATTGACAGGTTTAAAGAAAATGAGAGAAGCACATCTGTCCTTGTAAAGTTTTTCCAATTACAATGACAAACATGCCTTCTTTGGTATCTTAAGGTCTCTGGTTGGTTGGTTAAACACATTAAACATATGACTAAGTGTCTTTTAGGAGGAAAGTAATTTACAGAAAGGATCTAAAAGAACCAACAGCCAAAACATTGCAAGACAATCAAAAGATTGTCCCTGTTCTTATTATTCTGCTACATGAAAAGGGAAACTGCAGGCCCTGCTCTCTGAATTCTCTGAGGCCAGTGCCAGCACTGCTCCTGAAATGTTTACACAGCCCCTACGTGGGAGACAGGAAGGGAGCTGTGAGGGACAAGTGTCAGGTCTGCTGCTGCTTCTAGACTCAGCAACCTGAGGGGAGACAACCAGATTTTCCATCAGAGGTTTCTTATGCCATCTAAACGTATTTCCATTCTGCTATGTGACTACGAATAAATTGGATTCCCAGTAAGACGGAGATGAAGAGTTTATCTCAGTTGTCACTGAACTGCCTCTTTTGCTTACCAGCTTCTCTTTCCTCTGTCTTCGCATCTCATTTGTCCACCAGTGCTTTCCTCTTTCTTTTCCATAATGAAAAATTTTTTTAATATATTATTTTAGTGTTAAACTCCTGAGATTCAAAGCTACTCTTTCTTTTTCCATTTCATTTTAATTACTGATCTTACAGAGGATTTTGGTTTTTAAAAAATTGTGTTTTGGGGCTTCCCTGGTGGCGAAGTGGTTGAGAGTCTGCCTGCCAATGCAGGGGACACGAGTTCGAGCCCTGGTCTGGGAAGATCCCACATGCCGCGGAGCAACTGGGCCCGTGAGCCACAATTACTGAGCCTGTGCGTCTGGAACCTGTGCTCTGCAACAAGAGAGGCCACGATAGTGAAAGGCCCGCGCACCGCAATGAAGAGTGGCCCCCGCTTGCCACAACTAGAGAAAGCCCTCGCACAGAAACGAAGACCCAACACAGCCATAAATAAATAAATAAATAAATTTAAAAGTTCTTCTGTTAAAAAAAAAAAAAAATTTGTGTTTTAAGTACTAAGGATTTAATTTTATCTCTCAAAGTAAACACCTGAGGTGGACAACTCCATACTATTTATTCATTCACTCCTTCAACCAACAATTCTTCACAGAGATCATCACAACTGTCTTACTAAATCAATGGCAATGACTTGGACAAAAGAAAATCTTACTGTGTTTCTCAGATTATTGCTCAGCTCATTTAACCACAACACCTCAGTAAAATGGTCACTCTGGCTTCTAACTAGTGACCAGAAATCAGAACTTCTTTTCTTAATTTAAATTCCACCCCTTTGGGATAACAGATATTTGTGTTTCCTTAATACAATCCTCTATTCTTCAGCTTTTAAATTGAGCATATATTATTTTTATAATTTAAAAGCCACATACTTTTTCAAAAACACTTATTGTCTTTTATTATTTCAAGCCAATTATTTTACTTATCCTCACTTCTGGTAGGATATTCAGTACCAGGAAAGTGCCATGTAAACAAAAGTCCAAAAGCTTCATTATATAAAGCCTTCGGACAGTGTGTAAAACACACATTCCTCAGAAAGTCCTACTAAAATGTCCAAAACAGAGCAAATGCGTAGTTTTCTGGATAAACTTGAAGATAGTATGCAAAACAACAATAAAATACATAGACAATCCACAAACCTTTATTTGTGACACTAATTTTAGCCTCTTTCCAAAAACAAAACAAAAACTCTCACATTAACTACAAACAAGTAGCAAAACTAAATGCATTCATCTCCTTTTGTCTGTCCCTAATCTTCTTCCTACTCACTTTTTGTCTAAAAAGTGCTTATTGTAAGATAAGCAGGTTAAAGTATTGATGCTCTCTGAAAATATTCGATTTGCTGCTCTTGCATAACACCCTATGAATACAGATTTTTAACTTCTCACACCTAAAGAAACAACAATGGGGAGCAAACAGTTGGGTTTCTCTTGGGTTCCCTTATCCTGGAAAGCTCGAATTTTAAGTCTCTCCCTAAATAAACACCTTTACTTTGTGACACTTTTCTCCAAACAAAAAACATATTTAGTCATACACACAGTCACAAAACTTTAGAGTTCCTATTAGAAAATATATAGATACTTTGGACAGAAAAAAACCAGACTTTTTAAAGAAAAAATATTTACAAAAGTCATGCCCACAATTAAATCTGAATGTTCTCCTCAATTCTAAGAACACCTTTTAAGGAAGCTTAAAGCTTTATGTTTCTGTGTAAGGAAACCTGGGTCAACTGGTGAAAAGCTCAAAGGCCCATAATCTCACACAAAGCAGCAGGGTCAAAAGGCAGAGGTCAGGGAACAGGGGAACAGGGTGCAAAATAGTTCCCACACTTGAGAGGAGGCTGTATCTCATTATCTCAGAAGACATTCAAAGACTGTTCAGTCATGTTCACTAAAATAATACAACCGTTTCCTTTAAGTTCCAAAGCAAATCTGAATTTTCTGAAAGAATTCCTTATTTTTAAGAGCAAGGAATTTAAGAAGTTACTTCTTTCCCCTACACTGAAAACACCGCCGATCTCTCACACACATACACCCATGCTTCAGCTGCCCCTCAAAGACTGACTTCCAGATAAAAGCTGTCACCTGATCTATTCAACAGGGTTCACTGGGGCACAGAAATAACTACTAAATATGCATACATGTCAACAGACATTTCACAGCAAGGCTTCTGCCCTCTAATGATTCAACAAAATATGTCTACTTCTTGGCCTTATGGCCACATTCAGAAAAAGCTACATTTTTACTCCTAGTTAGAGAAGATTTCATCCCAGGGAAGAGTGAACATGATTCTGTTAAACTTTTAGCAGGTGTGACATTTGTACAGAAGACCCTGTAATGACTCCTCTAGCACAATTACTGTGGGCACTCCAGGATCTAGGGCATTTGTCTGGATATCTCTGTACCATTTCTCGCACTCTAACCACAAAATCTGTGTTCCATGTAGAAGAGAGAGTAAGAGATAGATCAATGAGATCAGGAAAAGAGGATTTTGGAATAACAGGCGTGGTTTTAAGTTTCTGTCTTCCATCCTGTATACATGCACACTTTAACTCTCTCTCCACTGGCCCCTTCCCCCAGGGACAAGACGGTTTACAAGTACTTCACAGTAAACGAGGCCTGCCAGTCCTTCTCTGTGAGGAATACACAAGATTCTACATTGCAGCCCACAAGGCTTTCATGTATTTATTTAAAATAAAACTGTAACTAGGGCTGCCAATGGAAAAATAAGCACTGCCAGACAGGAGTGAGAACAACTAAACAAAATAACCTATTTTGGCATAAACACCTCAATGGTACCAATGCTTATGGGTTAATAAGCTGTGAAATCACAGTCATTGTTCTCATGAACAATGGCACAAAGCAAAGGGAATCAAGTACAAAAGCTCATTTTCCTGGAGCTGAGCCAGAATATTTTGAAATTTGGACAAAAGTTCATTAAGAAAAAGAACACACTTGAGATAGGAGATGGGGAAACATTTTTAAACAATTTGTTATCTTGTTGCCCCAGCCACTTAAATTTCCTTAAAAGTTACGGTTAAACTTAAAGTGAAGAAAACTAACCTGGAAAGTAAAACAAAACACTGTGGTCCTAGAAGTGAATCATTCATAAGCTTTAAACCTATAAGCAGTCCTAAATTCCTACTACCCAAACTATTCTTATTAAAGTCTCATTCTCATGGAATGCCAGTTGATATGCTGGTACTGATTCTTATGACAGGGAGGACTTCCATGTCAGGGAATTGTATGAGAGTACGGGATGCTCACTTCCCCCAAAACAATTCACATTTCATCTGGCTACGGGGAAACAACCTCTCCTTGTTATTTTAGTCCCGGGAGGAAACAAAATGATATAAATTTAATATATAGAAAGAATATTGTTGATCTAGCAGATTGTCCCTGTTTTCCCAAAGGACTATGAGGGAAGGAAAAGGAAGGAAACTGAAGGGATACTAGAAACAGAAAGTATGTAACCTGAATAGCTGTGGGAAATAAGAAAATCCTCCCTGGACTTCCCTGGTGGCACAGTGGTTAAGAATCTACCTTCCAACGCAGGGGACACGGGTTCAATCCCTGGTCCGGGAAGATCCCACATGCCGCGGAGCAACTAAGCCCGTGCACCACAACTGCTGAGCCCACGTGCCACAACTACTGAAGCCCACGCGCCTAGAGCCCATGCTCCAACAAGAGAAGCCACCGCAATGAGAAGCCTGCATACCACAACAAAGAGTAGCCCCTGCTCACCACAACTAGAGAAAGCCCACGTGCAGCAACGAAGACCCAACACAGCCATAAATTCATTCATTCACTCATGCATTCTTTAAAACAAATTAAATTAGAAACTCCTCCCTGGGAAATCCCTGGTGATCCAGTGGGTAGGACCCAGCGCTTTCACTGCTGGGGCCCAGGTTTGATCTCTGGTCAGGGAACAAAGATCCCAGGAGCCACAGCGCTGCCCAAAAAAACAAACAAACAAACCTCCTCCCTGTTTGTGCTGGGGATGAAGGTAACTGGAGGATTCATGAGACCTCAATTTCTTCACTATGAGATGTTAATGACAGTGAAAATTTTTGCCAAAAAACTATTTCCTCTTCTCCACGTTGTTACAGAAAAAAGAACCAAAAAAGCAGGTTGTGGTTTTAAGAGGACTAAGATGAAAATAAGGGTGATCTTTGAAGAAGGAATTAGGGGGAAAAAAAAATACAAAAGCCTGGTCTATGAGCAAACTTGTGCCATGCTGACTACTGGAAACTTAATTTAGATATCACTTCTACATGAATGTTTCCTCAAACTATAGAATAACTTTCTGTGTTAAATAACAGTGGGAGTGGGAGTGTGTTGTACTAGAAAAGAGGGAGACAGGGAAGGCAAGAAAACACGATCTTCAAAGCAGAAACCTGGATTCTCTAGGCCAGGGCAGGAGACAATTATGCAAAACAGGTGGATTTACATCACAAGGCCTCTGGGATATAGAAAACAAACTATTTAAAATATCTTTAAACTAGGTTTCACAGTTTAAAACCTAGAGGTCTACAAGCTGTATCTAAGGATTCAGACTATTAGTCCACGGCAGGGTTGAACTTTAAAAATTCTACAACTCTAAAATTATAATTCTACCTCATATTTTTATTGTATTCTATAGTTTAAAAGCTCTTTGCAAAACACTGTCATATTTTATAATTGAGAAAAGTATCTAGAAACAATCTAGATCAGTGTTAAGTGTTGAAAAGCATACTCCCATGTGTGTCCTTGGACTATGAACAAATTTTTAAAAAAATATAAAGGGAAGGGAAGCAAATAGACTACTGTTGCAGTGGTATTCCTAAGAGAACATGAACATATGAAAACTATTCACAGCTCACACTAGCTTGGCAGTAGCATTAACAAGATAGATTTCCCATCATGTATGGGGCTATTCACAATTGCTGGTATGGTGCATGTAATGCCACCTCTTTCTCTTCCACTCAATAAAAGCACATAGGAATGTAAATGAGAGTGACATCATTAGAGGGAAGACCTTGAATTCATCCCACTTATTTAAAAATACATACCATTTACAACCTCAGTATTTCAACTATTATTAATAACTACTTGTGACCCAACTCACAACTGCCAGGCACAGTAATATGTCACCACCCAGCAGGTGAGGACAGCTGGTCTGGAGGACTTGGAGGGGCAGCAGGGCACAGTGGAAGAGGGTCACCGGGATGCAATTCCAGCTTTGGCCTTTATTGTCTCTGTGACTTTGGGCAACAACTCACCAAACCTCAGCCTCCTCGCCTGTAAAGTGATGATAGTAATACCTTCGAGTTATTGTGAGGATTAAAGACAATGTTTATAAACCAACCACAGTTCATGGCCCAGTAAATGTTAACTATTTTCATTGTTTCATCACATAAAGGTGATTTCCTGGAACTACTTCTGACTTAATAGTGCTAGCACGTATCTTTGAAAGTCATTTAAAGAAAGCGTTATTTCAAAATTAACTTTCTGTACCAGTGATGTATACAACTATTATATATTTTATATATATGAAATATATATTTTATTTACGTAAATTACATATATATGTATAACTTGTATACATTTTATACAAGTTAAAAGGCATTAACTTAAGAAATCCATTAATTAAAATAGTCACAATATTTAATTTAGAATAAAGTTAGTAAAAATCATGGATTCTTGGGAAAGGTGCAGGAATGAAGGGGAAAGCAACTGTTTCATGTTCTTCTAGGCTCACAAAGTGCTGTCTCAGCAGTGCATAAAATACTTCCATTTTTATTCCCAGAATTCTCAGTTCTTACCCTCCTCACACTAAGACAGATATCCTTGCATTCTGTTTGAAAAGTAAGGTAGAAGACAGCCTCATACTGAAAATTTTTGGAATCTCTGGCTAAGAGGTTATTAAATGGTGCCATCTTAAAAAGTCAAGCCTTAGGCAGAACAGAACATTATACAAGGTACGATAAAGACAGAGTATAAAAGAAAAAAAAAATACAAAGGATTAAACTTTATAGAAGAGAACTGTCCTGGCTGACCAGGCCCAAAACTGATGTGGATGCCCACGAAGAAGGAAATGAATGCAATTTCCTAAGGTATTCCTCTAAAGACACAACTGAAGCTACCAGTGCTCGTTTGTACAGACACTTTCTGAAATTTCATAAACACTACCCACCATTTATGTGCTCATCACTTGGCACTAGTTCATAAATAAGTAAGACATGTTGTTTGCTTAAAAAAAAAAAAAATCAAAGCATTGCTGGTATCTGCATGCTTGCTTGCATAAAACTAGTGTTTAAAAAAAAAAGTTTATTACTTTTATTTATCTATTTATCATAGCTGATTTCAAGAGGGAAGGATTAGGCTAATAATATTATAGACATAAGAAATTTTAGTAGCTTTCCACAAAGCTGACATACACCTTTTAAAAAATTAATCATTCATCCACTCTCTTGTTTTTTTTTTAGCAATTTCAAGCTTCCTATTTAAAATAAAAAAACTCTATAGTCCATTTTAGAGGTTAAAAAACCCACAAATAAACCAAATATACTAACTTTTATTGTTGGTAACAAAAGGAAAAGTTCTATATTTGTCCATTTCAAGTTATCTCATTCATTTATTCAAACAATCTGAGTCCCTATAATGGGCCAGGAACTATTTTAGTCAAAGGGTATACAATACTAAACAAGAGGGACAAGGTCCTGCCGACAATCTAATGGGGAAGATTGACATTAAAAAGTAAAAGCAGGGCTTCCCTGGTGGCACAGTGGTTGAGAATACGCCTGCCAATGCAGGGGACATGGGTTCGAGTCCTGGTCCGGGAAGATCCCACATGCCGAGGAGCAACTAAGCCTGTGCGCCACAACTACTGAGCCTGCACTCTAGAGCCCACGAGCCACAACTACTGAAGCCCATGCGCCTAGAGCCCGTGCTCCACAACAACAAGAGAAGCCACCGCAATGAGAAGCCCATGCACTGCAATGAAGAGTAACCCCCGCTTGCCACAACTAGAGAAAGCCCGCATGCAGCAACAAAGACCCAACACAGCCAAAAATAAACAAACAAACAAACAAATAAATAAATAAATAAAAAGTAAAAGCAAGCAAATGCATTCACAATATATTGTCGGGTACTAATAAGTGCTGTGGTAATAACTGTGAGGGAAATACAGCAAGGCAACTGCAGGGTGGGGCAGGCAGGGAGAGGAAGGACACTATTTTATACAGGATGGTCTGGGAAGGCCGCTCTGAGGAGGTAACACTTGTGCAAAGACCTGAACGAGGAGAAGAAGCCACTCCCACAAAGATGTAGGGCTGCACTGCCCAAAGGGTGGCCACCGGCCATATGTGGCTACTAAACACTTGAAATGTGGCTAGTCCAAATTGAGATGTGCTGTAAGCGTAAAATACACACTGCATTTTGAAGATTTAGTAAGAAAAAAAGAATGTGAAATATCTCATGAATAATTTTTATATTGATTATATGTTGAAATAATCTCCTAGACATATAAATAAAATTAATATCACCTGTCTCTTTTTACCCTTCTAAATGTGGCTACTAGAAAATTTAAAACTACAAACGTGTCTCACGTTATATTTACAATGGACGATGCTGGTCTAGGGGAAGAGGGTCTAGTGAAAGAACAGAAGATGAACAGGCCATGAGATAAGAAGCTTGCTGGGGCTTTCCTGGTGGCGCAGTGGTTAAGAATCTGCCTGTCAATGCAGGCGACCCGGGTTCAAGCCCTGGTCCGCAAAGATCCCACATGCCGTGCAGCAACTAAGCCCGTGTGCCCCAACTACTGAGCCTGTGCTCTAGAGCCCACGAGCCACAACTACTGAGCCTGCGCTCTAGAGCCCGTGCTCCGCAACAAGAGAAGCCACCGCAGTGAGAAGCCCGCGCACCACAACCAAAAGTAGCCCCCACTTGCCTCAACTAGAGAAAGCCCGCATGCAGCAACCAACACCCAACAAATCCAAAAATAAATAAATAAAATACATAAATTAAAATTAAAAAAAGAAGCAGCTTGCTGTGTTTAAGAACCTGCAAGAAAACCAATGTAGCAGGAAAGAGTGATCCAATCTGAGAAGGTTGGAAAGGCAGGTAGAAAGCAGATCACGAACAGCTTTGCCAACCAGGGTGAACAGACTAAATATTTGTGTCCCCCCGCAAAATTCCTATGTTGAAATTTAACCCCCAACGTGATGGTATTTGGAGGTAGGGCCTTTGGGATGTGCTTACGTCATAAGGGTGGAACCTTCATGAATGGGATTCATACATATTCTTATAAGCGATATCTCGGACAGCAACCTCACCCCTTTCATATGTAAGACAGCCATCTATGAACCAGGAAGTGGGCCCTCACTAGACACCCGATCTGCCGGCACCTTCATCTCAGACTTCCCAACCTCCAGAACTGTGAGAAATAAATTCCTGTTGTTTATAAGCCACCCAGTATATGGTATTCTGTTATAGCAGCCTGAACAAACTAAGATACCATTAAAGAATTTGAATACAAAGGAATCTACTGAAGAATTTTAAGTGGCAAAAATTATTCTAAGATCCCACTGGCTACTGTGTGGAACACTGGCAGTATCATCCATAATGCTAGAATACAGACGTCTAGAGATTATATAGTATGGTCACTTCAAACAGGGGTCTCTGGGTTTCTAAGAGTCCATGCAGATAACAACTGAGAGCCCATAAACTGATACTAATATTTCAAAAAGCTTATTAAAAATTGCACCTTTCCTGTAAAGGGCACTGCATAGACTAACTTATTTTCTTCCATTCCCTGTGAATGAAATTATAATTACTCCATCAGTCCTCATGTGAAATATGGGGTATATTCAGTCTTCATGTTCTATGTCATCTAGGATTAATCTTTTAAAAAACCGATATACTTAGTTTTTCATTCAAAAATAATTTCAGGCCCATAGAAGACAAGAGTGGTAAGTTCAGAAATCAATCATCTCACTTAACCCCTTCGAGACAGATAAAAACACTTGAGACCAGTCCCGCCCATCAGGAAACTTGCACAAGCCTCTTAGATAGCCTCATCCACCAGAGGGCAGACAGCAGAAGCAAGAACTACAACCCCACAGCCTGTGGAACAAAAAAGACATTCACAGAAAGACAAGATGAAAAGGCAGAGGGCTATGTACCAGATGAAGGAACAAGATAAAACCCCAGAAAAACAACTAAATGAAGCGGAGATATGCAACCTTCCAGAAAAAGAATTCAGAATAATGATAATGAAGATGATCCAGGACCTCGGAAAAAGAATGGAGGCAAAGATCGAGAAGATACAAGAAATGTTTAACAAAGATCTAGAAGAATTAAAGAACAAACAAACAGAGATGAACAACACAATAACTGAAATGAAAACTACACTAGAAGGAATCAATAGCAGAATAACTGAGGCAGAAGAACGGATAAGTGACCTGGAAGACAGAATGGTGGAATTCACTGCTGCAGAACAGAATAAAGAAAAAAGAATGAAAAGAAATGAAGACAGCCTAAGAGACCTCTGGGACAACATTAAACGCAACAACATTCGCATTATAGGGGTCCCAGAAGGAGAAGAGAAAGAGAAAGGACCCAAGAAAATATTTGAAGAGATTATAGCCGAAAACTTCCCTAACATGGGAAAGGAAAAAGCCACCCAAGTCCACGAAGCACAGCAAGTCCCATACAGGATAAACCCAAGGAGAAACACGCCAAGACACATAGTAATCAAACTGGCAAAAATTAAAGACTGGGATGGACATGTATACACTGATGTATATAAAATGGATGACTAATAAGAACCTGCTGTATAAAAAATAAGTAAAATAAAATTCAAAAAAAACAAAAAACAAAAAAACACTTGAGGCCCACAGCTGTCCTATGTAACAGGCCCAGGATGGCACTCTCAGCTTCTGACTGTGCATCCAGCTTTAACAACTGTACTGACAGCCACGCAAGCCATGGTTTCACAAGCAACCAACATTCCTCTTCAAAACTATAAACTTACCTAAGAACAAGTAATTTGTGCTAAGAAAAGATAGGTATAAAACCCAGTAAGAAGAATGAAAAGGTTTAAAATTTTTTTGAAAGTGGTATTTTTATTTATGCAGTAAATGCCTTATACCTATATAATATCTTATCTTTATAAATATTCATTAATAAAAACAAAAGTAGTGCTCACTTAGGCAGCACATATATTAAAACTGGAACAATACAGAGAAGATTAGCATGGCCCCTGCGCAAGGAGGACATGCAAAGTCGTGAAGCATTCCATATTTTTGTACAGCAGAAACTAACATAACATTGTAAAGCAATTATACTCCAATAAAGATATTTAAAAAATTTAATACCACAAAAAAAGAACAAAAGTAAATCAAATATATATTCTTTTTTTTTTTTAAATAAATGAATGATAGAATGCATACAGTGCCACCTTTAAGAAGAGACAAGCCAAGTCAGGTCTTAAAGGTCATAAAGACCAGTCTTCTCCCTCTTAATATCTTTCCTCTACAGAGGAGTTAAAAGATAATCTCATTTGATTATAAGGTTATCCATGAAGAGTACTGGTAGATTTTATAATCTGTGTGATACAGTATATGTTACTAAGGAGGCAGCAAATGTAGTGGTTATGAGCATGGATGGATCATGTCAGACTTTTAATCCAGGTTTCTCACTTCTTATATGAACTTAGGTAAAGTACTTAAATTCTCTAGCCTCAGTTTCCTCATCTGGAAAATAGAGAAAATAGTGCCACCTCCTAAGGTTGTTGTCAGGATTAAATGAAGTAATAATCATGAAGTATTGATTAGGCCAGTGCTTGGCATGTGGAAAGTACTAAATAAATGTTATTTTATTATTGCTATTTCATTGTAGATTCTTTCAAAACAGTGACTGTCACCTATATACTCCTCAACTTGGCACACTGTAAGCATTTAACATTGAATAATTAGGGGCTTCCCAGGTGGCGCAGTGGTTGACCATCTGCCTGCCAATGCAGGGGACACAGGTTCAATCCCTGGTCCGGGAAGATCCCACATGCCGCGGAGCAACTAAGCCCGTGCGACACAACTACTGAGCCTGTGCTCCGCAACTACTGAAGCTCGCGCGCCTAGAGCCCATGCTCCACAAAGAGAGAAACCACTGCACCACAACGAAGAGTAGCCCCCGCTCGCCGCAACTAGAGAAAGCCCACGCACAGCAACGAAGGCCCAACGCAGCCAAAAATAAATAAATAAAATAAATAAATTTATTTTTAAAAAATTGAATAATTAATCCATAATAGCTAGTTATGGCTTTACCAAAAACAAAATTTAGGTCATTATTAATCAAAACTGTTAAGGATCTGGACATATGATACTTGTTTCCTAAAGTACTTTTTTTTTAATTGAAGTATAGTTGACTAAAGTACCTTATGTAGGAACTACCTCTACCCTCTAACAAATTATAGAAGAAGAAAATGTTTTCTTCCATATGGAGTTCCATGGAAATTATGACTAACTTCTATTACTCCAAGAGTGTCTGTGACCAGAAGTGGAAATGCAAACAAAAGGATATACTCAGGAATTTCAGAACAGTCTGTCTCAACTCCTTAGCAGTGTATATTATGTACTTGCTCTCCTCCAGCCTTCTTTTTCTCTTCCCGTTCCCTTTCTTTCCCTTTCTCTTACTATTTTCTCCTCCTCCAAAGACACTTATGCTCCTCCCTCCTCCCTTCTCCCTATCCATCTCATCTTCTCTGGTCTTCTGAGCTCCCTATGCTGGAAGGTCCTGCATTAACCAATGCAGCAGGTGCCTGAGCCCTAGGGTTACCACAGGGACTTAGCTGCTCTCACTGTTGGGCCAATTTCACCATGAAGAGTTTTATTTCCAGCGGATTTTTTAAAAATATTTATTTATTTATTTATTTGGCTGCGCCGGGTCTTAGTTGCAGCACGCAAGACCTTTTAGTTGCAGCATGTGGGCTCTTAGTTGTGGCATGTGGGATCTAGTTCCCTGACTAGGGATAGAACCCGGGCCCCCTGCATTGGGAGTGCGTAGTCTTAACCACTGGACAACCAGGGAAGTCCCTCCCAGTGGATTTTTAAAATCACGTTATCACTATACCACAGCAACCAGGCCTTGAATCTTCTTTGGCCCCATTAGAATGGAACTTGATCCTTGTATTATTCCTTCCCCAGCCTCCCAGTTACCAGGTCAGACCTTCCAAACTCCCAAACATAATCTATTGTGGGCCAGGGATGTCAACAAGGCTAACAATTGAGGCACCACCAATGTAGTCAGATGAAGGAAGCTCCTACCCCACCCACGCCCGTACACCTGGCGGCAGTTTTTAAAAGACTTTAGCACAGTCTTGACTATTGACATTCAGTCTGGATTAAGGGCAATCCTGAAATGCTTGCTGAACTTGAGTCAACCTCATCTTTTTTCTGAGCTTAAATAACTATGGAGCTTTGTGTATTAGAACAAACAGGCTTGGGAATTCCGTGGCAGTCCAGTGGTTAGGACTCATTCAGCGCTCTCACTGCCGAGACCCCAGATTCCATCCCTGGTCAGGGAACTAAGATCTCACAAGCCACGAGACAAGGCCAAAAAAACCCAAAAAAAAACAGGCTTTAGTCTGGTGCCTGCGCTGGTCAAATGTGATCTCTAAGACCTTAAACTCTCAGTCTTGGTTTCTTCACTCTAAATGATGTCTAAGGTCCTTTCCAGCACTACTGTGGCATGATACTGTCAGTCTCAACTAAATTTTATATTTGAATTTAGACCATGGTCTCCACTGCCTCTAAGCTCTTCTGGAAACCAGAGCCAAGACACCAAGGCTAAAAAGAAACAGCTGGAGGCACCAAGGAAGATCTCTAAACAAAGGTCTGTGGCAGTGCTCACCCATCAGACTTCCATATCTATCAGCAGTACTGAATCTAAGCTACCATGGGAAAGCTTTAAGAATATTCTGGTCACCACACAATTTGTAGACTCATGTGTAAGTTTTATTAAACACTAAGGTACTATGAAAGAGAGAGGCAAAGGCCTTTCCTTCTTGGGGGTTCGCATATTTATGTTACTTAAATAAAGGTCTAATTACATCCTTCATTTTTCTTTTTTTTGTTTTTTGTTTTTAAATTTATTTATTTATTTGTTTATTTTTGGCTGCGTTGGGTCTTCGTTGCTATGCATGGCTAGTTGTGGCGAGTAGGGGCTACTCTTCGTTGCAGTGCGCAGGCTTCTCATTACGGTGGCTTCTCTTTTTGCCGAGCATGGGCTCTAAGCACACAGGCTTCAGTAGTTGTGGCTCGTGGGCTCTAGAGCACAGGCTCAGTAGTTGTGGCTCACGGGCTTAGTTGCTCCACGGCATATGGGATCTTCCCGGACCAGGGCTCAAACCCGTGTCCCCTGCACTGGCAGGCGGATCCTTAACCACTGCACCACCAGGGAAGCCCCACATCCTTCATTTTTCCATTGCCTGAAAGATCTGTGCTGTAAATCAAGCCACATAAATTCCTACAGCTAGGTCTTAGAGGAAATGAGAGACATACAAGAAAATTTCAAAATGACACCTGCTTCCCTTCACATCAACTAATTCCAGTGACTTCTATTTACAGCCCCTTTCTTCTTTATGCAATAAAGAATCAGTTTGGAACTTTTTCTTTTCTTTAACATTTAAGGGACAATTTTGTTTGTGGATAAAGTACATCTTGAAAATATACATTGAGTAGGAGAAGCACAACAGCTAAGACATGGTAGAGAAAGGACAATAGGCAATACTGCTGTATCAGTATACATATAGAGAGAGACATCTCCGTAAAATTTCTAGGTCTTCCATTTTAAAATATTTTAAATTTATATATATTTAAATTATCTTCTGCTATTAAAAGACCTACTTGAAATGAAAGAAGTCTTTTCCATTGTTGGTAAAGCAGCGCCTTACTGGAGGAGTGTCTAAAAAACAATCTAAAGTCCTGATAACTTTATTACAAGGTCTCATTTCTCATAAAGTCTCAGTCTATTTAATTGTTACTTCATCATATGGTTTGTGTCCTTCATTTGATAACAATGTCCCACCACCTGCACAGTGTGAGTTCTAGGAATATACACATGTTAAGAAAAAGTCTATAAAGCAACTGGTAGAATTTACGTTTAATAGAAGTCAATTAAGATCTTCTACAGGCAGGGTGACAACTTGCTAAGAAACAGTGTGATAAAAATGGATCAGTTCCAGAAAAGTAAAATAGAAACTTAACTATCATTAACTTTGAAATTAATGCAGCAAAACAGAAACAACCTTCTGACTAATTTGCCTAACTCACTGGCCTTGTTTCCTGATCCTTAAATGTAACTCTGGAAACAGTTAAGAAGACTGTTAGCTGGAACATGATACTACATTCTCTTGTTTCCTCTCCTCTCACTGGTCACATTTCTTAACCTCCTTGGTTGTTTCCCCCTCATCCTTCTCACCTCTGAATGTTGGAATGTCTCCAGGACTCAATCCTCGAGCCTCTTTTCTATCTACACCCACTCCCTGGGTGATGTCACCCAATTTCATGGCTTTCGAATCATATCTAAAAATAAATTCAGACCCCTGAAAGATGTCTTGCCTACTTGGTATCTCCATCTGAATGTCTAATGGGCACCTCAAACTTAACATGTCCAAAGCTAAACTAATCTTCTCCAGCCAGCTTCTCCATCAGTCTTCCAATTTTAGTAAATAAAGGTGCTTATAATTGCTTAGGCAGAAAATCCTGGAGTCATCTCTGATCACTTTCTTTGAATATGAATACCATACTCAATTCATCAGCAAGTCCTGCTGACTCTCCCTTCAAAATATATCCAGCTTCTAACCACTTCATGGCTACTGCCCTGGTCCAAGCCACCAACTACTCTCACCTCAAACAGTGAAAAAGAGCCTCCTAACCGGTCTGTCTCTATCCTTGCCCCTGATACACTCTAGTCAACATGGCAGCCACAGCCATCTTTTCAGAAGGTACATTAGATCTCATTACACTGCTCAAAACCTAGTGAGATGGTTTCCCATCTCAGAGTAAAAGTCTGTCTATGAGGCCCTACAGAATCTCCCCTACCCCTTCTCAATGATCATATCTACTATTCTTCCTCTCACTCAGTATCAACCACATTGGCCTCCTTGCTGTTACCTGCAAAACTAGGCACTCTTCCACCTCAGGTCTTTGCACGTGCTGTTTCCTCTGCCTACAATGCTGCTCCCTGAGACAATCCACATAGCTTGCTTCCTCACCTCCTTTAGGGTTCTGTTCAAATATCACCTTATCAGTGAGGCCTTCCCTAACCATCTTATTTAAAATCATTACGACCCCACAAGTCTCACCATTCTGCTGGCACTGCCCTACCATCATTTCCCTGCTTTATTTTTCCTCATAGCACTTATTAACTAACCTCTGACAAACTATATATTTTTATTATTTCGTCATGCTAGAATGTAAGCTCTATGATGGCAGGAATTTTTTGACTGCTTTGATTACTGCTGAGCCCAGGGCCTAGAACACAATCTACACCTGAAGGCTTTCAAAAATATTTGCTGGGGCTTCCCTGGTGGCGCAGTGGTTGAGAGTCTGCCTGCCAATGCAGGGGACACGGGTTCGAGCCCTGGTCTGGGAGGATCCCACATGCCGCGGAGCGGCTAGGCCCGTGAGCCACAACTGCTGAGCCTGTGCGTCTGGAGCCTGTGCTCCACAATAAGAGAGGCTGCGACGGTGAGAGGCCCGCGCACCGCGATGAAGAGTGGCCCCCGCTTGCCGCAACTAGAGAAAGCCCTCGCACAGAAACGAAGACCCAACACAGCCATAAATAAATAAATAAATAAATTTTAAAAAAACTATTTGCTGAATGATCAAATGAAAATATTATCAGACAAAATTGTTACCTCAAAACACGAAGTATTATGAGGGGCAGAAATCCCAAACAACACCCACACTCACCCATAGTATTGCAAAAGAAGCCAGTTTGTGCCTTAAAAAAAATGCATTGAAAGTTTTTTTACTGTTCAATTTTGTTAAAGCCATTTGCACTATGCCTAAAGAGTCCCAGGCCACACTTATGGGTGTTGTTTTAGCTTTACTAGGCATACAGACTTGATGACGAAAAAAATACAGGCTTTTTCCAGTCATCAGTCGCCACTGACAGAAGGTCTCCAAGTGCCTCAGTGCCACAAATGCTTAGGGAGATGTTTAGGGGAAAAGGGATTCTAGAAACATAAAGTAATACCTTCACCAATCCCAAAAGAGGAATCTCTCCAAATCCCTCTGCAAACATTTTTTTCTAACTCCATAACCCTTAACAAAGCCATTCTTAATATGTACATGAAATCTTAATTGAAGAAACAACATGAATATATAATTACACATAGAGAAAACCTGGTACTCCTCTCTCTTTTCAAAAAATAAAATTAAGTAAAACTAGACATAGTTTAGCTTTTGTTGAAAATGTTTTGCTGTGAAACTGACAAGATATTCACTTGGGTAAGAGGTCACTTGGGTATTGTATCTTAAGGCTAAACAGTTTTGTTTACTATTGTTTATTATTTAATACATTCTTCCCAGTCCGCCCCTCCAAAAAGGAAAAGAAAAGAAAAATACACACTGGTGCAATCAAGAATGCTATGTCCAAAAGAAGCTGTTCTGAAAGGCTATGACCTAAGTGTTTAACACTGACACAGATAAAGTTCAAGCGTTAGATGTCACTTATCTCACCCATTTAAAAAAAAAAAAAAATCCAGATTCAGATCCCAAGAAGGCAAGCAGAAAGAAACGCGTGAAAAATGAAATCAGCCTTTTCTCGCCGGCCTCCTCCCGACACTGTGCACTCACCCCCCGCCCCTCCACCACCATCTTTTAACAGCCCCCTTTCCCAGCGTCGGTTCCCCAGCTCAGCCCTGCACTGCGCCACCAAATGAGTCAAGAGGACGGGCCAATGCCCCTCCAGGAAAACCCAGGCAGCAACACTCGGTGCACCCAACTGAGGGGAAATATCCAACTACTTAAACTCGGAACAGTATAAGCGGTGTCAACAAAGCGTCGTGCCGGGATCCGAGCGTTCAAAGATCGTCGCCAGCTCCGGTGACACTGCCAAACCGACAGGATTCCAAAAGGTGACTCGACGGTCATCGCAGAACCCAAGGCGTGAGGCGGCGCAGACCGGGAACAGTCAGGGATGAAATACAACCAGCCTCCCGCCCGGTGCTCGCCCCACGGGCCACCGCCGCCTGGGTGGGCGCGAACCCCGCGGCCTCCAACTCCCCTCCCCGAGGGGGCCGGGGCGCCGCGTCACGTGCCGAGGCTGAAACTTCGCAGCCGGGGCGGAGGGTGGAGGGTAGGGGGCGGGAGCCGCAGGAGCACAGCGAGGCCTGGAGTTAATGCTCCCGGTGACTCACCGGCCGCCTCCGTGGGCAGCTGCGGGCGAGGGGGCCGGCGCGCCGGGCTGGGGCCGTGCCCTTGGGGCCGTCCTCGACCCTGCCCCCGCGCCCGTTATTCATAACCCCGCGCCCGCCAGGCAAAAGCCCCCGGCGGGCGCCCGCGGGCTCAGCAGCGCACCCTGCACGCGGAATAAATAACAATGTCATTAATCGCCGCCCGAGAGCCCGGCCGGCCAGAGAGCGGGCGCCGCCGGGAGCTGACTTTGTCTGGAGCCCGCACGCCGCCTCCCGAGCGTCCCCGCAGCGCCCCCCGCGTCCCTGAGGGGACCCCCCGCGCCGCCGCAGCCCGGCCTTACCCGCCAGCTCGTCGGGCTCCAGGCCGCTGTCCGCGTCGATCCCGCACAGCACGAAGTAGTGCGCGAAACGGCAGGCTGCCGGGGAGGAGCCCGAGCCCGGGCCGGGCGCCGCGCCGCTCCCGCTCATCCCGGCTGCGCTGCTCCTGCCGCCGCCGCCGCCGCCGCCCGAGAGGGCTCGCTGCCGAGACTGCCGCTCGGGCTTCGGTCTCCGCGCGCCCGCCCTAGGGCGACCCGGGCGCGCCCATGGCCGCGCAGCCGCCGCTCGTCACCGCAGCTTCGCTCCTCGCTCAGCGCCAGGGAAAGGGCCGCGAGCTCGCGCGCAGTCGGTCCGGATCCCGGTGCGGGGTGGGGGAGGGGCGCGCGGGGCGGGGGGGGAGTGTCGCCGTGAGAGGCCCGCGCCGCCGCAGCTGCACTCGCGAACTGGGAGCCACGGCGTCTGGCGCCCGCCGGTCAGCTGAGCCGGCGCTCGGGCTGTGGGAGCGCGGGGGCGCGGAGGACCGGCGCGTGGGGCGGGGGCTTGGAGGGGAGGGCGCGCTCGCGAGGGGCGGGAGCGCGCGTTTCGGCCGTGTGTGTGCGCGCGCGTCCAGCGGGCTCGGAGGGAGAGCCCAGGGCTGGAGGGATTCGTGCCCGCCCGCCGGCCGGGGCTGCGGCGCGTGGGCGACCCCACACACGCGGCTCCTGGCCTCCTCCTGCCCGCAAGAGGCAAAGCCGCAGAGCAAGATTATGCCTTTTAAATGGGATGCTACCTATCCTGATTTTTTAAAAAAAGAAATGCAGCTTTGGGAAAGGTTAACGGCGCTCTGAAACCATTTCCCACAACGATCTGGACCATCAACATGTTTTAAACTGTGACAAGTGCAGATGCCAATCTCATTTTAAGATCCTAGTCTTTGAATCCTTCCCCCAGCCCTCAGCCCCATTCACAAGCTATCCTTCCTCACTGAATTGGTGCCAGCTCAATGGTGAAGGGGGCCGGGGGTGGGGGGAACAATACTCAATATCCACAAAGCTTTGAGACTTCTAAAAGGACTTAAGTTACCAACTTCCCCTCCTCGACCCATTCCGTAATATATCCTGACATTTTCCAGGTCAGTGTAAAGTAGCCAAGGCGCTCCAGTTCCCCAGCTCTGTACTCATTTGATATTATCAGCTCTCCCAGCAGGTACAATCGGCGGCTGATAAAGCAACAGGAATTAGACCCTGAACTCTGCTCTTCACAAGACTATGGCTCTCTTACCCTGCCCTTTCCTCTGACTTTACATTATTCAGAACGAGCTCACCAATCAGTTCTTACTCTCTTGAAAGGTGAAAAACTGAATCCATCCCACTCCACATTGTCATCCCTTCCACACCACTCCGTACTCTCTTCCTTCGGGATTTGGGTATAAGGGGGCGGGGCGGGGGGGGCGTGTGGGTGTGCATCGTGAACACCGCTGCTAGACACACAAGCAAACCTTCCAGGGAGGTGGACTGAGAGAACGAACCTCAATTATTTGACTGAATAATGTTCTTCCTGGAAGATATGTATGCATGCATACCATCAATTACTCTAGCTTGTACCCTCACTTTCTCTCCAAGTTTGAAGGGTAAGAAAAATCCAAAAATCAGAATGAGCCACAGCCTGGGAAATGCACCATTAGCTCCTGTTGCACCCTGCACTTTTCCTTCAAAACGCTTATAATGACTTTTTCTGTGTCTGCTCAGCTGGATTGTAAGCTCCACAGAGCAGGAATCACCATCCTGCTATTCCTATTTCTAGTATCTAGCAGAACCCTGGTCCACCTAGTCCTTCAATTTATGTTTATTGAATGAATGAAAGAAGGGTGGTTATCTAGGTAGTAACAAGTTGTCGATGCTACTAGGAAAATACAGAAACTGTAATATCTGTGACATATTTATGAACATATGCTAATTTGCTATTGTACAATGATTGCTGTTTCTCATATACAGAGTACTGAAATATGTAAAACAATTTCACTAATGGTGGGGGGAGGGAATGACAGGTTGTGTATGTGTTTCTTCTATCTTTGCTGGTAGATCCTTACAGATTGTTTGTTAGATTCTAGACTAATAAAACAAAGCACAATAGAAAGCTAATTTACTGTTTGAACTAGCCAAGGGATATGTCACGTTTTGTTCATTTGAAAAGTAACTGACTTATGAGTTTGTAAGCCCTGCATTAATGTTTTCAAGATGAAAAAATAGAAAGAAGCTCAAACAGAATGCATTCAATTATGATATATAAATTTCATCAAAATAGATAAAATCTCTAAAATCGCCCCTAAAGCTTTCAAGAGAATTGTCACACATTACAAGATTAAACTCTAATTTGAAGATACCTGGGTATGTTCTAATTATCACTTCAGAATGACAGTGTGTAGGTATATTCTGCATTAAGCTGCAACAAAACAAAGCTGAAAGGATAACCAAGAATTAACTATATATCATTGCATACATGTTTTCCTCCGAAATGATGGCATAGAAATAAGCTAAGTGAACAAAAATGACTTAAATCTTACAAAATGTTTAAATTGTGTTGAAGAGGGGAGAGATCATATCCCTATTCCCATGCCAAGACAACCTCTGTCGGTACCATCCTTCATTTCCACCATGTCATCCACACATACTCACAACCAAGAGAGATGGGAGTGCTAAAGTAACTATTCAGAGTCCCAGATGTTCATTGGACCACATTTTACTAGTAGTCAGAGTCACCACATGATATGCCACCAGGTTAGCCATGCTCAGTCAATTCCTCATTCCTGTGCTTCCTGCAGGCAGCAGACCCTGGCATGGCTGAGCCTCTCCAAGCATAAGTGATGCCCTCCATTGGAGTTTTTACCAGAGAGTCCTTCAGAGGCAGCAGATCATTGATCAAATACTTAGAGCATGGCCTTCCATTCTGCTTGTACATATGCTGCCTGACTGGGAACCTGCAATGGAGAAAACAATCCCAACTTTAACCTCTACATAGCACAAAACATGCCAAATAATCACAATTCCAACAAAAGATTTTCTTTTGTGAGTGACGTTTTCTTGAGTGACATTTTCTTCTGCCAGGGTTTTAACTTTCTGGGAAAATCTTATCACAATGAAAAGTTATTTGGAAAATCAATAACCATATTCCCTCATCATTAGTTTCAGAAAAAGTGTTAGTTTATGCCAATAAGAGTTTGGTAGCAAAACAGCCAACTCACGATTTTGCATAAATCTGTTCCTACCGTATACAATGGGTCCAAGTTTATAAAAAATCTCTTTTATGTAAGTCATTATGCTAATGCTTTGAGAATATGAAACTAAATAAGACACAATCCCTCTTCTTCAGGAGTCTAGAGTCTAGCAGGAAGGAAAATATTTTTCAAAAATAATTAAAATATAAAAAAGAGATAATAAAAAGTAAAATGTCGTATATTCCACAGGACAAGTTCAAAAAGTGATGTAGGATTTAGTGAGCAGAGGTCAAATCTTATTAAAGAATCCACTAGGACATCAAGAAAGTGGTAATATTTGAGATGGCCTTATAAGAGGAATAGGAGTTCATCAGGTAGAGATGGGAAGGAAGACGTTCCAGGCACAGAAGAAATGACTGGGGTATAAAAGTGCATAGAGGACAATAGTTCAGTTGGAGCCAGAGTATGAAGAGCCTTCAATGCCAGGCAAGTGGGGATGACTCACTTTCTTAAAGTCTTGCTGATACCTGAGAGCTAGTCTTAGCTAATTATTTCTTTTAATAAATTTATTTATTTATTTATTTTTGGCTGTGTTGGGTCTTCGTTGCTGTGCGTGGGCTTTCTCTCTAGTTGCAGTGAACAGGGCCTACTCTTCATTGCGGTGCGCAGGCTTCTCTTGTAGCGGAAATCAGGCTCTAGGGGCTTCAGTAGTTGTGGCACACGGGCTCAGTAGTTGTGGCTCACGGGCTCTAGAGCACAGGCTCAGTAGTTGTGGCTCTCGGGCTTAGTTGCTCCGCCACATGTGGGATCTTCCTGGACCAGGGCTCGAAGCTGTGTCCCCTGCATTGGCAGGTGGATTTTTAACCACTGTGCCACCTGGGAAGTCCCTAGTCTTAGCTAGTTTTGAGTGAGTTTAACACAGAATATTTGAAATCAGCTAAGCCAGCCCCCTCACTTTACAAATAAAAATGTCTAAGTTCCACAGAATTTTCGTGACTTACCCAAACACACATTGTTAGTGACAGGACAGGAACAAAGCCTAAAAGACTGGATTGTAGGATATCTTAAGGCCCTTTCAGCGCCGATGTTTATAAGTCTATGAAATCTCTTTACTTGAGTTGACTAATCTTTCCCCTCTATGCTGCTTATGACTTCTTTTCAGAGATCCACTTTGGAATTTGATTATTTTTTTCTTTTGAAATGAACATTTTTCAAACATACAGAAAGACTAGGATAATGAGCACATATATACCCATCACCTAGTATTAACATTTTGCCATTTTGTTTCATCTTTTTTTTACTGAAGTATTTGAAAGTAATAAGGCATAACATTTGTCAACATTTTGAGTATGTCTGTACTATCTAAAGTTTCACTTGGGGACTTCCCTGGTGGCGCAGTGGTTGAGAATCTGCCTGCCAATGCAGGGAACATGGGTTCGATCCCTGGTCCAGGAAGACCCCACATGCCACGGAGCAATTAAACCGGAGCACCACAACTCCTGAGCCTGCGCTCTAGAGCCCACGAGCCACAACTACTGAAGACCACACGTCTAGGGCCCGTGCTCTGCAACAAGAGAAGCCACCACAATGAGAAGCCCATGCACCACAACAAAGACTAGACCCCGCTCGCCATCACTAGAGAAAACCCACGCACAGCAATGAAGACCAACGCAGCCAAAAAAAATAAAAATTTTTTTAAAAAATCCTAGTTAAAAAAAAATAGGGAGATGCAAGAGGGAGGAGATATGGGGATATATGTATATGTATAGCTGATTCACTTTGCTATAAAGAACAAATGAACACACCATTGTAAAGCAATTATACTCCAATAAAAATGTTAAAAAAAAATTTCATATGAATGTTTCCTTACTTTCTCAATGAAATCTCTAGACCTTCTTTTCTCCCTTTACCTCATGTAAAATACCAAACATTAGTTCCTATTCATCATCTAGTCCTATTCTTTCTCTTTTTTCCAATAATACTATAGTAGATTTATGTGTAATTATTTTCTCAGGACCGCCTCCTTCTCCTGAGAACCCTGTTCCTTTCATTCCAACCAAATTGCTCTCTCAGGAGCTATTGATACAATGATATGATACAACAACTCACAGACACACACATACACACACACATCTCTCCCTCCTCTCAAAACAATTGATTGGTCTAGAAGAAGGCTTGTGGCCCAAGCTGGGCCAATAAGCAATTTCTCATTGGTCTTGGACTTGGGACCCAGAGAGTTGAGGTGGTCTCTCTGCAGGTGGCCAGCGTTGTAAGCTGAAAAACTCAGGAGATACCAGTGGTCATGCTTCTGTTATGTGAAGAAAGATAATCTGCAGTGAGAGAGAAGAATGAGGCTGACACTCAGGACAGAGGAAACAAATGGAGCAAGCATCCTCTACTGTTATCATGAATTTGACTTTTTTTTGCCTCAGGTAATTTAAATTGGGATTCTGCCCCTTGCAGCCAAAAGAGCATATATGTAAGTGTGATTTGGCCTGGAGAATATTGATAGGAAGAATTAGGCAAAACCTTCAGGCTACCCCAGGCTAAAAGGTATAAAAACCTCTCTATGCATCCACCCAACCCCAATTCAAAAGACATGAAGAGAAGCTGTAACTCTGTATATGTTTTCAAGATCTCTATATAACTATAACATAAACCTATAAAAACTAATTGTACCTTATCTGTCTACTTCTTGAAACAATAGCAGACTATATTTAAAATATCATAAACTTATTTTTTCAGTTGTTGATAGATTGCATTTTGTGTTCAGAAATCTTCCCCCAGGCCAGACCCTGGCACAGCACACAGAAGGGAACATATGAGACTGCAGAACATCTACATTTACCCTAGTATTGCTGCCCCACATAAGCTCCAGGTGGAAAGAAAATAGCTGAATCTTCAGTGCTTACAACCTTTAATTAGATTAGCTCCATCCAGCAGAGAAATGAGGACCATGAATGGCAGACTTTGCTATCCATCATTCAAGAGAATAGTAAGCAAGGGGCAAAGGAGGGGCCATGAGTGTTACAGTAGTAGAAGTCCCTCCTTATGGAAAAGAGGCAAGAGGAAAGGAAGTTCCTCCCTAAGGAGTGTTTGTTTAATCAGAATCCATTCCCCTCCCTTCATTGTTTAGCCCTGATGTTGTTTGGGTGGGATTGGCCTTACTGCTAGCTGTAGGGTGAGGCTTTGTGAACCTATGTCCCTTTAAGGGTTAATGATTTGGAGATGGACAATTGTCCTAAGCTGGTCTACTTAGTGTGAGGTTCAGAACTTTCATTTGATAACTGGAGGAAGGAACACCCTCTTCTCGTCTTGGATGTAAATGAGGAAGTATACAGAATTGCTGGTAGCCCTACAAGGAAAGCCAGGCCAAGGATGAAGCCAACATACGGAACAGGGCAGAGACTAGAGGAACTCTGAAAAGCAGATTATATCTTGAACTCCGGATCAAATCACACAAGAAGCCAGGTCAATATCTGGAATTTGTCAGTTAATGTGAGCCAATACATTCCTTTTATTGTTTCAGCCGGTTTGAGTTATTTTCTTTTACTAGCAACTAAAAGTATGCCCCCCAAATAAGGGGGTTGATCTGTAAGTTCCCTCCCAGTTAAAAATAAAATTATACATATTCTTAATCTAAAAGGAAAGAATATATAATTCCATATTCTGGAAAAAGCCCCAGTGGTATCTCTTCTCAAGGAGGTAACAACGATATGCCACTAGAATCTCAGGCAGCTAGGGCAGGCTCCCCCTGAGAATCAGGGACCATAGGATGAGGAAGAAATCTTAACAGTCTTCTGTAGAGGATAGTTTCATTGGTTGGATGGGTTCCTTCTCACTAAACCAAGATTGAGAATATAAGAGTAGCAATTAGGGGCTTCCCTGGTGGCGCAGTGGTTGAGAATCTGCCTGCCAATGCAGGGGACATGGGTTCGAGCCCTGGTCTGGGAAGATCCTACATGACGCGGAGCAACTAGGCCCGTGAGCCACAATTACTGAGCCTGCGCGTCTGGAGCCTGTGCTCCCAACAAGAGAGGCCGCGATAGTGAGAGGCCCGCGCACCGCGATGAAGAGTGGCCCCCACTTGCCGCAACTAGGGAAAGACCTCGCACAGAAACGAAGACCCAACACAGCCATAAAAAAAAAAAAAAAAAAGTAGCAATTAAAATACAAATTTTCCATCAAAATTTAGAACACTCCTACATTTTGTTTCATCAATTCTGCTTCTCAGAATCTCTCCTACAAAAATACACAAGCAAAGGATACGTGTGCAGTGATATGACCTGAAACATTGTTCATGGTATTAAAAAAACAGAGACAATCTTATTTCTACCAAGAGGAAATGGTTATATAAATTATGGTATATCTATGTGGTGTAATGCTAAGAAAGAAGTTGCACAGATGGAAAAATAATTATCTACTATATGGTTGAATATATAAAATACATAAAATCAAGAAAGAAAAATATATAGTATGATCCTATCTGTGTTAAAAATAAACTCTAAAAAAAAATACATATGTTTGTGCTTAGAAAATATGAAAAGCTTCCACTTTTTATTTTTCATATCTCAAATATGAAATTTATAAATTGTTAAAAAATTTTACAACAGGCATCTGTTGCATTTTTGTAATTCAAAACCTTTCCTTTTTAAGTATGTATGTGTATTTTTCTGTGAGAAAAGATTGTCAACATTGTGAATCATGATTATTCTCATAAATAACTCAAACTTGTAACTATTTTATTGACTTATTCTTAAGATTAATTTGAATGACTATAGATATATTCATATATGCATATATACACATGCATGCATAAAGGAGTATGAATGTTGACAATTCATTCATTATTCAACAATTCTTATTGAGTGCCTACTGTTTGCCAGGCAGTGTTCTAGTGATATGTCAATGAGTCCTATAGATTTATAGTGTTGCTCATAATGAGATCCAAAATAGTCTCAAGAATATAAGTAACTATAAATGTCGAAATGTAGCAAAGTATAAGGTTTATGTATGTATAATTTTCAATCATCAAAACCATTTAATTTGGCTATTCAATGATGAACTCGATTTCGTGTTATAAATGTGTCATCTTCTTCAGTTTCAACTATAAACCTCATGGTTGAAAGCACTGAATTGAAGAGCCAGCTAAATAAAATTACCGATCTTGATTTGGGTGTGTTTTGGATCCAACCCTTACCACATGCCAGAATTTAAACCTGAGTTCTCAGTCCCAGACTTCATATACAATTTCTAATACTTTAAATCACAGAAATCTCACTCATCAATTCTCTCCCACTCTGAATTCGGGGGCACTTGTAATTAGTCCCACACAATTTAGTCTTGCAATATTAATTAATTCAGATATATAAATCTTTTCTTTCCAACTTGTGCAGCTGAGAGCTTATGGAGGTCAAGAACTGTTTTCTCTTTCCTTACATGCACACATCACAGTTTATTCTTTCAGAAAACTGTGTAATGCATCCCTCAGCTTCCTCAACAAAGAGTGTACATTTAAACTAAAAATAGAACACAGATCCTCTGTGTTTTTCAGTTATAATCAATATGACTATTCGTGAGGCAATTATTTTAAGCTTAGCAATTTAGACATAATCCCATCATTGAATTAGGCTTGAAATCTTAGAAAGAAATTGCAGCATGTTTATTCATCTTTGTTGCTTCTAAGCAACTGTTATCCTCCAAGCTTAGAACCCCCTCCATGATTTCTAGGGAGCAATTTTAGATTACATAATAGTTTTTGGAATACATTCTGGAAAGTACCTATTCTGTTTTAGGAAAACTATAGACTCTTTCTCTCACTCTCTCTCTCTCTCTCTTTTTTAAAAGAATTCTTCTCCTATGACTATTTCCTTGAACTTCAGACTCCAACGATAAGTAAAGGTAACAAGAAAGATGCCGGGAGAAAAGCCAATTTAATTGTGCTATCCTGAATAATTGTTTCTGACTTCCAGCTTGCCCATTGTGATTTTTTTGGCAGGAAAGAAATTAATATCAGACTCCAACAACCTTCAAACAAGTAAAAATTATAATCTGGTGGGTGCCTATTTAAAGTAACAGAATCCAAGGCAACACAAGAGGCTTAATTTTAGATATGCATGTTATTAACTAAGAGTAGGAAAGCGCATTATCTAGTAGTGAAGAACCAAGAGCATGAAACAACCATTTTAAATTTATATTCCCATTTCTTCAAGGTTTGAGATGGATAACATAACTTCAACTTTCTGTATTTAGCTGTCCTGTCCTTAAATTTAGTTAAAAGTTAAGTTTGCTTAACTTTTTATCACTTTACAAAATTGGCTATCTAGGCTTATAAAACACCAAACTCCTTGTCTTAGTTCAGGCTGCAATTATCATAGACTGGGAGGTTTAAATAATAAAAATTTATTTTTCACAGTTCTGAAGGCTGAGAAATCCAAGATCAAAGTGCCAGCAGATTGGGTGTCTGGGGAGAGCCCTCTTCCTGGTTTGCAGACGGCCATCTTCAAGTTGCGTCTTCACATGTGGCAAGGGGGTGGTGGTGGCAGGAGTATCTTATTTAGGGTGTAAAAATAACTTATCGTTAGAAATGTTAAAATATTGTGGAACGACCTTTTCAACATCGTTGGGTAAAAAGTGAGTTCTGGAGATGCCTCTAAGGCAAAATATGCCCAGATTGCAATAAAGAACTAAGTTAAAACAGAATTTAAAAATTTTCACCTAAAAAAAGTAAATTACTGAAAAATGAAAAACTTGCTAGGTTAACATCTGAATTTAGACACTAAAATGTCTGTCTTGTCTAGTGATGTATTACTAGGCAGTACCTACACAAAGGTAGCAATTAATGTGACAACAGTTGAACGTTAAGACCAAATTAGGGGGAAGTATTTACTCTCATTGCTATAATCGGAAGTGTACAGGAGGCACCCAGAAGCTACGATAAAGGAGATATGGATAAATACACACTACTTTTTATATTCGTCTTGAAATGTACAATTTTACAGAATCCTTTCAAGAAAAAAGAAAAAAGACCCTAAAGCAAGTGAAATATAGAAAACAATTTACAGTCTTGTATCCTGTGTCCTGTTTTTGAACAGCAGCACACTCTAAACATTGGATAAATATTGAACTCTTTCCTTAAACTTTTGTTCTGGAAATTTCCAAACATACACAAAGTAGAAAGAAAGAATGGAATAATGAGTCCCCATGTATTGATTACCTGGATTCAACATTTATCGATATGTGGTCTATCTTGTTTCATTTATAACCCCACTGTCTCCTCACCCCCACTGCACTAGATTATTGGAAATCAACTGTCAGATATAATATCATCTCACCAGAAAATACTGTAGTATGTATATCTAAGAGATTGACTCTTTTTTTAAAAGCACAATCATAATGCCATTTTCAAACGTAAAAAAATGAACACCTTAATACCAAATAATATACAGTAAGTAATATTAAAAGTCTCATTGATAGTCACCTAGTTTAGATAATAGTAGTAATACAAAATTTTTTTTCAGACTGAAGTTGCAGGAATTTGAATTTTGAGTTTAAGTATTTCCATGTATTGATTTATTGTGTTGAAATTATGTTAAAATGACTATATCTTATAAGTCACATTCCCATATTTGATAGGTTGGTTGCTTGGGTGGTTGATTTTATCCGAGGACTAGAAATGGAGCAAGTTGATCATTTACAGGACAAGAAACAGCACAAAACTGAAACCCAACGTCTCTGCTTTTGAAAACAATTTCTCTGAATCCAGAATGAGAGGAGAAATATTTTAACATCCACCTTGCCAACACCACAGCTCACTTTCAGCTGGCTTTACACTGCTATAGTTGCACTCTGTTAAAATATTACAATTCCTTTTAAAAGGTGAGAACTTACCTTATCGCCTCCTCCTCCTCCTCCCCCCAACCCACCCCCTGGTTTCTCCTGCCCTGAGTGGAGCAGGCCTGGGCTCTGGTTGGCAACTCTGCCCGCACCCTAGTGGACATGCTCGATGCCCACCTGGTCCCCCTCACCCTGTGCAATCCCACAGAAAACCTGCCGTTGCTACTCCTGGGAACTGCAGCCTCCACAGGGTACCACGCTGGTTGTTACGTATTTTAAATGTCACTTTTTACCTAAACCCCTGTATTATTTCCTCCTGTTTGGGAGTTCAGGTGAATTTAGTTTAGGGAGACTGAGATAAGCCAGGATTTCAGAGTCAGACCTGGTTCAGATCAGGATCTATCTCCTGCGTTCTAGGCAAACTCTGAGTTATAATGTCTTCACCTGTAAAATGGAGACAATAATATCTAACTCATTGGATTGGAGGGAGTATTAAATGAGATCATCTTTCAATGTCCAAACGTCTAAATTTCTGACGTAGAACTTGATTTTCTCTACCAAACCTCCTCCTCACACAGTTCTCCCCATTTCAGCTCATGGCATCACCATCCACATTTGCTTAGGCCCCAAACCAGAAGCCATTCTTGACTCTTTTCTTCCTCTTACTACCAACATCTAAACCCCCAGCAATGGAGTCTACCTTCAGACCACTTTGTACTACCTCCATTGCTATTATTCTAGTTCAGCAGTCCTCAACCTTTTTGGTCTCAGGGTCCCTTCACACTCTTGGAAACTAGTATTGTGGACTCCCAAGACCTTTGTTTATGTGAGTTATATTAATACTTATCATTAGTACTAGAAATCTGAGCTGAAACAATTTAAAATATTTATTTACCCATTAAAAAATAAGTCCATATCATGTTAATATAAATAATATATTTTTCTAAGTAGACATATGTCCCCACAAAATTTAGAGAGAATAGTGGCATTGCTTTACTTTTTTGCCAATCGCTTTAATGTCTGACTTAAAAAAAAAGGTTGCATTTTCACATCTACTTCTGCATTCAATCTGCTGCAATATCACATGTCACGCACCCTCTGGAAAATTCTTTTATTTATTTATTTATTTATTTTTGGCTGCATTGGGTCTTCGTTGCTGCATGCAGGCTTCCTCTGGTTGCGGTGCGCGGGCTTCTCATTGCGGTGGCTTCTCTTGTTGCGGAGCACGGGCTCTAGGTGCACCGGCTTCAGTAGTTGTGGTATGTGGGCTCAGTAGTTGTGGCTCAAGGGCTGTAGAACACAGCTTCAGTAGGTGTGGCGCATGGGCTTAGTTGCTCTGTGGCATGTGGGATCTTCCCGGACCAGGGATCAAACCCGTGTCCCCTTCATTGGGGACTGTGCCACCAGGGAAGCCCATCGTCTGGAAAATTCAACTGTATACTCATGAAAGAAGGAGAATAAGAAAGGCAAGTAAAAAAAAAAAAAGAAAGGCAAGTAATGTCTTAATGTTATTATGAAAATACTTTTGACCCTGCAGACCCGCTAGAATGTCTCAGAGGGATCTCCAGGGCTCCCCAGACAACACTTTTTAACATTTAAAAATATGGAGCTATACTTACCATAAACTTCACTTACCATACTTTGTAAGATCAACAGGGGATTCCCTGGTGGTCCAGTGGTTGGGAATCTCGCTTCCAATGCTGGGAGCCTGGGTTCGATCCCCAGTCGGGGAGCTAAGATCTTATAAGCTGTGTGGCACAGCCAAAAAGAAAAAAAGAAAAGATCGACAGTTCAATAGTTTTCAGCATGTTTACAAAGTTGTGCAATAATCACCATTATCTAATTCCAGACATCATTATCACTCCATTAGCAGTCTTTACCCATTGCCCCTCATACCAGCCCCTGATAACCACTAATCTACTTTCTTTTTCTATGGATTTGCCAATTCTGGGTACTTCATAAAAGTTAAATTGAACTTTAGTTGGTCTTTTCTGTCTGGCTTCTTTTACTTAGCATAATATTTTCAAAGTTCATATGTAGCATGTATCAGTACTTCATTTGTTCATATAGCTTAATAATATTCCATTACATGGATATACTACATTTTATTTATTCATCAATTGGGTTGTTTCCACTTTTTGGCCATTATCAATAATGTTGCTATGAACATTAATGTGCAAGCTTTTGTGTGGACATGTATTTTCAATTCTCATGGGTATATACCAAGGAGTAGAACTGCTAGGTCATAGAGCAACTCTATGTTTAACTTTTTGAGGAAACACTAAACTGAGAAGACCACACTTTGAGAATCGCTTCCCTAGTCTGAGCTATCCTCACCTACTGCCTGGACCATTGCCTGATTTCCCTGATCTTGCCTGGTGCCCCTACAGTTTTTACTCCACACAGCTGCCAGAGCCATCTTTTTCAGAGACCACATTAGAGAATATCACTCTATTTTGTAAAACTCTCCAATAGTTCCCCATTATACACAGAATAAAATCCAAACTCCTCCAGGGCCCAAACATGATCTAGTCCCGGCCTACCTATCTGACTGCATCTCCTCACCATCTCCAGAACGTGCTTCCTTCTAATCTTTGTATAGCTGGCTCCTTCTCATCATTCAGATCTCTACCGGAAAGCAACTTCCTTAGAAGGTGTTTACTTATTTGTTTAATTGTTAATTTTCACCACTATATCCAGTTCCTAGAACTGTCACATGGTAGAGAGTCAATAAATATTTTGGAATGAGCACATTAAGAAAAGGCAAAGGCATCTGGTGTTCCAGTTATCTATTGCTGCATAACAAACTATCCCAAAACTTAGTGATTTAAAACAACTGTTCAATTTGGCTAGGCTCAGCTAAGTGATTTTTCTATTGATCTTGCCAGTGGTCACTTGTGTATCTGCAATCAGCTGGCTTATTGACTGGGGGCTGGGCTCAGCTGGGCCTCCTCCTCCCTGGCCACATGACCTCTTCATTTGTCTCTACAACAAGGTAATTGGATTTCTTCCACGACAGCCCAGGGCTCCCAATAGCAAAAAGTGGAAGCTACTGCCCTTTCAAGACGTAATCTTGGACCTAACACAGTATCACTTCTGCCATATTCTATTGGTTAATAGTGTCAACAAGGCTAGCCCAGATTCAAGGGACTACATAGGGTCTTCAATACCAGGAGGAGTGTTTCATGGGGGTGGGCGGGCGAACAAGTGAAATTGACAAGCATACCATGCAAAGGCACAGTACATTTAACCTTTTATTATTATCTGGTAGCTGGAGAGGAAGTAAATCCTCTTAAAGGGTTTGGCTGTATTGTAAATTACAGTATCTTTCCTAATGTAGCGTTGTATGAATAAGAATAAGAGAAAGCTTACGAATTATTTTGAGTACAGGAGTCTTTGCTGCAATTAGATGGGAAAGAATACACCTAGATATGGAAATATTTTATTAGATTCTTTGTAGCTATATTTGCTAACATGGAATTCTAATGGAATCCTTACCCAGGCTGCACAGTACAGTAGTACAGGACTCTGGAATCTGGCTACAAGGGTCTGAGTTCTGGTTGCATGCTTATTGCTGGTGATCTTGCACAAGTTTCTTAACCTTTTCGAGCTTCAGTCTCCTCATCTGTAAAACAATATCTGCATTATTGGTTTTTGAGAATTAAGTTAGTTATTACCCGTAAAGTACAGGATAATGCCACATAATGCCTGGTAGATAAGCATTTGTTAAATAAAACACCAATTTCAGGAAAAAAGAATACTGAAATGCTAATTCTAAGAATACCAGCAGTTACATGAATCAACCAGTAGATAAGTTTTTTTTTTTTAACTCGCCAAAAGGCAATCGCCCTAAATCAAAATAATCTAAACACTTCCCTCCTCCAGGTTTTCTCCAGTCATTAACTATTCAAACACAACTAGTGGTCATGACAACTAATCAGATAGTTCTTTTTTTAAAATTTGTTTTTGCAATTATTTAATCAGACTTTTTTAAGACTTTGACCTTTATTGCACTTTCTTTCACCTTCCTTAATAAGTTTTAAAATGTCTTCAAAAAAAAGACACAGTAATGACTGGCAAGTTAAACATTGGAGAGCAATGCCCATTCAAAGGTTGGATTCGGCTGTGAAGGGTTAGAGGTCACCTACAGCTATGACTGTCATAGTCCCAGGCGGGCTGGTCCCTGGTCTCCCAGACCCAGGTTAAATTCAGGGCCACTCCAGGAACTTTACATGCAGTTTGATTAGCATAGACTATTCCAGACTCCCCAGCCTCTTTCTTCACATACAAAACATGGAGTCCCCAGGCTAACAATGGCCGTGAGACTGAGGTAAACTAGGTTCTCACTAGAGCATTCTAGGATAAATTCCCACGCCAAATTGCCACTGACAATCTTAGAAACCCTGGATAAGATGGAGTCATTATGAAAAAGATTAAATAAAATATCATCTTATGTTTACATGTCATAGTAGCTTTTTAAAGCGTTTTCAGTCTCATATCATGAACAGTCTTAGGAACATAGCAAGGTTAATATAATAATTATTGCTTCCGTGACAATCAGCATACCGAAGATGAGAGGTCATAACAGAAAGTTAATTATAAATAAGTATATCTGTCGATCCTCTGACCTGGCAGCTTATCTGAATGAGTGAATTACAGGAAGAACTGTGTTCTCCCTATATCTTTCCTGCACTTCTTCAGTACATGTACCTGCCAAGTACTGAGCACTGACAATTAAAGCTTTAATTCTCTTCTTTTCTTCTCATTTTCATTTTTCATGAAGCTGTAACAATAAAGAGGAAAATGGAAGTCATGCAGAATCTTACCACCTCAAGACAATTATTTTCATTTCTACATATTTCCTTCCAGACTTTATCCAGATGTGTACAGGTTTTTACATAATTATCATCATAGTGCACATGCTTTTTTAAAAAAATTAATTTATTTTATTTTTCACTGAGTTGGGTCTTCATTGCTGCACACGGGTTTTTCTCTAGTTGTGACTAGCAGGGGCTACTCTTCTTTGCAGTGTGCAGGCTTCTCACTGTGGTGGCTTCTCTTGTTGTGGAGCACAGGCTCTAGGCACGCGGGTTTCAGTAGTTGTGGTGCATGGGCTCAGTAGTTGTGGCTCATGGGCTCAGTAGTTGTGGTGCACGGGCGTAGTTGTGGCGCACAGGCTTAGTTGCTCCGTGGCATGTGGGAATCTTCCTGGACCAGGCCTCGAACCTGTGTCCCCTGCATTAGCAGGTGGATTCTTAACCACTGCGCCACCAGGGAAGCCCCTGCACGTGCTTTTGAATTTTATGTTTTCTCTTTTTATAGCAACACTTGTTCATGTTGTTTCATAATCTTCTCAATTATTATGGCTTTTTATTCCTGTTAGTTGGTGTGTGACAGTTGACTCAGTCATTTAGCTATTGGTAGACATGTAGATTGTTTCCACTGTTTTGGGGTTTTTTTCTACAAAAGTCATAATGAACTTCTCTGTTTTTATACCGTCTTTCTCATTATTTCCATGTGATACGTTCCTTAGAAGATTATGGGTTGTGGCAGACTGTATGTTCTAAAGATGGCCACAAAGTATCTCCCAACCCCATTGTTCTTCTGCAACGAGAACTTGACACTCTCCTTGGACCTGGACAGGCTCTGTGACTGCTTTGACCAATAGAATATGGCAATAGTGACACTGCACCTGTTTCGGGTATAGCCCTTAATTGGCCTAGTAACATCTATTTCCTGCTTCTAGTAAGTGCAACTTTCTTGAGCTCACCATGCTATGAGAAGCCCAAGCCACATGAAGAAGGCCTGGGGTCTGAAGCCCCAGGTGGACAACAAGAAAAGCCCAGGAGCATCAAGGCATCTGACACATGAGCAAACACGCCACCTCAGAAGTGTAGGGGCAGACCTCACTGCCCCACACGAAGCCAGGCGGACAGACTGCCCAGGGCAATCCTCCTCACATTCCTTACCTGTAAAACCGCATGCAAATAAATGGTTGTATTAAGCCCTACATTTCGTAATAGTTAGCCAGTAATACGTATTTGAAACATAGGTCAAAGATAAAAAAAATTTTCCTAAACGCTGGCAAAAGCATTTCTAACAGGATCGAAACAGTTTATACCAGAGGTCCCCGACCTTTTCGGCACCAGGGACCAGCTTCACGGAAGACAGTCTTTCCACAGACTGGTGGGGGGGCACGGGGATGGTTCAGGCGGCAATGCTCCTCTGAGGCTAAGAGAGCCTCACGTCTTATTCCCCCCACTTTAAGCTCTGCTCATCTTCAAGCAAAACTAATACTTACCATTCACCTACTTTGAATTTAAACACATGAAGCTCTTGGAACTCACGTGAAGAAAGGAACCAGAGAGGACGGAGTGTGTGGGGACACCTGCCCGGTACATTAAAGATAAACACATGCTTGAATCATACATTCATTCCAAAACCTATTATGTGTTAGGCATATTGACTCTGCCGGTTAGGACTGAGTATACAGCGATAGAAACTAACTCAGACTGGGCTCAGACGAATGGGAATTTATCAGCACACAGAATTGAGGACTGGTTTCAGGAAAGGCCTAACTCAGGGCTCAAACAGCGTGAAGAAGAAACAGATTTCTCTGTTGGCTGACTCTTCTCTCCTCTGTGTGCTGGTTCTGTCCTCAGGCTCTGAGTCGCTGGTTGAAGCAGTAGCTCCAGCCTCACAGCCTCTTAGGTTCAAGTGCAACGAAAGGGGGAGAGATTCTCCCAGAGAGCTGCAGCACAAGCCCCGGGATTCAACGGCTGGACCAGCTGCGGTCTTGTGCCCATTTCTGAACCAGTTGTGGTGGCCTGGGGATAAGGATGTATGGACTGGCTTAAGCTGGGCCCCAAGTTCTATGCCTGGTGCTGAGTCAGCACCACTGGGAGCACAGAGACTGGAAGTGGGGAGGGGGAAGAGGGGTACTCTGCCCAAGATGTACTGCAAACGACACACCCTGCTCCCTTGCAGGAATTCTCTGCAGACAGCAGGGCATCATTGAGCGCAGCATTGGTTCACAACCTCATTTGACTAAATACTCAGGTCACCCCCACCCCTCTATTTAATCAATGCCTCCCTCTGAAAGTGTTATCTCTACACCCACGGTCCACACTGCTTCAGCCTTCTTTTAATGCGCTGGATGCGAGGATATTTCTAAATGTTTGGTCACGTCTCCTTTGAGATGCCACAAACTACCCTTCTCTATAGGAAGAAGCAGCCTCTAGGGGAAGGAAGGAGGCCAGCAGATGAAAAGTCACTTCTTTCCTTCCACCCCTAGGAAGATTCATAATTAGAACCTTCCTAGATGTAAAGAAAAAGGGCCAGAGCCAGCTTTCCAAAAGTGGAGGGACAAGTATTTTCCCAAAGGAGGGAGGTGGATCAGACAAGTCAGTAAAGTCCCTTCCAGTTACAGGATCCTCTGATTCACACCCTCTCTCAGAACAGGCAGCGTTTGGTTTTGTTTTCAAGAAGGGGAGAGGGCATTGGCTCCTGACAGGCAGGGAGGAGGGGAGACAAATCCCTTCAGGAAAGAGGAAGGGGCGGGGCGGAGAGGGTGGCGGGACCCACTGCACCCACTTCCCAGCTGCACGCATCAGGCTGCTGCTTCTCACACCCCGCTTGGATTTTGAGCATTTTCATAAATCCGCAGAATTAGCTCAGATCATCAGCTTGTACTTGACGGCTTTATTCCCTTGGCTCTTGGAAGGGAAAGTAAATCAAAGCTTGACTGCTCAGAACCTGGCAGGAGCGTGTAATAAAGACGTTCCCCAAGGTGGGGGGCAGGCGTGGGCAGCCTCTCAGGGTCTACCCCAGATCCAGGCTGCCTCCAGGGCACATGGCAAATTGTAGGAGTTACAAGATTGCCCCGCTCCATGGTGGACTATATGAGCAGCCCTCAAGCCGTGTCAATGGAGAAGGAAAGGCTATGCAAGGAGAGGACAGAATGAGAGGGAGATTTTCCAGGTGCAAGCTGGCCCGGCTGGAAAGCCCTGACACGCCAGCCAAACGCTGGAACCCATACAGGTGAAGTGAAGAAAGCAACACAGTTTACTGGGGGGGGGGGGGGGGGGGGGGGGGGCGGGGCAGAGGGTGCTCTGCAGGGGGAGAGGGCGGAACAGCATTTCAACGCTGAGACTCCCCAAAGCACCAGCAGAGAGCTGGGCCCTCAACACGCGTTCAGCTAAAGCACGGTTTCAGCCTTTGTGCTGATGTTGCCTCATTTCAAGTTTTATTTCTTATTGATCCACTCGTAGGTCAGAAGCAATGCAAGAGCCACACAAGTTACACAACGAGTATGTTCTGAACAGTCCCATTTACCGAGGGCTTTGCAAACAAACCTGCTCTTCCCTGGCCCTTCTGCCTTACAGACCTCAGCCTCTGTGTAAGGATCCAGGATCTCTCAGGTCATATTAAAGCCCAAATTTCATCCTTTATCTGAAACACAGCACTTTGAGAAATAGGAAACATGTAATTTGCAACCTGACAACGCTGAATTTTACCTGAGCCCTGTGATCCTGGAACACGTTGGTGAGGATTAAGAAATCCCCCAACAGCCTTTGCTTAATGCCAAGACCGGTCCTTTCTCATCTGACTTAACATGCCCCCTGTTCACCTGTGACAAGGCCAGACACAGACCCTCATGATTCCCTTTCTTTGCCTCATAAATGATTAGCTGAACTGCTTGTCCCCATTGATCAATGCAACAAAACACTGTTAACCAAACTTTGGTTAAGCTCTCTCCTTCCTCCAGGCCCTTGAACTTTGGCCCACCCTCAGCTTCTGCGAATAGGCTGACCTCAAGGTCAAACGTTCTCTGATCTATCATCCGTTCGTGCCACTCTTTCATTCCACTTTCCCGAGCCCAGCTCTTTCCAGGCTTGTTTACTCCTCTCTATAACAGAGGAAAATTTTTTTGCCTAACTCTGAGATGTTTGCAGATCTATGGTCACAGCCCTCTCTCACGGCAGTAGTTCCCCTCACCCCTTGCAATAATTCTTTTGAATTCAAGTACCTCCTTACTAAGCCTGGAATATATATGTTTTGGACAAACGAGAAATGAAAGACAACCCATCAGCTTCCTTTATGAGCATATGCTGATAGTAGAAGTTTTTTTAATAATTGTTTGATTCTTCAGTCCCCTGAATGGGTTTCCAGAGTGCACTGACCATTGTGACCTCTGACAAATAATGAATAGGGTAGATTAGTCTAAGTTAAATGCCTATCATGTGTTAGGCACTGTTGTGTTTGCATATGTTATCTCATTTAATTTTCCCAGTTTCCAGAAGAGATAGGTACTAATTTTACTTTCTTTTACAAAAGAGGAAACAGGCACAGAGAAGTTAAAAAACTTATCCAAGGTCACACAGCCAGTGAATGGCAGAGCTGGGATGCAAAGTCAGGTCCGTCCAAGGCCACAGTTCAGGCATTTAGCCACCATGCCATGGGCTTTCCTGGGGATGACCTCCTGGGATGCTTCTTCTAACAGCTGGCACCCCTGTGGATAGGAAGCACGTGAAAAAAAAAAGAAAGAAAGAAAGAAAAGGAATCCCGACAGCTGTCAGCTGGGAACCGGCTTGGCCTCCACAGCTGGGAACTGGTTTTACACCTACCAATCATAAACCGTTTCACAGAATAGCACTGTCTCCTGAGATCACTCTGTGGAGTGAGACAGAGATCACTCTGCAACTGTGCCTTTAGCAGAAGCCAAAACAGCTGAGAGAACCACAGAAACGACCAAACAACCCCCCCTCACAACCCCTTCCTACCCCCCCACCCCTGCCTTCCTGGTTAACACGAGCAACTACCACTTCTTTATGGGTGACTGTTAGCTAGATGCCGTTCCTGTCACCTCTTCGATGAAAATCATTAAGATACTCAATCACTAAACCATTAAGATACCCCCACTTTCTGACAGCACCCAATCCAGAGCAATCCTCACTCTGCTGAACCCTTCCCAAAATCATCTAACAGAAAGCCAAATCCTATTATAAGCCCTCCCAATTCTCTCTTGTCTAGATGTGGCACAGTTCCACGGTGTTTACAGTCGCGCTTGCTTTATTTGACTACAGGTGGGAACCTGGCGGGCTTGCGCCACCTGGTGGTTGTATCATGTAATCGCAGGAGCTTCTGTCTGGGCTGGTTCCTCAAAGCCCACTCCCCTTTCCCCTTTCTGCTTTGCAGTCCTCCTCCTTCCCTCTTCTTAACCTCTCCCCCAGCTCTCTTCCCCCATCCCCCAGTCTCCCTCTGGAAAAGGCTTTATTTCCTTTGGGATAGTGTGAATTGTTTACCTTACTGAAGAGGTCTCTCTAACTTAGTTATCTTCAACTCAATTTCACCAGCTGGGGAATCTCAAGCCTCAGCCTTTACAGTCCCTGTGCTTCTCAATACACCTGAAAAGGGAGGAAGGGGGTCAGCAGAGGCCTCTGTGGGTACAGTTAGGCTCTCCCTGTGGGAATAGGAACTCCAGAAGCATCTCTACCACAGCTCCTCTTCCCAAAGTTTGCACCGTTGAAATGAAGGGTAAAACTGTTCAGTTAAATTATTCTTCTTACTAATACTCCCAAACATGAATCACAAAAAGTCACACACACACACAAAAATTCTTGGGACTTCCCTGATGGTGCAGTGGTTAAGAATCCGCCTGCCAACGCAGGGCACATGGGTTCGAGCCTTGGTCCGGGAAGATCCCACATGCCGTGGAGCAACTAAGCCTGTGTACCACAACTACTGAGCCTGCATGCCACAACTACTGAGCCCACACACCTAGAGCCCGTGCTCCACAACAAGAGAAGACACCACAATGAGAAGCCTGCGCACTGCAACGAAGAGTAGCCCCCGCTTGCCGCAACCAGAGAAAGCCGGTGGGCAGAAACAGAGACCCAACGCAGCCATAAAAAAATAAATAATTAATTAAAAAAAAAAAAACACCTCTGGATTAGTGCAGAACATTGTCTCTAAATTTAAAAGTTTATTTTTGTTGTGACTTTCTTTTATTACCTATAATAAAACATGTCCTATGTAACAACCCATGGCTGTGGCCCAGATGAAATAATGACAGCAGCACATTTCTGGAACTGTTTTTGGTTACAAGAATATAAGATGATGATGTGGAAACTCAAATGGACATGATGATATTACTGCAGCGGGCTAAAGGTGATGACTGCTCTATATGGCAACACGATAATGAAAATGGATGGCATGGTCAAGTACTAACTTCCGTTATAATTACACCACAGGAGGTTTCTAAGATGATGTGATTGGAGCACATTAATACAGTTTTCTATGACACTGCTTTACCTACTTCCTGAAGCAATCCTCTCCTATGGTAAAAATCAATGTGAATTTTTTCAGATTTGTATTTTTTCTAGATATTTTCAGGTTATTTTAGAAAACACAAAACCTGTATTACTTACTGAAATGATAGATTTTTTTAGTATATGTTGTGATGTTTTCTAATAGTACTGCAATGACTGACAGTTCATGTCTATACATCACTTTTAAAGTTCCACAAATAACTCACTGAGAAATAAATTCTCATGTAAAAATTAAAATTCAGAAAAATACAGAGTAAATGTTAAAAGTCACCCATCATTCCCAACCCCTCCCCCAAATCTCACTCCCCTTCCCTAGAATAACCACTATTACCATTTTTGTGTGCTCCCTTCCAGATCATTTTTTTTGCATTTACACTCACATATACGCACATATTTTGCAGATAACAATAATAAACGTTTCTTCCATATTGATGCATTTCAGATACACTATTTAATCCTTGTAGGGGAGGCAAAATTTACCTCTACCCTCAGAGTTTTCATCTGGGCATGAGAATTAAATTGACATGAGGCAGATTAACCAGAGAAAAGCATACACATTTATTTAGTATAAGTTTTATGTGACATGAGAGCCTTCATAAGGAAATAAAGACCCCAAGCAGTGGCAAAACCTAAATGCCTTTACACTAGATTGAACAATGACAGGCAATTGTGGAAAAGTAACTAAAGTAAACGGGGAGGCTAAAGAAAGCTAAGAGTTATTTTAACAAGGTCTGTTTGCAAAGAAGTCTCTTTCCCTCAACTTCCCACCCTTGATGATACGGTTGTTGGACGTCTCCCATAGGGCAGTTTATCTCCTGCTTTCAGGAAGAAAAGGGGGCCAGTCAGAGCACCTGCTGTGTACCTTTAGCTCAAAATAATCCTCAAGCCAAAGTGGCCTGTTTCGGGGTGGCATCTTCAGCCATCCCTCATCTTCACAACAACCTTTGAGGCTGGTGCCATTAGCTATCTATTTACACGTAAGGTGCCGGAATCACAGAGGACGTAGCTGTTCAAGTTGCACCACTGGTGAATAATGAAGCCAGATTTTGAACTCAAGCTCTCTGGGTTCTGTCCCAAACTCTCAATCACGACCCTGTATCGCCTCCCAGTGGCAAGTTCAGTATCACCCCAGATGCTTTTCGGTCTGCTAACCACAGGAGCTGAGTGGGCTACATGCTCGTGCTGTGTGGCTATTCAGTGGTGGCTGATGCGACTGCAATGATGGTCACCCCGGTAACGTTGTGCACCTGAACCTGGGCTGTTGCAAAGCTTTGCTGTGGTATAAACACAATAGGAACACAGTAGAAAGTGTTGCTAACTTGAAGCAACAAATGCAGTCGATCTAAGCTTTTATGCATTGTCAAAACCTAGGGTGGGTTTCTCCAAACTGCAAGATTTACTTAACTGTCTTTGTTAGTTGGGTAAAATTAAATTTGGGAATATTTCTTCAAAATCACTTTCTTGCCACACTGCTGACCCCCAGTGGGGTTCCCCAAATACTGTTCCAATTTATCAAGAGTGAAAAAGTGGGTTTTTCCTTGGATCTCATTTCACGCTGCTGTCTTTGTTTCATCTATGTAATGAAGATAATCCTGGCCCTATTCCTTCAGAAAATTGAGGACTGTATTGGAGGACGTGTAAGTGAAAGCACTTTATAAGCTGCAAAGTGCTGCACGTGCCTGTCTCTGACAGTGCCCCATACCTTCCTCTCTGGGCTGTAAAGGTGGATGAATCAGCTCTTAGCATCAATCATTAAGAAACAATTAATGAAAGTGCTCAGATATGATTAATGCTTTCTAAATAACATTCAACCAACACAGACTCTACCTCCATAACCTCTTGTTACGAATATCTGGTTCAAATATTATAGTGGTAGAATGTTATTCTTCACCACTAATATAAGCACATTCCCTCCTAGGGAATATAAAGCAATGAAATAAAAACTATGTTAGGTGCCTGGCACTAGTAGGCATTCAAATACCTATTCAAAGAATAAAAAAGAAACACTGGTCTCAGTCCAGCCCTATGAAAAGCTGACCATTTAAATTTATCGCACTTTCCATATGCATCCATTTTTCTCATCTTAAGATGGAGAAAACAAAGTCTGCCATCATCTTTGTCTCTCAGAGGTGTCATGAGATTGAGATCATATATGAAGTATTTTATCTCAATATATAGATTTAAGCTATTGCTTTTTTCTTTTCCATTATGGTTTATTACAAGATATTGAATATAGTTTCCTGTGCTATACAGTAGGTCCTTGTTTATCTATTTTGTATATAGTAGTTTGTATCTGTTAATCCCAAACCCTTAATTTATCCCCTCTCCTTTCTATATATAACTATATAACTATATAACTATAAGTTTGTTTTCTATGTCTGTGAGTCTGTTTCTGTTTTGTAAATAAGTTCATTTGTATCATATTTTAGATTCCACATATAAGTGATATCAAATGATATTTGTCTTCCTTTGACTTCATTCACTTAGTATAATAATCTCAAGGTCCATCCATGTTGCTGCAAATGGTATTATTTCATTCCTTTTTTATGGCTGAGTAATATTCCATTGTATACATATACCACATCTTCTTTATCCATTCCTTTGTTGATGGACATTTAGGTTGCTTTCATGTCTTGGCAATTGTAAACAGTGTTGCTGTGAACATTGGGGTGCATGTATCTTTTCCAATTAGGGTTTTCTCTGAATATATGCCCAGGAGTGAGATTGCTAGATTATATGGTAACTCTATTTTTAATTTTTTGAGGAACCTCATACTGTTTTCCATAGTGGCTGCACCAATTTACATTCCCACCAACAGCATAGGAGGGTTCCTTTTCCTAAGATATTATTTATATATGTATTTTCCATTAAGGCCCACATAGGTAAGGTGAGTTATCATCAGTGTGTTACACAAAGCATCGATGGAAATGGGAGCTGGCAGTGCTCAGGTCTTGGAGTTAAGCAGGGGGACCAAGGCCAGGTAGGCAGTAGGTAAGGCAGGGAAGTGTGTGGGGGAAGCCTGAGAAGGAACAACTAGAGGGAATCAGCATCCAGCGCTCAGGAGGTCTCACCAAGTGAATGGGAACTAGTCAGCACTGGGAAGAGGGTAAAAGGCAAAGGACTCATCAAAGGTCGGCCACAGCAGGCAGGAGACTGGCAATCAGTGAGAGCGAGCGAGTCCTGGTACAGGAGTTAGTTTCACTTGCCCAGATTTACAATGTCTGTGCCAGAATTCCATTGAGCTTTGCTCCGTAAGGTTTTGCTGACACGTGGAGCCGAAGGTTGAAGTCAAGAGAGAAGCGGTCACCATCCAATCAGCCCACGTTGCTTGTAGCTGTTGCCATGTTATGGGTGTGTGCTCATGGCCCCATCTGCTGCTAACAGTGAGTCATTCTTGCAAATAAAATAAATATCAATACATTTATATGCATCATATACCTTATACAAATCCTATGAGTGGTGTTACAAAAAATAACACATTTGGGAAGCAAAACAAATGCTTAAGTTGGCAATTTCTTCACATGATTCTGGTAGTGCTGTTAACCTTGCTGGGAGATATGACTGTTACCTTATTCAAATACTATCTACTAATGCTCACCCACATTTATTCAGTGTTTGGATATCCGCCATAGACTGTAGTTCTCTGTAATACCACTAAACGTAATATTTATTAATTATTAAATAAATTTGTTTCCTATATCCATAATCATGAATAAAGAGTAGGAAGAATGTTGGCAGTATTTTAAAAAACTTATGGTTTCAGGAATTCTTGGGAATTCTGATATCTCATCCCTAAATCCCAAAGATTAATATCTGTCAGGAATTTGGAAACATTAATGTTCTTTGTTGTGTTTGGGGTGGGATTAAGGCTTTGCAAATGTGGAGAAGCAAGACCCTACAAATGGCTGTAGGTTCTAATTGTAAGACGGTGTGAAGTCTGAAGGTGGGAACGGTAGGGTGAGGGGGAGTGTGGTCATTGTTCTTCCATCTATGGAGGGTGGCTTATAATTAGAATATTCTTCCAGGTTAAGTGAAATCTTATGTAGATAAAGATGCTTGTGTAGGTTATGTAGGCAATAAATTCACAAGGATGCGAAAGTTTTATTTAATTTCTCCCTGTTATTAGAAATTTTACAGAATCCCAGAAGGTGGGATTGAAAGGGAAAGGTGAACTTGATATTTACAGAAAGTTCCTTCGTTAGAAATAAAGATTCATGATCGTGGCAGAGCTGATTCTATGTGTCCACCAAACCATTTCATTTTCTTTTTGAGCTCAGAGGAAGACTACATTTCCCAGCGTCCCTTACATAAAACTTCCTCACGTTCTTTCAGTCTGTCTGTCTCTCCATCTGCGCTGCTGGAAGTGAAGACTCCAAGATGGCAGAAACACATGGTAGGAGAAGTGCCAATCCCTGAAGTTGCTGCTTAGAGAACAGCTGTCCTGGAAAACGCTCTGACCAGGAACATCAGCATGAATGAGAAACAAATTGTTATACTGTTCAGCCACTGAGAGTTCAGGGTTTCATTTGTTACCCGGTATAGTCTAGCCTATCTTAACACTGTGCTGTGATCTTGCTTACTCTTCACTGGAGAGGAGGACCACCTTGACATGGGGAGGAACAGCCTGTGGGATGTACGGTGTGGTAAGTGACTATAAAATAAGGCACATTCATACTGTAGTATGTGCGGGACATTACAGGAAAATGCATTCCCCACACGTGGAAATGATGTGTCCCCTGAGAAATCAGCAAACAAAACCCACAACTAATGGATTTGGCTACTATCAGTTGAAACAATTCAATAACTAAGAGCTCTTTCCATCAAACCGTGTGCCTCCATCAGTGCTCCTCTGCCCTACTTGTTCATTATGATGTAATAAGTTGCAGTGTATTGTTCTTTGTACCATAGTCTCTTGGGAATGTGGTAGTATAAGACTCCATCTTTGTGCCCTGCCAAATTTGGCTTTTGGACCAGACCCTGACTGTGAGGTCCCCATCAGCTTTCTGCTTCCCAGGAAGACCCTCTTTAGCAGCCAGCAAGGCTTACCAGCCAAAGCTTCTCACACAGCCCAGTTGTCTTTTAAATAGGTTAGGGTAACTTAGGCTTTAAGTAAGCAGATTGTCAGCAATAGGAAACAGCTGAAAGGGGAAAGCATACTGGACAACATTAGTGCAAGAGAAGGGGGGCCTACAGCCATCACGCAGCAACACTAGGTGTCTTCCCAGGAGCGGAGCCCTGGGAACCGAGAGGGGCTGCATGACTGCCATTTTCTTGACTCAGGTTTTGATTTAGTCTAGAATCTGACTCCTGTCTTGACACCAATAGCACTTACGCAGATAAATGTAAGTGCGACAGTTTATCAAATTTAAATAAAGATCTAAGGTCAGATTCTTACTTAGATTTGGTGTTTCAGGGTTCAAAGAGATAAAATAATCTACTCCAGCAGACAAAGCTACTGGGGACTTGTCAGAACTGGAATAATTCTACAGGCTCTTGAGAGAATGGAGAAGTGAGAATCAGTTACCCTTAAGACTGCATTTAAAAGCATTTATACAAGGGATGTCAGTGACAGCAAAAACTGAATCACATCCTGAATCTCTGGCAGTCTCTTGGTTACAAATACTAATTTGTAAAAGTCCCAACTGAATGAATGTATTAAACAGCAATTTGTTTTTTCCTTCTTAAACCACACTGGAAACGTCATCCTTCACTTACAGCTCCCCGGCCAAGGCAGTTATGAATGAGCTGATGGTGCCTCCTGGTGGCCACCATGGAGAATCACCTGGCACAGGTGCTTCCTTGATTTGTACTGGCCACCTCTTTACTCTTGTACCGATGTGCAGCATTTCTGAAAATCAAAAGTTAAAAAGTTGGATTTATGTGGTCTATATGAACTTATGTGTTATAGGAGTTTTCATTGCTAGAGAACTAAAACGGAAAATCAAATCTTTAATTTTATTTCACACTCTTCAAATATATATTTCTAATACTGGGCACATAGTCTTTAATTTTCTTCTTTTCCTTCACAGCTTGACCAGTGGACATTCAACTGAGACTTAGGAGGTGTTCCTTTGAGAACCATCTCTGTCTCAATTGTTTTCTATTAATGTGGTCTTTATTTTTTTAATTTTCTCTCATTTTTTAATTAAGATAAGAGAAAACAGAGTAAGGTATTAAATCACATGGGCTAACAGTGCCAAAGATGACATCCTGTAAAGTTGGCTGGCAGAAACCTCAAACAAGGGCCCAATTCCAACATTTGCTGGGTACCGTTGTTTACCATGTAAAAGTGCAGGTTTGAAATGTGCAGTGGTTGAAAATCAATGACTGTTATATATTATTTTTCTTTTTGGGGATTCTATCCTGCTTTTTTTTCTTAAAATGGAGTTAACTGTATTCCAGACAGCTTTTTCTTCCACATGTATACATATCATTTTAAGGAAAATGTTTTGTCCTCTTCTGCCTCTTTTTAATTCCAGGTACAGGTGCAAAACCACTGCTAATAGTGGCTGGGAAAAAAAGCCATATAAGTCCTGAATGAAATAAGACTTTCTAAAAACTTAGGAGTGTCAACCTCTAAAGCCTTTCAAGTACCCAGATGTTTCTTTTCATCTTGTCAGAAATTTCCATGTTCGTTTTCATCCATTTAAAAATCTACCCTGGGGACTCCCCTGGTGGTACAGTGGATAAGATTCCACGCTCCCAATGCAGGGGGCCTGGGCTCGATCCCTGGTCAGGAAACTAGATCCCACATGCATGCCGCAACTAAGAGTTCGCATGCCACAACTAAGGAGCCCACGTGCTGCAACTAAGGAGCCCTGGAGCTGCAGCTAAGGAGCCCATCTGCCGCAACTAAGACCTGGTACAACCAAATAAATAAATATTTTTAAAAATCTACCCTGTTTTTCTTAAAGTGTCAACTTTCAAGATAAATAAAAAGCTACTGATTATATTTTTTGTTTTTTCTATTATTACAATAGAATGGTTTTAAATTTGTTTTTAAACTGCAAACATGAAAGTCTTAAGTGATAGCATGGCTTAAAGAGTCTTTGTTTGAGGGCCTGGGAACTAAACATCATCTATTACATCTATTACAATGTTTCTGTATAAAGATATACATATTCTAACTCCTGAAATAATGAACAGATGAGGACTTCCTGTACTAATTTATAAAAATTCTAGCTGATTTGACTCATGCAGAGATATACTTATTGGTATTTTAAATAATAATAATTATTATAAATATTTATTGAATGTTTTCCGTCTTCTAGGCACTGCTTTAAGAAGCTTATAAGCATTGACTCATTTAATCCTCACCACGACCCTATGACAGTTACCTCTCGTTATCTTGTTTTGTATATAGACAAGGATGTTGAAGCACAGAGAGGTTAAGTCACTTAATCAAGCTCACAGAGCTATTAAGTGGGGGAACAGTTTGCCTTTAGAGCCGCTGTACTCTGCTCTTTTACGGAGTTTATTTTGTAACATAGGCAGTTAACTACTGAGATTCATATTTAAGCTCCTTGAAGGGAGGCAGCAAGCCTTACTCATTTTTGTTTCTCCCACAGCATCCACCCCTAGCGGATTCTCAAAAGAGAGTTGTTGACAACTGAGCTAGTTGGGGATACCTCTCTCTAGTGGTTACTACTGTCCATCATACACAAGGTTTCTGTGTTCTTAATATGCCCCCGAGGGACATACCTTAGCAAATGTGAAAAACCTCAGTGCCGTAAATGTTAATGTAATCAAAAGAGCTGACGAGTAGCTTGGGGTGCTGGCCTAGGTGAGTCCCTCTAGCCTCCACAGGTGACTGGGAGGGACACAGCCCACAGCCCTTAGCAGTATGTGACCGGGTCAGGGGGCACCTTATACCCAATGCACCTTCTTTGCTCTGGTCCCACCCATTCAACCTTCATGTCTCTGTTGTAAAACCTTGGGTTCTACCTGCTGATCACTGCCAAATATGGTGAGGCCAGGACACTGTGTGTGATGTGAGGTCTTATGGAAGTCACCTAAGTAAACAGAGAGGGCATAGTTCTTGGGTTTCCCTTTTGAAGTGTTTTGCCACACGATCGGGTGGGAGTAAGAGTGGTGGGAGATGCTTCTGGATGCTGTCTCTAATGGGTGGGGCCCGCTGTTTCCTCCCCAGCACTGGTACAGATGTTAAAGGCATTATGTGTTGAAGCCAGAAGCTGTCCAAGCAGCTTACTGACGGACAGCAATTTGGGTACAACTGGAGACTCTACTGGAAAAGCCAACGGAGAGAGAAGAGAGTGCACAGGATGCGATGCAGATGAAGTCTTGAGCCAGATGGACCTGGATCAGAATCCAGGTTCTGCCAGTGCCAGACCCAGGTGAATTTACGCAAGTTACTTAAGCTGTTTGGCCTCAGTTTCCCTATGTTGTATTAAAACTGAGATTAGTAATCTAGTTCACAAGGTTGTTAGGAGAAGTAAATGAGATATTGTGAATAAAGAGCCTGCCATACAGTCATACATGACACATATTGTTTTACTTTCCCCTGCATTCCCTTCCTGTACTTCTGGCATATGAAAAAATGACTAGGTAGAAATAGGCTGAGTCCAGAAGGGGAAAATAGACTAAGCTTTCCTGGACTACGTTTTTATATGGATAAAGATTTTTGCAACTGCAAATACAGGCAGCACTTAGTATCCTTAAGATATTCGTGATATTTTTCTCTGATGTTCTTGTAGCTCCTGAGGATTGCTGTGGGCTGAGGGTGAGAGACTGACTTTGTGAAACGCTGCCCATCCCCCCTCTCGGAAGCAGGCAGGACTCTGGTGAGTTTCAGATGTTGTAGAGAAAACTGAACCATAGCGCAGATGATACTAAAGTTTGTTTCCATTCTAACGGACCATGATTCTAGAACTGAGCATCAGTTTCTTCTTATGGTCAGGTTGCTGTGCAGATTAAATGAAATACTTTATGTAAAGGGTGTGAAATGTAGTACTCGGGTGATACCTGTCATGACTGCGTCATCACTATTAACAATGGCTAATTATTGACTAGGACATCTAAATCTGTCTGCTGGAGACAGGGAAAGTTGGTGAGGATTGCCAGGCTACCTTTTCATCTGTTTAAAATGCATAATTAAAATACAGAGTAGTTTGAACTTGGTGATGAGAAAGCTTTTCTTTCACCCTCCCAATACTCCTTACTGTGTCTGCTTTGTTTTCAGAGGCTGTTAACATGCTGACAGCTACTGAACTGCTGTTTACATTTTGTTACTCCTCTGATCACACACCTACCATGACTCCCAGTTGAAATTCCTAATGGAATCCAAGCTTCTAAGCCTGGCAATTGAGCTGTCCACCAGCCGGCCCCACCCTGTCTTTCTAATTTTCTCTCCCATTTCCCGGATCCCATGAATGTCCTCTCTAGTCAGACTGGGCTCTTTCTTCTCTCCAGAATGAACTTGTAAATTCTGGCCTTTCAGGAATGCTGTGCCTGAAATACCTTTCTCCTTTCTCATCACCAAGTCTAAATCCTTAAAGGCTAAGGGAACTACAGCCTGATCTTTACATGCCCAGTTCTGCCTGAGTGCGTCATCCCAGCCGTGCTGCGAATTATTTATGAGACTTCGAGCACGTGACCTACCCTCCCTGTGCCTCCGTCTTTACCTGTAAAACAGAAGTCACAAGAGCACCCACGTTCTAGACCCATTTTGAAGCTTAAAAGACAATTTATGTAAAGTACTTAGAACCGTATCTAGTGGGTAGTATGTAGCCGATAAATGTGAGCTCCTATTGCTCATGCCGCCTTCTTGGACCTGCGCCTTTTGTGACCGCCCAGTGTCACAATGACTCCTTTTTCTAAGTTCATGTATTGTCTCTGCTACTTCCTTGCCACATAGCTGTTCATTCCACAAATATTTGTTGGATGCCTACTATGTGCCACACGATGTTCTCAATGCTGAAAACAAAGCAAAGGCCTTGTTTTCATGGAGCTTGCATTCTAGTGGGGAGACGGGCAGTGGACGATTAAATAAGTGAGATGTATGGTAGGTCAGGTGGTAATAAATGCGACAGAAAAAAATTAGGCGAGGGATTGGGAATGATGGGGTGGGCATGGCGGTGTTATTTTATATTGGTTGGTCAAGGAGACTCCCTGAAAAGGTCATCTGTGAGCAGAGCATGGAAGGAAGGGAGAGCTTAGATGTCTGGGGAAAGAGCGAAGAGCAGCTGGTGGGAGGGGCAGCAAGAAGGCTAGGTGACTAAATCCTCAGAGGGCAGTGGGGGAGAGGGCTGGGGATGAGAGGAGAGCTCTAGTGGGGGCCTTGAAAGCCAGTAAGGACTTTGGCTTCTCATTAGAAGAAAAGCAGTTTGTACATTTGTGGCTTTTTTTCCCCTGGGTACTGTCTCTATCAATTAACTCCCATATCTTCAGCTTCTCCCTGTCTATTGTTTTTTTACTTTTCCTCAATGTAAAACAAACTTAGGTGTAGTTATGAATTTAAGAATTTCATCCTCTGGTTTGTATCCCCTCATCTGGAGATTGTGTCCTCTCCTCACCTTCGATTTCCATAGCAAGATCCTCAAAAAGGTGTGGTCATGTGCTTTCCGTCTTCCCCGTGGCTCTGCTGAAACGGCCCTGGTCAAGGTCACCATTAGACACTTTCAAACATTTATCTTCCTTGGCCTCTCTGCAGCATTTGAAACTGTTAACTCTCCTTCCCCTTGTTCCTAGGACACAGCTCTTTCTGACTTTCTTCCCACCTTTCTTTCTTTCCTTTTCCATCCCTGTATCAGTAGGGATGGGTTTGGCTGCTCAGTGATATCAATTAAGAATCCAGGCTCTTTCCTTTGGATATGGTTTAGTGGTACCTCCCTCTGTGGACACCAGGTGGCACTGAAACCCCTGGTAGGTAATATTTGTACCTACCACCAGGACAGTGTCCCATACATTTCATGCCATTGTACCACTGAGGCCTTTCCTGACTTTCCATATAAAATGTTACTGTATCTCAACCCATTTTCCCTATTCCCCTTATTCTGCTTTTTCTTCTTAGGGATTATCAATAGCTGACATATGCCTTTATTTCTTTATTATCTTTCTCATCCATGAAAAAGTAGACTCCATGAAGTCAAGGATTTTCTTCTCATCTGTATCCCCACAGCCTTGGCACCTGGTAGGCAATCAGTTCCCACTTGCTGAAGGAACCAACGAATCTCATTTGTCAGCACTGGGTCACAAGTCCACCCTTAGACCCACATGGAAAGGGGGAGAGGATTGCCACGATTGGCTGGGACCAGCCACAGGGAGAATGGCTATTGGGTAACCAACCAACAGAGCCATACTACCTTGGCCAGTTTTTTGTTTCTCTACCTTTTCATTTAGTGTTAGCATGCCTCAGGATTCGTTCCTTGGCAGTTTTTTCTTTTCACTACATTCTTCTTGGGTGATTCCATCCCTTCCTTGCTGTCACTTACAGACTGGTGGTGCCACATATATGTTTCTAACTCAGCTTTCTCTCTGGGGCCCCAGACCCGTCCTAGGGTGACCACCTGTCCTGCTCTGCCTGGGACTCTCCTGGCTTTAGCACTGTAAGTCCCATGTTCCAGGAAAGCTCTCAGTCCTGGGCACCTGGGAGGATTGATCACCTTGCAGACTGTCTACACAACATCCAAACCAGAACTCTCTTGAACTCCAGAAGCATATCAACTGCCTCTAGAGCTTCCCTTAATCCCAGAGTTCCTTACTTACCTCAAACTCAAGATGAACCCAACCGGAATTTATGTATTCCACCCCAAATCCTCTTCTTGTACTTCTCTAATTAGGGGAGTATTGTCACTAATTACATATAGTTTTTTCAAGTCAGAAAGCTAGGTGTTATCATCAAAGGAAAAAGTCCACAGTGCATTTGCCTTAGTTCTCTGCAAAATTTCTAGATTTTACCAAAAATCTGAAAAGGCTCCTTAGAGTGTGTTGCTCAGGTAGAAAAACAGCTGACTGCCACATTTCTGAGTATAATGTCTCTGTGTCTCTTGAATCTGTGCTTCCTCTCCATTCCTGCTACAATTTTAATTAAGATCATCCTTTTTGCTGGGGACTAAGCAACTGTCATCCTGCCCGGTTTCTTTGACTAGTTATACACCTTCCCTTTCCACAATCCATTCTGCATACTTTAAAAGTCTCGTCTTAGTTCTTTTTTTTTTTTTTTAATTAATTTATTTATTTATTTATTTTTGGCTGTGTTGGGTCTTCGTTTCTGTGCGAGGGCTTTCTCTAGTTGCGGCGAGCGGGGGCCACTCTTCATCGCGGTGCGCGGGCCTCTCACTATCGCGGCCTCTCTTGTTGCGGAGCATAGGCTCCAGACGCGCAGGCTCAGTAGTTGTGGCTCACGGGCCCAGTTGCTCCGCGGCATGTGGGATCTTCCCAGACCAGGGCTCGAACCCGTGTCCCCTGCATTGGCAGGCAGATTCTCAACCACTGCACCACCAGGGAAGCCCTTGTTTTAGTTCTTGATGCTTAAAATCATCAATGGTTCTCTTTCATAATATGAGTCCCTCCCCCAACCTACCTCTTCCTCCTTTTTCCAAAAATTTCCCCCTTCACTTTCTTGATCCAGCCACACTGAACTACTTCAATTTCCAGAACACATCCTGTATTCTCACCCCTCCATCCTTCTCCTCCTGACTCCTTTGACGTGAAGTTCCCCTTTCCCATTCCAGCCTAGTGAACTACTAGTGATCTGTCATGCTACACAGTGGTTATGAGTATGGGTGGTTAAAGCTCATTATGCCTGGTTAGGGCTGCTCAGCTTTACCACTTCAGAGCTGTGTGACCTTCTTGCCAGAACTGTGAAGTTTAGCCAAGCCCCTGAACTTCACCAAAGCTCAGTTTCCTCATCTGTAAATTGGGGGTAATATTTGTACCTACCACAAAGGGCTGTAGAGAGGATTAAATGAGATAGTAATCTGTTAATAATGTTAACTACTATTATACAAGAATTAATTTCGGCTTCTCTTAAAAGCATTTACTGAACCCTCTCCTTCCCCGGCCCTGAGTTTGGATTAGGAAGACCTCCTCTGAGTGCTTGCAGCACCCTATGCTTAGTGTTAGTGCTGATCAAACTGTAATATAATTAGTCCTTCTACTAATTTTCTCCATGAGACAATAAGTTTCCTGAGGACCTTGACTCATTTATCATTGACTTTTAGGGACTGCCTTATGGTCTGGACACAATAGGAATTCCCTTTTGCTCAATTTATCTTTCCTGTCACTTCCTTGAAGATAAGAACAGTGTCTGATACTTCTTTGTATCTTGCATAGGCCCTGGATACACTATACTCTCCATGCACGGCTTTATCTACATCTACTGTCCATTTTACTTGGTGGGAAGTATGTTCCCTGACAACTCCTAAGAGTCAGTTGGTTCCAAGGAGTCTTCTTGGTTCCAAGTCCAAATTCAGTCAGTTCCTTTCTTAGGCCTTCTGAATCAGGAGGCAGGGTCTCATAGTACAGACAAGCTGGTAGAGCCCAACCCTCTAGAACAGAGCAGGGACCCCTCTGTGGCCTGAAGAAAAGGTAATTACCAAGAAGGTGGGTTGTGAGCTGAGGGAATTTGTCTATTTTAGAGAAATTAAGATATTTCCAGATAGAGACTTCCCTGGTGGGCCAGTGGGTAAGACTCCATGCTCCCAATGCAGGGGGCCTGGGTTCAATCCCTGGTCAGGGAACTAGATCCCACATGTGTGCTACAACTAAGAGTCCACATGCTGCAGCTAAGAAGCCCGCATGCCGCAACTAAGAAACCCGCATGCCGCAATGAAGATTCGCGTGCTGCAAAGAAGATCCAGCGTGCCACAACCAAGACCCAGTACAGCCAAAAAAAAAAAAAGGTATTTCCAGATAAACGAAAACCAAGAGAATTTGTTAATAGCAGACAAATAGTAAAAGAAGTCTTTCAGGTTGAAATGAAAGGACACTGGAAATGTTTTTTGGTTTTTAACACTTTTTTCTTATCCTATCTGATTTAAAAGGCAACTACAGAAAGCAATAATTATAAATTTATGTTAATGGGCATAGAATGAAGATGTAATATGTATGGCATTAATGGCGCGAAAGAGGGGACGAAATGAAGTTATATAAGAGCAAAGTTTTTGTATACTATTGGAATTAAATTGGTATTAATCTGAGCTACGTTTTTATAAGTTAATATATTAATTGTAATCCCAGAGCAACCACTAAGAAAATAACTAAAAAATATATACCAGGGCTTCCCTGGTGGCGCAGTGGTTGAGAGTCCGCCTGCCAGTGCAGGGGACACGGGTTCGAGCCCTGGTCTGGGAAGATCCCACATACCGCGGACCAACTGGGCCCGTGAGCCACAGCTGCTGAGCCTGCGCGTCTGGAGCCTGTGCTCCGCAACAGGAGAGGCCTCGATGGTGAGGGGCCCGCGCACCGCGATGAAGAGTGGCCCCCGCTTGCCACAACTGGAGAAAGCCCTCGCACAGAAACGAAGACCCAACACAGCTATAAATAAATAAGTAAAATTAAAAAAAAAAAAATTTAAAAAAAAAAAAAATATACCAAAACAAACAACAAGGGAATTAAAATAATACACCAGAAAAGATCTATTTACACAAAGGAAGGCAGTAATGGAAGAATAAAAGACCAAAAAAGACATGAGACATATAGAAAACAAGTAGCAAAATGGCCAAAGTAAGTCCTTCCTTATCAGTAGACACTTAAATGGATTAAAACACCAATTAAAAGGCAGAGATTGGCAGAATGGATTTTTTAAAAACCATGGTCTAACTATATACTGTCCACAAGAGATTCACTTTAGATTTAAAGACATAAACAGGTTGAAAATAAAAGAATGGAAAAAGATATTCCATGAAAAGAGTAAGCAAAAGAGAGCTAGAGTGGCTATAACAATATTAGGTAAACAGACAATTAAGACAAAAATACTGAATAGTTATGAAAGACAAAGAAGGAAAGTATATGATGACAAAAGGGCCAATGCATTGAGAATATATTATAATTATAAACACATACACCCTAACAATGAAGCCCCAAAATACATGAAGCAAAAATTGACAGAACTGGAAGAAGTAGAAAATTTAGTAAGTGGAGACTTTGATAATAGCTTCAATAATAGCTAGAACAACTAGACAGAAGATCAACAAAGAAATAGAAGACAAACTACACTACAAAACCAACTAGAGCTAACAGGCATCTATAGACATTACACCCAATAACAGTAGAATACACATTCTTCTCAAGTGCACATGGAACATTCTCCAGGATGGACAGTATGCTGGGTGAAAAAAACTAGTCTCAATGCTTTCAAAAGTACTTAAATCATACAAAATGTGTTCTCTAATCATAATGGAATGAAATTAAAAATCAGCAACAGATGAAACTTGGGAAATTCACAAATATGTGGAAATTAAACAACACAGAAAGAAAACTGTAAAATTCATATTTCTGCAATTTTCCCATTCTCTGATCACCAACTAGGTGCCCAGTTACTTCTATTCTGACACCATCTATTTGGAGTTAGTATCAGACTCCACAGGTCCAAGGGCTCAATCCCACAGACTGCCCTCACTGCAGACGCCAGTCACAAGGACCCGGTCCTCAGGTTACTGACACTTCTGCCCAACCTGGCTGCAAAGTCAGGGGTTCCCACAATCCCTTTCTCAGTTTCAATAAACCACTACAACTCACAGAAATCAGGAAAGGGCTTTACTTACTGTTACCGGTTTATTACAACTCAGGAAGAGTCAAATGGAAGAATGCATAGGAGAAGGTACTGGGGAGAGAGGGAGGGCAGAGCTTTCATGCCCTCTCCAGGTGCACCACCCTCCCCCAATCTCGATGTGTCCACCAACCCAGAAGATCTCTGAACCCCATCATTTAGGGGCTTTTATGGAGGTCCCATTAGGTAGGCACGATCGACTAAATCACTGGCCATTGGTGATTGAACTCCATCTCTCTTTGCTCCCGTGAGTTCTGGGGATGGGGCTGAAAGTTCCAGCCCTCTAATCATAAGGGTGGTTCCTCTGTTGACCAGCCCCCATCCTGAAGCTGTCTAAAGGTCTACCAAGGGACTTCCCTGGTGGTCCAGTGGTTAAGACTTCGTCTTCCAATGCAGGGGGTGTGGGTTGATCCCTGGTTGGGGAGCTAAGATCCCATATGCTTCGTGGTCAAAAAACCAAAACATAAAACAGAAGCAATGGGCTTCCCTGGTGGCGCAGTGGTTGAGAATCCGCCTGCCAACTCAGGGGACACGGGTTCGAGCCCTGGTCCGGGAAGATCCCACATGCCGCGGAGCAACTGGGCCCGTGAGCCACGATTACTGAGCCTGCGCGTCTGGAGCCTGTGCTCCGCGACAGTGAGAAGCCCACGCACCGCGATGAAGAGTGGCCCCCGCTTGCCGCAACTAGAGAAAGCCCTTGCACAGAAACAAACACCCAACACAGCCAAAAATAAATAAATAAATAAATAATTTAAAAAAAAAAAAAAACAAAACAGAAGCAATATTGCAACAAATTCAATAGACTTTAAAAATGGTCCACATCAAAAAAAAATCTTTAAAAAACTGCATTAAAAATAATAATAATAAATAAAGGTCTACCAAGAGTCACCTCATCAACCTAAACTCAGGGATGGTTGAAAAGGGCTTGTTATGAGTAATGAAAGATGCTCTTATCACAGGAAATTCCAAGGGTTTTAGAAGCTTTGTGCCAGGAACTGGGGACAAAGACCATATATATATTTTAAAATATACCACAGGCCTGAGGATCCTAACAGTTAAGAGATGCAGCACATGACTAGAGCCCATTCAGTCATTAATAATTAGTCCGGTCCAGGATCCATATTGTATGAAAATGTCTCCAGGATGAGGCCACTCAGGTTTGCAGCCTTCCATTCCATCTTGTCAGATTCTAAAAGCAGGACTGCCCTCAGCAATATCTGCCTTTACCCTTTTAGGCTTCTGATAAATTGAGCTAAGAGACAATGTCATCTCCTGCTCTGAGCCTCTTTTGAGGTATTAATGTAATATTGGATTTCCCTTATTTTATAACTCATTTATTTGTTCCTCTACCCTCAGCTACTATTCCTCCTTCTCTCTACCTATACCCAAACTTTTCCACCTTTGGAAGGGACATTAGGTTTGGCCACAGTGCTGGTTTAGATTGCAGGCAGCAATACTAGTCTAGCAAGTACCTCTGCCTCAGCGCACCCTGATTCACATAGGGAAGGGTTATAAGATTAGCGGGCGGGCTTCCCTGGTGGCGCAATGGTTGAGAATCTGCCTGCCAATGCAGGGGACACGTGTTCAAGCCCTGGTCTGGGAAGATCACACAGGCCGCGGAGCAGCTAGGCCCGTGAGCCACAACTACTGAGCCTGCGCATCTGGAGCCTGTGCTCTGCAACAAGAGAGGCCACGATGGTGAGAGGCCCGCGTACTGCGATGAAGAGTGGCCCCCGCTTGCCACAACTAGAGAAAGCCCTCGCACAGAAACAAAGACCCAACACAGTCAAAAATAAATAAATAAATAAATAAATAAATTAAAAAAAAAAAAAAAAAGATTAGCGGGCTATTTCTAACACTAGGCAATACAGTTGCATTCACTGTTAACCCCAATTTTTTTCAGATAGGGTGAAGGTACAACCTGTACCAGGAACAAAGACCAAATACACATATCTTACTATATCAGAGTCTTCAATAAGCCTTTGTGGGAAATCTTTCATAAGACTTCAGAGGATATCTCTGGAATATGATCCAGCCATCCAAACCATACTCCTGGGAAAACTGTAAAGAAGGAACATTGAAACGAGCCAAAACCTTTATGCCCTTTTAAACCTCTACAGATGGATTTAATTCAGTCTCTTTCTTACGGGATTCTAAATGTGTTCTTACTACTCCGTCTCTGTTTTCTGCTTGGGTTGAAGCCTTCTCTTATTGTAAAGCAACTGCTATGACAGTAGCAAAAATTTTTTTAGTACTTATGTTTCCCACTTGAAGAAAACTCACCTAATTTGTCTAGTGATTGAGGAACCCAATTCACTGAAATACCAGTTAAGGAACTCTCTAGGGCCCTGTCACACGTAAGCTTTGCTGCCTTATCACCAACAGTCCTCAGAGAAAATTGAATGAATAAATGGTAATTTATGAAACTACCAGAGGAACTCTGGTTACTACAGCCAAAGGCTCTAATGGCCTTTCGGGTCACTCCAGCAGGAACTCATAGACAATCCCCACATATGCTGCTCACTGAATACTCCATGTGTCTGTGGATCTCACCCTCATCCTTGACTCTGTTCTTGTACAGTCCAATATGGCAAAAGGTGATAGAAGGTGAATGCAGAATATGCCAGTTTATAAAATGGGTTCAGCAGCTTTTCCAAAAGGTAAACTATAGGAACCTCTGCATGACCTTCATCCCAGAGACTTTGGCTTATTGAAAATCATACCAGTGTAAGACTGTCTTGAGCATCACTGGGATGTTATCAGAAACAGAAACATCATGAAGGAGACCATTTTCCCAAGAGCCTCAGACTACACAGCAGGTGGCTATCTGTGAGCAGTTTCTACCCAAGACCTGGGAACCAGGATGCAGGCATACCTGGAGGCAGTGACTGCCAAACTCTTCTTTGTCTCTTTCTCTTCCTTTGCTTGGCTATCTTTTCTCTCTCTGTTAGTTTAAACCTCTTATTGCTAAAGTGAAATTCATAAAGTTTCTTCCCTTAATCTTTGTTACTTTGGGAAAATGAGAAGGATGAGCAAAGAAAGTGTCACACATACCCGTTAATGTAGAATCTTATTTCTCAGTAGCCTCGGGGGCCAGCAGGTTGGGTTCTCGGTGAGGACCCTCTTCCTGTTTACACACAGCCACCTTCTGGCTATATCTTCATATGGTGCTGAGCAGAAAGAGAACAAGCTCCTTCCTGTCTCTTCTTCTAAGGGCACTAACGCCATCATGAGTGCTCTACCCATATGACATAATTACCTCCCAAAGCCCCCATCCCCAAATTCCATCACATTGGGGATTAGGGTTTCAACATCTGAATTTGGGGGGATGTAAACATGCAGCCCATGGCAGCCAGTAGTAACAGGACTGAGAGGCACTGTTCAAGGTCTTCTGATAAATCTCATGCTAATACTTGTCTCCACAGTCATTTGCTATATTCTGCTCTGTGCAACCACTCACTTGTCAAGTGACTGGAGTTACAAAGGCGAAAGTCATTGGAAGCTTGGATGCCTGTTCTTCGCAGAGTCTGAGACAGCAATCTTTAGGAGTCATATAGATGTAGTGAGCTGAACAAACCAAGATGTGGTAAGACCTAGATATGAGGCTCAGTATCCATGTCGACCAAAATTAGGAACTGCAAGACCCTGAAAGACTAGAAAATTTCCACTGAGAACCTGGCAGGTGTTTGTCCCAATGGCTCTGCTGCCCAACCCTCTGGCACAGGACTTTAGACCCTATCGGTTCTTTCCCAGCACTGTAAGTAAAATCCAGATGGCTAAAGATACGGCTGCTAATCTTCAAGAACAGTTTTTCTCTATTCCCAGAACGATCTGAATTTTGACAGACCCCTCTTGCTAAAGTCCCGGAAAGCAGTCTACTCTTTTCCCCTCAACTGACTGCTCCTCTTGAGATTTCTCATGCCAGGTATTCTCAAATAAAGGCTCATGCTTAGATTCTGTGGTTCATTTTTTTCTACATAAACAATAATTAAACTTTCTAAAATGCCTGGGGGATGCCTAGGGTCCTTTCAGAATCACCACCTGAAAGTCTGATTATGGCAGAGTTGAAGAAACAGCAGTTTATCAAGCCCTGGAGGAGATAATTCAGAAGTTAACACCAAAGCTGTCACAGGGAGGAGACCCACATGTGTACGGAGACTAACCTACTTTCTCTTTTCCCACCACAATCCATTGATCTATGCCCACAGCTGTGCTCGCTTAACAGGAACTAAGGCAGACGCCACATAAGCAAAACCGCAGAACCAGCCAGAGCCAGAAAGGCCCAAGATGGGGACAGTCAACTGCCCTGAACCGGTTCCAGCCTGACCATGAGGGCAGCGCCTGCACAGAAGAGCCCCAAAGTGTCTAAAAGTTGCCTTTGCCCCTTACCATGCTAGGACCTCCGCCCAAAGGTGGGACTTGCACATTGCGAGGCACAATTAGTCCGTGTGCAAGGGAGCCCAAGGGACTGCGCATGTTCCAGCTGTTTCTGGAACTCTCCGCCCCTTTCCCAGAATTCTGGTGGTGCACCCACCTCTTACCCGTTAAGTTTCCTGCCCCCCCGCAACCCCCCGGCAGGGAGAAGGGGTCTTCAGAGCAGGAGCTCTCCCTTGCCCACTCCTTGATCAACAAATAGTTTCTTCTCTGCTTTGCCGAACCTGGTCTCGTTCAATTGGCGCCATCGGCACAGGGCAAGGAAAGGACCCAGTCGGAATCCACCCGATCCGAGACGGTCGTGATAAAGTCGAATGAATGAAAGAATGAAGAAATCCAAAAGCTGGAAAGCAGAATGGAATGGTTTTTAAATTGTGTTTGAGGGCCATCGTCTGCCAAACTTTTGGGCTGCTAGTCATTTGTGTCCCTTGTAAAATAGATTCCTGGCTTCCACCCCAAACCTACTAAATCAGCACCTCCAGGCGAAGACCCGAGAACTAGCATTGAATCCAGTGTCTTAGGTGGTTCTTATCATCAGGGCAGTTTGGAATACGTTGTTCTAGCACTGTGTTTGTAAACAGAACTGGCACTTGGAACTTTTAAAATGACAGCTCCCAGATTCCGCTCTGAATATGTGCACCTAAACTGGTAGTGAGGGATATACGTGTGTGATTTTAAAACTCTTCTCAGGTGGGGCTGGACACTGCCTTCCCTGGGAACTCGACAGGAATGCAGACTCTCCGGCACCACCAGGACCTGAGTCAGAATCTGACCGTTAACAAGATTCCTAGGTGACTGGTCTGCATATTAAGGTTTGAAAAGCACTGCCCTGGGGGTACTTGGAGGTGCAGGTATTCTAATTCTGATTCCTAACGCTTATGTAAGACAAGTGCAGCGCCCTCCGGAGGGGAGGCACCGAGGCACCTGTGAAGAGGAGCCCACGTGCCTTCTTGGGCTCTGGGTAATATTTCATTTGAAACAGTTTTTGCTGATGAGAAAATTGGAAACAGACGAAGGTGAAGTGATGCTGTAGAAAGAAAACTGAAGTAGGAGTGAGCAAGATTTGAGGTTCAGAGTTTAGGGGCTACAATATGACTTGAAGGCGTGTTGGGGGACGTGTTTGGAAACTATTTGCAAGTGGTTTCTTCTTAGGGTGTTTGCTTATTTGAGGCTGCTGGGAGAAGGGGTTCATGGCCAAAGACACCCAGGCTATCCTTGGGGTTCCCCCGCTGCTCTCTGGTAAACCGCATCATCTCCCCAGATCTCCGTTTTGACTTTTGTAAACAACGAACTTCGGCAAGGGACAAGTCCCTTTCAGCTTTAAGATTGAGAAACTGGGAACAAGGGACCTTCTTTCCTGTACTGAAAATTAAAATCAAGTTTACTTTTAAAGTTTCATTTGTAATATTACCTTTATTTATAACAAAAATGACTGGCCTTAGAGTTCAACTCTCTTGTTTGCTGTCCCAGAACTTTTCTGTATGATTTCATATCAGTAATATAGTTGAGGAATTTCTAGCTACTTTTTGATCTCCAGGAAGAACAAATGAACCTGTAGTTTTCTGAGTGTTTCCTCTGGGCCAATAATAAATTCTTCATATAAGTTTCATGATTCTCTAGTGAAGTAAATGTATTATGTGGAAATAAACGAAGGGCACCCAGATGAGAACGAACAGAGGCTATGTACTGGGAGTTTGCTCTAGCAAGGGAATCAGCCAGCATCTCTTACATTGGGCAGAGACCCACAGGGGAGTGAGAGTCGCCAGGTGAGCAGTGATTGGAGCTTGCTGGCACCGGAAGCAGGAGGTGGGCTGACTAGAGCAGGGCATCTTATGCTTTTGGTCTGAGGAGCATATTTGGCTTCCTCCGGTAGCTCCTGAGTTGGAAGTGGGGCAAATATTAAGGAAGCCGGCAGTCATTGACCTCATCTGATCATTCTGGATTGATAACTGCAGAGGTTGTGGTTTGGCTTCTGGGACCGCTTGCTGCCAAGGTTGTGGGTCAGAGTCTATTGTCATACAGGCTGGTCATCGTCCATTTGTATATTCAGTCTCTTAGTATGAAACTGTTGGGAAATAGATAGCATTCTGTTTGTTTCTAAGAATAGCTCCTGTCACAAGCCACATTTAAAATATATTTTGAAGCAGAGAAAATATAGAGCTAGTCTATCTTAGACAACTTTTGTTTTTAATAGACATAAGAACCATGTCTATTGAAAACCAAGTTTCTTTCTTATTTTTTTTTTGTAATATAAAGCTTCTTAAATTAAAGTATAGTTGATTCACAATGCCATATTACCTTCCAGTATATAGCAAAATGACTCAGCCATATGTATATATATGAATATATATATTCTTTTTCATATTATTTTATACTATAGGTTATTATAAGATATTGAATATAGTTTCCTGTGCTATACAGTAGGATGTTTTGTTTATCTATTTATATATGAAGACCAAGTTTCTGATCAAATATTACCTTAATTACCTCTCTGCAATTTGATCAGCTTGATCAGTAGGTAAGTGTGGGGCGAAAAAACAACTAAACTAATTCTGGCTAAAGTAAGCCAGATCCCAGTTACTACAGATCCTCTCTCTGTTAATGATGTATGTAGGTGAACCCGATTCCCAAAGTTAGAACTTAATTATGAGCCTTCTTATATGGTTAACTAATTCTTTAATTGATCAGCCAATTATTTAATTAAAGGATAATTATCCTCCAAAGGGCAAAATTATTACTCCCATACAGATATTATGAAATGAACATGTGTAAAATATTTTTTAAAACTCATTAATGAGGAAACTGGTGTCAAAGAAAAACCATAATGGAGGCCACAGTTTTAATATACCCTAAGCAATCACCCCTAGCCCCATAACCAAAGCTTCAAGTGTCCTGATCTCCCCCAAATGCTGACTCTGACCTTAAACAAAACTTAAGCTTTCTTCACATCAGCATGCCCTTACAGCTTCCTAGCCCATCAGCTATAAACAGGTAAGCTTGTGCGATGCTACACTCCCTGCAAGAATGTAAGTTTCTATTAACCAATCGCGATAGAAAACAACATCCTTCCTCATTTAACTGAGCTGTAGCTGATGAAAGTGAGCATCTTACCCCTTCTGGTTTTCAAGTCTCCCAGTTTGTGAAGTTTTTCTTGCTCAATAAAATATTCATATCAAGTACAGCTCTCTGAATTTTTTTTTTTTTTTTTGGCAGCACCTCGCTGGCTTGTGGGATCTCAGTACCATGACCAGGGATTGAGCCCAGCCCCGGCAGTGAAAGCGCTGAGTCCTAACCACTGGACAGCCAGGGAATTCCCTCTGAATTTTCTTTTGACACAGGTAAGCTGTTACAACCAGTTCAAAGAGGACTCTAACAGATTCATTTCATAGAGCAGGAGAATTGAAATGAATCTGCAGATGGAGGCAAAACTAGCTTCTTTTTCTGTAGAGCAGGAGAGAAGGAAACTGGACAGGATAAGATTTGCATGACTATGGTTGGGATTTATTTAGGATTGCTATAAGCTGTCTACAATTTACAAAGTTGTAAAATAGTTCCCAGAGAATCAGACTCGGATGACTGAGAGAGGCTGTATGCTAAACAATGCATAGTTTTCCATTAAAACAAAATTTTCCCTACTAGTGTTAGAAATTCTAACCTCAGAGATCCTTATAGTTTAACACCTCTATTCCCAGCCTATTTTTTCTTTATTAGATAAGGTAATAGTTTATGTGAAAGCTTGTGCACATGGTGGTCATTACACTTTAAGAATTCTGAGCGTATCAAATAAAAACCCAAGGATAATTTCCAATCAGTTACCTAAATTTTATTAAAAGTTCTTACATTTTTTTTTCTCTCCAAGCTATAAAAGCCTGATAATGTTCAAAAATATCAACAGCACTATGGGCATAAAATAATTTGAAAAAATTTAAACAAAGTTTTAGGGAACTAAAGCACTATGGCAAATTCTAACTACCATGACCATCAATGTAATATTAGTTCATAATGGGAAAAATGGGCTGTGAGTTGAATATCATTTCTAGTAAACTAAGCTAGGATATCTTTTCTCTTCCACTAAAGAAAGATTTCAAAATCCAAGTCAGAGAGGATGTTCTTTGGGTTATTATTAAGGGATAACAACCTTGAATCCAATCTAATTTGTTTATTTCTTAGAGTAAATCATTGATTAATTCATTCAACAAATATTCACTGATATCCTAATATGGGCTCCACCTTGCACTAATGGGCAGGAAATAAAGCAATAAATAAAATGGACAAAATCCCAGCCTTCAATAAGCATGTGGAGGGGACTTCCCTGGTGGCACAGTGGTTGAGAATCCACCTGCCAACGCAGGGGACACAGGTACAAGCCCTGGTCTGGGAAGATCCCACATGCCGCGGAGCAACGGAACCCGTGTGCCACAACTGCTGAGCCTGCACTCTAGAGCCCGTGAGCCACAACTACTGAGCCCTCATGCCACAACTACTGAAGCCCGTGCGCCTAGAGCTCATGCACTGCAACGAAGAGTAGCCCCCGCTTGCCACAACTAGAGAAAGCCCGCGCATAGCAACGAAAACCCAACACAGCTCCAAAATAAATAAATAAATTTATTAAAAAAAAAAAAAAAGCATGTGGAAATAAGTCATAGGAGAATGCAAGTTAAAAACCATAATGAGATCCCACCCCACAGCCAGCAGAATGGCTAAAATTGAAATGGCTGACACCACAGTCCATGATGTGGAGCTTTTACACAGCTGGTAGGAATCTTAAAATGTTATAATCATTTTGGAGAACTGTTCAGTAGTTTCTTATAAAGTTAAACATACACCTACCCTATAGTCCAGCAATTCCACTCCTAGTTATTTACCCAAAAGACATGAAAACATATGCCCACAAGAAGAGTTCTACAAGAATGTTCATAGATGCTTTATAGCTTTATCAATAATGGCCTCAAACTGGAAACAACACAAATGTCAATAAGCAGAAAAAGAGGTAAACAAACTGAAGTATGTTCACACAGTGGAATGCTACTGAACAAGAAAAAGGAGCGAAGGACCACTGCAAGCAACAATGTGGCTGAATCTCAAAAACATTATGCTGAGCAAAAGAAGCCAGATACAAAAGAGTACAAACTGTATAATTCCATTTATAAGAAACTCTAGAGCAAGTCAAGCTAACCTATGGTGATAGACATCAACACAGTGAGTGGGTGGATGTGTAGATTGACTGAGAAGGGGCAGAAGGGAGCTTCCTGGGGCAATGGCAATGTTCTATGTTTTAATAGGTGTGGGTTACATGGTTACGTGCATTACATTTATCAAAATTCTCATCAGACTGTTCACTTGAGATTTGCGTCTTCAGCGTATGTGAATTAGACCTCAATTAGAAGAAAGGGAAAAAGGAAACAAATCTCTGTCCTCACGGCAAGTCCCTGTCCTCGTGAGAGTTCAACAAGCAAAATAAGTGATGAATGTCTATGGAGAAAAACAAAGCTGGGAAATTGTTTTCAATTTTAAATAGGGTGGTCAGACCTCATGGAGATTGTAGCATTTGAGCAAAGACTTAGAGGAGATGAGGGGTAAAAATCCTCAGCAAAGTACTAGACAACCAAATTCAGCAGCACATTAAAAGGATTATACACCATGACTAAGTGGGATTCATCTCTGGAAGGCAAGGATGATTCAAATACAAAACTTGATCAGTGTAATACACCACATTAACAGAGTGAAGGGGAAAACCACGCCACCGTCTCTTTGATGCAGGAAAAGCATTTGACAAAAATCAAGGATATGAGGGGTTAGTTCTGCACACGTCTAAGATAAGACCATCCCAGGCTGATGGTGGAGTAGGTGTAAAGACCCTGAAGCAGGAAACAGCAAGGTGTGTTTACAAAAGATCAAGACTGTAGGCAGAGGGAATTCCCTGGCATCCAGTGGTTAGGACTCCGCGCTCTCACTGCGGAGGGCCCGGGTTCAATCCCTGGTGGGGAGAAAAAGATCCCACAAGCCTCGCAGGACAGCAAAAACAAAACAAAACAAAACAAAAGTTGGTCGAGTGTATTTGAAAAGTCGTCGAAAGGGGAAGGCAGTCGGAGTGGAAGTCAGAGAAGGGGCTGGGCTGGATGTGACGGGAATGGGCAACGGGGTGATGTCGGAGGGTTCCAGTGGAGCATCAACAGGACCTAACTTCCTTTTAAAAGGATCACTTTGGCTTTTTTGTTGCAAATAGACCACAGGGAGCAAGGGCGGAAATCAAGGGGTTGGTTAGGAGACCATCACAATAATCCACGCTAGAGATGATAGTGGCTTGTACTAGAGGGAAGCACTGCAGGTGGTGAAGAGAGGTCAGATTCTGGGTATATTTTGAAGGTAGAGCCTACGGATTTCCTGGTGGGTTAATTGTGGAGTGTGTGTATGTGTGTGTGTGTGTGTGTGTGAGAGAGAGAGAGAGAGAGAGAGAGAGAGAGAGAAAGGGAGACAGCCAGGGATGGAGAATGTGTCATGGGTGATACCAAATCGTTCCTAAATTTTAGGCCTTAACTCTTTTTTTCTCTTTTTTTTTTAAAGAATCAATTTTATTTATTTTTGGCTGTGTTGGGTCTTCGTTGGTGCGCGCGGGCTTTCTCTAGTTGCGGCGAGTGCGGGCTACTCTTCGTTGCGGTGCGCAGGCTTCTCATGCGGTGGCTTCTCTTGTGGAGCACGGGCTCTAGGCTCACAAGCGTCAGTAGTTGTGGCTCACGGGCTTTAGAGCGCAGGCTCAGTAGTTGTGGCGCTCGGGGCTTAGTTGCTCTGTGGCATGTGGGATCTTCCCGGACCAGGGATTGAACCCGTGTCCCCTGCATTGGCAGGCAAATTCTTAACCACTGCGCCACCAGGGAAGCCCCAGGCCTTAACTTTTATCAGTGAGAAGTATTTCTGCCACATCCTACAACTAAACAAGTATACCAGTGTGTGGTCAAATTGTAGGTGAGAATCTTTGCTCTTTATTATTTTTTTATTTTTACCATTTTAGCTCAGACACACCTAAATTACCACTAGATGGCACTATAGCTTTAGTTGGCTGAGGATTTCACTTCTCAGTGGGCGCGCAATCCTTTCTACAACAAACTGGTCTTAAAGGGCCAGATGCCGGGATTTTTAGGCATGACTTAGTGACCGGTGTTTAAAAGCTTGCCTAGGGACTTCTCTGGTGGTCCGGTGGTTAAGACTCCGCGCCGCCACTGCAGGGGGCGTGGGTTTGATCCTTGGTTGGGAAACTAAGATCCCACATGCCGGGACGCGTGGCCAAAAAGTAAAATTAAATAAATAAAACAAAAGCTTGCCTAGTGACCAACTAAAGGCTGCAAACGCAGATAAGGAACTGAGAAGAGGAAGCCTCTGAATTTACAGAGACGTGGCGCTGTAGACTGCTTGCAAGGGCAGTTTGGGGGAGAGAAGAAGAAGTGAAGCTCTAGAAAATTCAAAACCTCAAAACTTCATGCAAAAGTCTGGGGAGAAACACATTCTGGGATGGCAGAGGCAAATCACACTTGATTGAGTACGATTTATCTGTTGTTTGCATCTTGAGGCTGATTTTAGTATATATTTTATTAGAAATATATTTACAAATTTATTTAGAATTTATATTTATAAACATCTTCAAATTGTGTTATATTTACAAATAATATTCTCCAAAAATGGCAAGAGAGGTTATTTTTCTCTCATCATTCCATTAGCTTTATTGAATTGTTCTTCCAGCACTGAGGAAAAACATAGATAAAAAGTGCCTATTTATTTATTTAATTTTTGGCTGCATTTGGTCTTCGTTGCTGCTCGTGGGCTTTCTCTAGTTGCGGCAAGCGGGGGCTACTCATTGCAGTAGCTTGTCTTATTGCGGAGCACAGGCTCTAGAGCGCAGGCTTCAGTAGTTGTGGCTCACTGGCTTTGTTGCTCCTCGGCATGTGGGATCTTCCCGGACCAGGGATCGAACCTGTGTCCCCTGCATTGGCAGGCAGATTCTTAACCACTGAGCCACCAGGGAAGTCCATATTTATATTTTTTTAAAATATTTATTTTATTTATTTATTTTAGGTTGCGCTGGGTCTTGGTTGCAGCAGGCGTGCTCCTTAGTTGCGGCATGCATGTGGGATCTAGTTCCCTAACCAGGGATCGAACCCAGGCCCCTTGCACTGGGAGCTTGAAGTCTTAACCACTGTGCCAATAGGGAAGTCCCCAAAGTGCCTATTTTTAATGTGCCCAAATTATGAAAGATCAGAAAAATAATGCAACAATTTGAACTTAAATGAGACATAATTGGAATAGAAGATGTATGCATGGCAAACAAACACACGAAAATATGCTCAGACATTGTTAGTCGTTGAGGAAATGCAAATTAAAACCATGATGAGATACCACTTCATACCTACTAGGATGGCTATAATCAGAAAGAAAGACACTATCAAGTGTTGGTGAGGATGTGGAGTGTGTTGAGAAGCCGGAGCTGGTGTATTGAATTAAGAATATGGAGATTACGACCTGATGAATGAAGGGGCACAAGCCACCCACCCAGGGTCAGGCTGCCTCAGCATCCGAGCTCCCATTTAGGGAAGTAAAGCCCACAGGTCATTTTGATTGAAGATGCAATTTCAGTACACCCACACAAAGGAAGTAGAATCACAAGATTTATTATTACTTACAGACCCCAGAAGCAAGAGGGTACAATGAGCTGGGGGAAGGGAGAGCTGGGCGAGCAGGAGATGGAGAGCAGGGTAGCAAGCACCTATTACTCATGAGGTAGTTGGGCAGAGGTCACTAACTTTCAGCAGGCTTAACCCAAAGTGGTTATTTTAAAAGGTGCCCCGGGAAACACAAAGCGGGTACTTACTGTGGGTATCCTCAACTCATTTTTTCTAAATGCTCAGACTCTAGGTGTGAGTGGTGTTTTTATACTGTAAAACAACTAGGCAGCAACTAAGAAAAATGAAATTGTTTTCCTCATCACATGGAAGGAACTGGGATTCTCATTCACTGATGATGGGAATGTAAAATGACAACCCTTTTGGAGAAGGTTTGCAGTTAATCACACCACCATGTGATCTAGCCATTTCACTCCTAAGTATTTGCCCAATGGAAAAGAAAGCATATGTCCATACAAAGACATGTGCACAAATATTCAAAGCAGCTTTATTTGTAATAGCAAACAAATAAACAACCCCCCCAGATATTCATCAATAAACGGATAAACACATTTTATATATACATACAATGGAAAACTACCTAGCAATGAAAAGGAGTGAACAATTGATGCATGAAACAACAGATGAATCTCAAAAAATAATCATGCTGAGTGGAAGCAAAGACAAAAGAGTACATACTGTATAACTGCATTTATATAAAAATCTAGAAAATGCAAACTAATCTGTAGTGACAGAAAGCAGATCAGCGGCTACCTGGGGATGGAGGGGATGTGGAGGACAGGAGGGAGAGATAACACAGGGCACTGAATATGTTCAGTCTCTTGATTTTGGTGACAATGTCACGAGGGTATACACATAGCAAAACATCAAATTGTACACTTTAAATATGTGAAGTTTATTGTACGTAAGTTATACCTCAATAAAGCTGTTAAAAATAACATTTGGAAATAAGACACTGATATGTAATATTTGTTAATTTCCTCCTTTATTGGCTTTTTCTTTCATTTAACAGAATTTATTGAGTGTCTTAACTGTGGCAGAAGGTAAAAGACGAATGAGATGGTCTGCCTCTAAGCCCAGTAGAGGAGGCAGGCAGTGACAGTTCTGCATGGTGCTCTTGCTGGATATATCTATAGGAAGCTAAGAAAATGTCAAGATCAGTGTGTGTGTAGGGGCCATTTCTGAGGGCCTTAACTCTGAGCTGCGTTCTGAAGGATGAGGAGGCGGTTAGGGTCAGTGAGGAGAGGGTGTATGTGTGGTGGCCCCAGCAACTTTGTCTTAAGCAAGGCATGGAGTGAGAGGACAAGGGCTTGCCACAAGAAAGCAAAGTGTAGAGGAGGGGAGGGTTCTGAAACAAGGCAGGATGGGTAAGTAGGGACTGATTACTAAGAGCTTCGGAAGCTGTGATCAGGAATTTGGCTCTGATATTGAAGGCATGGGGAGCCAGAGAGGCTTTCAAGCAAGAAAGAATGAGATCAGATAGCACGGTCATTCAGGTCAAGTTGATAAAGAAAAAATGATATCTTTCCCTTAGATTGTCTATCATTATGGTTAAGCAAGCATACTTCATTGCTCTCCAAGTCCTGCTAATGGCTTTTCCTGAATCACGTCCAGATATGTCCAATTCTTTCCATGCCCTCATCAGTGCTTGCTTGGGTTACCACCACATTCTTCAACTGATGTCTCCTTCAATCCAACCTCTCTCTTTGATACCCGCAGCTTAAAACAGTTTTCTAAAACTCAAATCTGATCCCCTCACTCTTCGCTGAAAACCTGATCTTCAGCCTCCAGTCTTGCGTCTTACCAACACTAACTCCATAGTTCCAATAATGATAATCACAGCGTTTACGATATGCCAGGAACTGTGCTAAGCTACTTTTATCCCATTAAATCCTCCCAGTACATTATTATTATCATCATTATTATTTTACAGAGAAGAACACTGGTACTTAGTGTAGGGGAGGAACAACTTTCCTTTACCCTCTTATGTTCAGTGTCTGGGATCTGCAAGTTAAACTGACAAAAGACAGATTAACAGGAGAAAAAAAAAGAGTTTACACAGGCAACGCATAGGCACATGAGAATTCAGTGATGAATAACTCAGAGGGGGTGGTTAAAATTTTGTGTTTATATACCTAACTTAGTAGGTGTTGATGAAGAATTAATTAATAGTCAATCTAAAGAAGAAATAGAGGTTTTTTTCCGAGCCAACCTGAGGATTATAACCCTGGAGACAGTCTTTCGGAAAACTCTGAGGACTGTTCGCCTAGTTAGAAGTCGAAAGCACATTTATATACATTTTTGAGACAAAGGATCGTTCATCAAAATGACACACTGACATTTTACATAACGTTAACCAGAGATACAAAGACCAGACCTACATGTAGGAAGGGAGCAGCAGGTCACCATGACCCCTTACAGGATTAAGAAAAGAATGTTATCTTCTAAGGAGTTACATTGCTGGCGTCAGAAGAAGGGGAAAAAATGATCTTTATGGTTGAGCAGACATTCCTGTCTTTGAGGAAGTCTGGTTAATGTATAATGTAGATGCACATTGCACATTAGGAAGAGCCCTGTCGGGAAGGGCATCTGCTATGCTTAAGTTTTCTTGTCCTGCCTTAAAAAACATATATTTCATTCCATCATAGGTGATGGGGAAGGAGAGAAAGGGCACTTACGGGAATGACTTTTTGGAAAGATAAATGGTTTTTTAGGAGAATAGATAGGAGATATGATAGTCTTGAGACAATGTCTGTTTGGGTGTGTTGTCCACTTCTCAAGTCCAAGAAGATTAAAGTTGTTCTTGAAGAGGGGTTTTATGACAGTTGAGTTTTTTTGGGAGAGTCAGCTTTAGGCAGGTAAGAGATTTCAGAAACTCTTTCGCTCAAAATAATTCCTGTGCCACAATGGCATATCCTAATCCCCTTCATTAGGAAGGTTTAATAATGTGCCCAAGGACATACAGCTAATAAGTATAATTAAATAACTTGTTCAAAAAACCCTTAAAAACAAATTTGAGAATGGGGATAAATTTTTTTTTTACTTGCACTTGCAAGAGTGTCCATTTATTAGAGAATTGGCTCGTGTACAAAAATGTAGGCAGATATTTAAAGGCAAAAATCACAAAGTCAGATGATAGCTCAATTGTTATCAGACAGTTGATGGGTCTGCTTGGTTGCATTTGGGTCAGTTTTGATAAAAGCGAGACAGTTCTTTCAATTAAAAAGAACAAAAGGGTGGGACTTCCCTGGCGGTCCAGTGGTTAGGACCAGGCAGCTCCCAATGCTGGGGGCACCGGTTGGGGAACTAAGATCATCTCGCATGAAAAGCGGCGTGACCAAAAATAAATAAATAAAATAAAAACACCAAACAATAGAAAAGAAAATCCAGGTTTGTTTCTCAGGGCTTATAGTCTGTTTCTCTTGGCTTATCTGGTTTATCTTATCTTGTAGGAATGTAAGGCCTTTTTTTGGACTATGGAATGAAAGTTTCAGAAAAACCATTTCAGCTGAACTATAGAGAATGGGATAGAGGAAGGCAGGATTGCAGAGAGACCAGTTGGAGGAATTCAAGCAAGCAATCATAAGGCAGAGGCAGGAGGGATGGAGAGAAGCGGATCGATTTTAAAACTATCACTGGGATAGAATTCAGAAGCTGGTTAAAAACAACGCTTGACCTCCCTGGTGGCGCAGTGGTTAAGAATCCGCCTGCCAATGCAGGGCACACGGGTTCAAGCCCTGGTCCGGGAAGATCCCACATGCCGCAGAGCAACTAAGCGTGTGCGCCACAACTACTGAGCCTGCGAGCCACAACTACTGAAGCGCCCCGTGCCTAGAGCCCCTGCTCTGCAACAAGAGAAGCCACCGCAATGAGAAGCCCGCTCACCGCAACAAAGAGTAGCCCCCGCTCGCCGCAACTAGAGAAAGCCCATGCGCAGCAACAAGACCCAAGGCAGCCAAAAATAAATAATGTGGTTTGATTGCTCATCCATTAAAAAAAAAAACCTTAGACAAATTGATTTTTCAAACGGGGTGGGGGGGGGGGAGGTGGCATGCGGGATCTTAGTTCTCTGACCGAGAAGGCAACCGCGACCCCTGCAGTGCAAGCGTGTAGTCTTAACCACTGGACTGCCAGAGAAGTCCCTAGACAAATTGATCTTGAACATCTATTAAAAATTATTACTAGCAAGAGAATCAGTGAGTGTTATTGAAATGAGAAGTTACAGTTGAAAAAACAAAAAAGATTGTACGTGTATGAAAATTATTATAAAAGGGAGGACATATTATGATTTAATCCCAGTTGAATATAAGCGTCATTAAGGGTTTGTGCTGTGTCTATTTTGCTCACCGCTCTATGCCCAGTGCCTAGAAGTGTGACTGACACGAAGCAGATGCTCCACGGCTTCAGAGTGGACTTTTTATAAATCAGTATTTGACATTCCCTTATTTCCCAAGTGAGGTCAGGGCGCCCGCTGGTTTCGCACTTCCTGTCCCTTTAAGAAGCCCAGGTAAGGGAGAGAAAGTGCTGCCGGGAAGGAGGGCGGAGCAGGAGGGCGGGGTGGGGACGCAGGGCGGGGTGGGGGCGCTGGGTGTTGGGGGTCGGCTCTGGGGTGGGAGGTGGGACCCAGCGTGCAGTTGTAAAGAAGGCGCTAAAAGAGGCGCAAAGGCGAGTGACCGACCTGCCCTGTGCTTAGCTTCCCAGGACGGTATTAGCACAGCCAGGTAAGGAGAAAAGGAGGACTGTGCCTGCCCCTTTAAGACTGACTCCCGTCCTCCTTCGAGGGAAGTTACGTGCTAACACTTTGGAACTTGCCCCTTTAAACCTGTTTTCTTTCCTTACCAGTTAATCCATGTACCAAGTGTCCACCGCATAATCATATATTCATAACGGATGCTTCATTGGGGCTGGCGTGGGCGGGGCATCATCGGTCTGCATGACAGGGTGTCGAAAATCAATCATCTTGTATTTGCTCTGCTTTCTTTTCAAACCTTAGGTTCGTGCGATTCAAGGGCTGACCCAATCCTTCCCTACACAATTAGTCCAATGAGGTCAGGCTGTTAGAGACCCTGAGATTACAAGGGATAAACGTGGGCTGGCACACCCACTTAAGGTCTATCCTTGGTTCACAGACAGCCATTTTGCCCCTTCTCGTGTCTTGGTATTTTAACTAATTGCCCACGTTTAAAAGTGGGAGTTTATGGGTAAATAGCTGGATTGTTTTGAGAAATTGAAAGATCTGGCCACGTGTCCCCTGGCTGCCTCCTTTGGACTGTTTTGAAATAGTTTCCAGTTTGCCACAGCCCTTCAGTGATCTAACAACCAGCCTGCATCACACATTTATCACCAGTCTGGCCCTGGGTAGGCATTTGAGTTTGGGGCCCCTACTCTAAATACTTGGGTGGACATAAGACTATTTATATATTTATGCAGAACAGATCGGAGGTCCCAAACAACTGGGTGTATAATTCGTGCTTAAACTGCTCTTCCTCATTCTTATTTTTATCAAGGTGTCTTTCTATTAAGTCCAGGTTTGGTAAAGATGACTCATCAGAGGTATTTACAGAAAGAGATTTGGGAGTTGATATTCTTTTATTACAATTAAATCCATAGTTTCTTGTTTGTTTTGTTTTGTTTTTGTTTGTTTTTAGGAAAACACCTGAATCTTGATTACATTGATGTTTTATGCTGGGACTATCTTTATTGAGCAGTCAGTATAATTTGTATATCTCTAACCACAGTTACAATTTGGTAATCTGCACAATCTTGGCTAGACTTCATAAAGGCAAGAACTGTGTTTGCCCTGATAATTGCTCTATTCCATCACTAGAATCTAAGCTTCCTGAAGGTGGGGACTTCATTTTGTTCACAGTTGCTAAGCACAGTGCCTGCTTAAAGGGAAGTGATTTATTAAATGAATGAAAGAACTTTAAAGGTATACCTTATTTTATATAAAAGACGTGTTCCTGAGGATTCTCTGAAAATCAGATGCTTGTGTATTTGTTGTTATAAGTTATTAAAAAGGATTCTGTTGTGGAAAGGCATCTTTTAGAAGATTGGATTTTCCTAAATTAATGCACCAACGCTTTCACCTAAAATGAACTTGCACTTGTGCATCATCTGCTACAGAGCTAACACTAACATTTTCTTACTATGCAATAGGATTTGGAAGTGTTGGTGAGCCTTGGAGTTTTCAGTATCATTTATGTTTTTAGAGGTCCGGAGATTCCAGTTGAGATCAGTTTGGCAGCCAGACCCTTATTCTTTCCCCAGGAGGAGCAGCTGTTATCAAGAGAAGCACCAACAAACCTGTGCTTTGGGACCTATGGCCTTGCGCCCAGGTTGGAGAGCGTTTACATCATTTGCCATGAACTGCTGTAGTGTCCTTCGGAAGGCTGTGAGAAGCAGTGGTTTTCCCTTGCTTCCCTGGGGCCACTGCCCCTGGAGGGGAACTGGAAGCTTTTTGGACCCTGAGATGAAAGCTTTCCTGGAGGAGAACACTGAAGTCACCAGCCGTGGAAGCCTCACCCCTGAAATCCAGTTGCGGCTTTTGACCCCCAGATGCAAGTTCTGGTGGGAGAGAGCTGACCTGTGGCCCCACAGTGATCCTTACTGGGCAATCTACTGGCCAGGAGGCCAAGCCCTGTCTAGGTACGGCCGTAAGTGAAGCGGGAGCCTTTAGGGCTCCTCATATCCTTACTCTTTCAGCCCCTTCCAACTCCTCATTCTCCCTGCTCCTCACAAAAAACCAGAGTAAAACCCCAAATTATTTTCTTAATTTAGAGCAGTTTAGGAATAGTGTTGGGTTGCTTTGTTGCATAGCTTTACCTTTTGCTCCAAGCTTATCAAGGTGTTTCCCGATATAAAGCCCTCTCCCCAAGAGAAATCCTAAGTCAGCTGTCAAGACCCTAGATAGCTGGTAATGATCCAGAAATCTCACACTGTTCTCAGGTTCATGGTTCATGATATGATGCATGGCCTGTGCAGAGTTCCTCAGCGGAGCTTAAAGCCCCAGTCCTTCAGGTAGCCTGGTTTAATCCTGTAAATGTTGCTCCTTAAACCTCACACTTCCTCCATCATTGCCTCTTCCCAAGCTCCCAAAGAACGAGGGATGTGAGTGATTGAGACATTACTCAGGTGAACTCTGGAGTTGCACGTGCATTAAAATGATTTTTTAAAAAATATTTATTTATTTATTTATTTGTCTGTGTTGGGTCTTAGTTGTGGCATGCGGGCTCTTAGTTGCGGCACTGCCTCTGCATTTTTAAGGTTCCCCCTTTCCAACTCCCCATAGTGCAAAGGTCTTCTTTAGGACATTTTCTCACACATTCACACAGTGCTTTTTATTAAAACAGCCGCTGAAACAAAGGCAAGAACTTACAGCATTTTAATCTAGTCTTTGCTCTTAGACTGGCAAATGATTTAATCTTTTTATACCTTGAGGTTACAAAACTGAAAGGAAAAGGATAAGGACTTCTCTTTCACAGGAATGGTATGGTCTAGCAGAAGTCAGGTTGTATATAGTTTTAAATGCAAAATAAATAAATGCAAACATAGAGCTTTCTGGAGAATCCTAAGTTCTGGAAAGCTTTCTAATATCTAACAAGTCCAATATTCTGGCTGTTGTGTTGCCAAATTTTCAAGCTTTATTTACTTACATCATTTAAAAAAATACATTTTAAGTGATATCTATACAAGTTGTTATCAACTCCAAATATAAGTGCAATCAAATTCCTTAAGAGACTGTCTGAATCAGAGGTCACAAATAGGTGATCCACAGATGTGTTTTCTTTGGCCTTTACTTGTAAACTTAAAAAAAAAATCAGTTGCTAACATTTAAAACTTGAGGGATTGCATGTAAAAATTTATTTCGATTTGAAAAAGAAAGAATCTCTGGGGAATTCCCAGGTGGTCCAGGGGTTAGGACTTGGCGCTTTCACTGCCTGGCCTGAGTTCAATCCCTGGTCGGGGAACTAAGACCGCACAAGTCACGAGGCAAGGCCAAAAAAAAAAAAAGAATATCTGATAACACTGGATTTAAATCTCTGATAACACCCCATTTCTATGGGGCAACAATTAGCTCAAGATGGGTAACAGCTGTCCCTTTAGACAGGGTACTACATCCCTGCCTTGCCATAGTTCCTTAGTCTTTTTTTGGCTTGCCGGATCTTAGTTCCCTGATAGGCCCTCAGCAGTGAAAGCGTGGAATGCTATCCACTGGACCGCCAGGGAATTCCCTCTGCTCTTCTTTATTATTACAATACTAAGGTCAGGTGTCAGTTGACATTTATTATTTCAGTGTTTTCCCATTCATCTTCACTTGCTTGGTAACTACTTAGCCCAGGTCCAAATTCTTTGGTTGAACTGGACTTTGATCGTACTACCAGAGAGGTCATTATAAAACAGTTCAAGCAGTAGGTAAAACCATTCTCTGTTGAACAATGAAGAGGAGACTGTGAATTTTGCATCTAGCTTACTGAGTCCTGATTTTAGCAGTGTTTTGTCAGTCTGTGTTTTTGGTGCTTAGTAGTTTCTGGGTCATAGTAAGTGCTCAGTACTTCTAAAAAGTTGACTTGAAGAGCATGATTAGTCAGTTGTATGGAACTGCTCTTCACACCTACTAAAGAGAAAGAAAATGACTAGGTCCTCTCTCTGCCACCTCTGCCCAGCTCTTAAGATTGACATTTTATCTCATTCTAGTCAGGCCAAACTTGCCAATGTTGGACCAAATTCTTCTAAGTTTCACCATTTCTTTGTCCAGTCAATCCAAAGAAAAATTTTTGTACACCTCTTATTGACTTTCTCCTATCTTAGATAATGTTTTCCCTTTTCTTTCTAATTTAGGTATCTTTTGGATAATCCTGACGTTGTCAGAGGAAAATCTGTGTTAGATATTGGGAGTGGATGTGGAGCTACAGCTATCGCTGCTAAGATGAGTGGAGCTTTAAGGATCTTGGCCAATGACATAGACCCTAGTAAGAATTTCACATTTTAAAATATTTGAAGCTCATCTTTTTTTCTTCCAGGATAAATATCTACAGATGCCTCAACCCATCATAGCCTAGCCCATTTCCACGTGAATCTTATAATCTGATATTGTGAACTTACTCAGTGGGACATTATCTGTGGGAATCCTGTGAGGCCTGAGTTGATGGTGCATTTTTCACAGGAGGACTTCCATTTGTGTCTGGCAGATATACCAAAGTGATACCAACCTGGGAGCACTTACTGTTGGTCATTGCTGGGCTAGGGATTTCCTGAAATATGTAGGTAGTGTTTATTTGACCAAAACCCAAGTGAAGATAGGCCTGTGTCTTTGAGGGAGATTTTATTCCATTCGAACCCAAGTTGAGACAGGTAAGTTTTAATTTTATCTGATTTTCTTCTAGTCTTCCCTTTCACTGAGGATCTAGCCCTTGAGGAACCTTATTGTATATGGGGTCTCAGTTCCAACTTGTCATCCTGCTCAAGCACAAGGCTTGTAGATCAGCAAATGTTCCTTAAAACCTCAACATTTCCAGGTGTTTGGTATTGTTTTATTTTCAGGATATTCATATATTTGAGAATTGCAGGAAATAGCTTATACTGGCATATACTTTAGGCTTCTTTACCTAAAAAAACAACTTTCAACAGAAAGGGAAAAAAAACGTTGGAGATTTTCTAGATTATTTAAATTAATTAATAGGGAATTAAAACAACCTAGCATATACCAATTCACTATGTGCTTTTTTAAAGTTGCAGGAATGGCTATTACACTAAACTGTGAGTTGAACCAACTGAATCCTTTTCCCATTTTAACCAAAAACATACTGGATTTGGAACAAGATAAGTGGGACCTTGTTGTGCTTGGAGATATGTTTTATGATGAAGACCTTGCAGACAGTCTACATCAATGGCTGAAAAATTGCTTTTGGGTCTACAGAACTCGAGTACTGATTGGTGACCCTGGGCGACCCCAGTTCAGTGGACATAGCATTCAGCATCAACTGCACAAAGTAGCAGAATATTCACTTCCAGAGCCTACTAGGCAGGAGAACAACGGACTGACAACAAGCACGGTGTGGGATTTTCAGCCTTGAGCTGTTGAAGTACCTCCGATATGGATATAGCTATGTTTGTGTTTAACCCTATAAGACTGTCCAGTTCAAAGAAGGCAACTCGTGTTAAATGGAAAATCTTGTTTCCAAAATATGAAGGTTAAAGTTTTGTCACCCTTTGTCATGTAACTTGTTCTGCAGTAAGCCAAATATAGAAATCTCTATCTGAAATTTTTTTTCTAGTTTTACTGCTAGAATATAATTATAGAAGGCAATATCCACATGTAGTTTAAGTAGCTGAGAGGAATTAGATATTTTAGCACAGTCTCTTTCTATAGTTGAGGAGAACTATGATGTATCTTTGAATTAAACAAAATAAAAAATACAGAAGAACACTATATTTTAAAAAATTATCTGTTAAGATCAGAGATGCAGTTGGTATGGTACAGAATACAGTAAGTCCCCTACATATGAACCTTCAAGTTGTGAACTTTCAAAGATGTTACAGTGCCTCTGTATGCCAGCTGTTGTACTGTACTACCGTACTTTTCAAGGTACTCTACTGTAAGATTAAAAATGTTTTATTTTTTGTGTTTGTTTTTTTATGATTATTTGTGTGAAAAGTATTATAAGCCTATTACAGTAGAGTACTATATAGTTGATTGTGTTAGTTGGGTACCTAGGCTAACTTTGTTGGACTTATGAACCCACTCTCGTAATGGAACTCATTCATATGTAGGGGACTTACTGTACGTGGGCTTCGGAGTGAGGCCACTCTGTCACTTTCTAGTTGGGATTTTGGGCTACTTAAGCTCTCTGGGCTTTCATTTCTTCACCTATAAAATAGTAATAAAATTTAATAAACTGCACCTCAAAGGGTTATTATAATAAATGAAAGTATAAAGTGTATAATATAGGATAAGTATATAATAGGGTATCAATTAAGAAACACAGATAAAGATTTTATAATTTCCTACATACTCAGTACTGTGATACCTTATGATGCCTCTTTATGGTTTACTAAGGTCAGCTAGAAATTGGTTATGCCACCACTACATGCCCCAGCTTGTCAGGATCTTATATATCAATAAGAACATTAGGACATAAATGAAAAACAATGTGAAGAAGAATGTGTATAGTATACACTATTTATGTAAAAAAGATGCATGTATATACCTACATGTGAATGTATATGTAAAGAATACATATTTACTTGTAGTAGATATAGAATATCCCTGGAAAGATAAGAAACTGGTAACAGTGGTTGTCTTCTGAGAGGGTACCAGATGGCTGGTGGATGAGGGTGGTAGGGAGACCTAGTCCTTACTTTTGGGTCTTGTAATTTTGTACCGATTATATGTACTATATTTCTTATTCTCCAATTTAAAACAAAACGTGACCACGATATATGTTACAGGTATAAAACGCAGCCTTGCGATTGTACCGTTGACCCTTGTACAACATGGGCGTTAGGGGTGCTGACTACCCCACCCACCCCCTGGAGTTGAAAATATATGTATAACTTTACAGTCAACATCCAAGTTTCTGCATCTGGGGATGGATCGCGTAGTACTGTAGTATTTATTGAAACAAACCAAACAAAAAACACATATAAGTGCAGTTCAAACCCGTGTTGTTCAAGGGTCAGCTGTACTTTCGTGTTCTCATATACTGCTTAGGAATTGTTTATGACACTTGCATTCTATGCTTTCTAATAATACACACATGCCAGTGGGATTAGGATACCAGGGAGACATGATCAGAGCTATAGTCTTTCAAAAGAAATGTAGAGAAAGCAGTTAAGGGCAGGTTGTTGCTTAGGCAGGAAAATGGTATCATTAGGTGGGAGTTTTGGAGCTGGGTCACAGAGGATCTTGTGATTCTTGAACTCTGGAAGTCAGAGTTTATTACAACCCAATGAATCAACTCTTGTTGTATCCAATTCCATTGGTCTACTGGGGCTTAATTATAAACTCAAAATTTTGATTCAGCATTGGTTAAAATTAATGGAAATTATAGGCTACAGTGGCACTGGGTGGCATTTGAGAGGAAAGAGTTTTGTTGACATATTCCTTGAAAATTCAGGATAGTCTTCTGGGTATTGTCCTTCTCAGCAAGATAAGAAAGAAAATTAAAGGAAATTATACTCTGGAGCACTGTTGGAAATCAGCTTGAAGAGGCGAAGAGTAGATTTAATTTTAAATATCTACATGGGACTTCCCCGGTGGTCCAGTGGTTGACAATCTGCCTTCCAATCCCTGGTTGGGGAACTAGGATGCCATATGCCGCAGGGCAACTAAGCCCACGCATCACAAGAGAGAAGCCCAAGCGCCACAATGAAAAGCCTGAGCGCCGCAACTAAGACCCAACACAGCCAAAAAATAAATAAATAAATAAATAAATTAATTACAAAATAAATATCTACAACACTGTTTCTGTTATCCTTTCTTAATTATTTATGAGGAAGGTACAAGAAGGTCTTTGAGACGTCCAAATATTACTTAAAATATTTTTAAATCGCCCATATATATAACAGTGATCCTTGAAATGACTTCATAGCATAACAAACGTTTGTATTAAGACTGTTCACGTTTAAAGAGATTATTGATACAGTTGGATTAATTTCTACCATATTTATAACTGTTGCCTTTGTTCTTTGTTTCTTTTTTGTGTTCTACTTTTTCTGCCTTTTCTGGTTTTATCTTTTTTGTGTGTGCTGCATCTCACGGCTTGTGGGATCTTAGTTCCCTGACTAGGAATCAAACCCCGGGCCCTTGGTGGTGCGAGCACAGAGTCCTTAACCACTGGACCACCAGGGAATTCCCCCTTTTCTGGTTTTACTTGAGGATTTTATGTGATTCCATCTTCTCTCCTCCCTTAGGATGTCAGTTATATTTATTAAAAAAATTTTTTTAGCAGTTGCCCTAGAGTTTGCAGTGTATATTTACAACTAATACAAGTCCACTTTGAGATAACAAACACTGTACTGCTTCATGATTTTCAGTTTGTTCAGCTTTTATCTTGTGAGGACAGGAGTGATGACTTCCAATCTCTGTACATGTCACAGACCAGAAACTCGAAGTACGGGTATTACTTTTATTTATTTTCTTGTCTATTCATTCAACAGATATTTGGGTGCTTATTATGTACCAGACACTGTTCTAGGCATTGGAGGTACAGCAGTGAAAAAAAGAGAAATAATTTCTGTCTTCATGAAGCTTATATACTAGGGTGGGGAGACAGATAATAAATAAAAAATAAAACAGATGTCAGATGGTGACAGATGGAAAGGGGAAAAACAGAGTTTAGAGTGACAGGTAAGGGTGACAGGGATAGGCAGGATAGGGACGGGAGACCCAAATTTTAAACAGAGTGCTGAGAAACAGCTAAGATAACTAGCAGTATGAAAAAAAAGATCAAGCTGCCAACTGCTTTAGGATGATAAATCCTTTACAGACTCTAAAAATCTGATACCTTAGATCTTGAAACTAGTTTTCCCAAAAGCAGAAAAAGCTACTGACTTGGTTAGGTGTTCAATATTAAATCTTACTGAATTTGTCTTTAGAAAAATTTCATAGATGGAACAGGCCTTACCCATTTTACACATATATACATATGTACCACCTTTGCAGTGGCAATATATGTATTTATGCTATAAACATATCACATTTATAAAGTAGTTAACAGTAAGGACAAGAAGTAGAGTTGAATATGTAAACCCTTCCCTCTAAACATATACAAGAAATCTACCATACCACACTTTCCCTGTTATTCACTACATCACAGTAAAAATAGGAAATCTTTAAGAAAGTCCCACTGAGACAGGCTCATGGCACAGGGAATATGCTGAATTTTGGGGTAGTTTAAGCACAGTACACTTCAGAGAATTTTGTGATTATAGAGAGTAATACATTTCATTTGAAAACTAAGACCTGTGTGTTTATTTCACAATGTGAAACCAGTAGAGCTTCAGAATACAGCTTCCGTGATGACATTTTGTGTTTACTCATTCTTACACATTCTTGACTGCAGTTTTTAAGGATGAACGTTTGTAGATGAATAGCATGTATTTGGGAAAAGTAGCCATACTCAGTAACATTCATATGCTGAATGGCTAAGGTATATGATGTCCTGGATTATGACATTAAACTATTATATTTCTTTGTTTCATTGAAATAATAAATTCTGTGAAGAAGTTACAGGCCTGATGTTCAGCTTTGCTTTTTGGCCAGTGGACATTTAAATAATTTGGAAGGTAGCAGCCAAAAAACAGCTAGGAAGGTAATTATGCTTTTAGAAATATCTTTACTTAGAATTCTCCTAATGTTTATCCATATTGGTAAATTTCTCTTACAGCAGCTCAAATATCTAGGTAGGAGAAGGAAATTTCCAGGCAAACAGGTAATTTAAAACTTTGCTATTAAGGAAACAAACACAATACCCTCCCCAAATACATCAGAGGGCATGCTAGGATTGCCATTTCAAGAACAATCACTCCTCAAACAAACTTAGAAATAATAGCACTATTAAAATGTTTAAGAGCCTGGTTAACTTCAAAGCATAAATCATATTATTGGAAAGCCAATCTCTAGATCATTGTTTCCTGGGAAAGTAGTATGAAGATCATAGCTTTGATAAGCTTCAATAAGAATCAATATACAGTCCACGTCACTTGCTTTAGTTTGTTTGGGCCTACTAATTGCTCCAAGACTTCTCGCGAATGATCTACAAAAGAAAACAATGACAATATATTAATTCATAGTAATCAAAGATCTTGAATGTGTCCTCATGTATAAACTGGGGATGAGGATAACTATTATATCTCATAGGGTTATTTAAAGGATTAAATGAGATGATATATAAAGCATACTATAAGCTAAAAATACATTTAATTAGTGGTAACCATCACTATTATTAGCTGCAGTAAACATATCATAGTAATACTTCTAAAAAACAGGTATTTACTGTTTTCTCTGTAATTTCATCTTAATTTCACCAACCAGAGAGTAATAGGGTTAAAGTTTCTCAGGGTCCTGGCAGGAAGTAGATGACACACTAAACTAGGGTGCTTGAACAGGTTTTAACTATAAAGAAGTGATTAAAGCAAGCATGATTAAGGAAAGCCAACAGGTATGGTAAAACACCTTGGGAAGGGGCAACATGCCCATAAAGGTTAGGGGACAGAGTAGTTACTAGAACAGGACAACTTGACCTGTAGTTGAACATTTTTCCATGTCATATAATATTTATAAAACATGATTTTAAATAGATAACTATTACATGAATTCCTTGTAATTTAACCAATCTGTATGACTAGACATTTAGATGGTTTTCAATTATTCACAATATATAGCAGTGATTTTAATATGGTTTACATATCTTTTGCAAAGTCAGTTTTACAATATCTTTTAATGCTTTTAATGCTTTAATGCAAAAACACTGCTAAAATTTTATTACTTTAAAAATTATTCAGGAGTTTAATAAACTTGTTCCATAGATACAACCTATGTTGTATGTATAACATATCTCTAACCTAGTCTTGGGAAATTTCTTAGTTTAGTCGTTCTCAGACTTAAAGATTTCATAGACCACTAGGAAAAAAAGCAGGCCCAACATATGGTTACTAAGTTTTATTTTAAGTAAAACAAAAATAAGCCAAAACATTAAAGATTTAGTGCAAGAAAGAGAACTAGAGAGTGTTTGGAAACAAGAAGTTATAGTTGTGAAAACAAAGGTTTACTTCAGCAGCTAATTTTTTTAAAAGCAGCTAAAAATATAACAAATGCAGTTTTCATTGTCATAAAAAATATCAGTTATTATAGAGGAAGTCTGTTATTACAGGAGATCTAGATTAAGGACAGGTTTCAAACAGGTTGAAAGTAAAAGGATGGATAAAGATATATCATGCAGACAGCAACTGTAACAAAGCTGTAGTGGTTATACTAATAGAAGAGGGAGGAACACTTTCCAACTTATTCTATGAGGACAGTATTACCTTGACACCAAAGCCAGACAAAAACATCACATACACAGAAAACAACAGACCAATATTTCTTATGAATATGTACTCAAAAATCCTCAATAAAACACAAGCAAACCAAATCTAGCAACACAGAAAGGGTTATATGCCATGATCAACTGGGATTTATCCCAGGAATGCAAGGTTAAACATCTGGAAATTAATTAATGTAGTACACTGTATTTGTTTCCTCTTGCTGCTGTAACAAATAATCACAACCTTAATGGCTTAAAACAACACAAATTTATTATTGTACAGTTTTGAAAGTCAGAATTTCAAAATGGGTCTTACTGGGCTAAAAGCAGGTATTAGGAGGTTAGCATTCTTTTTGGAGGCTCTAGGGGAGAATCCACCTCCCTGACTCTTCCAGCTTCTAAAGGCCACCACATTCCTTGTATTCCTCCATATTCAAAGTGAGCAACATTGGACAAAGTCTTTCTTATGCTGCCATCTCTATGGTTCTCCTTCTTCTGTCTCCCTCTTCTACTTTTAAAGACCCTTATGATTACATTGGGCCCACCTGGGTAATCCAGGATAATCTCCCTATTTTAAGGTCAATATACTTGTAGGTTCTGAGCATTAGAACATGGACATCTTTGAGTGGGGGCATTTTTCTGCCTGTGGCACCCATATTAATAGAATAAAGGACAAAAACGACATAATCATTTCAATAGACACAGAAAAGGCATTTGATAAAATCCGACATTCATGATAAAAACATTCAACAAACCAGAAACAGAAAGGAACTTCCTCAACCTGATAAAGGGCATCTATGAAAAACCCACCACTAACATCATCCTTAATGGTGAGAAACTAAATATTTTCCCCCTAAGATCAGGAACAAAGATAAGGATTTCTCCTTTTGCCACTTCTATGCAACACTGCACTGGAGGTTCCAGCCATGGAAATTAGGGAAGAAAAAGAAAAGGCATTCATGTTGGAAAGGAAAAAGTAAAACTATTTGTAGTTAGGTAATATGGTACTAAGGAATCCACTAAAAATTAGAACTAATAAATGAGTTCAGCAAGGTTGCAGGGCACAAGATCAATATACAAAAATCAATTTATTTCTACACAATGAACAATCCAAAAATTAAAAGCAGCTCTTTGCCCTTTTCCTGTTTGCCCATTTGTGTTCCCCTCTAACCTTAAAAGAATCTAATTATAGGAATGAGATCACTAAGCAATTGAAACTAACTCCTGACTTATGCTCTCCTGAATGCACACCATGCCTCGTCTAACCTGTTGATTCTTTTCCTAGATAAAAAGAAGTAAGAATGAAGAATTAAGCAGTTAAAAAAATGACTTGCTTTCTACCCCCAACAGCTCCCTTAGCAATCCTGCAGGCAGACCACGCAGGCAAGGTTTTCTTCTCTCTGAAGAAAGAGTCAGCCAGTCTGCACTCAATGGAGAATGATGCAAAACCCAACCTCATGCCTCAATGATTCAATGAGATTCTTTCCCCCATTTTTCCATTTAAAAACTCTCATGGCTGAGCAGAATCTTTGGAGTTGGCATCTGGACACGAGTTTACCATCTCCCCAGATTGCCAGCTTTTCTTTTTCTTTCTTCTTCTTCTTCTTATTTTTGGTCACACCGTGTGGCTTGCATAATCTTAGTTCCCCGAGCAGGGACTGAACCGGGGTGCTTGGCAGTGAAAGCACAGAGTCCTAACCACTGGACTGCCAGGGAATTCCCCTGGCTTTTCTGATTAAAGCAACTTTTCTTTTCTTTTTTTAATGGTGATATCTTTTTATTTTTTCTATTATTTATTTTTGGCTGTGTTGAGTCTTCGTTGCTGCACGCGGGCTTTCTCTAGTTGCGGTGAGAGGGCGCTACTCTTCCTTGTGGTGTGCAGGCTTTTCATTGAGGTGGCTTCTCTTTGTTGCAGAGCACAGGCTCTAGGTGCACGGGCTTCAGCAGTTGTGGCTCGCGGGCCCTAGAGCACAGGCTCAGTAGTTGTGGCGCAAGGGCTTAGTTGCTCCGCGGCATGTGGGATCTTCCCAAACCAGGGGTCGAACCCATGTCCCCTGCATTGGCAGGTGGATTCTTAACCACTGCACCACCAGGGAAGTCCCAAAGCACCTTTCTTTTCTACTGACACTTGCCTCTTGAATTACTGGCATATGAGTGGCAAGCAGCCAAACCTGGTTTCCATTACAAAATGAAATTAAGAAAATAATTTCATCCACATTACCATCAAAAAGAATAAAATACTTAGGAATACGTTTAACAAAAGAAGTGAAAAACTTATACTCTGAAAACTACAAAACATTATTGAAAGAAATCAAAGAAGATCTAATAAATGGAAAGATGTCCATGTTCATAGATCAGAAGACTTAGTGTTAAGATGGCAGTACTCCCCAAACTGATCTACAGATTCAATGCAATCCCTAGCAAAATCCCAGCAAACTTTTTAAAAAGAAATTGACAAAACGATCCTAATATTTACATAGGAATTCAAGGGACCCAGAAGAGCCAACACAGTTTTGAAAAAGAACAAAATTGGAAACGTGTACTTCCTGATTTCACTTTAGCTGGTGGTTCTAAGACTATTTTGGCATTTTTACTAGTTATGAATATATTATCAAATATGATATATAAATATTTGTTTTCTGACTATATTTGTCACTCTTCTGTAGGAATTTATTATTGCACATAAATAGAAAAACATTTTTCCCTCTAGTTGTGAGCATACAGTATATTTTTATGTAATTTTAAAAACTGGATGCTAGAGGGCAGTATTACATTACTCAAAGTCTCCTCAGGCAGCTTTTCTTTTCCCCATAAAAAGTATATAGTATTTAGAGCAGTGAGTCAGTAGTAGGAATATTCGATGCCTGTAAGTTTATTACGCTGTAGGGAGAAACTGTGGGGTCTCTAAGTATGCCATGATCTCTTGCCAGAATACTCTGTAGAAACTGTGGAGGAGGAAAAAGAATTTTCTTTACCCTTCTGAGTTCTTGGCTGAGATCCCCTGTGACCAAAGACAGATTAATAAGAGAAAAACAAACAGAAGTTTATCAACAAGTATACTTCATGTATACATGGGAGATACCCGGGAAAAATGAGTAAACTCCCTGAGATGGCCCAAGCCACCACCTTAAATACCATCTTCAGCTAAAGACAAAAGAAAGATTTTGGGGTTGTTGGGAGACCGGTTATGGGAAGTTACCAGGAAAAGCATAGTAAACAAGGGTAATAAAACCAGGCAGGACCCTCCTGGGTACAAGCCCCTCCATGTCTCCCACTTCCTGTTTGCAGAAAAAGCTTTCCTCTCCTAGGCCTTCCCCAAGTTCCAAAGAGCAGACTCAAACAGTTAATGATTAGAGAAGTAGAAAATGCAGAAACAAAGAAAGCAGGCAAGCAAGAAAAGTAATAATAGCTTGAACAATAGAGTCACAGGACTCCCAGTTCCTCCTGAAGGGATAGAGATAACAATCTGACATATCTTTGAGTTGTTCTGCAGAAACTAGGACCGCCCCCCCACCCCACCAGGTGAAGGATGTTGACTACATGCTGACCACCAGCACACAGACCCCAGCCAGACTGGCTGGAACCAGGAGACTGATGATTAAGATTCCCAGAACATCACCCTGTTATTTCACCACCAACCAATCAGAAAAATGTCCACGAGTTGATCGCACACCCTGTGACCCTCATCCCTAACGTTGTCTTCAAAACCCCTGACTGAAAGCCATCAGGGAGTTCCAGTCTTTTGAGCATCAGCTGTCCTTTCTCCTTGCTTGCACCCTGCACCACAACCCGGTGTCAGTAGATTGGCTTTGCTGCACATGGAGCAAGGAGACCTGATTTCGGTTCGGTAACAGTAAGATTCACTATACAGATTTAAGTCAGTGCCTTCTCCACTGAATATGATTCTGATTTAGTCACCCTTCCCTTCTTAGTACAGAGAGGGAGACACTTTACAAATGGAGATTTCCTTTATAAATGTAAACTTTCCTTACAAAAGGGTAACTTCTACTGCTTTCAGAGCTCCTCCAGTGTCTGCTGTTTCTCAAGAAAAATTAGCTTAAAATAATCTTTATGCCAAAGAGGCATATTTTGGGGTGGCTTATTCTGCCACTCACCAAAACACAGACTCTCAGGACTGAAAAAGACTCTAAAGGTCGTTTATACCAATCGCACTACTGATGCTTGATGTCGCTCTCCTACTTCCTTCCCTTTTCTATTAACAGTGAAACCACTTGACACCAAAGGCTTAGGAAATTGCTCTACTGGGGAAAGAAGTAGAAACTGTGGATTAGGTGATTTAGGTTTTTACTTCCAGTTCTACTATTAACTATTTCTAAGATTTGGGGCAAGCCACCTAAATTCATTGTATCTCTGTTCCCTTATCTTTAAAACAAGGGAGTTGTGTAGATGACTTCTAAGGAACCTTTTACCATCTTTCTAAAAATCTCTGACTAATGTAGTTGGAGACCACTTTTTGAAAGAGATTCATAACGGGAGCTTTTGGAGCCCCAAGAAAAAGAAGAAACTATGGGAAATATAAATGAACAAACTAAGTTTTTCAAATGATCAAGGAAAATGTAATTTAGACATTTTTATAGAATACACAGTGAAAAAAGTGAGGCTGGACACATTTTTACAAACAATGATCAAGGTTCTAATGCTTCATTACAGTGCATGGCATAAAGAAGTTTCGTAATTCTGGATTAGTAATGGATGAATAAATAGTGATAAGGAAAGAGAATAATATAGGATTTAGAAAATAAAATATATGAAATTTAAGAAGTAGTTGTCCTTGAAGCAAGGAATCAGCTTTAATTACAGGGAAACTCTGAAGCAAACCACTTGGCTCTTTGTGGTAAATCTTGACATATTTATTATCCAGGAATCTAAGTAAAGAACTTGCTTATAAAGTAATCAAGCTGAAACAAATCCTCTGATATCACTAAAATTTGAGTCGATTCAATCAAAGTGGCAGATTTCCTGTTGGGTTTTCCTGCCTTTCAATGTAAACATAAAGACTCTAGTGCTAATTGCTTTATTGCCCTTCTAAAACCTAAACTTAGATGCCTGTGATTACTGTGAAACACATCTAGATAATGATAGAAACTGAAATGCATGTCCACTGTAGGAGATTAACAAAACTGTGTGAGTTGAAATTACTGAAAATCATTGCAGACATAATTGAAATTAAAATAATTTAATACATTTAAAAATTCTTTTCTGCTTCCATAATGTCTATGATTTACAGTATTTTAAATAGCAGCTTAGTTTTTTTGTCTCTTCTGCAGAAATAAAATCAGAGTGCTTCTGACAGTTTCAAGACTTAATTTATAATGTGGAGCTTTGCTTACAGTCTGATTGTAATGTTAAGAAATTTTATAAAAACTTAGAAATACAGTGGAGAAGATAAACCTGTTATTTCAGGGAATCTGATGGGTAACTACAGTTGACACTGCCAATTTGGGGGTCAGGTGGCTTTGAGGATAACATAACACTAGAATTGCACAAACATATATATACATACATTCTTTTTATAGAATATGTATCGTTATTGTCTTATCTAGTCAGATGTGAGCAATCACATGAATACGTAAGAGGAAACATAAGGTGTCATGAAAGAAGAAAGAACATTTATTTATCAGGCAAAAAAAAAGCATTTGTCTTCTCTGGAAAAAAGAGAAATTAACAAATAAATATAAGGTGAATATATTAGCCCACTTTATTTTCATTCAATGATGGCAGCAAAAATATACAATGGTAGGTGCTGACGGGAAAGCGGGAAGAGTAGAGATGATCTGCGTAGTTGAAAAACTTCAGCTTTTTTTCTCTTTAAGAACCTTTATTGGTAAAAGCCATTGTATGTGAACTCTTATATTATTATCAGATCACCCAATTTTATGACTGGCAATTATATGTAAGGAAAAGTTGAGGTCCATAGAAGTTAAGTTATTCAATGTTTTGGAGAGATGGTAGGAGACTAGGGATTGGTGCTCATTTCACTTTGTCTTGAGATTTTTGTTTAATCTTAGCACTGTTATTAAAAACTATGTCACAATGGACAAATAACATTTCAGTTTCTCACTTTCCTCTTCTGTGAAAGGAGGGATCAAAATAATAATATATGACTTATTCTGTGTTAAAAAATATGTGGGAAATGCTTGGGTGGGGGAACAAAACGTGCCACCCCAAAATGTCTCTCTGGCATGAGGATTATTTCAAGCTGATAACAATCAAGGCCCGAAAGACTCAAGAAGAAATTTTGACCTTCCCCCTTACTGCCTAAAAGAAGTATAGATCAAGTTATCGCCAGAGGTTGTCTGCAAAGAATGTGGGCTAGGTGTGGTGTTGGGAACTCAGCAGGGCCTAGAGATGAGAGTACCTTTATGGCACAATTGCTCTGCATGGCCCAACAAATATTTGTTTACCAAACATTTGCTTTTTCATCTTTCATGTGAATTGCCTTCCTCCCCTTTGAAGTCCCAAACCTCTACCCCCAACATCCTCTTTAGCTGCTGAAAATGTTATTTAAGGTGAGGGTTTCAGGCATTTTGGTGAGTTACTCAGTTCTCCTGGGTCTCTTCCATGTATACATGTTATTAAACTTTGTTTGATTTTTGCCTCTTAATCTGCCTCCTATCAATTTAATTCTTAGACCAACCGGAAGAACCTAAAAGGGTAGAGGAAAACGTCTAACTCCCTGGCACTTAGATAAAAAAAGTTAAGTTTCTTAGCAATAGTGTTTCTCAGAGCCTTTGAGAAATTAATATTCATTATAGTGGTATGTTGCATTTCCCAAACATTTGGACATATAAACATATTTTGTTTTATGCTTTATCCCTTGATGTCTTCTAGAACACCACACCATGTTAGAACACCATACCATATAACTGTAGTTAGTGAGATCAAGGGATTGTGGGGCAGATCTAGGAAAAAGATACGACCACAAGGTGGCAGTAGCACACAACGAGCTTTAATTGGGCAGCACTTTGATAGGTTTGCATGGAAGGGGAGCCCCTCACAACAGAAGAACTTCCACTTACACAGAAAGGGAGTAAGGTAAGGGAATTCCCAGAAGACTGAGCTGAGGAGGGGGGTTATGTAGCTGTTGCTCAGCAGCAAGATAGTTGGTAAATTCAGTATTCTGAGCCATTATGTGGGTAGGGAAAGATTTAGTGGGATTAAGCTTTCCTAGTATCTATAATCATACCAGGTAGGCATTTCTCTTGAATTCACCAACTGATAATACATCTTTGGTTTCCAGTGATCTCAGTAATTATATAATTTATCTCAAAAGTCTTCTGCTTTAAAAATCAAACTAATCACTGCAACATATTTTCCAGACTTCAAAATTCATATCTGTTAGTCATTTCTATATTGATACAGGCACCTTTAAGCATTTTATTATTGGCCTTGTTGTACTCAAATTTTAAGTTTTTGGTTGTACCTTCTAAAGATTTCATTACCTGTAGGGCCTTTGATGATTGCTTTAAGCAGTTTGCCTAAGGATAAGTTTTTCTGGTTGACTGTGTGTATAGTTTGTCTTCACTTCTATTAAAAGTAGAGGGAAAATGCCAAATTAACTATTTCCAAATTGTAACCAGAAAGATAATCAAGATAAAATTAGCAAAGGCTGAGTTCATAACATGTTATGTAGCCAAGTTATCCTGAGACAAGCATAACAGAACATTAAAACATTAACTATTTTAGCTAAGGTTCCAGGACTAGAGGTACCAGCTACTCTCTCATTCCAAAATGAGACACCAGACCACTTATACATGACTTGCAAATGCTTGGCTGAAAACTCATTTTGGAATCCATGGTGCCTCATCCATTCAAAGATATAAAAGTGTTAAAGTGGGAAGTGATGGAAAACTGGAAATTGAAGAAAGGATTTCTTTGAAGACAGTTATGATTCGAGTTGTAGAAAGAGGGTTGCAGGTGCTTACTCTTGCCTTCAAGCCTAGTGAGAGGGGGCTCTAAGGAGATCAGCTGGAGAATCTGATTCGTCCCTTGGAGCTTGGGAGACACATTACACTAATATCAGACCTAAGAAAACTAAAAAGCAAAAGGCTATGGTAAGAGTCCATGTGGCTAAAGAGAGAACTGACGTTGGGAAATACCTGCACTCTTACTGTCTAAAGTATTGTGTTTCCTGTGGACAGATGTGGGCTGGCATGGGTTGCCTTGTAGTTTGCTCATGAAAGCAACTTGGATGGTCTAGGAAGCCTCAACAGAAAGAGACTGAAGGTGTACTGCCAGCTGCCTGGGCGCAGAGGAAGAAAATGCTAGCTACTAGCCAGAAGAGACACATTTGCTTGAATCAAGAGAACTGTAGATATAGGAGATATATGCAGTGATGAGGCGAGTGGTGGAAAGTGGACCCTGAAGAACATCCAAAGTGCCCCACTTCTGAGAGAGTTCGGATCAGGATCAGCTCACCCGCAGAGGCCTCAGTGCTGCCACTAGATCACAGTGGCGGTAGTCAAGTTAGACTTTTCTTTCCCTTCCCTTCCCTTCTGCTCACTGCAGCCCCACCCTGTACTGACACTGGTGGGGTCAGAAACCATGGTGGGCCAGCTGGGAAAGGGGGAAGAGAAGCGCGAGGTGGTAAAACAGAGAAACTAACAGCGTCCCCTAACCCGCAGCAGCCTTTCCACCCACAGCAAACTTGAGCTGACTGGAGGAGCAAAAAGCTTTAATTTGAACTTGTTTGGAGTATTACATGGGTCTAAGACGTTTTAATTACTGAAATGAGAGGGTTTCAGTGATATGAAATGACCAGACTTTTAACTGTCTGAGAATGATAAGAAAAGTCAGTGGCACATGTCGGAGATTTTCATTTGGCTTTGGGAAAAATTAGGCCCTTTAGAGCAAAATTGTAATTAAAATAGTGTGAGGAAAATGGAGTCACTTTATGAGTACCACTTTCTTGTTCAGTGTATTGATTAAATGTACATATAGCTCAGTGAGTAGATTTGCATACTTTTAGTTGGTATTCTGAAATTATCAAAAATTGCTGTTATTACACTTCATATATTGTGGTCTCCTCCACCTTACAATAATAGCCTACTTGTTAGAATATAATTTTCTGCCTTGTTTGATGGCCAGAGAGCTTCTGCCTGCCTTCTCATAACCCCCAGAATAGTGTTCACATGTACCAATTCCCTGTACTCAGTCACATGAATTTTTCTGGTTCTAAGTTATTTTCTTAAAATTATGATCACTAATTTTTAATAGGTAAAATCATTCACATGATACAAAATTCAAAAGGACAAACAGGTATATGGTGAAAGCTTTTTCCTAGTCTTGTTCCTCCACAACCTTCCCTAGAGGTACCCACTGGTAACAGTTTCTAACGTCACTTTTGATTTTAGCGTTCTGAGAAATGTCTGCCTAAAATAAGATTTAGTCTTCATTATAGATGTCACTGATAACCAAATATAACCCATTACAGGCTTAGTTTAGATTGGCAGTCCAAACACAAGAAAAACCAGAAGATGTCAAAAGGACTTCTAGGATAGTAACTATTAGACTGTAATTAGGAAAATGAGCTGGAAGGGCTGGGCATAAGTACTGACTCACACGTAAGATCCTGGTTATATTGTGGTATGGGACCCACTGTAGGGGTGATGTGAAAGGGGTATCATGGCTCTTATACAAGCCAAAACGGCTGTGACTACTTTAGTGAAGTACCACATTAGCCAAATGATTCTGAATCTCAATGGCTACAGCTTGATGAGATTACAGTTAACAGGTCATTTAGCATATTTGAAAGATGTAATATTATAAACTTGACTTCATAAAGCATAATGTTTAATATCATGACCACTACCACTGCCACCATCATCATCCTCAAGGCGGTTAACATTTAGTGAGCATTTGCCATCACCACCATCACCATCATCATCATGACTTAACATTTACTGAGCCCTCACTATGTGCTAGGCACCATATGAAGTGTTGTCAGATAATCATCATGACCAAGTTTATAAGGTAGATACTGTCATTATACGCACTTAATGTGAGGAAACTGAATAATGGAATGGGTTAAGTAATTTACTCAAGGTCACATGGTTATTAAAAGGTGAAACCAAGATTTGAACCCAAGCAGCCTCATACTAACCTGTTACCAGGGGGCATCCATGGAAGAGTAATATACATATCTGAGGACAGCAAGTAAGGACAGCTTCTACAGCCTCATCAGTCAGATTCACACAATATCCCATATGAATCTCCTATTTAAAAATAAAGAAAGTATAATCAAAAGAAAAAATAGGACAATAATAACAGTGTGAAAAAGCTTGGGAAATACTGTACTCTGATAACAAAAAACCCAAATATCTACTTGCAAGAAAAACTCTATAGAAAGGACCAGTGAAAGTCTGTAGTAATTTGGAAGGTATAGCAGCTTTAAGATTAAATGCCCAACCACTTTATAAGGCAATTTGGCAGTATCTATTAAAACTGACAATAAGTATCCCCCAGAACCCAGCAATTCCAACTGCAGATGTCCACTATATAGAGAGAAACTCTTGTACATGTGAGTAAGGAAACAACTTATAAATATGCCAATTGCAATATTATCTGTAATAGTAAAGAAGTGGAGACTGGGTAAATAAATGGTGGCCCATTAATATATTATATAATATATTGTATAATAAGATAAAACAGTTACAATGAAAAATATCTACTTGTATTAATAGACATAAATCTTAAACATAATGTTAGTTCAGACACTTTAGAAAACAGTATGGCAGCATCTTATAAAGCTAAACATGTACTCAACTATATGACCCAGCAATTTCATTCTAGGTATTTACCCCCCCAAAATGAAACTATATGTCTACACAAAGACTTGTATGCAAAGGTACATAGCAGTATTTATAATAGTCCAAAATTGGAACAACCTGAATGTCCATCAAATGGTGAATGTATGAACAAACTGTGTCATATTCCAGACTATGGAATACTACTCAGCAAAAAAAAAAGGAATGAAATATTAACACGTGCAACAACATGGGTGAATCTCAAAAACATTATGCCAAGTGAAAGAAGTAAAAGAAAAAAGTAAAAAACCAAAAGACAATTTACTGCATGATTCCATTCATATAAAAGTATAGAAAAGGCAAAACTATACTGACAAAATCAGTGGTTGCTTGGGAGAGGGCCACAGCAGGGCACTGACTGCAAAGGGATGGGAGAAAACCTCCTAGGGTGATGGAAATATTCTATACTTAACTGTGGTTGTGGTTACAAGGCTGTATAACAATTACCAAAATTCATCACACTGTACACTTAAAATAGGTGAGTTTTATTGTATGTAAATTAAACCTCAATAAAGCTTGAAAAAATTTTAAAACATAATTTTGAATAAAAAAGCAAATTGTAAAACAACACACACACTATGGAACTATTATGTACTATTTAAAAACATATAAAACAATACAATATCTTATTTATGGATATATATACACACACACACACATATGCATAGAGAGAGAGATGAAGTATCCAAATATGCAAGGAAAGATACACAGAAGAGTGGTTACCTCTGAAGGAAGAAAGGGGGAATAAATGAGGGGAGGGAGCTTTAGATATAACATATAATAATTTTTTAAAAAAGAACTGGAACAAATGCAGAAAATGTTAAAATTCAAGTGGTCGGTCCACAGGTCTCTGTTATATTACTTTCTATACTTTTTCATATATTTGAAACATCTATCTTTTGTTTAATGTTCTAATTCAGAACCCTTTTGCATTGCTGGTGAGAATGTAAAAGGGTACAGTTGCTATGGAAACAGTATGGCAGTTTCTCAAACAATTATATATAGAATTAGCATATGATCTAGCTATTTCATTTCTAGGGATATACCCAAAAGAATTGAAAGCAGGGACCCAAACAGATATCTGTACACCTATGTTCATAGCAGCAGTATTCACAATGGCCAAAAGGTAGAAACGTATCAATGGATGAATGGGTTAAAAAAAAATGTGATTATAATGGGCAAATTCATAAAGACAGAAGATAGAACAGAGGTTGCCAGAGGCTGAGGGAGAAGATAATGGGGAGTTATTGTTTAAAGGGTAAAGAGTTTCAATTTGGGATGATGAAAAAGTTCTGGAGATAGTTAATGGTGATGGCTGCACAATGATGTGAATGTACTTAATTCCACTGAATTGTACACTAAAAATGGTTAAAATAGCAATTTTTATGTATATTTGCCCACATTAAAAAAATTTAACAATTCTGGAAATAAGATTCATGTGGTAATTGATATGTATACTTATGGTAATATCAACTTTTCAGGAGAAAAGAAATACTATGTTGGTGTACATATTATAATTAATCATATCTTAGAAATAAAGGAAACTTGAATATATCGAAAACTCATAAAAATTGAGGCAGAAAGCATTGTATCTTATACATTGGCAAAGGCATCCTGTGATATGAATTGGCAAAGGCTACAGACAATGAAATACAACTGAGAACAACAGATGGAAGGAACAGTGTTCAAGTCAGGTTTCATTTAAAATATATTAAGGCATTAAAAAAAAGAAAATATTCAACTCTGGCAAATTGGGGTCCTAGCAAAAACTGTGAATTCACATCACAACCTTTATGGGAAACAATTTAGCAATATGAATTTGGGACCATTAAAAAAAGGATTCATACCTATTGATCCACTTGTTTCATTTTGGAGAGTTCATTATAGCAATGGAAGAAAAAAGTGATATGTCCCAACATATGAATATTTCCAGTAGCTAAAAGCTGTAAATAATCTGAATTACCAACATTAGAAAAATGATTAAAGGAAAGTGATACATAACATGGACAGATTTTGTTCTCTGATATGCCAGTACCTAGAACATAGCAGATACTCAATAAATATTTGTTTAATAAATGAATAATTTTATACAGCAAATTAAACTTTTAATCATGAAGACTACAGAAAACTATAAAATGACTGTAATATGAAGTTAAGAATATGATAACATTTATTAGCTGCTACCATATGTCTGGAACTGCAGTCAAACCTGGGGATAAAATGATGACAAAGTTATGAACAAAATGGTCCATGCTCACTGAGAACTCAGATCAACAGAGATTTCAGAGGCAATCCTGACATTGAACAAATGCTGTAGCATACGTTTGTACTAAATGTCAGTCTTTAGGAGAGGTCCTTAGACTTTTAATCAAATTTATTTTCAAATTATAAACTATTTAGCAACATTGGTCATTTAATTTTCCAGAATTGAAGAAATTAAAAGCAACAGATTAAAACAGGGTATCTAATAAATAGCAGGCATACATGTTACCCAAAAGAGAAGAATCAGTTAAAAAGATGAAGACTTTTGTATTTCAGTTTCAGTCAGAAATTGTGGTCAGAAAGATGCTATGAGCCAAAGGTTAAAATATATTCCTTTAAGGAAGGAATTAAGTTCTAACAAATTTCAGAAAGATTTCCATTAAAATGTGTTGGCACTTACAGAAATAAGCTTTGGAAAACTGAAAAAGTGAAAAATTCAGTGACACTACAATGACCAGCACACTGGTTACTGGATTTTTTCCTAAGTCTGCTTAGGTTGGTGCTCCTAATCTTATAAAGCTGAAGTAAATATGTAGGTATATTTCCTACCACTGCATAACAACTAATTTCCTGGTGGTTTTATTAGGAAGTGATAAACTAGGTTAACTTTGTTAAAAATGATGGTGACTAACACACCATTGTAAAGCAACTATACTCCAATAAAGGTGTTAAAAAAAAAATGATGGTGATTATAGGATAATGTAAAAATTGAATAACCTAATGAATATAAGGCAGTAGCATAGAGGCTAGAATGTAGTAAGTGCTCAACAAATGCTAGTATTTAAAACAGTAAAAATTAGGGCAGTTGTTGTCCCTACAGTTAGAATGCAATTTGGAATTTGGAACTTCATATTTTAAAGAAAGGAATTTCTTAATTAAAAGACTTGTAAAAATATATATGCTATTTTATATACACACGTACACATACATACATACATACAAGCAGGATGCAAATATATAAATATCACCAAAAAAACTCTTTGAGCATTAAATCAAGCAGAAATATTTTGGCAAAAACATGGCACCACCATTCTATTATAATAGTGATTACTAACTTTTATAATTCATTTATAGCCAGCTTACTTCCAAAAAGGAGTTGATGTGACTTATTGTTGAAAAGCACAGCTATATTAATTATGAGTAAAAACAAAATAAAACACTGTAAACTGAAAAAGGAAAAAAACAAAATCTTGGGACAAAAGGCTTCTTAATATTTAGAAATAGGTTACAGGTGTCACATCAGTCATTGAATACAAAGGCCGAACACTAATTTAAGATCTTTTTAAACAGCTGCACAATGTGGCTTCTGGAGAGGAAAAACCTTTTCTCTATCCTCTTATGTTTGTCTTTGGAAGCCTTCAAATTAAACTGACAATAAGATTAGCAAGAGAAAAGACGAAGTTTATTCACAAGTTCACAAAGAAAGTGGCTCAAAGAAATGGCTAGAATTTAGAGTTTATATACCATCTTAATAGGGGAAGGGGAGGGGGAGAAAGGATACTCATAGAAGAACAGGTGACTTTTTAGGGAAGACACAATGACCTTTAGGAGACTAGATGGGACTTAATGATAATCTTGTGACAATGTTTATTTAATGCAATTTCTCATCTGACTTCCCCATGTATGGGAAGTCTACCTTAAAGGGGGTTTGAGGCAGTTGAATTGTTTTGGAAGGGTCTGCTTTTAGGCAGATGGGGGAAGGTGGGGTTTAAGACAAAGTCTTTTTTTTTTTTTTAACCCTTGTTTCTCAGACATCTTCAGATCAAAATAATTTTTACGCCACAGTGGTATATTCTGGATCCCTTCATGGATTGAGAAAAAGATGATGGCAAGTAGTCCTGGTAAAAATATCAGTCAGACATGAAAATTCTAAAGAATGTCATTTTACATTGATAAATTTTCAGTATTTTCATCCATAATAAGACTATCTTTAAATGTATTAGAAGCTAAAATTTCTGGAGAATAAGAACTTTTATTGGAAGTAAAATGGGTTTTATTATAAAGCAAACTTTATCTCCTAACTTTAAGCAGTTTTTCTTCACTCTGGGAATAAAGAGGTGGAGGCAAAAAAAAAAAAAAAGTCCATGGAAATACCTAATTGAGAATAAGGCACTGGTTGTCTTCTAGGTTTAAAAAAGAATTTCTGAGGATAATATGAATTCAGGTAATCATCATCTTTACAGATATTTTAAAATTACCTCTAATTTCTTGGCACAAGGTCCACTAACAAGTGCAACCACACCGCTGTCAGATACCTGAGCAAAGGAAAAAAGGAACATAGCACGTAAATGGAGATGATGGAAGCAAACTTTTATAAAAATTATTAATTATTTAGATATAGTTTTATTTCCTCCCGTTTGGCAAACGTGTCTTAGCCACACATAACTTCCACCCTTACTGAAAATAATTGAGGGGGGTTGTGCCAAATTATACTGCAATTATTTAACTACCAAAGCATGAAGCCAACAATTTTAGTGGACTTCCCTGGTGGCGCGGTGGTTAAGAATCCACCTGCCAATGCAGGGGACATGGGTTCGAGCCCTGGTCCAGGAAGATCCCACACGTTGTGGAGCAACTGAGCCCGTACGCCACAACTACTGAGCCTGCGTTCTAGAGGCCGCGAGCCACAACTACTGAAGCCCACACACCACAACTAGTGAAGCCCGCGCACCTTAGAGCCCGTGCTCCACAACAAGAGAAGCCACCGCAATGAGAAGCCCGCGCACCGCAATGAAGAGTAGCCCCCACTCTCCGCAACTAGAGAAAGCCCGCGTGCAGCAACGAAGACTCCACACAGCCAAAAATAAATAAATAAATACATAAATAAACAAATAAAAAAAATTTTAGCAACAACAAAAAGAACTATGTTCTGATGAGTTATGGAAATACTCTGGGCAAATACATACAGTCTCTACATTTCAAGTCTGTATTTCATTTACCTGAGTAGCTGAAAAATCAACACACTGCAAAAATGGGCAGTTTTCTCCTAATGCCTGCAAGGACACATCAGTAATACCAAAGCAGCCACCTAAATCAATGATCTTTAGCAGCCGGCAATTGAGTGCAAGAGCAAGGACTCCTTCATCAGTGAGATTGCAGCATCTTTTCAAAGAAGCTTCGTGCAGGTAAGAACAAGATGAAGCCACAGCTTTTATTCCTGAGGGAAAACATAATTCTGTATCAATGAGCTATATATGTTTATATATGAGAAATGTGACTGATTTTCATTTCAGCAATCACCACTACTGATACATCCAAGTGCATGTTAGCCTTTTTCAAAGTAGTGCATGTGGGGATATACTTTATTTCCAGTGATGTTGTCATTATTTAAAACTCTTTTGTAATGTTTCAAGAATTCTCTACATAATCTGTAGTATATTCTTCAGAATATCTGCAATTAATGACAAGACTTTTTTGTTTATGATTAGACTTGCTTTTAGGAAATAGCCAAAAGTCATTCAGAACCAAAATAGGTAATTAAATAGTAGATGATTCTCCTTTTTGTTAAAAGTTTTAAATAAAGTTAATTTTCTCATGGACTCTGAAATCAAAAGTTAAATGGCCCAAATGTCTTAAGTAATAGTTTTCATGCTTATCCTTACGAATCATACCTGTATCTCTTTGTTCTCTCTTCCCTCTGATTCTGCCCTTTGCTACCACCATGCTCCTTCTTTGTTAACCTGGACCAATCTTACATTTTATCAAGGGTCAAGAAAAGAGAAGCCCTTAAATCCAATTCAACTGATATAAAAGCACTTTGGTGACAGGTACGTGATAATGTGCCACATAAATAGAAACGTACTTCAGGAATCCTGGGCCCTTCAGTCATGAACAAACATTATAGCACTGTTAAAAGACACTTTCATGGGCAAAATACACAAAAGGGAAGATGGTAAATTCGTGTGTAGGTCATTTTTATTGTTTTCCATATCTTAAGAAAGAACTCTTATTTTATTCATTAGTGTCCAGCATGAAAGTTCTTTTTAGTGAATCAATATCTGTGTGAACATTTTAAAACTTATGCTTCTTTGCAGTATTATGAATATCCTAACTTTCTAACCAAGCTGATTGTAAAATAGAGCTAACTACCCACAAGATTTTTCAGAAACCTATGTAGCCAAATAACTCCTTCTTTCTTATACTGAAGAAAAAGATAAAAATCCTGTATTGAAAAAAAATCCATTAATTTATGTAACAGTCACACTGAAAAACGCAGTTTGTCTGGCTATAAAAAAATGTAACTGGACAAGGCCGGTACCAAGTTCTGCTGCTTGCTGCTCAAAAGGCCAATACTCCAGAGACAAGTGTTGGTGGAAAAGGAAAAGTTTGCTTTATTCAGGAGGCCAGCAATCTGGGAAGCTGGTGGACTACTGTCCTAAGACCATCTCCAAGTTGGCGGTTTAGAGACAAAGGTTTTATAGGCAGTGTGAGGGAGGGAGCTGCAGGGTACATGAGCAGTTTGTACACAATTTTCAGATTGGTTGGCATCAAGGTGAAGTTTCAAGCAACACCAATCTTCTGGTTTCAACCAGTCTGGGGTCTACGTGCTGATGGTCAGCAGTTTTCATCTCGTGGGGGTATGCTTCCTGTAAAAACAACTTAGGAGTGTGTGTTAGACCTTTATATCTTTCAGGGAACTGGGAGCTTTGTGGTTTTGCTATGTGACTGGCTTATACTGTAAACTGTCGCCATCTTCCGGGCCCATGTCCTTGAAGTTCGTATCTGGAATTAAGCAAGCAGGATTAGTTCTTTCCTAGTCAATCAGTCATTGTCTAAAATAGTTTTATGGCAGCAGAAGTGGAAAATATATGATTAGTTTTGTGCTGTTCAAAATGGGGCAGCTTATGCTCTGGCTACAAAACTATGCATTGAACAGGCTGATAGGAGAGTGCCTAGTAAATTTAATCTGATGATGATTTAACTTTCTGTTGTAATATTACAAGAAAGCCTTAACAAAGTATGAACTGGTCATTTCTTGTTTCACTATACTAGGCAAAATATTTAAAATATAGAGGTATCTATCCATGTTTATTTTAAATATGTTTAAACTTCAAGGTAGTGACTTAGTGTATTTCCCAACTTTCAGCACTGATTATAAGCAAGAATTCTAATTCGGATTCTTTAGCTTAGCTTGAATATTTTATTGATAAATATAGTTCCTATTTCTTTGACATCTTTATACTCTCTTTTAACATATTTCCCCCTTCTCTGCTCCAAAATTATGCCAGATGGTGAACAGTACTCAACCAATAAACATACCTTTTGAAGTTATGGAAATTCTGTTTTCTTTTGAGGAATTTAAAATTAATTTCTTCAATTTTCTGCAGTTACATAGGTGCAGGAGAGCAGTATCTGAAATATCACAGCTTCGTAGATCTAGAGTTTGGACTTCAGGATGTAAAATCTATAATAAATACATGATTTTGAGAAATTAATATTTCCTATAAATATAAATGTTTATTCCATATTCAGTGTTTTGATGGTCATAACAGACAAACAGCAGGTGGAAAATACAGTAAAGAATACAGAAACATATCTGTGTGAAGACAGATACATAAAGCAGGAAAAAACCAACCTACTTCCAACTGGAGGTGCAGCTTCTAGTGTCCCCAAAGTCTTACTGGGACACAGAGCACTGTTGAGACAGCTGGTACAGAGTAAGGACCCACTAGAGCTGCAAGCAGAACCAAGGTGGTAGGGGGAGCTTATCCTCTTCCAGTGGTTCCTATTATTAGAGATTCTAGCTATGTGTCTCTTTGCTCAGCAAGTATGAGTCTTTAAGCACTTATATACCAAATGCTTATCTAGAATATTTACCTCCTTCATTTTATTTTTGGGAGCTTGTACAAACAAACCCAGTATTACTGAATGTTTACTTGAGGGCAACAAATAGCAGATCAATTTCAAAGCATTCTGAGCTCTTTCTCTGGGGGTATTTTCCTTCTCTTTTGCTTTATTTTTATGAAAATAGAAATGGCTTATACTTTTCTGAACATGAAAGTAATGTACTGTTATTGTAAAACATTCAGACAGCACAGCAAAATTATAGAAATGATACAAATAACTATTTCTATTTATTGAGCACTTACCAGGAAGGGTACTAAGTGTGTTATATAAAATATGTCATTTAATATTCTCTCTCTCTCTCTCTCTCTTACATACACATATACATACACACACACATACACACACACACTACCCTAAGAGACTGGTCATTGCTATTTTATAAAAGAGGAAATTGAGGCACCCAGAGCTTAAGTAGCAACACAAAGTACACAGCTAAAAAAGGAGCAGAGCTAGGACTGGAAGCCAGGTCTTCCTAATTCCGAAGGCCATGCGTTTAACTAGTTACAGCTAAAATTACCCATAATATCAACACCCAGTGACAAACATAATATTAGTTTTGATGTTTTTTGAGTTTTTAAAAAAACATTTGAAGAAAAATGGGATCAGATCACATATATTTATAAATGGGCACTTTTTATAAAAATAATTAATTGTGGTTGCATACTATTTTATTTTATGCATGCACCTAACTTATTAAATGCATCCTACACTGGCAAACACTTAAGTTGAACATTCAGACTGATTTTAAGAGGCAATATAGTACAGTGTATAAGAGCATGCACTCTGGAGGCAGGCTGCCTGAGTTCCAGCCCTGTGATTGTGGTCAAGCTCTGCTTTCTTTTTGTGCCTCACCATCCTCATTAAGATGAGGATAATATTTGTGAGAAATAAAGGTGCCTTGCTTACAATATATGCTATATATAACTGTTAGCTATTTTATTATTACGAAAATGTTACGGTGAGCATTCTTGCGTGCTTTTTAAATTATTATTTTCTTGAGATTAACACCAGTAAATGGTAATTATGTGAGGTGATGGAGATGTTAACTAACCTACCGTGGTAACCATTTCACAATATCTAAGTGTATCAAGTCATCACGTGTGTTGTACACCTTAAACTTACACCAGGTTATATGTCACTTATATCTCAATAAAGCTGGAAAAAAATAACAGAAGTGAAATTTTTGAGTCAATGGTAAGCAAATTTTTAGGACTTTTGATAGAATGCCAAACTGTCCTCCTAAAAGGTTTTTTTAAATGAATTTACACTCTCACAGCAGGGGATAAAAGTGATTGCTCCCCACACTATTGCCAGCAACAGGTATTACTATTTTTTAAGTCTCTGCTAAACTGAAAGACAAACTGTGACTTTGATTACTAACAAGGTTAAATATCCTTTTACGTATTATTGGTGATTTATATTTTTTCCTTGGGGTATTTCCTGATTCTTCTGTTTTATTATTTGTTTGTTTTGATTTTTCTTAGTGGTTTGCAGGCATGCTTTACATTGGCAAGATAAAAAAAAAATAGAATTTCATACATATTGCAAATATTTTTCCTAGTTTGTTACTTTATTTTTTTCTTCTTGCCATAAAGAAGTTTATATTTTTATATATTTAAATCTATCAATCTTTTTCTTCTTGTTTTCTAACTTGGTGTCATGTTTAAAAAGGCCTTCTCCACCCAGAGACTATAAAAAGATTTAGTAAATTTTTCAAAAAAAGCCATCACCAGATGTGTGCAACTTTAAAAAAAATGTTAGATCTGGTCTTTTAAATAATTTCATAAGCAGGACTTTCATAAGGATGGGGATTAGATGGAAACACCAAGGGAAATAATGCTTTTGATTTTTCTATCTCATTTACCCCCTTAGCCCTTTTTTATTCAGGTAAAATTAGGTTTAAATGAATGTTCAGGATTGTCATAAAACAAAAATTTAAGTCACTGAAATACAGGTTAAAGGGATGTGGGGAAGTGAAGAAAACCACGTTTTCTGTAGCGTCATAATGTTTCATCTGTGAGCCACACATACATTATATACATCCACAGAACCATCAACAACAAGAACTGGATTCTACCTCCAAAGAGCAAAGCAGACTACAACACTAAAATGTCTGTGCTCAAATGCAAGCTATCAGGAAGAAAATAAAGCATTAAAGGCACATCAGGTTAATGTAGAGGAAACACTATGGCACACTGAAGCATAATTCCAATGTGAAGTCACCACTGTAGACATATGGGGAGTGCTACCATCAGAGCTTGCTTCCTTTTGATCCCAGGCTTTGGGCAGAATATGTAGTAAAGTCAGCAATAAGTAGTTCCAGTCTCTATAGGCAGTGAGTGATGATAGCTGCAAACCCATTTCATAGTTAAGACAACTGTGGTTCAATGTCAGAAGGAGTAGCACGGCTGGAATTTTAATTCAGGTTGGAGGCCTTTACTATACTTATTCCCTTACAGAATAGTTAATTTTAGCTTAGTTAGCGAAGGGGAATAAGTATAAATTAGCTGGAGTAAGGTACCCAGAAGAATGAGAAGAATTTAGAAGAGTTGATTTTTAACTGACTGCTAACCATGAATGGACAAAATCAATAGGCTACGATCTTTTTTTTTTTTTTTTTAATAAATTTATTTTTATTTATTTATTTTTGGCTGCACTGGGTCTTCGTTGCTGTGTGCGGGCTTTCTCTAGTTGTAGAGAGCGGGGGTTGCTCAGCAGTTGTGGAGCAGAGGCTTAGCTGCTCCGCAGCATGTGGGATCTTCCCGGGCCAGGGCTCGAATCCATGTCCCCCGCATTGGCAGGCAGATTCTTAACCACTGCGCCACCAGGGAAGTCCCTACGATCATTTTTTAAATGGAATAAGACGTACTAGAATAAAACAGAAAATATCCAAGTGTACTGTACAGAGTACTGTTACACATAGGTGTGGCTTGTGTGCTAGCATCACAATGTAACATATATATTTCTTACTGTGGGTCTTTTTTTTTGTCGTTTGTTTATTCACCCTGAATTTTAATTTTTTTCCAGCTTTATTAAGGTGTACTCAATCAAAAAGTTTAAACTTCTTGAAAATATGGAGTTCATGGATGCTGGTACCATGAAGACAAGAGAAACACCTGAAAGAATAGTGGGAGAAGATTTTTTAGAAACTATTACACATGGACATTCTGGTTATCTGGAGAAAAAAAGAACCCCAACACTTTATTATATTTTAAAATTATTACTAATCCTACTATAAACCACTGTTCCAAAAATCTGAAACCACAGCTAAACAGTAAAATATAATAGCCTGCTTTACAGGCTATACATGCTCTTTGTATATGCTCTTACCTCACTTATATTTGAATCTGTTATCTGCCCCTGCACGCTCATTATTTTGATCAGTCTATCTTTTATGTTGGGTGGCAAAGGCTTGATGTCTGTGATGTATCTAGAAATATTCTTCATGAAGCACCAAAGGCATCTGAAATACAAATACAATATAGTAAATTACACTGTACAGGTACTGATTCCTAATATTTGTTTTTTTTTTTTTAAATAGATCTTTATTAGAGAATAATTGCTTCACAATACTGTGTTAGTTTCTGTTGTACACCAAAGTGAATCAGCCACATGCATATATATGTCCCCATATCCCCTCCCTCTTGAGCCTCCCTCCCATCCTCCCTATCCCACCCCTCTAGGTCATTTCAAAGCACGGAGCTGATTGCCCTGTGCTATGCTGCTGCTTCCCACTAGCTAACTGTTTTACATTTGGTAGTGTATATATGTCGATGCTACTCTCACTTCATCCCAGCTTCCCCCTCCCATCCTGTGTCCTCAAGTCCACTCTCTATGTCTACATCTTTATTCCTGCCCTGCAACTAGGTTCATCAGTACCATTTTTTTTTTTTTTAGATTCCATATATATGCGTTAGCATGTTATCTGTTTTTCTCTTTCTGGCTGACTTCACTCTGTATGACAGACTCTAGGTCCATCCACCTCACTACAAATAACTCAATTTCGTTTCTTTTCATGGCTGAGTAATATTCCATTGTGTATATGTGCCACATCTTCTTTATCCATTCATCTGTCAATGGACATTTAGGTTGGTTCCATGTCCTGGCTATTGTAAATAGTGCTGCAATGAACATTGTGGTACATGTCTCTTTTTGAATTATAATTTTCTCAGGGTATATGCCCAGTAGTAGGATTGCTGGGTCATATGGTAGTTCTATTTTTAGTTTTTTAAGGAACCTCCAAATGTTATTTGTTAGTACTTAGTCCTTTCATAAACAGGGTGTACATTTTATATGAATATTTACAACTTAAGCTTGGTAAGATGCAAAAGCCTAGTCTGTCCTCAGTTATGGGCAAGTTTCTTTTCCTCTATGACTTTTTCTCAGCATACCTCATTTACTAAAATGCATTCTGATGACAAGATATTTTTCTTAAGTCAGTCTCTCCAATTCCTAAGACACAGTTTCCACCAAGTTTTTAGTCACATATTTCTAAGTAAACATTAAACTAGCGCCTATGAATTGACAAATTTTATTTGTTAATCCAACAATCTTGCTTTCACTATTTTTCTTAAAAATTATTCAGGTATTAGGATCACTCAAGAAAGAACTGTAACCACAAAGATTCCACAAATAGTACAAATCACAGAGATAATAAACTTAGTGCCAGTATTGCATATGCACAGAGTTATCAAAGCAGGCAAGAACCGAGACCTACATGACCAACATACCTCATATGTGGCCTGAGATTCCAACTATCTGAGACATTCATATGTTAAACAAATAAATACAAACCTTATTTAATTTCTGCCTACAAATACTCCCTCATATATACACTTTTACATTCATGAATAAATATGATCATACACTTGAATTTTTTAGTGCAATCTTTATTTTTTCTTCTTTTGGTTGCCTCTGCCTTTCCCTCTCCTTTCCTTCCCCCTTCCACTATTTAGTTCCTCACCCTATTCCATGTATGTTCCCTCTTATTTTTTCTCTGTGCTTGTACACACACACGTTTACTCACACATGTATGTATGTACTCAAACATACATCGAAAGGGTTAGATTGGGGGTGGGGAGAGATCACTGTTTCCTAGAATGGCATCACTGTATACTCACTTTTCTACACCCTCTTTCATTCAATAATACCTTAGGAAATTCTTTAAAGCATCAAGTGTGGTTTTAACTGTCCTTTAATGCCGATATAATATTTCACAGTGTGGATGACTTTAGTCATCCCCTATTGATGAGAATTCCACTGTTTCTAGGATATGTTAACATATGGTGTCAGATTGTTTTCTTCATATTTCCATCAGCAGTGTTGGAGGGTTCCCTTTCCTCTACATACTTAAGCAGTAGGTATTATTGTTCGTTTTATTTATTTTTCCATTATGTCCATTTCCCAATCTCATCCCCCACCACTCCAGGAAACCATTCTAATGTCTAATATGTAATCTTTTGTTGTATGTGCCCTCTTAACATGATTGTTATATGGATGTATTTCTAATTTATGTATGTGGTATTTGTCATAGATTTGCTTAGTCTTTCACTCAGCACTGTTTTTTTTGTTTTGGTTTGGTTTTTTGTTATTTATTTATTTATTTATTTTTGGCTGCATTGTGTCTTCGTTGCTATGCATGGGCTTTCTCTAGCTGCGGCGAGTGGGGACTACTCTTCGTTGCGGTGCGAGGGCTTCTTATTGTGGTGGCTTCTCTTGTTGCAAAGCACAGGCTCTAGGTGCATGGGCTTCAGTAGTTGTGACTCACAGGCTTAGCTGCTCCGTGGCATGTGGGATCTTCCCGGACCAGGGCTCGAACCCATGTCCCCTGCATTGGCAGGTGGATTCTTAACCACTGCCCCACCAGGGAAATCCCTTAGCACTGTTTTTAAGATCGACTTACTCTTAAATGTTGGAAGATCTCATGGGTGAAAAGTGGTATCTCATTACTTTAATTCGTATTTCTTTAATTACTAGTAAATTTAATATCTTTTCATAAACATGCTGGCTATCTAGATATTCTTTTCTCAGGATTGTCTATTCATATCCTTTGTCTATTTTGCTGTTTTTTACTTAAATTTGTAAGAGGTATTTTTGTGGCCAAATACATGACTGATTTTGTATATGCTCTATAAATATTCAGAGAATGTATATTCTCTATCTGAGAGATGTAATGTTCTCTTTCTGTGTATTATATATGTGTGTCTAAATATCTCTCTCCGCGTATGTATACACAAATATATTATGTGTATATGATTATTTATTGATGAGTATCATTTAATTCTTCTATGTTCTTATTTTTTCTACTAAATCCGTAGAATTCTTAGTGTGCAATACTTGTATTTTGAAATCAACTTTTCTTTTTATTTCTACAAGTTTTTGCTAGTTTATGTACATTACCGTTTTATAATGAAAATTTTCAAAAATACAGAAAAATAAAATAGAATGATATAAATCATGTACCCAAAACCAAGAATTTTAAAATTTATGTTATCATTTTGTGTCAGATATCTTTCATAAGATATAAAACACTTCAGATAAAATTAAAGCCTCCTTTTTCTGCCTATTCAGGTTTACTTTATCTCCCTTTGCAGAAACAACTACTACCATGAAGTTGTTGTTCTTTTTTTAAAAAATTTTTATTGGAGTATAACTGATTTAGAATGTTGTGTTAGTTTCAGGTGTACAGCAAAGTGTATCAGTTATACATATACATATATCCACTCTTTTTTAGATTCTTTTCCCACATAGGCCATTACAGAGTATTGAGTAGAGTTCCCTGTGCTATACAGTAGGTCCTTATTAGTTATCTGTTTTATATACAGTCATGTGTATATGTCAATCCAAACCTCCCAATTTATCTCTCCCTCTCTCCCTTCCCCCTGGTAACCATAAGTTTGTTTTCTATGACTGTAACTCTATTTTTGTCTTGTAGATAAGTTCATTTGTACCCTATTTTTAGATTCCACATATAAGTGATATATTTGTCTTTCTCTGTCTGACTTACTTCATTTAGTATGACAATCTCTAGGTTCATCCATGTTGCTGCAAATGGCATTATTTCGTTCTTTTTTATGGCTGAGTAATATTCCATTGTATATATGTACCACATCTTCTTTATCCATTCCTCTGTCGATGGACATTCAGGTTGTTGCCATGTCCTGGCTATTGTAAATAGTGCTGCAATGAACATTGGGGTGTATGTATCTTTTTGAATTATGGTTTTCTCTGGATATATGCCCAGGCGTGGGATTGCTGGCTCGTATGGTAGTTCTATTTTTAGTTTTATAAGGAACCTCCATAATGTTCTCCATAGAGGTTGTACCAATTTACATTGCCACCAACATTGTAAGAGGGTTCCCTTTTCTCCACACCACCTCCAGCATTTACTCTTTGTAGATTTTTTTTTTTAATTTATTTTTGGCTGCATCAGGTCTTAGTTGCAGCGCGCAAGATCTTCATTGAGGCATGCAGGATCTTTCATTGCAGCGCCCAGGCTTCTCTCTAGTTGTGGCATGTGCGTTTTCTCTTCTCTAGTTGTGGAGCACTGGCTCCACGGCATGTGGGCTCTGTAGCTGTGGTGCACGGGTTCCAGAGCACATGGGCTCTGTAGTTTGCGGCACGCGGGCTCTCTAGTTGAGGCGCGCAAGCTCAGTAGTTGTGGCATGTGGGCTTAGTTGCCCCGTGGCATGTGGGATCTTAGTTCCCTGACCAGTGATCGAACCCATGTCCCCTGCATTGTAAGGCAGATTCTTTACCACTGGACCACCAGGGAAGTCCCTGTTTGTAGATTTTGTTTGATGATGGCCATTCTGACTGGTATGAGGTGATACCTCATTGTAGTTTTGATTTGCATTTCTCTAAAAATTAGTGATGCTGAGCATTATTTCATGTGCTTTTTGGCCACCTGTTTGTCTTCTTTGGAGAAATGTCTATGTAGATCTTCTGCCAATTTTTTGATTGGGTTGGTTTTTTGATATTGAGCTGCATGAGCTGTTTGTATATTTTGGAGATTAATCCCTTGTTGGTTGCTTTGTTTGCAAATATTTTCTCCCATTCTGAGGGTTGTCTTTTCATTTTGTTGATGGTTTCCTTTGCTGTGAAAAAGCTTCTAAGTTTAATTAGGTCCCAATCATTTATTTTTGTTTTTATTTTCATTAATCTAGGAGGTGGATCGAAAAAGATCTTGTTGTGATTTATGTCAATGAGTGTTCTGCCTATGTTTTCCTCTAAGAGTTTTATAGTATCCAGCCTTATGTTTAGGTCTTTAATCCATTTCAAAACATTATATTAATAATATTATTAATAATATAATTATTAATAATATAATTATATTAATACTAATAAGATTAATAAGATTAAATCCATTATATAACATTTCAGACAAAATTAAAGCCTCTGTCCACCTATTCAGGTTGACTCTTTTTATCTCCCTTTGCAGAAACAACTACTACCATGAAGTTTTAAAAATAGTTTCTGTCCATGATTTTATTATACTTTTAATACTAAAGTATATATGCATAAAGAGCATATAGTATTCTTTCTGTACTTATAAAATATTGTGTATTAAGTTTCCTACCATGACTAAATTTGACAATTGTCCTTGTAATTGTGACAGTTTTCCTTTTTATAAGACTATGGTGTTGGTTGCAAATTCATGATCATTTTATCTTCTCGTGGAACATTCCTTTTACCCTTAAGTAATGTCTCTATCTATATTGATGTTTTTCACTTCAGTAAAACCATTCAGTCTGGTTTTACTATTGCTCCACCATCTTTCTTTGGCTTCTTTTGCTAACATCTTTGCAAGATTCATCTGCATTGTTGTAGATAGCTATAGTTTGTTCATGACCATTTTCACTGCTGCATAATATTCCACTGTACAAACAATTTATTTATCTATTCGACTGTTGATGTACAGTGTGGTGGTTTATAAGTTTTTACTATTAGGAATATTAATATGAATATTTTGGGACATGTCTCTTGGTACACATGTGCCTATGTTTCAATCAAGTATATACCTGGGAGTGGAACTGCTGACTCATATGGTATGCATATGTTTAGCTTAATGCCCAACAGTTTTCCAAAGTGTTTGTACTGATTCAAAATCCTACCATCAGTCAATGAAAGTTCCTGGAATCCATATCCTTGTCAACATTTGGCATTGTCAGTCTCTTTAATTTTTGCCAGTATAGTGAGGGTATAGTAACAATGCATTGTGGCTTTAAATTGCAATCCCAGATTTTTAATTTGAGCACATTTTCATTCCTTTATTGTACTGATACATTTGGATAGTCTCTTGGGGTTTCTGTTCAAGTATCATGTCCAGTTTTCTTTTGGGTTGACTGTTTTACTTAGTGGTATGTAGGAGTTCCTCTTATATTACAGACATGAGCCTTCTGTTGATTATATATGTTGCAATTATAGACTCCCATTCTGTGGTTTGCCTTTTCATTCTCTTAATCATGTTTTATGTTGTACAGAAGTACATTTAATGAGGTCCACTATGTGTTTTCTTTATAGCAAGTACTTTTTGTGTTCTGTTTATGAACTCTTTCACTGTTCTACATTCATGAAAATAGTCTCCTATGCTTTCTTCTAGAAAAAATTCATTCATTGTTTTGCCTTTCACTTTTTGACTTCAAAACCCTCTTGTAATTTATTTTTGCAACTGTCAAGAACTGTGCAGAGTCTGAGAGTTTACCCTACTTACTAGTTTATGAGTTAACTTTATTACCATTTCATGAATGCTAGCAGAAGACATGAGATCCCTGGGTCAGAGAAAAAGGACTTTATTACTCATGACAAGAGCAGTAGCCAGAGCTTCATGTTTCTGTTGGTTCCCCATGCCCTCCAAGTCCTGCAGATATAATGTAGGTAGGTCCAGATAGATGTTTGCCCATGCAGTGGGTTGTGTTACAGGAGAGGAACACTGAGCTTGGGGGAATTCACCATTTTTATATCAAACTGAAGCAAGCCTGCCCTTTTTGGAAGGAGAAAATACTTCATCCCTCAAGTCTGTTTGCTACAAGCACAACCTTGAGAAATGTCCTAGGTAATCAAGGCCCCGCATTCTTGGTATACCCGGCAAGAATGTGCAAGTCCACAGCACTGCCTCTCCCAACAATCTACCCCAACATGTTCTTGGCTGAATTCAAATATTCATGTAAGTATGCCACTCTGTCAGTCATTTTAATTAATTTTTTTTTTAAAGGAATTCCTTTATTTTTATTATTTATTTATTTATTTTTGGCTGTGTTGGGTCTTCGTTTCTGTGCGAGGGCTTTCTCTAGTTGCGGCATGCGGGGGCCACTCTTCATCGCGGTGCGCGGGCCTCTCACTATCGTGGCCTCTCTTCTTGCGGAGAACAAGCTCCAGACGCGCAGGCTCAGTAATTGTGGCGCACGGGCCTAGTTGCTCCGCAGCATGTGGGATCTTCCCAGACCAGGGCTCAAACCCGTGTACCCTGCATTGGCAGGCAGATTCTCAACCACTGCGCCACCAGGGAAGCCCCATTTTAATTAATTTGACCAACAGAGGCTAAAACCAAATCTGTTCAATTTGTCACTTAAAGCATTTAATTAAAGACTACTATCAATAGTACTCCAAGTAGCAGGATAAGGCCAACCTGCAGTAATGATGACCTCAAAAGTGCCTGCAGGCAGCCATAAAAAGAAACGAAATTGAGTTATTTGTAGTGAGGTGGACGGACTCTGTCTGCCATACAGAGTGAAGTAAGTCAGAAAGAGAAAAACAAATGTCGTATGCTAACACAGATGTATGGAATTAAAAAAAAAAAGGTTCTGAAGAACCTAGGGGCAAGACAGGAATAAAGACGCAGATGTAGAGAATGGACTTGAGGACACAGGGAGGGGAAAGGGTAAGCTGCGACGAAGTGAGAGAGTGGCATGGACATATATACACTACCAAATGTAAAACAGCTAGTGGGAAGCAGCCACATAGCACAGGGAGATCAGTTTGGTGCTTTTGACCACCTAGAGGGGTGGGATAGGGAGGTTGGGAGGGAGACGCAAGAGGGAGGGGATATGGGGATATGTGTATATGTATAGCTGATTCACTTTGTTATAAAGCAGAAACTAACACACCATTGTAAAGCAATTATACTCTAATAAAGAAGTTAAAAAAAAAAAAAAAAGTGCCTGCAGGGTCCCAGACTCAGCTAACTGTGAAAAAGTATGGAATGGAGGGGGGGAACTAGTAGGTCTTATTTTAAGACAGGATTTGGTCAAAATCCAGTCTATCATCCATTATGAAACATGCAAAGGAATTTAGGTGGTTATTTCAATGACTACATTTTTCTTTCTTAGGGCTTTTAAGTTTTAAAAGATCTGTCCATTATTTTATCTAACTCCTTCCCTTAAGGATAACTGTTCCTTTGTTTTTTAACATTTCCAATATCTTTGTTTAAAAATATTTTTCAAAATTCTATTGTCTAGTTCTTAAAGTGTCAATTCTCCTATTTTCTGTTGAGTCTCTTTCATGCTATTTTTTTCTTTAGATACTTTGTAAATTTTGACTGTTAACGCTTCTTTGCACAAGTAGTTTTGCATGAGAGTCCTGTGTTCTTTGCGTTGTGAGTGCAAACCTCATAGCGAAGGTTTCAGTTTTCCTCTGCTTAAGGACCCTGTCTTTATCTTGTTGAACTGCAATAACAAAATACCATAGACTGGGTAGCTTAAAAACAAAAGAACTTTAATTTTTACAGTTCTGGTTGCTGGAAGTCCAAGATCAAAGTGCCAGCATGGTTAGGTAAGGGCTCTCTTCCTGATTCACAGCTGGGACCTTCTCTATGTGTCCTCACATGGTGGAAGGAGCTAGGGATTTCTCTGGAGATTCTTTTGTAAAGGCACTAATCCCATTCATAAGGCTCCACCCTCATGATTTAAACACCTCCCAAAGGCCCCAGCTACTAACAGCATACCTTTAGGGGCAGGATTGCAACATATGAATTTTAGAGGTACAAAAACATTCAGACCATAGCAGACCTCGTAAGTATTCACAAATTCCAAAGCATAGTTAACTATTATCTATCCATCTTGAGGATATTAACAGTGAAAATTCAAACCATACACCTGTGCATAATAAATGCATAAGATACTAGTTTTTAAACAGGAATTCTATTTTTGGCTGGGACTTTATATCCTTGACATTGATGTGGGCTGCTCTGGGAAGAGTGTGACCTTAGGCTAGGTGGCTCTGCAACAGAGGTAGATTCTGATGGAGCTGAGTAATGGAAGCTATCTGCTCACCCTCCTCCCACAGGAGGGCAGAAAGTCCTTCCCTGAAGGGTGAGCTGGGTGGCACATCTCCATGGGTTTCACTCCCGTTTTCCAAAACTATGTATTATTTAGGTTGTTTACACATTTTAAATAATTCATACTGGATGGACTACAAGAAATAAGAAGGGTAACGAGTTTAGACTCTCTCAGCTCTCATTATCCTCAACTCTGTTATGATATTGAAATCAGATGCTCTACCATCAACATAAATTTATGTCATTTATTCTAAAAGTTAAAAGCTTAACTAAAAAGGATCATTTGGGGAGTAACTGCTTTATTAAGATATAACTGATATAACAGTGGTTTTTAGTGAATCCACAGAGTTGTGCATCCATCATCATTATCTAATTCCAGAAGATTTTCAATACACTAAAAAGAAATCTTGTACCCATTAGCAGTCAACTGTCAATCCTGCCCATCTTCCACAACCTAGGGAACTACCAGAAGCTCCACAGAAATCCCTAGGCCCTTCTACCATGTGAGGACACATCGAGACAGGGTGCTATTTTCTGTATCTCTAGATTAGCGTATCTGCACATTTCATATAAATGGAATCATAAAATATGTGGTATTTTATTACTGGCTTCCTTCACTTAGCATAACATTTTCAAGTTCATCTATGTTGTAACATGTATCAGCACTTCATTCCTTTTTACCGTCAAATAATACTCCATTATATGTATATACCACCTTTCGTTTATCCATGCATCAGCTTATGGGTACTTGGGTTGTCTCTGCTTTGGGGCTATTATGGATAATGCTGCTATAAACATTTGTGTATGAGTTTTTGGATTGGCATATGTTTTCATTTCTTTTGGGGACATATCTAAGAGCTCAGTTGCTGGGTCACATAAAACTGTTGGGTCATATGGTAACTCTATGTGTAAACATTTGAGGAACTGCTGAACTGTTTTCCAAAGTGGCTACACCATTTTATGTTCCTACCAGCAGTGTGTGAGGGTTCCAATTTCTCAACATCCTTTTCAATATTTGATGTTATCTTTTTTCTTTAATCTGTCTTTTTAAAAAAAAAAAAATTTATTTATTTATTTTTTTGGCTGCACCAGGTCTTAGTTGTGACACGTAGGATCTTCATCATGGGATGCAGGCTCTTAGTTGTGGCATGCGGACTCTTAGTGGCGGCATGCACGTGGGATCTAGTTCCTTGAACAGGGATTGAACCCGGGCCCCCTACATTGGGAGTGTGGAGTCTTAACCACTGGACTGCCAGGGAAGTCCCTAATCTATCTTTTTTTAATATAGCCATCCCAGTGGCTATGAAGTAATAGCTCATTGTGGTTTTGATTTGCATTTCACTGCTGGCTGATGATATTGAGCATCTTTGCATGTGCTTGTCGGCCATCTGTATATCTCCTTTATAGAACCATCTGCTTAGATCCTGCTTCCACTTTTAAGTTGGGTTTTGCTATTTATAGGATTCTTAGTTGAGGTTTTTCTTTCAGCACTTTAAATATGTCATCCCATTACCTTCTGCCTCCATTGTTTCTGATGAGAAGTCCACTGTTAATCTAATTAGGCTTCCTTTATACATGAGTAGTTTTTCTCTTGCTGCTTACAGGATTTTCTTCTGGTCTTTGGCCTCAGCATTTTTACTATGATATTTGTGTTTAGATCTCTTTGTATTTATCCTACAAATTCATTGAGTTAATTTCAATTCACTGAGTTTATTGGATGTGTAGATTAATATTTCTCATTAAATCTGGCTTTTAGCTATTATTTCTTCAAGAATTTTTTTCTGCTCCTTTCTCTCCTTTTGTTCTGGTATTCCCATCACATGTATGTTGACATGCTTATCCCATACTTCTCTGAGGTTCTGTTCTATTTTCTTCATCCTATTTTCTTTCCATTCTTCAGATTGCATACTATTATTTATCTTCAAGTTCATAATTCTTTCTTCTGCCAGTTCAAATCTACTACTGAGTCCCTCTAGTGATTTTAAAATTTCAGTTATTGTACTTTTTCAATTCCAGAATTTCCATTTGGTTCTTTTTTATATATAATTTCTATCTCTATATAAATATTCTCTATTGTATCTACTGTATGAGACATTGTCATCATACCTTTCTTTACTTCTTTTATTTTCCTTTTTTTGAAATTGAGGTGAAATTCGCATAATATAAAATTGATCATTTAAAGTGTACAATTCAGTGGCATTTTGTATATTCATGTTGTGTAACCACCACCTCTATCTACCTTTAAAACATTTTCATTAGCCCAAAAGAAAACTTACACTTATTAAGGAGTCAATTTCCATTCCTCTTTTTCCCCAGTACCTGGCAACTACCAATCTGCTTTCTTTCACTATGGAATTTTCTGTTTCAAGTATTTCATATAAATTAATTCATGTAAATGTGAACTTTTGTGTCTGGCTTCTTCCACTTAGCATAATGCTTCTGAGGTTCATCCATGCTCATGTATCAGCACTTTATTCCTTTTTATGGCTGAATGATATTTCATTGTATGGATATACCACATTTTGCTTATTGATTCATTGGTGATGGACATTTTGGTTGCTTCTACATTTTGGCTGTTGTGAACAGTGTTGCTATGAACATTTGTGTACAACTATTTGTTTGAGTACCTAGTTTCAATTCTGTTGGGTACATACCTAGGAGTGGAATTGCTGGGTAATATGGTAATTCTATGTTTAACTTTTTGAGGAACTGCCAAGCTGTTTCTCCTTTGACTTCTGTAAGTATGGTATCCTTTAGTTCTTTGAACAGGTTTATAGTAGTTTCTTTAAGTCTTTGCTAAGTCCAACATCTGGGTCCCCTCAAAGGCAGTTTCTGGGTAAATACAATAAAAGCTGTTAACACTGTCTTAGACCAGGGGTCAGAAAACTATGGCCAATGGGCCAAATCTGGCCTGTTATCTGCTTTTGTGTATAAAGTTTTCTTGGAACACAGTCATGTCTGTTCATTTATGTACTGTCTATGGCTGCTTTTACACACTATAATGGCAGAGCTGAGACCGTATGGCCTGCAAGTCTGAAAATATTCATTGTCTAGACTTACAGAAGTTTGCCAATATCTACCTTAGATAATGGTAATACTATTAAGATTAAGGCTTATATTTTTACTGACTCTTGGACTATTGCCAATTGCCTAGTCACCTGGTCTGCCACTTGGAAGACCACAGATTGGTAGATTAAAGATCAAATCTTCTTTAGGATTGTGAATTGTAGAAACAAATTGTAGCTGATATACATGGCAATGGCTCATTCCCTAATAGAATGGGCTGGGTTCATGCTGTTAATTAAGTATGCCCCACCCAGATCCCTGTCATTGCTACTGGGAATCCATCATCACACTGAACATGGCAACACATCCACCATCATGGCCAAGGAAAGTAAGGATTATCTGTGTCTGATGTTAAAGCTACCACTGCATGCCAGTCTTGTGCCTCCTTTCAAAAGTCTACCTGTTGGGCTTCCCTGGTGGTGTGGTGGTTAAGAATCTGCCTGCCAATGCAGGGGATGGGTTCAAGTCCTGGTCCGGGAAGATCCCACATGCTGCAGAGCAACTAAGCCCGTGTGCCAAACTACTGAGCCTGCGCTCTAGGGCCCATGACCCACAACTACTGAACCCACATGCCACAACTACTGAAGCCCATGCGCCTAGAGCCTGTGCTCCGCAACAAGAAAAGCCACCACAATGAGAAGCCTCTGCACCTCAACAAAGAGTAGCCCCCGCTTGCTGCAACTAGAGAAAGCCCACGCACAGCAATGAAGACCCAACACAGCCAAAAATAAATAAATAAAATAAATTAAAAAAAAAAAGTTTGCCTGTTTGTTTTCTAGTGAAATAGGCCACAATACATGGAGTGTTGTCCCCTCTAACTTCTGACAAGCTAACTATATTGAGCCTTTGACCACTTGCCTTGGGTCCTCCATTGATGCCTTACTGTTGTTGATATGTTTTCAGGTTATGGTGTCACTGTTCCAGTCTGATCAACCAACTCAAGCCACATTGGCCATAACATAAAATGTGTTATGTTTTTGGCCTTTCAGGCCATATTCATTTGGACAGTATGATGTCTCTTATTGCAAAGTTTCACTCAACACTGGACCAATAGTCAAGGCATTCAATGGACATTTCATATCCCTTATCATCCTCAAGCTGCTGGTTCCAACAAGATGTAAATGGATTTTTTTAAAAGTCAACTAAAGAGATTTCTGACTCTACCTCCTTCACTTTCTCCTGGTCCACACATCTTAATTAAATGCAAGCATCCACTGAAAGAGTTCACATCCCCTTGGCCACCTTCTAGATAATGATCAGGATAAAAGGGGTGGGGGGTTATCTTGACCTATTCTGAAATTTTAGAATTCTACTCTGACATTTCCTGAGCATGATGCATCTTTCTTTTCCCTAACAGTTACCCCAAGCCAGCCTGGTTGGTACAGCTGGGTGGCAGCCTGGCCAAAAAGGAGCTTACAGAATTCAAACTTAATCTTGGTTTAGTCACCTGGATTCTCCTTTTGGACTGAACTGGTTCTAGATCAGAGTCAGCAAACTATAACCCATGGGCTGAGCCTGGTCTGCTGCCTGCTTTTGTAAATAAAGTTTTACTGAATCACAGTCATGACTGTTTCTTTATTATGTATTGTCTATGGCTGCTTTTGCTCTACAAAGGCAGAGTTGAGTAATTGTGACAGAAGCCTACAAAACTGAAAATATTTCTCTTCGGCCCTTTACAGAAAAAGTTTCCCAACCTCTATCCTATGAAGATAATGACCATTTGGTTGAGTAAACTGCTCACCAAGTTCCCCTACAGTAGCCCATGCCCATGAAGGTGGGAAATATGATGGATCCCTATAAATTTTGGAAAAATATCCTTGTCGGACTACCCTGGTGGTCCAGTGGTTAAGACTCCGCACTCCCAATGCAGGGGGCCTAGGTTCAATCGCTGGTCAGGGAACTAAGATCTTGCATGTTGCACAGCGTGGCCCCCAAAAAAATAAATTAGGGGGACCTTCAAGATGGCGGAGGAGTAAGACATGGCGATCACCTTCCTCCCCACAAATACATCAAAAATACATCTACATGTGGAACAACTCCTACAGAACACCTACTGAATGCTGGCAGAAGACCTCAGACTTCACCAAAAGCAAGAAAATACCCACGTACCTGGGTAGAGCAAAAGAAAAAAGAAAAAACAGATATTAAAGAATAGGGACGGAACCTGCACCTCTGGGAGGGAGCTATGAAGGAAGAAAAGTTCCCACATACTAGGAAGCCCCTTCACTGGCGGAGATGGGGGGTGGGTGGGTGGGAAGCTTCGGAGCCATGAAGGAGAGCACAGCAACAAGGGTGCAGAGAGCAAAGCAGAGACATTCCCGCGCAGAGGATCAGTGCCAACCAGCACTCACCAGCCTGAGAGGGTTGTCTGCTCACCTGCTGGGATGGGTGGGCGCTGGGAGCTGAGGCTTGGGCTTCGGAGTTCATATCCCAGGGAGAGGACTGGGGTTGGCTGCATGAACACAGCCTGAAGGGGGCTAATGAGCCACAGCTAGCCAGGAGGGAGTCAGGGAAAAAGTGTGGACCTGCCTAAGAGGCAAGAGACCATTGCTTTGGGGTGCACGAGGAGAGGGGATTCCTTACCTGTCTGCCCACAGAAGGCAGAGCACCGCCTAAAGGAGCTCCAGAAACTTGCGCGAGCTGCGGCTATCAGCTCAGACACCAGAGACGGGCATGAAACACTAATGCTGCTGCTGCAGCCACCAAGGATCCTGTGTGCAAGCACAGGTCACTATCCATATCCACCCCGGGGGCCTGTGCAGCCCGCCACTACCAGGGTCCCATGATCCAGGGAAAACTTCCCTGGGAGAACACACACGGTGCGCCTCAGGCTGTTGCAATGTCACGCCGGCCTCTGCCACTGCTGGCTCACCCCGCATTCCAATTATAACTACTGCACCCCTTCCTCCTCCTGGCATGAGTGAGCCAGAGCCCCTAATCAGCCTCTGCTTTAACCACATCTTGTCTGGGCAGGAACAGAAGCCTGAGGGCAACCTAAAGGCAGAGGTGGGGCCAAAACCAAAGCTGAACCCCAGAAGCTGTGCAAACAAAGAAGAGAAAGGGAAATTTCTCCGTGCAGCCTCAGGAGCAGCAGTTTAAATCCCCACAATCAACTTGAGGTACCCTGCATCTTTGGAATACCTGAATAGACAACAAATCAACCCAAAATTGAGGCGGTGGACTTTGGGAGCAACTGTAGACTTGGGGTTTGCTGCCTGCAACTGACTTCTTTCTGATTTTTATGTTATCGTAGTATGGTTTTTAGCGCTTGTTATCACTGGTGGATTTGTTTATTGGTTTTGTTGCTCTTTTTTTAATTACCTTTTTATTTTAATAATTAAAATTTTTTTTTAATTTTAATAGTTTTATTTTACTTATTTTCTATTTATTTTCTTTCTTTTTTTTCTCCCTTTTCGCCTGAGCCACATGGCTGACAGGGTCTTGGTGCTCCGGCCTGGTGTCAGGCCTGAGCCTCTGAGGTGGAAGAGCCGAGTTCAGGACATTGGACCACCAGAGACCTCCCGGCCGCACATAATATCAATTGGCGAGAGCTCTCCAAGCGATCTCCATCTCAATGCTAAGACCCAGCTCCCCCCAACGGCCAGCAAGCTCCAGAGCTGGACACCCCATGCCAAACAACTAGCATGACAGGAACACAACCCCACCCATTAGTACAGAGGCTGCCCCAAATCATACTAAGTTCACAGACACCCCAAAACACACCACTGGACTCAGCTCTGCCCACCAGAAAGACAAGATCCAGCCCCACCCACCAGAACACAGGCACCAGTCCCCTCCACCAGGAAGCCTACACAAGCCACTGAACCAACCTTACCCACTTGGGGCAGACACCAAAAACAATGGAAATTAGGAACCTGCAGGCTGTGAAAAGGACATGCCAAACAGTAAGTTAAACAAAATGAGAAGACAGAGAAATATGCAGAGATGAAGGAGCAAGGTAAAAACCCACCAGAACAAACAAATGAACAGGAAATAGGCAGTCGACCTGAAAAAGAATTCCGAGTAATGATAGTAAAGATAATCCAAAATCTTGGAAATAGAATGGAGAAAAAAAGAGGAAACCTTTAACAAGGACCTAGAAGAACTAAAGAGTAAAAACACAATGATGAACAACACAATAAATGAAATTAAAAACTCTCTAGAAGGAATCAATAACAGAATAACTGAGGCAGAAGAACGGATAAGTGACCTGGAAGATAAAATAGTGGAAATAACTACCACAGAGCAGAATAAAGAAAAAAGAATGAAAAGAATTGAGGACAGTCTCAGAGACCTCTGGGACAACATTAAACGCACCAACATTCATATTATAGGGGTCCCAGAAGATGAAGAGAAAAAGAAAGGGTATGAGAAAACATTTGAAGACATTATAGTTGAAAACTTCCCTAACATGGGAAAGGAAATAGTCAAGCCCAGGAAGCGCAGAGAGTCCCATACAGGATAAATCCAAGGAGAAACACGCCAAGACACATATTAATCAAACTATCAAAAATTAAATACAAAGAAAAAATATTAAAAGCAGCAGGATAAAGCAACAAATAACATAAAAGGGAACCCCCATAAGGTTAACAGCTAATCTTTCAGCAGAAACTCTGCAAGACAGACGGGAGTAGCAGGACATATTTAAAGTGATGAAAGGGAAAATACCTACAACCAAGATTACTCTACCCAGCAAGGATCTCATTCAGACTCGACAGAGAAATTAAAATCTTTACAGACAAGCAAAAGTTAAGAGCATTCAGAACCACCAAACCAGCTTTACAACAAATGCTAAAGGAACTTCTTTAGGCAGGAAACACAAGAGAAAAAAAAGACATAGAAAAACAAGCTAAAAACAATTAAGAAAATGCTAATAGGAACATACATATCGACAATTACCTTAAATGTAAATGGATTAAATGCTCCAATCAAAAGACACAGAGTGGCTGAATGGATACAAAAACAAGTCCCATATATATGCTGTCTACAAGAGACTGACTTCAGACCTAGGGACACATACAGACTGAAAGTGAGGGGAGGGAAAAAGATATTCCATGCAAATGGAAATCAAAAGAGAGCTGGAGTAGCAATTCTCATATCAGGCAAAATAGACTTAAAGACTATTACAAGAGGCAAAGAAGGACACTACATAATGATCAAGGATCATTCCAAGAAGAAGATATAACAATTGTAAATATTTATGCACCCAACATAGGAGCACCTCAATACATAAGGCAAATGCTAACTGCCATAAAAGAGGACATCGACAGTAACACAATCATAGTAGGGGACTTTAACACCCCACTTTCACCAATGGACAGATCATCCAAAATGAAAATAAATAAGGAAACACAAGCTTTAAATGACACATTAAACAAGATGGACTTAACTGATATTTATAGGACATTCCATCCAAAAACAACAGAACACACTTTCTTCTCAAGAGCTCATGGAACATTCTCCAGGATAGATCATATCTTGGGTCACACATCAAGCCTTGGTAAATTTAATAAACTTGAAATTGTATCAAGTATCTTTTCCGACCACAATGCTATGAGACTAGATATCAATTACAAGAAAAAAACTGTAAAAAATACAAACACATGGAGGCTAAACAATATGCTACTAAATAACCAAGATATCACTGAAGAAATCAAATAGGAAATCAAAAAATACCTAGAAACAAATGACAATGAAAACACGATGACTCAAAATCTATAGGATGCAGCGAAAGCGTTCTACGAGGGAAGTTTATAGCAATACAATCCTACCTCGAGAAACAAGAAAAATCTCAAATAAACAACCTAACCTTACACCTAAAGCAATTAGAGAAAGAAAAACAAAAAAACCCTAAAGTTAGCAGAAGGAAAGAAATCAAAAAGATCAGATCAGAAATAAATGAAAAAGAAATGAAGAAAACAATAGTAAAGATCAATAAAATGAAAAGCTGGTTCTTTGAGAAGATAAACAAAATTGATAAGCCATTAGCCGGACTCACCAAGAAAAAAAGGGAGAAGACTCAAATCAACAAAATTAGAAATGAAAAAGGAGAAGTAACAACTGGCACTGTAGAAATCCAAAGAATCATGAGGGATTACTAGAAGCAACTAAATGCCAATAAAATGGACAACCTGGAAGAAATGGACAAATTCTTAGAAAAGCACAACCTTCCAAGATGGAACCAGGAAGAAATAGAAAGTATAAACAGACCAATCACAAGCATTGAAATTGAAACTGTGATTAAAAATCTTCCAACAGGGCTTCCCTGGTGGCGCAGTGGTTGAGAATCTGCCTGCCAATGCAGGGGACACAGGTTCGAGCCCTGGTCTGGGAGGATCCCACATGCCATGGAGCGACTGGGCCCGTGAGCCACAACTGCTGAGCCTGCGCATCTGGAGCCTGTGCTCCGCGACAAGAGAGGCCGCGATAGTGAGAGGCCCGTGCACCGCGATGAAGAGTGGCCCCCACTTGCCGCAACTAGAGAAAGCCCTCACACAGAAACAAAGACCCAACACAGCCATAAATAAAAATAAATAAATAAATAAAAACAAAAAAACCTGATGTCTTAAAAAAAAAAATCTTCCAACAAACAAAAGCCCAGGACCACATGGCTTCACAAGCGAATTCTATCAAACATTTAGAGAAGAGCTAACACCTATCCTTCTCAAACTCTTCCAAAATACAGCAGAGGGAGGAACACTCTCAAACTCATTCTACAAGCCACCATCACCCTGATACCAAAACCAGACAAAGATGTCACAAAAAAAGAAAACTACAGACCAATATCACTGATGAACATAGATGCAAAAATCCTCAACAAAATACTAGCGAAGAGAATCCAACAGCACATTAAAAGGATCATACACCATGATCAAGTCGGGTTTATCCCAGGAATGCAAGGATTCCTCAGTATTCGCACGTCAATCAATGTGATACACCATATTAACAAACTAAAGGATAAAAACCATATGATAAACTCAATAGATGCAGAAAAAGCTTTTTACAAAATTCAACACCCATTTATGATAAAAACTCTCCAGAAAGTGGGCATAGAGCGCACTTACCTCAACATAATAAAGGCCATATATGACAAACCTACAGCCAACATCGTTCTCAATGGTGAAAAACTTAAACCATTTCCTCTAAAATCAGTAACAAGACAAGGTTGTCCACTCTCACCACTATTATTCAACATAGTTTTGGAAGTTTTAGCCACAGCAATCAGAGAAGAAAAAGAAATAAAAGGAATCCAAATCAGAAAAGAAGAAGTAAACCTGTCAGTGTTTGCAGATAACATGATACTATACATAGAGAATCCTAAAGATGCTACCAGAAAACTACTAGAATTAATCAACGAATTTGGTAAAGTAGCAGGATACAAAATTAATGCATAGAAATCTCTTGCATTCCTATACACTAATGATGCAAAATCTGAAAGAGAAATTAAGGAACCACTCCCATTTACCACTGCAACAAAAACGATAAAATACCTAGGAATAAACCTACCTAAGGAGACAAAAGACCTGTATGCAGAAAACTATAAGATACTGATGAAAGAAATTAAAGATGATACAAACCGATGGAGAGATATACCATGTTCTTGGATTGGAAGAATCAACATTGTGAGAATGACTACACTACCCAAAGAAATCTACAGATTCAATGCAATCCCTATCAAACTACCAATGACATTTCTCACGGAACTATAACAAAAAATTTCACAGTGTGTTTGGGAACACAAATGACCCTGAATAGCCAAAAAAATCTTGAGAAAGAAAAATGCAGCTGGAGGAATCTGGCTCCCTGACTTCAGACTACACTGCAAAGCTACAGTAATCAAGACAGTATGGTACTGCGACAAAAACAGAAATATAGATCAATGGAACAGGATAGAAAGCCCAGAGATAAACCCATGCACATATGGTCACCTTATCTCTGATAAAGGAGGCAAGAATATACAATGGAGAAAAGACAGCCTCTTCAATAAGTGGTGCTGGGAAAACTGAACAGCTACATGTAAAAGAATGAAATTAGAACACTTTCTAACACCATACACAAAAATAAACTCAAAATGGATTAAAGACCTAAATGTAAGGCCAGACACTATAAAACTCTCAGTGGAAAACATAGGAAGAACACTTTTTGACATAAATCACAGCAAGATCCTTTTTGACCCACCTCCTAAGGAAATGGAAATAAAACCAAAAATAAACAAATGAGATCAAATGAAACTTAAAAGCTTTTGCACAGCAAAGGAAACCATAAAAAAGACAAAAAGACAACCCTCAGAATGGAAGAAAATATTTGCAAATGAAGCAATGGACAAAGGATTAATCTCCAAAATATACAAGCAGCTCATGCAGCTCAATATCAAAAAAACAAACAACCGAATCCAAAAATGGGCAAAAGATCTAAATAGACATTTCTCCAATGAAAATATACATATTGCCAACAAACACATGAAAGGATGCTCAAAATCACTAATCATTAGAGAAATGTAAATCAAAACTACAATGAGGTATCACCTCATACAGGTAGAATGGTCGTCATCAAAAAATCTGCGAACAATAAATGCTGGAGAGGGTGTAGAGAAAAGCAAACCCTCTTGCACTGTTGGTGGGAATGTAAATTGATACAGCCACTATGAAGAACAGTATGGAGGTTCCTTAAAAAACTAAATATAGAACTACCATATGACCCAGCAATCCCACTACTGGGCATATACCCTGAGAAAACCATAATTGAAAAAGAGTCATGTACCACAATGTTCATTGCAGCACTATTTACAATAGCCAGGACATAGAAGCAACCTACGTGTCCACTGACAGATGAATAGATAAAGAAGATGTGGTACATATATACAATGGAATATTACTCAGCCATGAAAAGAAATGAAATTGAGTTATTTGTAGTGAGGTGGATGGACCTAGAGTCTGTCATACAGAGTGAAGTAAGTCAGAAAGAGTAAAACAAATACCATATGCTAACACATATACATGGAATCTAAAAAAAAAATAAGGTTCTGAAGAACCTAGGGGCAGGACAGGAATAAAGCAGACGTAGAGAATGGACTTGAGGACATGGAGAGGGGGAAGGGTAAGCTGGGACAAAGTGAGAGAGTAGCAGTGACATATATACACTACCAAATGTAAAACAGATAGTTAGTGGGAAGCAGCTGCATCACACGGGGAGGAGATCAGCTCGGTGCTTTGTGACCACCTAGAGGGGTGGGATAGGGAGGGTGGGAGGGAGATGCAAGAGGGAGGGGTATGGGGATATATGTATACATATAGCTCTTTCACTTTGTTATACAGCAGAAACTAACAGAACATTGTAAAGCAATTATACTCCAATAAAGATGTTTTAAAAAAGTAACAAAAAAATACATTAAAAAAATAACAAAAATAAAAATCCCCTTGTCCCTCCTGCACTTGACCACTGTGAGTAGCAGGTGATTGGAAAAAAGTGAAATCATTTGCATTGGTATGAGGCACACCAATTTCATGATCATAAGGGACGGCAATAACTCCAGAACCTGGGGAGGAACACTTTAGACCCTGGGAAGTACTTAAGAAAGGGGAGGAATTAATGCTCCCTTCCTCCTCTAGATCCAGCACTGCACCTTGGCAAAACAATTATATGGTCCACCTGAGGCAAGCAGCTGCTGCAGCTGACAATCTGACCTACTGCTGGATTTCTCATCATTGTCTTTGTGCTATGATAACCAAATAATTCATGTAAATATGGAAAGCGCTGAACTATTCTGCTTTGCCTAGCCTCTCTTCATAAGGGTATAAAAACATGGACCAGCACAACTTGTTTCAATATGACAAATACAAATGCATGTTTTCCTTGATGTCCAAGTGATCTTGAGCTATGTGTTAACAATCAAGGCTGCAACTACTCAGTGACATTTTCCCATGTGATATAGGCAAAACAATGTCATGGTGATCCAAATCAAGTTTAACAATAAATCCAAACTAGAGTGACCTGTGTCTCTTTGTTTTATATGCTTGTATATAGAGAAGAGGCCACAGAATATCTCTCAGTTGGGTTTCGTTTTTTGGCCCATCTATTGTCCCTGTAATTACAGATAACAGCACCAAAGATTAACAGGTAAACTTAAATTTCCTTGTGCAGGTCATAATGGAGAATATACTGGGCTTACACTACATCTTGGATGTCTGAAATAAGACCTACTGGTCTCCCCTGGGATTTAGTCACAGTTGCCTGAGTCTGGGACTCTGGAGTCATAGCTGAAGTCAATATTGCCAGTTGGCCTCATCCTCCTTTTGGGAGCAATATTAATAGTCTTAGTTGATTGCTGTATAACACAAATTGAATACATTTGGTCCTAGCCTCCGCTGATTAAATGAATCAGCGTGGTGAAGAAGCGTCATACTCATGTGATAATTTGTCAGAAGCCAAGGTGGTAGGGCCAAAAGGTGAAATGTTGGGAAAGGCAGTTCTCTACAGGTTTTTCATGGTCTTACCATTCTTGCTGGGAATGACAAGATTACAAGGCCCTGACACTCTATCTGGGCCACTCTCAGGGTTGTGTTTACAATGAGCAACACTGTGAGATAATGTCTCCCTCCAGAACAAAGAGGTTGCTTACTGCTTGCTATAAAATGCAGAGTCCCCAAATTCAGAGTCTGTCTCCTATAACACAACCTGCCCTTTGTGTAGGTATCCAACTTGGCCTTCTGTGTTGCTGGCGTGTGTCTTGGAGGTCAAGGGGAAGTGACATAAACATGCTAATGCTCATGCTGCTTGTTGTGCAATGAATAATAAAGTCCTTAGGGTCTCTGACCCAAGACCCAAGCCTTTAGTCTTCTACCAGCATTCGCGAAACAAGACCAAGCTAAAAGCATTTTAGCTTGAAAAAGAGAAAACTCAAATTCCACAATCACTCCTCTTATATTTTCCTTTATACAGATTTCAGCTATATTTTAAATGTTTTCTTCTTTCCATGATAACACCCTTTTTTCTCCCCCCTCCCTCTTCCTCTCAGTCTTTTCCATTTTGTTCTTGGTCTCTTCTCTGAGCTCAGGCTGTGCCATGTGTTCCACAGAATAAAGGGTTTCCTCTTTCTGTTCCAGTTCCCTACAGCAGCACTAGCAGAGAGCCGGGACAGAAACAAATTAAATATTTCTTAATATGCTGCTATGAGAACTATTAAATGGCTCACAAAGACCACCCAAAAAGCCTGTTGGTCAAACAAAGCAAGTTTATTAAATTCGCTGCAGTGAGGGTTTAACAGGGTTTTGATAGTGTCTTAATAGGGGAAAGGTAGGGAAGAGTACATTCAGGATTTGGGGATGAAAGCTCAAGTAGTTTAAGAGGGTTCCCCCCTCCAAGATGGGGAATGGGATAGGATTAGGCAAAATTTGTGATGTAACAGTTTAAGAATGATGGACATGGGGTCTTGAAGTAAGCCTCATGAATAATCTATCCTGATAGATATAATGTTCGCCCTAACAATCAAAATGTTTATCCTAATAACCAAATGTTTACTTAGATAAACTGCAAAAATTTCCAGGAGCAAAAAGTTATATTGACATAAGCAATCTTAGTTCTCAATCCCAAAGGTTAACACAGGTGGTCTCAGTTCTCAAGACAAAAATGAAAAGTGGTCAGCTAAAACTAAACAAATCTTCAAAAGCTGTTAAAAAAAAGGGTGTGGGTGTGGGAGGAGAGATAGATATCTCACCCAGTATGAATTGCTCTAAATTTTATAGTTAAAAGAGACAACTTATTAATATTTAGCCAATCAATTATACAGTAAATTAATCTAACAAAGAAATGACTTTGGGCAAATTGGTCTGCTTCTAATGTAAGTGTTGCATAAAATTTGGTCTTTGGTCTCCTTTTCTTCTCTCTATATCCTCTTCCTTAAACTTAACCATGGCTTCACCTACTATCTATAAGGAGTTTACTCCTAATCTTAGACTTACTCCTTGATATCTCTTTCAAATTAAAAATTATATTTTTCCGAGGAAGACACACAGATGACCAATACATGAAAAGATGCTCAATATCACTAATCATCAGAAAAATACAAATCAAAATCACAATGAGATATCACCTCACACCTGTCAGAATGGCTATTATCAAAAAGAAAACAAATAACAAGTGTTGGCAAGGATGTGGAGAAATGGGAATCCTTGTGCACTGTTGGTGGGAATGTAAATCGGTGTAGGTGCTATGGAAAACAGTATAAAGGTTCCTCAAAAAATTAAAAATAGAACTACCATATGATCCAGCAATTCTACTTCTGGGTATTTATCCAAAGAATATGAAAATACTATTTGAAAAGGTATCTGCACTCCCATGTTCACTGCAACGTTATTTACAATAGCCAAAATATGGAAATAACAAAAGTGTCCATCAGTGGATGAATGTATAAAGAAGATGTGGTATATATACAGTGGAATATTATTCAGCCATAAAAAAGAATGAAATCTTGCCATTTGCAACAACATGGATGGACCTAGAGAGCATTATGCTAAGTGAAATAAGTCAGACAGAGAAAGACAGATACCATATGACTTCTCTTATATGTGAAGTCTAAGAACAAAAAACCCCCAAACAAAAGTTCATAGCTACCAAAAACAGATTGGTGGTTCTCAGAGGTGGGGGGTGGGAGAAATGGGTTAATTGTTGGGTTTTTTTTAGTTTAAATAAACTGAATTAAAAATGTTTTAAATTATATTTCTAACTGCCTATTTCAACTGGATGTTCTGATTAATTTTCCTGAAAAGATACTTACTCCTCCACAATTATCTAATGATATCACCATTCTCCTGGTCAACGAAGCTAAAAACTTTACAGTAATTTTTAATTTTTGCCTTTCCTTGCTCCCCTAATTCAAAATTGTTCACCATATCACAGATTCAAAGGATTCTCCAAGGCAGTGCTACTCAAAGTGCTGGTCCAGTGAAGAGGTTAGGAACTTATGCAAGGATGTAAACCAAGCAGTTTTCCATCACAGAGAAGTCCCATTCCTGTGTACTTAACAGTGCACTTAGTAAAACAGTTGACTGCTATTCTGGATCAAGCTCCTTACCTTGTTACCAAAGTAACAGAAACCCAAGGTAACCCAGAAATAGCCTGCTGAACAACTGTCAGTCTGACTATCTCATCCCAAAAAAGGTTAGAAAATATTATCCTAAAGGCAAATGTGGACCTTTACATGGGAGACAACACTCTAGTATGACAATGAAGGTCATAGGGTCATCTTTTTGTTTTAATTCCAGTTTTTGGATAATTTTTCTTAATACATTCATTTCCTCTTTTTTTCACTAAGCACTATGTTTTCAAGTTCCATCCATGTGAATATATACACATATACTCTTTACTTTTCTAATAGCTGCATAACATTCCATGGCACCTCTCCCAGTGATGGACATTCCAATTCTCTTTTACCAGAATGAATTCTGCAAGAACATCTTCACATATGTCTCCTAGTTTGGGCTCTCCTTACTCCTTTCCAAAATTTTAAAAGTTTCCTGTCTTCTTATTCTTAATTGCTCCCTAATTCAACTCTCCCTCTGCTCCCAAGAGTTCCAAAACCTTTGATAGCTTCCCATGTTACAGAATTAAACACTCTTATTTCATTTTGGTGGCCAAGGTTCTGCTCCTAATTATCTGGCTTTATGTCTTACTATTACACTATTCATATTGTATTCTCCAGCCAAATAGAAATACTATTTTCTGGTCTTCTCATATATTCCTAACTTTCCTGTTCATCAAGGCTTTGCTCTTATTATTATACTCCTTTTAAAAAAAATTAATTAATTAATTTATTTATTTTTGGCTGCATTGGGTCTTCGTTGCTGCATGTGGGCTTTCTCTAGTTGCGGCGAGCAGGGGCTACTCTTCGTTGCGGTGCGCAGGCTTCTCATTGCGGTGGCTTCTCTTGTTGCGGAGCACGGGCTCTAGGTGCATAGGCTTCAGTAGTCGTGGCATGCAGGCTCAGTAGTTGTGGCTTGTGGGCTCTAGAGCACAGGCTCAGTAGTTGTGGCGCATAGGCTTAGTTGCTCCGCGGCATGTGGGACCTTCCCGGACCAGGGATCAAACTCGTGTCCCCTGCATTGGCAAATGGATTCTCAACCACTGAGCCACCAGGGAAATTCCTGTACTCCCTCTTGAATGCATTTCCTCCCATTTGTAAATCCAGCTTTTGTGGTATTATTATACCTAGATTATATTTATTCATATACTTGTTTTGTGCTAGTCCCATAAGACTACACCTCTTTTATGCTAGTTATTTCCAACAATCATCAGCATAGTGCTTCACAGGCCACATGTCCTCTTTAAATACATGCTTAACTGAATAGTAACTCCTAAAAATAAGGAACTGTGGGTACAAAGAGACAAAAGACTTGATTCTGGTCCCAAGGGTTCATAGGATCATTTGCATGGAACCCTCAAGGAGCCTTAGAATAGAGATTGGAACTAAGAGCAGGAATTAAGCTAGGTCTTAGAAAAAAGGTCAGGTATTAGGTAACATAGTCCTTGTTACAGTGCTTTCCATGGTAGGTATGATATAACATTAATAACTAACGTAAATGAATACTTACTATGTGCCAAGCACCGTTTTATGGAATTTACATGTACTGGCTTTTAATCTTCACAGCAGTTCAGTAAGGTAGGTAATAATATCATCATCTTCCATTTACAGATGAGAAAACTGAATCCCAGATAAGTTATAACATTTGCTCAAGATTGTATAACTAGTAAATGTTAGGTGTATGTATAGAACCCATGTAGTCTGTTTTCCTAACTTGCACCCTTAACCTACTCTGTCTTTACTGACAGAAAGGATATTCTGTTTGGATGAGGTGTAAAAGTTTCGCCAAGAACTAAAGCAAGATACTTTTCTCAGGACTCTACACAAGTCTGAGTCTACACAAAGGAGAATCAACGGATTTCCCTTTTATGAAAACTGACTGTGGACCAAGGGCCAGAAGTTTATGAGATATAACGCAAATGTCAAATCCTACTGTTTTAGAAGGCATTCAGTAGATTATAGTGATTGTTCTCCTTAGCCTTAACTTTTTTACATGGGAATAATAATGGACTGAAAGCTCCTGGAGAGAAGCAATTGCCATTATAACTGTAATTTTCAGCACAATTTCTGGTGTGAAATAACCAATAATAACAATAACTAACATTTAGTGGTGTTTATTATTTGCTAGTGTTAAAGTAAAATAAAATGGAGACCAAGCTTGAAAATCCTCCAAGCAAACAAAACCAGTTAGGCTGCATAAGTTAAACTTAATCTATTGATAGCTTATTTCATGAACATAAGCAAAAGGTAACAGATTATTTCTTGTATATGCCTCTGATAACAATAAGCAGAACTTAAATCATCTTCTAAAATAGTATAAGATAAACACTTTTAACCAGTCTCCTGTCATCTGTAAACTCCCACTGTAACAACCAATCATCGTAAATGTTAAACAACTTCCTCATTCTCACTTTATAAACCATCCTGTAACTACATGCCTCTGAGCTTCTAACCACTTTCAGTTTGAAGTCTCTCTGTTCACGAATAGCTTATTTCTCATTCAATAAAATATTCATATCAAATAAATCTCTCTGAATTTTCTCTTGATGGTTTTTGGTATCAGAAGTGGGACCTACAGAAGATCCCTGATTAGTCAAGAGGCTGGTGAGTAAACAAGTGCCAGTATTCATGGAGCCCATTATGCTCACTGTTTTCTCACTGACCAAGAAGTTTCACAGTAAACCTCTCTTGAATCCAAGCTTCACTCCCTTTCGTGTTGAGCTCGCCAATTTTATTGCGCAACTATTGTTGAAACTTTTTGATAAGTCACACTATTCTGTTGAAAAAGAGGGGGAAGTGTAATTCCCTGTGTTTCAGAACAGCTGTTCAAAAACAGGACCCCTCAGAGTTAAGATGTCCTAGAGAATCTAAGGTGAAGATGGGTTCCACCTGGTCCAAATCACAGACCAGGATCTTGTGTCTTTTGGAAAAATGGGTGAACTTTATGAAGGACAACTGGAATTGCAGTAGCCACTTTGTGGAACCTTTAATTTAGATAAGATAGTCCACTTTAGGGACACCCTTAAAAAGAGAATATTCCAAACTTCTCAGAGACAATGGTAGGCAAAAGCTTCTAAAAGACAAAATAACTCCAAAAATAGCTTCTCTAAAAGAATCCTTACAGCACACAAATAAAAAAAATTTTGGTAAAAAGCTCTAGCCATAAGCAGGTAAACTTAATTTATTCCATCTGCCAGAAATAATTTGGATCCAGCTATTCTTTTGAGTTTTATATTACTGTGCCTGACACATGGTTAAAATTTAAAAATGAAAATTATACAATCTGTTTGTGTCTGTCTATATATTTATGTATATACGAATTCATGTATGGTCTGTGATATTTTTTAAAGAGCTCTATTTAATCTGCTTAAAGGAAAATAAGCACTTATATAAATTAAGTGCTCTTAAAACTCTCAGAAATATAGAAACCAATCCAAATGCTTTTCAAGTTTGTGTGATCTGGAATGATTTTTGGTAAATAAAAGCTAATTGAAATGTATTGGTTTAATAAAATAGGCTTGTCCTCAGGGTTGTCATCATTAAATATAATGCAAATATACAAACATTTCTACCCAGGTTTACTAGTAAAATAAGCTCGTGCTATCTCTACATTACAAAATTTGGCAGCAAGAAAAACAATATAAGATGATGATTAGCTGTTTAATGTTTAATCCAAGCATACTTACTAAAAACAAAGAAATTAAATAGATGTAAGATAAAAGTTTATACTAAGTTAACTTAAATGATGGATATTCATTATCTATTATATCATATCTAGATCATTTCCAAATAAGATAATATACTGAAACATTAATTGCTAAACATAAATTTATCAGAAGTTTTTGGCTTCTTAATTTTTACAGATAAAAGCTACTTGGGGTTATAATAAACATGTCTTTTGCTAGATTAAAAAACTGTACTATTGAAAATATGAACAGGTCAATTATGAATGTGAATGAAGTTGAATCAGTAATTTAAAAACCTCCCAAAAGTTCAGGACCAGATGGCTTTACAGGTGAATTCTATGAAACATTTTGAAAAAAGTTAACACCTGTCCTTCTCAAATTATTCCAAAAAACTGCAGAAGGAGGAATGCTTCCAAACTCATTCTGTGAGGCCAGCATCACTCTGATACCCAAACCAGACAAAGATATCACAAAAAAAGAAAATTACAGGCCAATATCACTGATGAACATAAACACAAAAATCCTCAACAAAATATTAGCAAGCTGAATTCAACAATACATGAAAAGGGTCACACACTATGATCAATAGGGATCTAACCCAGGGATGAGATTGAACCAATCTCATCCTTGAATGTTTCAATATCCACAAAGCAATTAATGTGATACACCACATTAACAAATTGAAGAAGAAAATCATATCATCTCAATAGATGCAGAAAAAGCTTTTGACAAAATCCAACAATCATAATGATAAAAAACTCTCAACAAAGTGGGTACAGAGGAAATATACCTCAACATAATAAAGGCCATATATGACAAGCCCACATCTAACATCATACTCAACAGTGAAAAGCTGAAGGCATCTCCTCTAAGATAAGAAACAAGACAAGGATGCTCACTCTCACCACTTCTATTCAACATAGTATTGGAAGTCCTAGCCACAGCAATCAGACAAGAAAAAGAAATAAAAGGAATCCAAATCAGAAAGGAAGAAGTAAAACCATCGCTGTTTGCAGATGACATGATACTACACATAGAAAACCCAGAAGACACTGTCCAAAATCCTACCATTATTCATCAATGAATTCAGTAAAGTTGCAAGATACAAATAAATATACAGAAATCTGTTGCATTTCTGTATACTAACAATGAACTATCAAATAGAGAAATTAAGAAAACAATCCCATTTACAACTGCATCAAAAAGAATAAAATACCTAGGAATAAATATAACTAAGGGGGTAAAAGATCTGTACTCAGAAAACTATAAGGCACTGATGAAAGAAATTGAAGACGACACAAATAGATGGAAAGATACACTGTGTTCATGAATTGAAAGAATTAAAAATGTTAAAATGACCTTACTACTCAAGGCAATCTACAGATTCAGTGCAATCCCTATCAAAATACCAATGGCATTCTTCACAGAACTAGAAAATATAATCCTAAATTTTGTATGGAAACATAAAAGACCCTCCAATAGCCAAAATAATCCTGAGTAAGGTCACAGATGGAGGTATCATGCTTCCTGATTTCAAACTATACTACAAAGCTACAGAAATCAGAAGAGTATGATACTGGCACAAAAACAGAAGCATAGATTAATGGAACAGAATAGAGAGCCCAGAAATATACATTTCTGGTCAATTAATCTATGACAAAGGAGGCAAGAATATACAATGTGGAAAAGACAGTCTCTCTAGTACGTGTTCCTGGGAAAACTGGAAGCTACATGTAAAGGAATAAAATTAGAACATTTTCTCACACCATATATAAAAATAAACTCAAAATGAATTAGAGGGGCTTCCCTGGTAGCACAGTGGTTAAGAATCTGCCTGCCAATACAGGGGACACAGGTTCGAGCCCTGGTCCAGGAAGATCCCACATGCTGTGGAGCAACTAAGCCTGTGCGCCACAACTACTGAGCCTGTGCTCTAGAGCCCGCGAGCCACAACTACTGAAGCCCGTCCATCTAGAGCCCGTGCTCTGCAACAAGAGAAGCCACCGCAATGAGAAGCCCGTGGCACCACAACGAAGAGTAGCCCCCACTCACCGCAACTAGAGAAATCCCGCGCACAGCAACAAAGACCCAACGCAGCAAAAAAAAAAAAAAGGATTAGAGACTTTAATGTAAGACCTGAAACCATAAAATTCCTGGAAGAAAATATAGGCAGTATGCTCTTTGACATTGGTCTTAGCAATATTTTGGGGTACGTCTCCTCAGGCAAAGGAAACAAAAGCAAAAATAAACAAGTGGGACTATATACATCAAACTAAAAAGGTTTTGCACAGCAAGGGAAATGATCAACAAAACAAAAAGGCCATCTACTGAATATAAAGATATTTGCAAACAGTATATCTGATAAGGGGTTAATATCCAAAATATACAAAGAACTCATACAATTCAACATTAAAAAAAACAAACAACTCGATTAAAAAATGAGCAGTGGAACTGAATAGATATTTTTCCAAAGAAGACACACAGACAGCCAACAGATATATGAAAAGATGTTCAATATCACTAATCATCAGGGAAATGCAAACCAAAACCAGAAGGATATCACTTCACATCTATCAGAATGACTATTATCAAAAAAACAACAAATAACAAGTGTAGGCAAGGATGTGGAGAAAAGGGAACCCTTGTGCACTGTTGGTGAGAATGTAAATTGGTGCAGCCACTATGCAAAACAGTATGGAGATTCCTTAAGAAATTAAAAATAGAACTACCATATGATCCAGCAATTCCACTGCTGGGTATTTATCCACAGAAAACAGAAACACTAATTCAAAAAGATATATGCACCCCTATGTTGGTACTGCAGCATTACTTACAATAGCCAAGACATGGACGCGACCTAAGCACCCATCAACATATGAATGGATAAAGAAGACGTGATATATATTTTAAAATGGAATATTACTCAGCCATTAAAAAGAATGAAATCTAGCCATTTGCGACAATATGGATGGACCTACAGGGCATTATCCTAAGTGAAGTAAGTCAGACAGAGAAAGACAAACACAGTATGATTTCACTTACACGTGGAATCTAAAAAACAAAACTGAACAAACAAAACAGAAATAGTTATAGATACAGAGAACAAAGAGCTGGTTGCCAGAAGGGAGGGGATGGGGGCAGAAAAAAATAGGTGAGGAAGATTAAGAGGTACAAAACTTCCAGCTGCAAAATAAATGAGTCATGGGTATGAAATGTACAGTGTGGCGAATACAGTCAACAACTATATAATATCTTCGTATGGTGACACTGTAACTAGATTTATCATGGTTATCATTTTGAAATGTATAGAAATACTGAATCACTATGTTGTGTAACAGTAACTAACATAGTGTTGTAGGTTAATTATACTTCAAAAACAAACAGCAAACAAATGCACAGAAAAAGAGATCAGATTTGTGGTTACCAGAGGCAGGAGGAATTGGATGAAGGCAGTCAAAAGCTACAAACTTCCAGTTATAAGATAAATAAGTACTAGGGATATAATGCACAACATGATAAATATAATTAACCCTGCTGTATGTTACATATGAAAGCTGTTATGAGAATAATTTCTAAGAGTTATCATAAGAAAAAAAACCTTTTTTTCTATTTCTTTAATTTTGTATCTGTATAAGACAATAGATGTTCACTAAACTTATTGTGTATGTAAGTCATTATGCTGTACATTTCAGACTTACACAGTGCTGTATGTCAATTATATCTCCACAAAACTGTAAGAAAAAATTGTACTGTGAGAAAACGTCTCTAAAAAATATAATTTTTTGTAATTATGCATTCATGAATTTGCTAATCTACTATAGGATGCTGCTATTATGACAGTTCACAACTTCATGCTTCCTAGTTTTCACTGGAAAATAAACGTTAATAAAGGTTAAAATTTATAATCAATATATAAAAATAAAATACTAGAAACAAGAATGAAAGAAAACAACTTTGTATACAAAGTATGAGAAGAAAATGGGATGTATTTTTACAAGAAGAGCATGCAAAGAATATAGGTTGTATTTTTGTTATGGAAAAAAGAGAGTAATTTTGTACAGTAATATTGTAAAGTAAAATTACTGTTCATTCCAGAATGAGAAAGAGGAAAGGAATAACACAAACTCTAAATGGATATAGAAAGTGCTTATTTAGAAATTTTATGTTGGAAGGTCAAAGTTAGCTAAAATTAAATGGATTTATTTATAAGGGTTTTAAAAAATGAGCTCAGTAATAAACTGAAACAAACTAGAACGTTTTTCCCCTCTGTGTTAAAAGCACAAAGTTTCTTAAATTATTGGTCTGCTCTTAATAAGATACAGTAAGTCCCCTACATATGAACCCTCAAGTTGCAAACTTTCAAAGATGCGAACGTGCATTCGCATGTCCAATCACATAAGTTAGTTCACGTGTCTGGCATACATAGTCACATGTGTGCATCCTCTACAAGGGTTGTGTTTTTGCATACTTTACTGTACAGTACTGTATAGAGTACAGTAGTACAGTATCTTTATTTCAAGCCCAGGATGTCCGGAAGTAAGCGTAAAAGCAGCAGTATACAGCCAATTGTGTTAGTTGGGTACCTAGGCTAACTTTGTTGGACTTATGAACAAATTGGTCTTACAAACGCGTTCTCAGAACAGAACTTGTTTGTATGTAGGAGACTTACTGTTTTATAAAAGGTTTTTCTTTACCTTTTGTGTAAACTGTCTAGGAACTAAAGATTCTGTGTCTTAGCAAAATAATTTCCTGTGCTTCATGTTATCTTTATCAGGTCCTTAACTACTTAGGAAAACTGAATCTTTACAACATTACAAGAGGTAAGGTTTTTTTGGTTTTGTTTTGTAACTTTGTAACTTTACAAAAGTTACAAAGAAAGTTACATAGTTAACTATGTAACTTTCTGTATTGGCTTTTGAAATCTTTTGTCACTTTGGCTGAATAGGTAACTAAGTTTTGCTTCACAGTAAAGCATTTACAATCAACTACAAGCCAAAATGCTTTGTCTTTATGGAGATTCATGGAAAGGACCCTGACAAGTACTCTGGAATACAGGCTTCTGATAACTTGAAGCTCATATCACTAAACTGAGTAAGAATATCTAGAACTCTAATGGAGAAACTGCTTAATTCATAAAACTGCTAACCCAAGATCAAGCAAAACAAGGATTAATTACATGGGACCAAATGAACTGATGAAAATAATTATAACTTTTATGACTTTGTTTGAAACACTGTCAGTTCTTCAGTGCTTGTCTTCCAGATTTAAAGAACCCTTTTTTCCCTCTCCTTCTAAGCTATCTAAACTTAAAACAATTTGGTAAAGTATGCTTTTGTAAGCAAAAATGAAACATTTACTTTTTCTCCTTACCTGATCCCTTCGGAATTAAAACAAACAAATTAAAAAAAAAAAAAAACCCTTACTGAGTATTCTTATTTTCATGGCAATATAGATATTTGCATAAATTCAATAAGAATCTGTTCTTTGTAACAGGACACAACTGGACAAGTCCTTGGCTTGCCTTCTTAGCATAAAGAGGCTTTAAAAGATCTAACCTGAGTTTACTTATAAAGACAGTTTTAAGGATCTAAAGTTGACTTTATGGAGCCAATAAAGCCCCTTGGATATTACCAAAGCTTTGACTGGAGTATCGTATTTGAGAATGTGCATAAAATCACTATTCTTGTTGCACTTATGTAAATAACAAGCCAAGTTTAAAGAGACGACTTATTTTACAAACAAATTACTTATGATTATCTTTGGTAAAAATGAGGTGACTACAGAGAAAAAAATTATGTTTAAACGGAAAATTTTGGCATATTCATAATCAAATTCGAGTCCTGTTTATTGTCTTTGAGGTTTTGTATCTAACTGTAAACTGGACTGGGTCCTGAACTCTTCTAGTTTTCTCCAATATCTGGCTACGACTCTCCAAACTAATATTTTCAATTTTCTCCCACCCTTCTGACTTGAAGTAAAAACTAAAACTGTCCTTTTCCTCAAACCCTACAAGCAAAAGCTATCAGTCTTGATATAGACTTCAGAGAAGTCACAACAGATCATGTATAGACAAGACAACCTTCATACCTACTTCTATGTAGGCCACTCAGAGCTCAGCAGAACATCTGATGACATCATCAAAGACATTCAAACTGCAAACCAGGAAAATCTATCAGTTTGAAACTGCCACCTTCATTCCACCTTCATCTAAAAATCCGAGCTCAACTCCAGAAATTTTCTCGACTGGCTGCTCTCTAGACTCAACAACTGCATTTATAATTTGTTCCAACTAATCTTTAATCTTTGCCTTTCTTTTGTTTCCATAGAAATGCTTCTTACTGAATACCTGATTGCTCACACCATATAGAAGCCTACTTAGATAGAAGCTTACCTATAACACCACCTCCTAAAATAAGACATCCTCATGTTTATCCCATCCTAAGTAATCATGACATAGTTCAGTACTATAAGGCACTAATGCAATATTGAAAGGCTTATTTCCACAGGTCCATAAAGCTTTCTGTGATCTGCTTCCAAAAGAAGACAATGTGCCCCATATATTAGAACCTAGAGACTCAGTTTACTGGAAAAGATACCAACAAAAGACTGCACTTAAACCTCACTGGGAGAGACCTTATCCTCTGCAAAATCTCTACAGTTACAGCAAGAATCTGTAAATTCTTTAGCCAGAGTTATTTTAGACAACTGCATAGCCTTAGACACCCTAACCACCCAAGACAGAAGTGCATGTACTGTAACTGGTAAAAAAAAAAATGTTGTTTCTATGTTAATATATCAAAAAGATCTTAAAGATCAGATGCCAATCTTTAATCAAATAGGCAACGCTTCTTCCCTTATTTAGTTGGTTAAATCATGGCTCCTGGGACTCTCTGCTCTGGAGAATCTTTCAATCCTTGTCTATTATTCTCCTCATAGTCATTATATTAACCTCCCTAGTGCCTTGTATCCTCTCAAGAGTTTAAATGTCTTTCAGCGACTACTCACACATCAAATGTTATCCATCAGGATTAGACAACTGGAAGAACTCAATGATCCCACTGACCGTGTCCAGGGTGACTGTGTAACTGCCGGTAACAGCAATTACATGACCATCCATCCCAAGGACTACATCAAAGGGGTAGTGAGAGTAACACCATATTGGTTCACACTCTCAGCTTGCCGACAGAAAGACCAAAAGTCGGGGAGTTTTTAAATAAAATAAATGGAGACCAGGTTTGAAAATCCCCCAGGCTGACCAAGCCAGTTAGACCGCATAAGCGAAACCAAATCTAGTTTATATCATGAACATAAGTGACACTTAACAGGTTATTTCTTGTAAATGCCTCTAATAATCAACTTAAATCGTCTTCTTAAAATAGCATAAGATAATCACTTTTAACCAATCCCCTGCTGTCTGTGAACTCCCAATGTAATAACCATTGTAAAGGTTAAACAACTTCCTCATGCTCACTTTATAAGCCATCCTGTAACTACATGCCTCTGTGCTTCTGGTTTCTCCCTCAATAAAATATTCATATCAAGTAAAGCTCTCTGAAATTTCTTTTAATACTAGGTAGCCTTCTAAGGATTTAAATATGTTAAGCTTATTGCTCACTACAACGCCATGAGATAGGTACTGTTATTATACTAATTTTGTAGATCAAGAACTAGGGCCCAGAGAGGTGAAGTTACTCTCCCATAGTCACACAACTGGAGGATAATAGCAAAACCAGGAGCTGAACCCAGCAAGCACAATCAAGGATTTGAGCGATGTGTCAAAGAATCAATATTTATCCCTGTTACAGTAACTAGGTGGAACTTTGCTGAAGGCTTTTGAGAGCCCCATCTAGTGTTTTGTTTTGTTTTGTTTTACCAAGGCTTTCAGCTCCCTTTTCAGGCCGCTGCCAGGAACCGCCCGGGCGTGGAGCTGTCAAGGCTGAATGACAGGACATCTATCAGGGGCCAGAGGGGCGAGCCTGCCGGGCAGCCCCCCTGGCACGACGGTCCTCAGCGAGGAGAAGACAAAATCAGAGACCCAGGTCTGGAAACACCCGCGGGGCCTCCTCGGTGGGAGGCAAGAAGGGGGCGGGGAAGGGGAGCCGCGCGGGGCGGCGGGCGCGGGCGGCGCCGGGGCGGGGCGACAGGGAGGCGGGCCGGGGCGGACTCACAGATCCAGGAGCTGACTGACTCGCTGCTGGCTCGGCATCGCGGCCGCCCTCGGAAGCCTCTTCCGCGGTCCCGGGGCCGCCGAAATCCAGCCAGAGACCGTCTGTCAACTCCTGCCCCGCGCGAGACGCGTAGGCCCTCGTGGCGTCGCCCGCCTCTTCCGGTGACCAGGCGCGGGCGCGCTGACGACTGCCGAGCCCCTTTGGGGCGGAGTCCGGCGCGCTGCGCCGGAGCGGCGGCGGGATAAAAGGGAAAGGAGCCTTACGCTCAGAGAAGCGATGCGGCAGTTGTCGTTCTGCAGCCCCACGGGCCGGCTCCAGCGGTTTCCCGAGTCGGCCAGCCCGGCGCGCGACCTAGCCCGGTACCCCTGGAGCCGCGCGTGGCTGCGAGGTCGCTGCTCTTACTACAGGGGTGCGTTTGATGCTGGGCCGAGCATCTGGCGATGCACACCGGGGACCCCTTTGGATACAGACTCCGTGACCGTCAAACAGAGTTTTAGCGGATCCGAGAGTGACTGCCGTTTACCGAGCACTTTCTGTAAGAAAGCACGCACTGAGCTGCGTGCTTTCAATAATTAACCATATTCTTTTAATCCTGTGAAGTCGGAATTATCTAGCCTTATTTTACAGATGAGGACACTACGTGCCTACAAAAAAGCTCAGTAAGAATTTCATCATGGAGACAGGGGCTTGTGTTCAAATCAAAAAGGTTTCTAAAGAAGAGGGACGTTTCCCCAGGTGGAATTCTCTCTCCTTGGTTATGCTGCAGAGTACTTGCTACTTTTTGGTGCTTTTTCATTCTTCCTCGTAGATTAATTTGTTGTCTATATGTCTTCCTTTTGTAAGCTTTTGAAAGTTGGAACCCAGTCTTGTTCATCTCTTCAGGATGCTGCTTATTCAATCAGCACGCATTTACCAAGCACTGAAGGAGGGCAGGGATTGTGCTGGGTGCTGAGGATTCAGTGGTGAACACTTGAACCAGACAAGCAAAAAGACAATCAGAACAACTGTTAAATGCTACGATGGAGTTAGTTCTACCGGAGCACCCATGGAAGGGTGGGGGGAGCAGGTCGAGAGAAAAACGTGGTCTGTTAGGGACTGCAAATAGTTCAGGATGGCTGCAATGGAGAGTGGTGAGGTGTGTGTAGAGGAGGGAACAGGCAAACTTTTTCTATAAGGGGGCAGAAAATAAATATTTTAGGTTTTGTTGGACATCCCTTGTTGCCGAACCGAACTGGGCTCTGCGTGTCCTACCTGAAGCCAAGCTGATCTACTGACAACTGGGTTGTGGTGAGGGAAAGTACAGGGCGCCAAGCAAGAAGAACCGGCAGCTGATGCTCAAAAGACCGGAACTCACCTGATGGCTTTCAGGCAAGAGTTTTTAAAGGCAGCAACATTACAGGCAAGGGTGGCAGGGTGCATGACCAGCTCACGGACATTTTTCTGATTGGTTGGTAGTGAGGTAACAGGGTGATGTTTGGGGAATATTAATTATCAACCTTATGGTTCCATCCAGTCTGGGGGGATCTGTGTGCTTGTGGTCAGCGTTTGTTCAACATCCTCTACCTGGTTGGGGATCTTAGTTTCTGCAGAACAACTCAAAGATATGCATCAGATTGTTATCTATATCCCTTCAGGAGAGCTAGGAGTCCTGTGGCTATTGTTCTGATCATTAACTGTTTGAGTCTGCTCTGGAACTCATGGAAGGCCAAGCAAGAAGCAGGGGAATACGAGGAGTTTATACCCAGGAAGGCCTTGCAGGGTCCTGCTTTGTTTCAGTCCCACTTTTCTTTGATACTCCTCAATCCTGAGGGGAACAGGGGCGGGACAAGAAAGGGAATAAGTTTTGGGCAAGAGAGGTTAATCATAAACTTGGCAGGAAAACTCGGTTTTAGGAGGACTGGTTTTCATCCTTGATCTTAGGATGAAAGGTCTTGTAGCTCAAAAGCAGCCATAGACCATATGAATGGCGGGGGTGGGGGAGGTGTGTTCCAATAAAACTTTGTGGACACTGAGGTTTGAATTTCATGTAGTTGTCAGTGTTATGAAATATCATTCATCTTCTGATTTTTTTCAACCATTTAAAAATGTAAAAACCTTACATTGAAAACTGTACAAAAACAGGCAGCGGCCTGGGTTGGGTGGCTGTGGTGGTTTGCCTTCTGATCTAGAAAGCTAAAATGGGGGCATGATGGCATGTGTTACGTTAAACAGTTTAGGCTTTGTCTGAAGTACTTTGTGCAGAGTCATAGATAGGTTTTAAGCAAGGACAGTACATGCATAGGAAGGATGAGTTTTTGAAAGAACTCTAGCTGTTAAGTAGTAAACGAATTGTAGCGGTCACAGATGGAGACTTGGAGACCAGAAAGGTGTCTTTTGCTAATAGGCTAAACTAAAGTAATAGCAGCAGACTGGATAGACAGATTCAAGAGGTAATGGAAATAGAGCCAATAGGATTTAGAGATTGGTTGGAGTTGAGGGAAAAGAGAAGAGTCAAGGCTAATTTCTAGGCTTTGGGTTTGGAGAATTGGGTGACATATGGTGATGCCATTTTAATGGGCTGAGAGGATTATAGGGGTTTTTTGAAGAGAAGGGGAGATTAAGTTTTGGACATATGAATTTTGCAGTGTCTATGGAAGATATAGCCTTGGGGCTATAGATCTGGAAATTATGCTGGTTTGCTTTTAAAGGTGAGATTGAATAGCAGCAATAGTACATGTATTTACTTATGAATTCAGTACTTTGGGGGAACAATCATCTGCTGCTCTGGGAGTCATTTGGACCTTGCAAGACCTTGTCAGATCAGTTAAGGGCAGACTTCATGGTCCTTCCTATCTGTTTGTTGAGTGCTGCCCAGCTTGAATGCTACACACCTATCCATCTAGGTCTTCCTGCTGATTACTTGATTCTTCAACACCAGAAAAGTGCAGGTCACTGCCCCAGTATTATGAGGTGTTAAACTTTGGGTGCCTGCGTTCTTCTAGATAGTCAAAAGAAAATGTCACAGCTGCTTTTTAATTTTTTTTTCTTTTTAAGAAAATGTCAATTATATAAAAAGGTAAGATAACAAAGTCCTAGTTATTTCTAGCCAATTATTTTAAAGGTCAAAGATGTGTAAACCCTCATGATACCACAATTCTTAGAAGTGTTTTTACAATGATTTCCTGCAGATTTTAGGGCCTACAACTTACAAACTAGCCTCTCAGGTACTTAGCATAACTATGTCAAGAATTTGAGTTTCTTGCCACTGAATAATATAGGTCTGATATATGTTGTGGTTGCCCTAACGTACCCATCTCATTCCTACCTTATCTTTTGGCAGCGATGTGGTTTGGGGACTGACTTCATCTTCAGTGGTGGGTCCAGATTAAGGCTAATCAGTGATTACTATAGTAATTGATTCAAAGGTTAGCAGGCCTAGATTAATCAAGAAACCACAATATTCCCTCAGCCACCAAGATGGGTTCAAGCATGGGCACGTGGGCATGTGACTCATTCATGGCCAATAAGAAGCAGGAAAAGTTTTTCTGGAGATTTCTGGGTAAGAAGTTTCCTCAAATTTATTTGTATGATGCTTTGTGAAGCAACACTCTGTTCTCTCGTCACTGTCATTTTGAATGAAGTTAAACAGGAAAACAGAGTAAGAGAATCACAGGAAAACAGCCAGAGACCTGAATGAAACATGCATGAACACCACCCCTCCTCTTTACAATCAGATGACAAAAATAAAACAATTTCGCAAAGAGTTTGATATCCTTTATTCAAGGGGAAACAATCTATGGATTGGGGGAATACAGTACTTCACAAACAGTGGAGCACTCTTCCTGAGGGATGTTTGGGCAACAGTGCATTTTACACAGTGTTTGAAGCAACAATGAGGAAACGGCATGATTGGCTAGGAGGTCAGGGATTTCCTTATAAGGCTAGCAGGTCAATCAGGGAATAAGAAAAGAGTATTTGGCTTAAGTTGATTGGCTGGGGTTGCATATCTGAAAACAAGGAAATTATCACAGTTTCTTGGCAGTTGGGGTTTGGGCTGGCTGGATATACTGTGCTTCTGATCAAGCAGAGCATTTATAGGAACATGAAAATTATCTAAGTTTGGGTTTGTTGACATGGCATCCTGGGCAGGAGCAGCCTCATCTTGGACCTAGAAATTTATTTCAACACTCCTTTCTGTTATATAATTCAGTTAATCCCCTTTGTTGTTGATAAAATTGGTTGACTTGAGTTTTCTGCTTCGTGCTGCCTCAAACAGCCTAACAGTTACATATTCATGGCAGGAGTCACCAGCATATAGACAGAAATTGAAGGTATAGGAATAGATGAGCTCACTCAACAGGTGTATATAGAGTGAGAACAATCAGTCCTTGGAGAGATAGCTGAGGAATAGCAATTGGCTGGCAATTGACACTGAGAAGGAATAGCCAAAGAGGAAGGGAAAAAATAGTGGGGTGCTACAGAAGATAAACATCATCAAAATTGTCACATGCTACAGAGAGGTCAACTAAGATAACAGTTGAAGATGATTTAGCAGCAAGGAGGTCACTGAGGGTCACTGAGGTGGTGGTGGAGGATGTAGCCTGATTGTAATGAGAGGAATGAATGGGAGGTGAGGGAATGAACACGTAAGTACAGTAAATCCCCTATATATGAATGAGTTCCATTCCAAGAGTGTGTTCGTAAGTCCAATTTGTTTGTAAGTCCAACAGTTAGCCTAGGTACCCAACTAACACAATCAGCTATATAGTACTGTATTGTAATAGGTTTATAATACTTTTTGCACAAATAATACATAAAAAACAAACAAACACAAAAAATAAAACATTTTTAATCTTACCGTACGGTACCTTGAAAAGTACAGTAGTACCAGTTATATCACTGCTGCTTTTACTCTTGCTTCCAGACATCGTGGGCTTGAAATAAAGATACTGTACTACTGTACGCCATACAGTACTGTACAGTAAAGTACACAAAACCACAACCAGTTGTAGAGGATGCATGCATGTGACAATGTACGCCAGACGCGTGAACTAACTTGCGTGATCGGACGTGTGAACGAACGTTCGTGTCTTTAAAAGCTCGCAACTTGAAGTTTTGAGTACTGTAGCGCAACTCTCACTCAAATAAATACTTGTTCAAATGAATTGCTGCTTCTATTTAGACTCATGCTGAGAAGAAAAGTAGATTGTATAAGGCTATATAGCTCTACTTCAAAGAAGGTAAAATGGGGCAATTCAGAACTATTATTTATGGACCTATTTACCCAGATGTCAAACATGATAAATACTTACATGAGTTCACGTAATCATCAGTCTGAGGTATCATGCTATTTTATAAAGTGAGAACTTTCCCAAATAAAAAGGTGTGTCAGACTCTAAAGACCATGCTCTTTCTACTCTCTTCGGGCGCTCAGGAGAGAGGTTTATGGTACGTCCAGGACCAGCAATATAAAAGTGATTAAGAATTTCAAGACGGTGATAGCAGAGCATTAAACCAGGGGTGGGGCCTGTGCAGCTGCACAAGTGGCCCGCCCATGAAGCTGGCTCTTGGTGCATCCGACCTCAGGACTTCCCAAGAGAATCAGTTACGACTACTGACTATTCAAGAACTCGTGTCAAAATAAAATTCAGAGACGAATGTGAACACGGAAACATTTTTACTAGCAGTGCAAGGGAACTAGGCCTTCAGAAATAGTGGCTCATCAAATAGAATAAGAGGAAATTGTAGCTCAGATGATATGGCAGATATTTATAGTTCAGATACAGCAGTTGACAATTCAGATTGGATAAGAACAAGATGTTCCTGTCTTTTGGTAAGGAAAACAGGATGTTCTTGTTTTTGTGGCTTATCTCAGGAGGCAAAGCTTTTAGGATTTCCTGTTAGTCAAGGCTTTTAGGAGGTTCCTATTATTCATTGTTTATCTTGGAATGCAAGGTTATTAGGAATGGAAGTCTTTTCTGGTGCGTGGTCAGTGATTTGTGGACAAGCTGGGCAAAGGGTAAGACGTCATTTTTCCTTTCTCGCCTCTTTGCTTGCTGTGTCCGCTTTACTGTAGTTACCTGTAGCTCAGAACCCTCTCCATTTCCTTCCCTAGATACCATATAAAGAAAACTTTATTATAGTTTGTTCCTCTGGGTAGGTTATATAAGAATAATAAACAATATTACTTTCCTTAAATCATGTTATTCATTCCTAGTGTGTGTATACAAATATATAATAAGTATATATATAAAATGATTAAGTATATCTGTTATGCTATATATAAGTGAATATTGGGTCAATAATAAGAACATGTATGCACACAAGCAGATGGCAGTAAATTGTTCAAATCATCTTTACATGTCATATCTCAAAATATAAGAATAGGCCATGAGTTAGGTTCTTCACTCTTAAGCCATACTGATTATATCTGGATTCAAAACAGCAATTGTGGACTTCCCTGGTGGCGCAGTGCTTAAGAATCCGCCTGCCAAGGCAGGGGACACGGGTTCAAGCCCTGGTCCAGGAAGATCCCACATGCCGCGGAGCAACTAAGCCCATGCGCCACAGCTACTGAGCCTGCGCTCTAGAGCCCGCGAGCCACAACTACTGAGCCCATGTGCCACAACTGCTGAAGCCCGCATGCCTAGAGCCTGTGCTCTGCAGCAAGAGAAGCCACTGCAAGGAGAAGCCCACACACCACAATGAAGGGTAGCTCCCACTCACCGCAACTAGAGAAAGCCCACACGCAGCAACGAAGACCCACCACAGCCATAAATTAATTAATTAATTAATTTTAAAAAAAACAGCAATTGCTCCTCTAATATTAATTTTCAATTCAGTATAACATGTACATCATCATCTATTACTAACCCCAAGTCATTTCAGTTGGCTATTGTTAAAGTGACCAAGTTAGGCCCAAGATAGAATCATTTATGTAAAGCCCCCACATTTGCAAACCAGGGTTTAACTTAGTTTCTATCCTCTGCTCTCCCAACGGAAGACCTAGGCCAACCAGTCAACCCTTGCCTGCTCAGTAGAAGTTAACCTGACCTGGCTCCAAGATTTCCCTTTGCTCCATATAATGGAAGTAACACTGCCATTGGTTAAAACCAATCAGCAAATGCCCAGTTTCACTTCCTTATACCTCCTTGCTTTGGTCTGTAAACATTTCTTGCCTTGTATGGCTCTTTTGAGCTCCTTTCTGTCTGCTAGATTAGATGCTGCCCCATTTATGAATTGCTGAATAAAAGCCTACTTGATCAGTAAATTATCTCTGGAAAATTTTAACAGTATCGATGACAACTATGAATATTTATTGAGTGGTTACAATAATTCCTTGCACACAGTAAGCATTTTACAAGTTCTAACTCATATAATCCTCAAAGTAACCCTGATTGGTAGGTATCATTATCATTATCACCCATTTTCCAAATGAGGAAACAGAGGTCGAAAGAGATTAAGAAACATGCACAAGTCCACATGGCTTATCAGTGATAAAGCTGGTATTTGAAGCCAAGCAATCAGGCTGTACAGCTGGATTCTTAAGCATGTAGTCATGAGCTACGTGCAAAAGAATCAAACTGGACTGCTTTCTCACACCATATATTTGAATAACTCAAAATGGATTAAAGATTTAAATGTAGTCCTAAACCATAATAATCCTGTAAGAAAACATAGGCAGTATGCTCTTTGACATTGGTGTTAGCAATATTTGGGGGGGGGGGGGTATGTCTCCTCAGGCAAGGGAAACAAAAGCAAAATAAACAAGTGGGACTATATACATCAAGCTAAAAAGCTTTTCACAGCAAAGGAAACTATCAACAAAACAAAAAGACCATCTACTGAATATAAAGATATTTGCAAACAGTATATCTGATAAGGGGTTAATATCCAAAATATCCAAAGAACTCATACAACTCAACAACAAAAAAAACAGTCAGATTAAAAAATGAGCAGAGGACCTGAATAGATATTTATCCAAAGAAGACACACAGATAGCCAACAGATACATGAAAAGATGCTCAACATCACTAATCATGAGGGAAATACAAATCAAAATCACAGTGAGCTATCACCTGACACATGTCAGAATGGCTATTATCAAAAAGACAAGTAACAAGTGTTGGCGAGGATGTGGAGAAAAGGGAATCCTCACGCAGTGCTGTTGGGAATGTAGATTAGTGCAGCCACTATGGAAAACAGTATGGAGATTCCTCAAAGAATTAAAAATAGAATTAGCATATGATCCAACAATTCCACTCCTGGATATTTATCCATAGAAAACAAAAACACTAATTCAAAAAAATATACACCACTATGTTCACTGCAGTGTTATTTACAATAGCCAGGATATGGAAGCAACCTAAGTGCTTATCAATAGATGAATGGATAAAGAAGATGTGGTATAAAAAATAATGAAATCTTGTAATTTGCAACATAGATGGACTTAGAGGATATTGTGCTAAGTGAAATTAATTAAATCAGACAGAGAAAGACAAATACTATATAATTTCACTTATATGTGGAACCTGAAAACCAAAACAAGTGAGCAAGCATAACAAAACAGAAACAGAGTCATAGATACAGAGAACAAACAGGTGGTTGCCAGAGGGGAGGACTTGTGGGGAGGAGAAGAGAGAAATAGGTGAGGGAGATTAAGAGGTGCAAGTTTCTGGTTATAAAATAAATGAGTCATGGGTATGAGTTGTACACTGTGGGGAATATAGTCAATAATTGTGTAATATCTTTGTATGGTGACAGATGGTAACTATATTTATCATATCGATCATTTTGAAATGTATAGAGATATCTAATCACTATGTTGTGTAACAGCAACTAACATATCATTTTGGGTCAACTATATTTCATAAACAAACAAACTCATAGAAAAAGAGATCAGATTTGTGGTTACCAGAGGCAGTGAGTGTGGAGGGGAAAGTGGATGAAGGCAGTCTTCCAGTTATAAGATAAATAAGTACTAGGGGTGTAATGTACAACTTGATAAATATAATTATCACTGCTGAATATTATATATGAAAGTTAAGTCGCAGTGCGCTTGGGGTCCCATGGATCTGTCTCTTGCTTCAACAGTGTCTGGACTGAACAGACCCAGGGACGCCCCCTTGCTCCAGCCTCTGCGACCATCCTCCAACCTTTTTTCCAGTTGCAACCTTCAGAATCAGCCACTGGCACCAGCCAACACCATTTTTTGACCTCAACTCCTTACAAACATGACCTCCCAGATTCGTCAGAATTAACATGCATGTGTGGGCCTCTCACACCTACCTCTCTCTGGGCTTCTATTTCCTCCGTGACTATGTGGCCCTGGAGGTTGTGGGCCACTATTTCCACGAACTGGCCAAGGAGAATCGCAAGGGCACTGAGGGACCGTCTCTTGAAAATGCAAAACCATCCTGGCAGCCACGCCCTCTTCCAGGATGTGCAGAAGCCACCTCAAGATGAGAGGGGTAAAACCCAGGATGTTATGGAAGCTGCTATACTCATGGCAAACAACCTGAACCAGGCCCTTTTGGATCTGCATGCCCTGGGTTCTGCCCGTGCAGACCCCTACCTCTGTGACTTCCTGAAGAGTCACTTCCTAGATGAGGAGGTGAAACTCATCTAGAAATTGGGCGACCACCTGACCAACATCTGCAGGCTGGCTGGTCCCCAGGCTGGGCTGGGTGAGTATCTCTTCGAAAGTCTTAAAAAGCTTAACCGCAAGCATGACTAGGAGCCTCTGACGCCCAGAAACATTTGAGGAGCCCCTCTGGTGTCAGGGCTTCTACCTGAAGCCCCTCTCTGCAGCCTCTAGGCAGCTTTTTAACCACCCTGGAACCCTCTCCCAAGCCTTGGACCAAATGAAAACAGTAGAGCATTTTGCAGAAAAAGAGAAAAAGAAAGCTAAGTGAGTAAATTCTAAGATATTTTTCATCACAAGGAAAAACATTTTTTCTGTTTAGTTTCATATCTCATGAGATGATGGATGTTCACTAAACTTTTTGTGGTAATCATTTCATGATGTAAGTCAAATTGTTTTGCTGTATACCTTAAACTTATACGTGCTGTATGTCAATTATATCTCAATAAAATTGGAAGAAAAATAATAAAGTCCCCTACTATTGTGTTATTGTCAAGTTCTCCCTTTATGTTTGTTAATATTTGCTTTATGTATTTAGGTGCTCCTATGTTGGGTGCAAAAATATTTACAATTATTATAAATATAATAAGTTATATTTATTGTTGGATTGATTGCTTTATCATTATGTAATATCCTTCTTTGTCTCTTGTTAGTCTTTTTTTAAAAAATAAATAAATTTATTTATTTATTTATTATAAACATTATTTTTGACTGCATTGGATCTTTGTTGCTGTGCACGGGCTTTCTCTAGTTGCCGCAAGCAGGGGCTACTCTTTGTTGCGGTGCACGGGCTTCTCTTTGCAGCGGCTTCTCTTGTTGCGGAGCACGGGCTCTAGGCACATGGGCTTCAGTAGTTGTGGTGCGCAGGCTCAGTAGTTGTGGCTCGTGGGCTCTACAGCACAGGCTCAGTCGTTGTGGCGCATGGGCTTAGTTGCTCCGTGGCATCCTAAACTGGAATTGAACCCTTGTCCCCTGCATTGGTAGGTGGATTCTTAACCACTGCGCCACCAGGGAAGTCCTACAGTCTTTTTTTAAAGTCTATTTTGTCTGATATAAGTATTTTTAACCCAGGCCTTCTTTTCATTTCCATTTGCATGGAATATCTTTTCCATTCCCTCACTTTCAGTCTGTGTGTATATTTAGATCTGAAGTGAGTCTCTTGACAGTAGCATATATATAGGTCTTGGTATTGTATCCATTCAGGCACTCTATGTCTTTTGGTTGGAGCATTTAGTCCATTAACATTTAAAGTAATTATTGATAGGTATGTACTCATTGCCATTTTGTTTCTTGTTTTCTGGTTGTTTTTATAGTTCTTTTTTTTCCCTTTCTTCTTTTGCACTCTTCCTTTGTGATTTGATAATTATCCTTAGTGCTATGTTTGGATTCCTTTCTCTTTTCCTGAGTGTGTATCTATTGTAGGTTTTTGGTTTTTGGTTACCATGAGGTTTATATATAATTACCTATATACATATACTTGATTATTTTAAGTTGATGATCTCAAGTTTGAATGCATTCTAACAACCTTGCAGTTTTACTCTGCCCCCAATGTTTAACTTTTTTTCTTCTTTTTTTCTTTTTCTTTTTTCCTTCCTTTTTTCTTTTTCTTTTGTCTTTTCAACCAACGTTTAATACTTTTGACATCATATTTTACATCTTTTTGTTTTGTATATCCCTTAAATACTTAGTGCGGGTATAGATGCTTTTACTACTTTTGTTTTTTAACCTTCCTACCAGCTTTACAAGTGGTTGATCTGTTAACTTTACTGTATGTTTGCCTTTACCAATGAGATTTTTCCTTTTTGTAGTTTTCACATGTCTTGCTGTGGTCTTTTATTTTCTGCTTAGAGAAGTCCCTTTAACATTTCTTATAAAGCCAATTTATTGATGCTGAACTTTTAGCTTTTGCTTGTCTGTAAACTCTTTATCTCTCCTTCAAATCTGAATGATAGCCTTGCCAGGTAGAGTATTCTTGGTTATAGGTTTTTTTCCTTTAATTCACTTTGAATATCATGCTACTCCCTTCTGGCCAGCAAAGTTTCTGCTTGAAAAGTCAGCTGACAGTCTTATGGGAGTGCCCTTGGCCCACTGATGAGAGAGGCTGGGTCTTGGGGGTGAGGGGGTCCAGGACTGACTGATGCCTTCCCACTGGTGGGCAGGTAACCCCTGGTGCTAATAGGCTAGAGGGAAGGTTCTAAATTGGTGCTTGTCAACACCATTGTCTTCATGGTAGAATGAACTTAGAAGAATGGCTTCCACCAGTTTTTGTCTCCAGGGGTGATTCCCAGTTGCCTCCTGCCTCTCCCAGAGGCTCTCCAAGATCAGCAAGTGGGTCTGACCCAGGCTCCTTTCAAATTACTGCCTCTGTGCTAGATCTTAGAGCATGTGATATTTTGCATGCTCCCTTTAAGAGTGTAGTCTCTGTTTCCTACAGCCCTCTGGCTCTTCCATAATCAAGCCCCACTGGACTTCAAAGCCACATGTTCTGGGGGCTCATCTTCCTGGTATAAGACCCCTGGGCTGGGAAGCCTAATGTGGAACTCAGACCCCTCACTCCCTGGGGAGAATCTCTGAAATTGTGATTATCCTCCTGCTTGTGAGTTGCCTACCTAGGGGTATGAGTCTGGACTATATTGTGTCTCCACTCCTCCTACCCATCTCACTGTAGTTGCTTGTTTATATTTTAGTTGTGGAAAATCATTTCTGCTAGTCTTCAGGTCATTCTCATAGATAGTTGCTCTATAAATAGTTTTAATTTTTGTATGCCCATGGGAGGAGGTGAGCTCAGGGTCTCCCTACTCTGCTATCTTGACCACATCTATGATTTCTGAGCAGGAAAATGGCAAAGATGGGAGTAAAAGTAGCCAATCCCTTGTCTGGTACCTTTTTAATACCTGATCTTTAGGTTATAACTTTGAAGGGGGCTAAGGGCAAATAGAATAAAGATAAGCCAAATGAGTCACTACTTTATTATCCTACCATGTGCAGGTTATTTCCCAGTAGGAGTGTCCTTAATTCAAGGTAATGTGAAAATAACATGCATTCTTTTTATTTAATTTCTTTTTATATCTCATCTTATGTCTTACTCCAAATTGGAAACAATAGTGCCCATGATCATGAGTTCTTGTGCATTGTTAAAATTTTCCATTAGCTCGACCTTGATTTAATTTGTTTCTAGGCTATAGATCCAAGTCTTTCAAATTCTCATGAGTTTGAGGCATACAGTGTGTGACTCCAGATCCAAGGCAGGAAACAGCTGGGCAAATTCAAACAGGATAAGCAAGGAGGTGTTAATAAAGGGGCTGCTTACAAAGGTTTGCGCACAGTTAAGGGAAAGCAGGGGTAATAATGTTTCAATACCTTAGGACTAGCAATAGCAGGAAGCCCTTACCTCTCCTAGTCCTGAAAGGGCAGGGAGGGAAAGTCACCAAAACCTGGAGAGAATGGCCATACCCACCTAAAAGGAGCTATGGCCTTTGGGTCAGTAAGGGAAAACAGCCTGTGGCAACCCAGCCAGGAGGGAGCTGGAAGAATAGATACTCTAACCCATTCTCTATCTCTCCTTTTGATCTGCTGATGCGGTCATGTCCTCAACCCAACCAGAAATCAGAGGTCAAGGGATCCCAGTTTATGCAATCTATAAAGGTCAGCTTGTTAGAGCCCAGAGTAGAGAAGGATAGAGTGGAAAGTAACCAGTTCATAAACAGACCACTGATTTTTAGATAAAGTAATTAAATATCATTAACATTTTAAAAATTAAGAATAATAGCTTAGTAAAGCCAACATAATAATGATCAGTTTTGTAACAATGAGAGGGATGGCAATTGTTGTCCTTCATCAGGATGCTGACCCACTGCAAAGATAACCTTGTCTTTTTCTAGTTAGCGTCACCAGTTATTTTTATTTTTACAAAATTATATGATTCCTAACTCACATTTATTGTTCATTTAAATAGGAGCAAATGCTTGGTACTTCTGTCAGACAGTCATACTTTTAAAATCCATTAATTACATTCATTCAAACAGATATTTAATACCTACTATGTGCCAGGGAGCATGTATCAGTAAACAAACATGTCCTCTTGGAGTATAGATTTTAGTGTGAGAGATAGAAAACAAGCACACAAACAAACAATATGTGGAGATAAGATAAGGACTATAAAGAACAAGATAGGATCAGGGAGAGAGAGGGTGTCGGGAGAGGCAGAGAGATGAGAGAAGGATTACTTTTGCTCGGATGGTCAAGGGAGGCATCTCTGAGGCTGTGACATTTTTGCTGAAACCTATTAAAAGATAACCTGAAGCTTATTAAAAATTTTGAGAGTTTATTTGAGCAAAACTGCTTAGAATTGGGTAGTGCCAAACTAGAAGTGGTTAGGAGTGCTCTGCTAATAGGATTTGGGAGGAAAGACTTACACAGAAAAAGCAAAGAAGGAAATTATTTGGTTGGCTATAGCTTAAAGCTTAGTTGGCTCTTTGTGATTGGTTAAGTGTTTTGATATCATAACTTTGAGGCGTTTACAGGCTTAGATTTTGGTTTGCTTACATAGGATGCCATGGCATTAAAGCCAACCCCAATCTAATTGTTTCCCTATTTAATTGTTTTATACTTCAGACCTGAACTATAAAGAGGAGCTAACCATGCAGAGATCTGGGGACAGAGGGAAGAGAAAGACTCTCGTGAAAGGAAAATAAAAATGGAGTCAGCATTGCTAAGAGAGCTCTCTAAAATGGAGCCAGGAGACCATTAAGGAAGTATGGCTTATGCACATCTCAGCCTGGATGGAATCTGACCTTTTGACCTGATGAAGTAATCCAGAACACCTGCCAGAAACCCAAGATACTTATTGGACCCTAAAATAACTCGTGATAGTCTATCTAATTATTGGACCTCTACCCTAAAACAACTTGTAATTCCTAAGGACAAATAATTTCTGACTCATATCAGAGTCAATCACAGTTCTTGCCAGGCAACTTTTAACAGCCTTGTCTTTTTGTCTTTATAAGCTCCTGACTCTTTCTCTTCCTCAGAACTCTCCTTTAGGTTCACCTGAATCTGTGTCTCTCGAATTGCAGTTCTTAAGACCCCAAATAAACTCCTTTCTTATTTGCAGCCTCCTGCATTGTTTTTTTGGTTGACACTCTGACGCAAAACATGCACTTAGTAAAGTTTGAAGGACTGAAAGAGGTCAGTGTGGAGCGGGGAATAGTAGGAGATAAGATTGGAAAAGTCAGAAGCCAGACCAGGTAAAACCTTGATGACCAAAGAACTGAATTTGAATGTTATTCAAAATGAAATGGAAAATAAACAAGCAGTTACATCAGTTTCATTCTTCAGGGCAAAGGTAGAAAACTGCAGAATACTGAAAGTAAAAGCATTAAAATTCAGATGCATGTCCTCTACCTTTCGGCTTAAAGCTGTAGATGATCCATGTTTTATGTTGTATATGACTGAAATATGTTATTAAAAAGTATTTTAAAGAGTATTTTAGGGACTTCCCTGGCGGCGTAGTGGTTAAGAATCTGCCTGCCAAATCAGGGGACACGGGTTTGAGCCCTGGTCTGGGAAGATCCCACGTGCTGCAGAGCAACTAAGCCCATGTGCCACAACTACTGAGCCCATGTGCCACAACTACTGAAACCCCTGCGCCTAGAGCCCATGCTCCACAATAAGAGAAGCTACCACAATGAGAAGCACGTGCACCGCAACAAAGAGAAGCCCCTGCTTGCTGCAACTACAGAAAGCCTATGTGCAGCAGTGAAGACCCAATGCAGTGAAAAATAAATAAATTCAAACAAATTTAAAAAGAGTATTTCAGTTATCACTATTAGGAAAAGCAACCGTCAAAATTCCTCCACTCTATGTGCCTGTTAATTTTGAAGACAACAAAAGGAAACATGTTCTTTACAGATATTAATGTCAAAAGTTAAACATTTTCAAAGTCTAACTAGAATAAATAACCAGTGTTTCCTACTACCTGCATGGGGTTCACTATGTACTATTTTTGTGAGACTTATCACAGAAGGATCACAGACCCCCCTTAGAATATACACGTAGCAGGTCACCACTCACCCTTGTGTAGTTAGATGTGTGTGGAATACCTGTATCTATTAGTGGCAGTTTTTTACTATAATGGAGGAAGAAAAAGCAGTATCACTGTATATGGACCATCAACCCCAATCAACTACTCTTCCCACTGCATTCATCTGTCCTCATGGCTAATTTTTTTTTAATATATACATATATATTTATTTATTTGGTTGTGCTGGGTCTTAGTTGTGGCACACGGGCTCCTTAGTTGTGGCATGCGAACCCTTAGTTACGGCATGCATGTGGGATCTAGTTCCCTGACCAGGGATCGAACCCGGGCCCCCTGCATTGGGAGTGCAGAGTCTTATCCACTGCGCCACAAGGGAAGTCCCCATGGCTAACTTTTAATAAGTATATTTTTGCATTATGTACATTTTTAATCAGCCTGTCCTGTTTAGATTGTATACATCATTATATCTGACATTCTTGTAACCGCTGTGTGATCAATAACATTCCTATAAGAATTCTGCTTTCTAAAGACAAAAATACCATGCTGAGAGGGGTGACTTATACCCCACATTAGTGGGTAGACACTATTTATAGGATCTTTATTATTTATTTATTTTTGGCTGCATTGGGTCTTCATTGCTGCGTGCAGGCTTTCTCTAGTTGTGGCGAGCGGGGGTTATGCTTTGTTGCAGTGCGCAGTCTTCTCATTGTGGTGGCTTCTCTTGTTGCAGAGCACAGGTTCTAGGTGCGGGGGTTTCAGTAGTTGTGGCACGTGGGCTCAGTAGTTGTGGCTCGTGGGCTCTAGAGCCCAGGCTCAGTAGTTGTGGCGCATGGGCTTAGTTGCTCCACGGCATGTGGGATATTCCTGGACCAGGGCTCGAACCCGTGTCCCCTGCATTGGCAGGTGGATTCTTAACCACTGCACCACCAGGGAAGTCCCTATAGGATCTTTAAAACAAGTACATTTTTAATGAACTAAGGTGAATAAAGGTACAACTAAAAACTGTCCAAGAAAAAAGATGCAATGAAAACCACTAAAGGTTTAAAGAAGGGGATTGTTACCATTTGGGCTGCAGTGTGAAGAATGGAGGAAGCTGTGGGGAGTGAATCACAGCATGTCTTGAACAGAGCTGAGCCTGGTGGTGGTTTCCCCAAAGGCTACACCTCTCCAGAGCCCCCACCTAGAATCCTCAACACCCTTACAAGCAGGTGGAAGGTGCCCTCCAGGGAAAAAGAACAGTGGTGGTGGTGGTGGTGTCAGTGGTGCTGCTGGAGATGGTGGTAGTGGTGATGGTGTTACCGAACACAAGTCCATGTGCCTGACACACAGTGAGGCCAAATAATACTGAAACGACAGAGTTTAGAGCAGAGAAAAGTTTATTGCAAGGCCACACAAGGAGACCGGCAGCTCATGCATTAGAAAAACCTTGAACTCCCCAAAGGCTTTCAGCAAAGCCTATTTAAAGGCCAGGCGAGGGAGGGGCATGGTTAGTTGTTGCAGACTTCTTTGTGTTGGAGCCTTTGTTCTGGCAGCTGTCCACGTAGGGCAAGTCATGATGTTCCTGTAAACCTCCAACAAGATAAATGTTTATCTCTGTTCTGCAACTTTTTATCTCTATATGAATGAACTCTTAAAAGTCAGAGCCTTGAGAATAAGCTATCCTGTATATTTCAGGCTATAGGCAACATTCTTTTACAAAAGGTGCAGAGCGAGCATGACTAAGCACAGGCAACAAAGCACAAAGTTTAAAGTAAAATGGAACAGATCTAATATGGAGTCAGATTTGTTCTTCCTTATTACAATGGCATCAGGAAGCCTGTGTATCTACAGGACCTCAGTGCCTGGGGCTCTGAAGCCTTTGACCCTGGGTTGCTGTCATGGCAGTGATAACACTTGTAATCTCTTCATCATAGACCCCTAAATCTCAGAAACATGGAACCTGCATGGTTGGGCTCTGACCTCAGAGTCTGAACCCTTATTTTGGCCCAAGATTAGTGTGATATTGTGATTTATAACAAGAAATATATATTTGTTCTTTGTCCTGTTTCTGGCAAAGAGCTCCTAAAACCCTTGTACTTTCCTAAGCAATAAGAGCAAGGGAAGCATCTTTTGTTATAGTATTTGGTCTTTGTTCCTGAAACAGCTTCAGAGGAACATCTTGTTCTAATAGGGAAGAACAAATCTGACACCATATTAGATCTGTTCCTTTTGCTTTAACCTTACTTTAAACTGACACCATATTAGATCTGTTCCTTTTGCTTCAACCTTACTTTAAACTGACACCATATTAGATCTGTTCCTTTTGCTTTAACCTTACTTTAACCTTTGTGCTCTGTTGCCTGTGCTTAGTCATGCTGGCTCTGCACCTTTTGTAAAACAATGTTGCCTATAGCTTGAAATGTACAGGATAACCTGTGACTTGACCTGAACAGAGAATAACATCTGTCTTGTTCGAGGTTTACAGGAACATGGTGACCTGACCAACATGGACAGTTGCAAGAACAAAGGGTCCAACACCAAGAAGTTTGCAACAACTAACCATGGCCCTCTCTCAACTTGCCTTTAGAAGGGCTTTGCTGAAAGCCTTCAGGGAGTTCGGGCTTTTTAAGGCGTGAGCCACCCATCTCCTTGCATGGCCCTGCAATAAACCTTTCTCTGCTCCAAACTCCGAACTTCAGTAGTTTGGCCTCACTGTGAGTTAGGCACAGGGACTTGAGTTCGGTAACATTGTTATTCATAAAAAGCCCCTTTCAACTACACCTGAGTTTATGTTAATGAGTTGACTTTTGGAAAGCTCCTAAGGATGGGGGCTGGTTGCCAAGGGAACCAGCTAGTGATTAGATGGTTGGAACTTTCAGCCCCTGCCCCCCAACCTCTGGGGAGGGGAGAGTGGCCTGGGACTGAATCAATCACCAATGACCAATGATTTAATCAATTGTGCCTGTGTAGTGAAGCATTCATACAGATCCAAAGGAAGAGGTTCAGAAAGCTTCCAGGTTGGTGAACACATGGAGATTTGGGGAGGGTGGCACATCCAGAGAGAGCATGGAAGATCAATGCCTCTTCCCCTAAAACTTGCTCTATATATCTCTTCCATTGGCTGTTCCTGAGTTATATCCTTTCATAATAAACAGGTAGTATGTAAAATATTTTCCAGAGTTCTATGAGCCACTTTAGCAAGTATAATTGAACCCAGGGAGGGGAACCTCCAATTTATAGCTAGAAGGTCAGAAGCCCAGGTGACAACCTGGACTTGCAATTGGCAACTGGTGGGAAGGCAGTCTTGTGGGACTGAATCCTTAACCTATGGGATCTGATGCTATCTCCAGGTAGTGTCAGAATTCAGTTTAATTGTAGGACACCCAGCTGGAATTGCAGAACTGCTTGATGTGTGGAAAACCTACACAGCTGGGGTCAGAAGTGAAGTAGTGTAGTAGTGTAGTATTTATCGTGGTCCAAATGTGGGTTGGAAAAGAATTTCCAGACACAAGGCAGAATATAAAGAAGATAGAATTTATTAAAGGGAAGGGTCACTGCCAGAACAGCGGGCCGACTTCCTGATAATCCAGGAGAGCCGACCCCAAGCAACGGTTACTGGCCTGTTTTTATAGCCAGGGAACAAAGGAACATGCGACTCACCTGCTGATTGGGCAGGGTATGCATACTTCCAGTGTGCAGAGCGGGAGAAGAACAGGACAAATACCTTTCCTTATATGGGATGGGAAAGGAGCAGGGCATGCTGCTTGGGAGGGCTCAGGGATATTGTAATGGTCACTATGTGACAGAGTGATAAGAGTCTGGTAACTCTCTGTCCCTGCGATGTTGGCCTTTGAGTTTATCTTGTTCTTTGTCCTTGGAGTACCACAGTATTGAGAGTAGAGGAGAAAAACACAGAAGTGAGTTTTCCTTAGACTGAGTCACTTGACTCCTAAGTAATTCAATTTCTTCACTTGTAAAATGGCAATAGTAATATAGTACCATACCTAAAACCCATGAGGACAAGTATGTCTCAGAATTCAAAACTTTCAGGATTTTAGAAAGATGTCATGGTACATATACCAGATATTATGAGACACCCCCATGGGGGTCTAGGGCATAATCAAAACATTAACGTTTCTGCATTGAAAGATATCAAAATTATGGTGGACTGACTCTTAAGATGGCCGGCCCCACAATCTCCACCTCCTGGTGGTATGTGATCTTGTCCCTTCAAGTGTTGGGCAGGACCTGTAACTTTCTTCTGACTGAAAGAATAAGGCAAAGGTAATAGGATGTATATGATTAGACATATGTGATTATGTTATATAGGATTGCAGCACTCATCTTGCTGGAGTCTCAGTCTCCGCCTCCCCTCGCCCCACTTCTTCCCGGCTTTGAGGAAGCATGTGATGACATTAGGGGACCCCACACAATCAGGATGTAGGCAATCTCTGGCTGACAGGCAGAAAAACAAACAAACAAACAAAAAAAACACCTGAACTGAAGCCCTCAGTTCTACTAACTCAAGGTATGCATTCTGCCAATAACACAAGTGAGCTTGGAAGTGGATCCTTCCCCATCTGAATTCAGAAGAGACTGCAGTCCCAGCTGGCACCTTGATTGAAGCCTGCTGAGACCCTAAGCAGAGGACCCAGCTAAGCCACACTCAGACTCCTGACCAACAGAAACTTAGAGACCGTTAATATGTGTTGGTTTAAATCACTAACTTTGTAGTAATATCATTACACAGCAATAGAAAACGAATAAAGGTATGGCTATTCATGCTTTTCCCTGATCTTTAAAATTAATAAATAAAAGATATAAAAAATTATAAATAATTGAAATAGCCTCACGTCTGTTTGAGACAAATCTTGCCACCAGAAGAGTTTGGGCAGCAAATATAGGAAAAGTCTGTTGGTTTTCAGAGGTTTTTTGTTTCCGAATTACAGATTAGGGATTGTGAGCTTGAGGTGTATAAATTTGCGGGGTTGCTGTTGGATGAAAAAAGATATCATGTGTAATGCGCTTGGAATAGGATTTACCACCCAGGAGTACTCCATAAATATTGGCCACTCTTATGATTAGAATCAGAGCTCCTGGGGCAGGTCAGCCTGTCTGCTCTGTTATTCCTTGCCAAGTCACTTTTCCTCTCAGGTTCCCCATCTCTAACAGGAGGGCCTCTCAGAAGAGTCCAGAAAGGGTCAGAAACACCTAGGTGTTGAGCCCCTGCTCTGGGGAGCCTCTGGGCTGGGTGCTCAGCGAGCTGTAATGTGAATTGCTCTTGAATGAAAAGGCCTATGGTCTGCTTGTGGCCTTACTGCAGAAGAGATGCACAACCCTGGGGAAATGGCCTCTTGATGAGTCTCAGTTTTTCTGTCTGTCAAATGGAGCTGGTTGGGCCTTCCCACTTAATTATTTGTATGACAAGATATACTCACTCTGGACTGAGGGATTATTTTTGTCTTGAATATTATTTGAGGGGAAGAACAGGTGCAAGGGTTTGCCTGGCCTCTCCTCATATACACAAAGGAAACAGAAATGTTCCTGACCCTAATCCTAAGCCCCACCCCTACCCCCACACAGAGCACAGAGGAGGGGCTCCTTTCTTCTTGCCTAGTCTTCTGTGCAACTGGAGTGGGGACTGCAGTTCTCCACCCGCCCAGAACACCATACCCACCTCTGCATTCCTCATATCTCACACAGAAAAGATCTGTGTCAGTACCCCTCTCCCACTTCCCCCACTAGACTGTGGGTTCATACGGGCAGCCAATGCCCTGTGTGTACCTTGGCAAAAGTAGAGTCAGTGAAAATAGGAAGAGTGGGGAGTTTACCAGGTGAACAGGAGGGTGAGACAACACTTCCCACCTGGACATGCACTGATGACAGCCCCAGGGATGGTCAGAGTAGTCAAAATTGGTTATATTTTGAAGATTGAACCAATAGAGTTGCTGAAGGACTAGAAGTAAGGGAAAGAGAGAAATAAAGGTGTTGTTCATTCATCCATTTTCAACTAATAATTACTGGTTATTGACTAGATACCAGGTACTACCTAAGATGCTTCAGGTACAGTGGCAAACAAGAGAAGGACCCTGATCTCAAGGAGCTTTCATTCTAATTGATGGAGACAAGCAATAAACAAAATATTACAGAAACTAAGTGCTAAGAGGAAAACAAAAGAGGGCGATGTAATAGATTATGAGGTAGGATAGATGTGGCTGAAAACCCAATGCAAAATGCTTTAACTTTAAGGTTTTTATCTCACATGAAAAGTCAAAGTAGGATGGTTCCAGGGCTGGTTACTCAGTGGCTCGATGGCATTGTGACTCCAGCTCAGTATCTCTGTGATTCTCTTGAGTTTTCCTCTCATGCTTGTAAGATGGTTCTGTGGGTCTAAGCAATATATTCTCAAGCTAAGGTGTCTGGAGGCAGGGAAAATGGAACTGTGTTTTCTCACATCTCCCTTTCTAAGAGCACAAAATATTTGCCTAGAAGAACCCCCAGAAGTACCCTTGTATTATAGCACATACCATGACTAAACTAATCATTGCCAAGGGAAATGAGACATCACCTTTGGCTTAGATCAGTCGTGCTTTATCTCTTGGGTTGGGGATGGGTCTGACTGCCCCTGTAGCATATGGCCACTTGAACAAAATCAGGGTTCTGTTAAAAGAGAAGAGGAGGGCACAGGGAATTAGTGTAAGCAACAAACACTGTCATCCACAGAGAGTCAGGGAATAATTAAAAGGGGCAGTAAGTTGGTCTCCCTAGAGATGGTAATGTTTTACTTGAGACTTGTCAAGAAGTTGTCAGTCTTATGAAACCTGGAGACTAGCATTCACGTGTAAAGAGCAAATGCTCTGCTTATGGGTACAGGGTTTCTTTTGAGGGGGATAAAGATGTTCCAAAATTGACTGCGGTGATGGTTGCACAACTCTGAATATATTAAAATCTATTAAATTATATACTTTACAAGGATATGACTAGATCTGATAGGCATTTTTAACAGATCAATTTGGAGCCATAAATTTGGGAAGAGTATCTGCAAAACAAATAACTGAAGAAGACTAGTACCTAGAGTATTAAAAGTACTCCTACAAATCAGTATGATAAAAGAAAAAGAACACAATTAGAAAATTTGCAAAGTACTTGAGTAAGCAGTTCTCCAAAAGAGAAAATGCAGATAGTCAATAAAGACATGAAAAATGTTCTATCTTATTAATTAACCAGGGAAATACGTATTAAAACTGCAATAATGGGGGCAGAGTCAAGATGGTGTAGTAGGAGGACATGGAATTAGCATCTCCTCACAACTAGGGCATCTACCAGGCACCTGTGGGGGACCATAGACACCTAAGGGGATGGGAGGAAACTCCAGCGACCGGGTAGGATGTGAGGTGTGGGGGGAGTGAAAGGGGAGGAGAACTGGAGGTGGGACGGGACTGGCACCCCTGAGGGGCGGCTTGGGGAGGGGAAGGGATCCCACCCCAGAAGGCGGGAAAATGGGAAACCATTGGGAGGACAGAGGATCAAAAGGGAGCGTGGTCAGGTTTCCCCTGTCCACTTGGATCCCCAGAAACCTGCTGAGATCCTGGGCCTGATCCTCTGTCCACCTAGGCCCCCTCCAGCCAGGTGGGTCCTAAGGGAGGGAAGGGGGAGCAAAAGTAAAGGCTGGGCCTCTGGGACGGCACCCCTGAAAGGCAGCTGGGGGAGGGGAGGAGTTCCTACACCCAGAGGGATCCACCCACGGTTAGAGGTCCAGTGGGGAAGGAGGAGACCCTGGGGGAGATGGTGGGGGAGGGGTGCGAAGGAACAGAACAGAGCGGGGCCAGCGCCTTCCCTGTCCACTTAGGCACCAGGGAGCCTGTTGAGCTCCCAGGCCTAATCCTCTGCCCTCGGAGCCTCCCTTCTGCCGCACAGAGCCCAAGCCCCCCCATACACCCCCACCCAGGGCTCTACCTCTACACTCGGAGAGCCCCTCCAACAGAGCTGGGCCTAAACCCCACCCACACACCCTCACGCAGGGCCCTACCTCCAAACTCCGGAACTCCACACTACAGAGGCCCTCCTTTCCACATGCTGCCTCTCCCCTTCTGCACAGGTCCTAAGCAGAGGCCCCACCCCATGCTTGAACGTTGCCCTGCCTAGGCCCCCCCCCCACGCTCAAACATCACCCCCCCACCCGCCTAGGTCCTGCCCCACCTAAACCCCGCCCCTGCCTAAGTTCCACCACCCAACTAAACTCCGCCCCCATAGCAAAGGCCTTTTTTTTTTCTTCTTTCTTCCTCTGTTAGATCGGGGTTCTGTTTTACCTTGTTGATTCATTGTTGTTGATTCTTTTATATTTCTATTTTTCCAAATGAAGCTTTTATTTTTCTAATTTTATTTTATTGTTTATACTTTGTTAGTGATCTCTCCTTTTGGCTTGTTGCCCCCACCCTTTTTTTTTTCTTTTTTCTGCTGTGGTTTTATTTTACCTTGTTGCAGTTGTTTCAATTATGCTTTTATTTTTCCAAAAATTTTTTTATCTTTCTAATTTAATTTTGTTATTTGATATTGTACTGCTCCTTTTTTTCTTTCTTTCTTCCTTTTTTTATAACATTAAATTGACCATCTTAACCATTTTTATTCAAATAATTTTTAAAATTTATTTACTTATCTATTTTTGGCTGCATTGGGTCTTTGTTGCTGTGCATAGGCTTTCTCTAGTTGCAGGGAGCAGGGGCTACTCTTCATTGCAGTGCACAGGCTTCTCATTGAGGTGGCTTCTCTTGTTGTGGAGCACAGGCTCTAGGCACGTGGGCTTCAGTAGTTGTGGCACGTGGGCTCAGTAGTTGTGGCTCACAGACTCTAGAGCACAGGCTCAGTAATTGTGGCACACAGGCTTAGTTACTCCATGGCATGTGGGATCTTCCCTGACCAGGGCTCGAACCTGTGTCCCCTTCATTGGCAGGTGGATTTTTAACCACTGAGCCACCAGGGAAGCCCTTTTTATTGTTTTATTTTTTTACCATGCCACAAAGCTTGTGGGATCTTGGTTCCCAGGCTGGAGGTAAGGCCTGAGCTCCTGTGGTGGGACCTCCAAATCCAAACCACTGGACTAACAGAGAACCTCAAACCCCAGGGAATATTAATCAGAGTGAGACCTCCCAGAGGTCCTCATCTCAGCACCAAGACCCAGCTCTATCTAACTGCCTGCAAACTCCAGGGCTGGATGACTCAGGCCAAACAACCAGTAAGACAGGAATACAGCACCACCCATCAAAAATAAATAAATAAATAAAAGAAACGACAAAAAATATCTTACTGACGAAGGAGCAAGGTAAAAACCTACAAACCAAATAAATGAAGACAAAATAGGCAAACTACCTGAAAATGAATTCAGAGTAATGATAGTAAAGATGATCCAAAATCTCGGAAACAGAAAGAAGAAAATACAAGAAACATTTAAGAAGGATCTAGAAGAACTAAAGAGCAAACAAACAGTGATGAACAACACAATTACTCAAATTAAAAATACTCTAGAAGGAATCAATAACAGAATAACTGAGGCAGAAAAACGGATAAGTGAGCTGGAAGATAAAATGGTGGAAATAAATGCCAGGGAACAGAATAAAGAAAGAAGAATGAAAAGAATTGAGGACAGTATCAGAGACCTCTGGAACAACATTAAACATACCAACATTCGAATTATAGGGGTCCCAGAAGAAGAAGAGAAAAAGAAAGGGTCTGAAAAAATATTTGAAGACATTATAATCGAAAACTTCCCTAACATGGGAAAGGAAATAGTCACTCAAGTGACACAGAGAGTACCATATAGGATAAACCCAAAGAGAAACACACCAATACACATATTAATCAAACTATCAAAAATTAAATACAAAGAAAAAATATTAAAAGCAGGAAGGGAAAAGCAACAAATAACATACAACAGAATATCCACAAGGTTAACAGCTGATTTTTCAGCAGAAACTCTGAAAGCCAGAAGAGAGTGGCAGGGCATATTTAAAGTAATGAAAGGGAAAAACCTACAACCAAGATTACTCTACCCAGTAAGGATCTCATTCAGATTCCACGGAAAAATTAAAACCTTTATAGAGAAGCAAAAGTTAAGAGAATTCAGCACCACCAAACCAGCTATACAACAAATGCTAGAGGAACTTCTCTAAGCAGGAAACACAAGAGAAGGAAAAGACCTACAATAATAAACCCAAAACAATTAAGAAGATGGTAATAGGAACATACATATCGATAATTACCTTAAATGTAAATGGATTAAATGTTCCAACCAAAAGACATAGACTGGCTGAATGGATACAAAAACAAGACATGGGGACTCCCTGGTGGCACAGTGGTTAAGAGTCTGCCTGCCAACGCAGGGGACACAGGTTCGGCCCTGGTCCGGGAAGATCCCACATGCTGTGGAGCAACTAAACCCGTGTGCCACAACTAGTGAAGGCCGCACGCCAAGAGCCCGTGTTCCACAACAAGAGAAGCCACCACAATGAGAAGCTCACGCACCACAACAAAGAGTAGCCACCACTCGCTGCAACTAGAGAAAGCGTGTGCACAGCAACAAACACCGAACACAGCCAAAAATAAATAAATAAATAAAATAAGACCCGTACATATGCTGTCTACAAGAGACCCACTTCAGACCTAGGGACACATACAGACTGATAGTGAGGGGATGGAAAAAGATACTCCATGCAAATAGAAATCAAAAAAAAGCTGGAGTAGCAATTCTCATATCAGACAAAATAGGCTTTAAATTAAAGACTATTACAAGAGATAAAGAAGGACACTAATAATGATCAAGGGATCAATCCAAGAATAAGATATAACAATGGTAAATATTTATGCACCCAACATAGGAGCACCTCAATACATAAGGCAATTGCTAACAGCCATAAAAGGGGAAATCGACAGTAACACAATCATAGTAGGGGACTTTAACACCCAACTTTCACCAATGGACAGATCATCCAAGATGAAAATAAATAAGGAAACACAAGCTTTAAATGACACATTAAACAAGATGGACTTAATTGATATTTATAGGACATTCCATCCAAAAACAACAGAATACACTTTCTTCTCAAGTGTTCATGGAACATTCTCCAGGATAGATCATATCTTGGGTCACAAATCAAGCCCTGGTAAATTTAAGAAACTTGAAATCATCTCAAGTATTTTTCCGACCACAATGCTATGAGACTAGATATCAATTACAGGAAAAAAACTGTTAAAAATACAAACACATGGAGGCTAAACAATATGCTACTAAAAAACAAGGAGATCACTGAAGAAATCAAAGAGGAAATCAAAAAATACCTAGAAACAAATGACAATGAAAACATGATGACCCAAAACCTATGGGATGCAGCAAAAGCAGTTCTAAGAGGGAGGTTTATAGCAATACAATCCTACCTCAAGAAACAAGAAAAAACTCAAATAAACAACCTAAACTTACACCTAAAGCAATTAGAGAAAGAAGAACAAGAAAACCCCAAAGTTAGCAGAAGGAAAGAAATCATAAAGATCAGATCAGAAATAAATGAAAAAGAAATGAAGGAAACAATAACAAAGATCAATAAAACTAAATGCTGGTCCTTTGAGAAGATAAACAAAATTGATAAACCATTAGCCAGACTCACCAAGAAAAAAAGGGAGAAGACTCAAATCAATAGAATTGGAAATGAAAAAGGAGAAGTAAAAACTGACACTGCAGAAATACAAAGGATCATGAGAGATTACTACAAGCAACTATATGCCAATAAAATGGACAACCTGGAAGAAATGGACAAATTCTTAGAAAGGTATAACCTTCCAAGACTGAACCTGGAAGAAATAGAAAATATGAACAGACCAATCACAAGTAATGAAATTGAAACTGTGATTAAAAATCTTCCAACAAACAAAAGTCCAGGACCAGATGGTGTCGCAGGTGAATTCTATCAAATATTTAGAGAAGAGCTAACACCCATCATTCTCAAACTCTTCCAAAATATTGCAGAGGAAGGAACACTCCCAAATTCATTCTATGAGGCCACCATCACCCTGATACCCAAACCAGACAAAGATACTACAAAAAAAGAAAACTACAGGCCAATATCTCTGATGAACATAGATGCAAAAATCCTCAACAAAATACTAACAAACAGAATCCAACAGCACATTAAAAGAATCATACACCATGATCAAGTGGGGTTTATCCCAGGAATGCAAGGATTCTTCAATATACACAAATCAATGTGATACACCATATTAACAAATTGAAGGATAAGAACCATATGATAATCTCAGTAGATGCAGAAAAAGCTTTTGACAAAATTCAACACCCATTAGTGATAAAAACTCTCCAGAAAGTAGGCATAGAGGACACTTACCTCAACATAATAAAGGCCATATATGAGAAACCCACAGCCAACATTGTTTTCAACGGTGAAAAACTGAAACCATTTCCTCTAGGATCAGGAACAAGACAAGGTTGCCCACTCTTACCACTATTATTCAACATAGTTTTGGAAGCTTTAGCCACAGCAATCAGAGAAGAAAAAGAAATAAAAGGAATCAAAATTGGAAAGAAGTAAAACTGTCACTGTTTGCAGATGACATGATACTATACATAGAGAATCCTAAAGAGGCTACCAGAAAACTACTAGAGCTAATCAATGAATCTGGTATAGTAGCAGAATACAAAATTAATGCACAGAAACCTCTTGCATTCCTATACACTAATGATGAAAAATCTGTAAGAGAAATTAAGGAAACACTCCCATTTACCATTGCAACAAAAAGAATAAAATACCTAGGAATAAACCTACCTAAGGAGACAAAAGACCTGTATGCAGAAAACTATAAGACACTGATGAAAGAAATTAAAGATGAAACAAACAGATGTTTGTTCTTGGACTGGAAGAATACCATGTTCTTGGACTGGAAGAAACAACATTGTGAAAAAGACTATTCTACCCAAAGCAATCTACAGATTCAATGCAATCCCTATCAAACTACCAATGGCATTTTTCACAGAACTAGAAGAAAAAATTGCACAATTTGTATGGAAACACGAAAGACCCCGAATAGCCAAAAAAATCTGGAGAAAGAAAAACGGAGCTGGAGGACTCAGGCTCCCAGACTTCAGACTATACTACAAAGCTACAGTAATCAAGACAGTATGGTACTGGCACAAAAACAGAAATATAGACCAATGGAAAAGGATAGATAGCCCAGAGATAAACCCACGCACCTATGGTCATCTTATCTTTGATAAAGGAGGCAAGAGTATACAATGGAGACAAGACAGCCTCTTCAGTAAGTGGTGCTGGGAAAACTGGACAGCTACATGTAAAAGAATGAAATTAGAACACTCCCTAACACTATACACAAAAATAAATTCAAAATGGATTAAAGACCTAAATGTAAATCTAGACACTATAAAACTCTTGGAGGAAAACATAGGAAGAACACTCTTTGGCATAAATCACAGCAAGATCCTTTTTTTTTTTTTTTTTTTTGCATTTTGCAAATCTCTTTAATATCTGGTTTAATAGAAACAGCTGGATTCTCAAACTGCTTCTGACTTTAATACGCTTACATGTCATGTAGCCTCTGGAAAACTCCCCTGCATACTCATCAGAGAACAAGAGTGAAAAATGACTTAAACATTATTATGATATATTTTGATCTTGTGGACATCCTGAAAGATCTAGACACTCCCATAGCAAGACGCAGTACCTTCTAGGCCTATCTTAATGAAAGCCCCATTTACAGCAAGATCCTTTTGACCCACCTCCTAGAGAAATGGAAATAAAAACAAAAATAAACAAATGAGACCTAATGAAACTTAAAAGCTTTTGCACAGCAAAGGAAACCATAAACAAGACGAAAAGACAACCCTCAGGATGGGAGAAAATATTTGCAAACGAAACAATGGACAAAGGATTAATCTCCAAAATATACAAGCAGCTCATGCAGCTCAATATCAAAAAAACAAACAACCCAATCCAAAAATGGGCAGAAGACCTAAATAGACATTTCTCCAAAGAAGATATACAGATTGCCAACAAACACATGAAGGATGCTCAACATCACTAATCGTTAGAGAAATGCAAATCAAAACTACAATGAGGTATCACCTCACACCAGTCTGAATGACCTTCATCAAAAAATCTACAAACAATAAATGCTGGAGAGGGTGTGGAGAAAAGCGAACCCTCTTGCACTGCTGGTAGGAATGTAAATTGATACAGCCACTATGGAGAACAGTATGGAGGTTCCTTAAAAAACTAAAAATAGAACTACCATACAACCTAGCAATCCCACTACTGGGCATATATCCTGAAAAAACCATAATTGAAAAAGAGTCATGTACCACAATGTTCACTGCAGCACTATTTACAGTAACAGGACATGGAAGCAACCTAAGTGTCGATTGACAGATGAATGGATAAAGAAGATGTGACACATATATACAATGGAATATTACTCAGCCATAAAAAGAAACGAAATTGAGTTATTTGTAGTGAGGTGGATGGACCTAGAATCTGTCATATAGAGTGAAGTCAGAAAGAGAAAAACAAATGCCATATGCTAACACATATATATGGAATCTAAAAAAAAAAAAAAAAGGTTCTGATGAACCTAGAGGCAGGACAGCAATAAAGACACAGATGTAGAGAATGGACTTGAGGACACAGGGAGGGGGAAGGCTAAGCTGGGATGAACTGAGAGAGTAGCATTGACATATACACTACCAAATGTAAAATAGATAGCTAGTGGGAAGCAGCTGCATGGCACAGGGAGATCAGCTCGGTGCTTTGTGACCACCTATAGGGGTGGGATAAGGAGGGTGGGAGGGAGACGCAAGAGGGAAGGGATATCAGGATATACGTATGTGTATAGCTGACTCACTTTGTTATACAGCAGAAACTAACACACCATTGTAAAGCAATTATACTCCAATAAAGATGTTAAAAAAAAAAAAAAGAATGCCAGGTGAAGAGAAAGCTACACACATGAGGGGAAGACCATGTGAAAAGGCCCAGGGCCAGCTACAAGCCAAAGAAAGAGGCCTAGAACAGATCCTTCTTTCACAGCCCTCAAAAGGAACCAGCCCTGCCAAGACCTTGATTTCAGATTTTAGCCTCCAGAACTGAGAAACAATACATTTCTATTGTAAGCCACTCAGTTTGGGGTACTGTGTTATGGCAGCCCTAGGAAACGTATTCATATGTCAATGTTCAGCCCCTTAACTCTTTTCCCTTAATAAATAGAACTCAACTATTTATATTAGCCAAGACATGGAAACAATCTAAATGTCCATTGACAGAGGAATGGATAAAGAAGATGTGGTACATATATACAATGGAATATTAGCCATAAAAAAGAATGAAATAATGCCATTTGCAGCTACATGGATGGACCTAGAGATTATCATACTAAGCAAAGTAAGTCAGAAAGAGAAAGACAAATACCGTATGATACCACTTACATGTGGAATTTAAAATATGACACAAATGAACTTATCTACAAAACAGAAACAGACTCACAGACATAGAGAAGAGACCTGTGGTTGCCAAGGGAGAAGGAGGTATTGGGAGTTTGAGACTAGCAGATGCAAATTATTACATGTAGAATGATAAACAACAAGGTCCTACTGTATAGCACAGGGAACTATATTCAATATTCTGTAATAAATCATCATGGAAAAGAATATGAAGAAGAATATATATATTTACTTATAACTGAGTCACTTTGCTGTATACCAGAAACTAACACAACACTGTAAATCAACTATACTTCAATTAAAAAAAATTATATAAATGGAAAAAAAAAGAAATAGAGCTCATTCCATGTCTCTACACAAAGATCTACCTCATTAGTTTATTTTCTTAACTTAAATATTTCCCTATTGGTGGTTATTTAGTTTTTTTTTCAATATTTTGTTGTTCCCTACAATGCCATAATGTACTCTCTTTATACATATATCTTTGTGCACATATGCAAGTATATCTGCAGGGTAAATTCTTAGAACTGCTTGGCCAAAGGGTAAAAAATATTATATATTAAGAATAAAAATAAGTTAGTGGCAAAAGAAGCCTCGAATAGCCAGAAAATGAAAGAGACGTGAATCAAGTGGGGGAATAGAGTTATCTGGACAGTAGCACTGACACTACTGGGTAATGAAGTTACTGAGAGGGGTCCCACCATCTGAACCTAGAAGTCAGTTTTGCTTGTAGCCTTTGCTCTAACCAGAGACAAGTTTCTGCCCACACTTAGGATGCAGAAGTTAATTCAGAAGTATATTTGTATCTTAAATGCTCTGGTGAACTGTGAATTATATAGAAGTGCAGGGCTAGCCTCCCCGAGGAGAATGGCTCCCGGTTAAAAACCTATGTGTGATTTTTCAGACCTGGCCATAGGCAATTACAAAGGCTCTACCTGGCAGGCCTCATGGGTGGGGGGAAAGCTGCCCTCCCCACAAGGGATTTGGTGCAGGGCCAGTGCACCGCAGTCTGTGAAGGGAGATGCAGCCAAGGACTCAGGTCCCCCTGGCAGGTCATGCTCTTTGCATATTTGCATTCCTGGCCCAGGTGCCTTCATTCCTAAGTCTCTCTCTCTCTTTTTTTAATTGAAATATAGTTGATTATCTGAGGTCTTGAGGTCTTTTTCAGGAGGCTCTACTAAGGCCTGCTTATTGTGAAGGGAGGGTTGGGAGAGATTTGAAGACACTTTTCCCCACTCTGACTCTGTACCCAGTACTTTTCCACTCCTCACCCTTCCCCCACCTTCCTCCCCAACACACGCTCCTCAGGGTCCCTAAAACTGCTGGAGCCTTTTGTTCTGGGTCCCTCCGCAGTGAGCTGACCCTCACATCTCTGCTGATCCATCTGACCCTCTACCTGTGTGCCTTCCCATGGGGGAAAAATGGACCAGGAGGAGTCGGCACCTGCTCTAGTCTCAGCCTCCTGCTTTACCATCATAGGAAGTGATTAAAGGCTTGCTGCTTTAATCGGCTACTCTGACACCTGGCAGCCTAGCTCTCTCCCAACTCAGCAGAGCCCCTGACATCCCCCTTGGTAAGACTTCCAATGCTCAGTGGCCTCACCATCAATTAAGCAACAGCTACTCAGGAGTTAAGCATATTAAGCAATCTAAACATTGCCCGATCTCCACATTGCCCATTTCCACGGGACTAGGACTATCTTTGTGATAACCAGACAACAAATCTCTTTGCCCATCTTGTCTCTTTATATGAAATTCTCAGCATCACTTAACCTGCAAAGGGACAAGAAGAGGAACTTAAATTTACTGAGTGTCTACTCTCTATGCCACTCCTTTTACATATATCATCTTGTTTAATCCTCGTAACAACCCCTTGTAGTGGGGGCCATCATTCCTATTCTACAAATGAGAAAACAGAGTAACTTCCCCAAACTCAAACACCTGGCAAGCAGTGGTACCAGGACGCTAGCTGGGACTCATCTGCAGTGCTCTGTCCACCACCCATAAGGGCGGCGGTACCTTGGTTAGCTGTGGAATCTGCCTTTGCCTGGCTCTTGGGGAAGATGTCCAGAAGCACCCCAGTAGTGGGGCTGCCTGTACCTTCGGGTCGTCTTTCACACCCAGGAAGAGGTTGTCCTTCAGCCCTTTCTGGCAGCGCTGACACGTGCAGTCAAAGTAGTACTGCTTCTTCAGTTGCTTCTTGCATTCTTAGCTGACGTTAAGGAAGTCGATATAGGACATGGTCAGCTCTTCTCCTTCTGAGATCTTGCCCAGGGCCTAGAGCTCAATACTGGAGCAGGGTAAAGGACAAGAGTCTATCAAATCCGGGGTGGGATGTATGCTCTTCAAGGTTTCAAGAAGCTGAGTCTCAAAGACAACGACCTCCACTAACACTGAAAAAACTCCAAAGGGGGAGATGTGATGTAAAGGACAGTTTTCTGGATAGTTCTGCTCTACTCATTATAACAATCAAATCTGCTCCATTCAGCTAGTTGCTCTGGAATCATCTCAAATAGACTCCCAGTAGAGGGCTGGGCTCCGTCATAAAAGCATACAAAGCTTCCATGCCTGCAATTCTCCCTGCGCATTAAGCTACTGATTGTCTATAACAAAGGAAGAGAGAAATAGTAAGGCAAAAACTCCAAACAAGAGAAGACTTGATAGTCATTTCTGGTTAGTTTGGAGACTGCTTCTCTCAGAAACACGCACATTCAGTTACTCAGATGCTTGGCCCGTTCTGTGTCTAATTATAAGCCCCCTCTTACCTTAACCTTTGGTCAAATGGTTCAGACCTAATTTATGTGAGGAGACTTATGCCTGGAGATCTCTGAGGCAAATAAAGGCCGGCTCTTTATTAGCCACAACCCCCTCCCAAAAAAACTGCAATAACATAACTGTATAAGCCACTAGCTTGGTAAAAGTGGGAAAAAATGTGACATTACCAAAACATTGACAATATCAATGCAAACTCACCCTCTACTAGTTGTCAGAGTATTAAATTGGTGTAACTATTTTGGAAAAATGAGGATGCATACCTTCATGTTTATTAGACAGTGCAATATCTACAGTCTCGTAGATAAAGATCTTAGAGAAACATAAGTACCAGGAGACATGTATCAGAATGTTCATTGTAGCACTGTTAATAACTGAAAACATCCCAAAGTCCATGACTAGTATAATCTAATGGTATTAATTATGGTATGTTATATTATAAAATTTTATACAGAGCTACAGCTATATCCATCAGGATGGATGGAGCTTACGAACATAATACTGAGAAAAAAGAAGCAAGTCACAAAAGAACATATACAGTTGGATTCCATTTATGTAATTTCAAGATTGATAAAACTAAACTATATTGTACTTATATATATATGGTAAAACTGAAGTAAAGCAACAGAATGATCCAAAACACAAATAAATAAGTACTGTGGTTATCTCAACAGGAGGGAGGAGATATGAGTAGGAAGTAGCCTTATGAAGCATAGAACTTCCATTTCTATGAAGCACAAAAGTTTTTAATTATGATGAAGTTCAATTTATATATATTTTTCCTTTGGTTGCTTATACTTTGGGTGTCATATTTTAATCCACAGACACAAAGATTTATCCCTATATTTTCTTCAAAGAGTTTTACAGTTGTAGCTCATATATTCAGATCTTTGGTACATCTTAAGTTAATTTTTGTATATAGTGGGAGGTAGAGAGTTCAACATAATTCTTTTGAATATAGTGTTCAATTTCTAAAGCTGTGTGTAGATACATGGACATTTACTTTATAACGTATTGTATATACTCTTCTGTATGTAGACTGTATTTCATAGATTTAAAAGTATAAATAAGAAATGATCACTTTGGATACTGTGTGTGGAGAGCAAGTTGTAGTGGAACAAGAGACAAATCAGGAACACCATTTGGAATGTCTCATGGGTTTTTGGATGAAGCAAAAGGGTGGATGGTGGTGCCATAACTGAGACAGCAATGAATGCAGAAAGAGCAAGGTTTGGGGGGGAGAAACAAAATTATCTTCAGGATATGTTAATTTTGAGTAGCTTTTTCAATACCCAAGCAGAGAAGTCAAAAAAGCAATTGGAGGGACTTCCCTGGCCGTCCAGTGGTTAAGACTCCGTGCTTCCACTGCAGGGGGGCATGGGTTCGATCTCTGGTCGGGGAACTAAGATTCTGCATGCCACATGATGTGGCCAAATAAGTAAATAAATAAAAGCTCTTAAAAAAAAAAAAAAGACAAACAATTGGATAAATGAATCTGGAATTTAGTGAGGGAAGCAGGGCTATAGGAATCTATACCATATTGTTGTCCTAAAGCCATGGGACTGGTTGAGATTACATAGAGAAAGAGTATAGACAAAGAAGAGGAGAGTATCATGGACCCAGCTCTAGAGTGTGCTAATATTTAGAAGATAGGCAGAGAAAGAGGTAGGTACTAGAAAGGAGACTAAGAAGGAACAGCCAGTGATGAAGAATTTTGGAGACTGTGGCTTAGAGAAAAAAATGTGTCATAGAGAGAAAAATGTTTCAAAGAAAAAAGAATGGTCAAATATTGCTAAGAGATTAACTATGATTTGGACAGAGAACTAATCATTAGATTTGACAAGATAAAAATGTTTGGCGACTTTGATAAGAGATATTTCATTGGTGATGCAGATAAAAGCCTGACTGGCTTTACACGACACACTGGGGAGTTGGACAAGTGGCCAACCTTTGGTTTATTCACGTTTTTTACAGTTTCTTTTAAATAAGATCTGTAGGCATATTATTGACCACCTGTTCTTCTTCATAAAGCAACGCATGTATTGGCATTAAAGTGCACCTTGCATTGTTACATGTATTTAGCTGGTGTAGCATCAGAACTGAATCCAGCATACTACTCCAGTCTATGTTATAGCCTACAAAATACTGATAATCTAAATAAAAATATTTTCTCCTGAAGCAATGGATTTTAGTAATGAGCAGAACAAAAATTACTTTAGCACTTCTCCTTCATATACCACATATATGCCAAGAACTGATTCATTTTCTAGTGGTTAGTGGCTTCATCCAGCTCTAAACAATACTTGGTAGGATACACACAGGATGATAATTCCTCTTTCACATTGTATGGCATTGACATTACACAATGATAAATAATACGACAATGGAATTTTGCCAATAGCTTGTTTTGCTTTCTCTCTGAGTGTATTTTCAATAACTTTGCAGCTGATTTTTACAAACCTTTCAAGAACAGTAAGAACTACCTGTTTTAGTGTATAAGGCGTGCAACTTTGTATAAAATACCTGCAGTTTGGGCCTCTTTCTGACTTTAGCAAAATAATTATTTAATTTTGTACCATATTTTTTGTTTTAGTAATGAAAAATTTAATTGGGTTACCAGAAGCCACAGTGTTTTGTTAGAAATTGAGATGAAAGCATTAACTTCATGCCAAAATTTGACCAACTTTCTCAGAAGATAATACAGTGAGGAAAAAAATAGCTGGATTGTGAGTTTTTAGATATCCACTCTCATACTTGTGTTTATATTTTTTCTTTTTCACTTGTTTGTATGAAATTATTATATTTGCCTCTTGATTTACCTAAAAATGGAAGTCCTGTTCATTTTTTTACATTTATGACATTCTGAACTTTAATGTTTACATTACTATTTTTATCATTATGTTTTTGCTTTAGTAAAACACTTTCAAAATCCTTGATAACATTTTTTTTTAAACACTGAAGTCCACACAACAGTAATCACACGAAAAGTTAAAGTCTTGTGAAAATATTTTAAACCAAGATGAGTTGCACCTGGTAATTGAATGTTAGTGGAGACAAACTGCCAAACACAGTTTTTAAAGTGCATCTTGTACTTTCAAAAATGAAATTATCACAAAAGATATAGTGGGACTTAAGATTTGAAGACAGCGGTGTAAAGTTAGAATTTTTCCTTTTTGGGGGAGTATCACTCAGAAGTGACAAGAATGAGCAGAAGAAACTATGAGACAAATCCCTAAATTACAAAAAGTAGAAGGGCTGAGTATGGGAGGATGTTAAGAGTGCATATTTTAGAAAGATCTTGCTAGATTTAGGGTTTGGGATTGGATATGGGTCAGGGTTAGGATTAAGTAGCTAAATATACTGCATGAAGGGTAAGGACATAACTTAAATCTCTTGTTAGAGCCTAAATCTTTCATTTCAGAGGCAGGAATGAGATTCACAGGCTGTTTGGAGGAGCTTCTCTAGACCCCATACAGTTCCAAGAAGCAGAGAAAGTGTAGCAACATATGTATCACACGGACAAGTTGTTTTTGCAGAAAACAGTCTGCATCTGTGACAGTCAGGGAGAAGAGAGACTTTACATTGCAAACATCCCTGTAATGGCCTATCTCCATTGGCTGGGGAGAAGTCAAGGTCAAACAAACTCACACACAGAATGCTGGGTCATAATCCAAATTCCTGATGGCTTGAAAAACAGTAGAGAGCCAGAGTAGCAGGAAGCTGCCTGGGTGGGCAGGAAGCCAGAAAGTACAGTGTTGGCCTGAGGAAGTATTCCTATAGCAATACAATTGTAGTGGGTATCAAACCTTGGAATGGCAGCTGTATGGACAAACTGAACCTGGAACACTCTAAGCCCAAACTCCAAGAAGGATTGAGTGGTCTTGGTTACTGACAGAAACAGAAGCAAACCTTATCTGAAGGAGAGCTCTCCAAGTTTGGTTCAGAGACTCCCACATATTATGATCAAGCAATGAACTCACAAACAGGACTACCAAACACACAAGAAGGCAATAACCATGAGTGAGAGTCAGCAGAAACAAGAAACAACAGATTTAAATTTCCCAAAGATTTCAAGTATTGGAGTTATAATTACATACATATAACATAAAACACATATATGGGAAGTGTGTTAAATAAAGCATGCAATTTAAAAAGTGAACATTCAACTGAAAACACTCAGGAATGAACAGAAATATTTTGGAAACAATTCAAAAGAAATCAGAAATAAAAAATATAATTGTTGGCAGAAAAAAAAAAATCCTCAGTGGAGAGATTAACTAAATTAGATAACTCAAGTGAGAATTTGTGAACCAAAAGATATATCTGAAGAACTGCAGGAAAGAGAAACAACAACAAAAAAGGAAAATATGAAAGAAAGATTAAAGGACATGGAAGATAGAATGATATGATCTAACAATTGTTAGAGTTCCAAATAGAAAGAAAAATGAGAAAGGAATAGAAGTAATATATAAAGAGATAATGACTGTGAACTTTCCAGAACTGATGAGAAACATAAATCCAGATCTTGAAAGCAAAGAAGAAAAAAATAATGGAATAGGAAAAAAATAATTCAAGAAAAAACTGCAGAAATGAAAGGAGACTTGAGTCTGAAAATGTAAAAGGACATATATTAATTTAAAAAATGATTGGGCTTCCCTGGTGGCGCAGTGGTTGGGAGTCTGCCTGCTAATGCAGGGGACACGGGTTCAAGCCCTGGTCTGGGAGGATCCCACATGCCGCGGAGCAAATAGGCCCGTGGGCCACAGCTGCTGAGCCTGCGCGTCGGAAGCCTGTGCTCCACAACAGGAGAGCTGCAGTGGTGAGAGGCCTGCGCACCGCGATGAGGAGTGGCCCCCGCTTGCCGCAACTGGGGAGGGCCCTCGCACAGAAACGAAGACCCAACACAGCTAAAAATAAAAATAAATAAATTAAAAAAAAAAAAATGATTCCACATGGTCAACACCAATATATGTCCTCATAACATTATTAGATTTCAAAAATAAAGTATTCTTTGAAAGTTAAAGAAAATAAGTTACTTATAATTAGGAAAACTTAGGCTGACTTTGTATTTCATCACAATATTCACTCCTAGAAGACATTGTAGATATAGCAATACAGACAAAATCCTCAAGGAAAGAGGTGTGACCCAGGAATTCTATAACCAGTCAAACTGTTGCTTAGGTATAAAGGCAAACAATTTTGAAAACACAAGATTTTAGGGGTACTGTTTCCATGAACTCATTTGAATAATCTGCCAGTGGACACATTTTATCAAAGAGATGACTAGAAAGTATACGGTAGATAGCATAAGGACTGCAGATAAATAAGACTAAAACTAAAACAAATGTGGGGATAATTGTTATTAAACAGAAAGATAATATTAAGAAAGATAATATAATTAACTAAAATTGGGAAGTTGTGGAGAGAAAGGGGAGAAGGAAGAGGAAAGCTACTAATTTAATTATTGTTCAGAATAGGGCATTTATAATGTCTAAAGAAAGAAGATTAAACATTACATAAAAATACAAACATTCATAATCATCAGAAGACTGAACAAAAAACCATGCAAAATCTCACACAGGAAATTACTTTTTAACCTTGAAAACATGAATCATAACACAAAATAACATGACATAACCATGACTAAATATATCTTTCATATCAATAATTATGATAATTATAAATGAGTTAAACTCATCCAGTAAAAGGGGAAAAGTCAAATTTAGATACAAAACAAAAATAATTCAACACTGTAAAGAATGAGAAACTTAAAACCATCAAAAGAATAGAAAATGAAAAGAAAAAAATGATAAGTGGGCAAACCTGAATAGGCTAATGCAAAAAAAGTGGTCATGCTCTTCATTTCAAATATGGCTGAGTTTGGGACAAAAAGCATTAAATAAGAAGAAGGGCACTTCATATGCTAAAGGACCCAATTTAGAGAGAGAGTGTTTACAGATATCTATGTACAAATAACATAGCATCAATTTAAACATACCCCTTAAAGTAAAAGTTAAAGTCTACACAGAGAAATGAACAGAAACACATTAGTGGCAAGATACTTTAATTCATCCCCTCAGTCCATGACAGACAAAGCATATTAAAAAAAAAAGAAGGATATAGTGGGCTTAAATAACATAATTAATAAGGTAAAATTAATTGATAGATATCAAATTCTGTGATTCTGAAAATAGAGAATATACCTCCTATTTATATTCCCAATTAAAAAGGAAACCTCAATAAATTCTAAAAAAGATAAAACAGTACAGACAACTTTCTCTAGTAGCAATGCAATAAAACTAGAAGGCGTAACAAGAAAACAAAATCCTCCATCCATCTGGAAGTAAAATATCTTAGGTTAAACAGTTCTTGAGCCCAAGAGAAAAATCCTCATAGAATTACAACTATTTAGAAAATAGTGACAATGAAAACATTACATATCAAAACATATGTGATATTGCTAAAGCAGTGTTCAGAGGAAACATACTTTAAGTACTTTTATAGTATGCCATACTAGCAGATATATTGACCTGGATTTGTTCAGAATAGCTAGGGATTGTACTAGGGGATTCCAAAAACCTACTACATATATAAACATACTAGTTAATGCAAAAATCACTAGCAGCAAAATTATAATCCAAGAATCAATGGAGGATCTGTCTCCTAAGGCAAAAGAAATAAAAGCAAAAATAAACAAATGGGACCTAATTAATTTAAAAGCTTATGCAACAGCAAAGGAAACCATTGACATAACAAAAAGACAACCTATGGAATGGGAGAAAATATTTGCAAATGATATGACTGATAAGGGGTTAATATTCAAAATACATAAACAGCTCATACTACTCAATATCAAAAAACCAAACAACACAATCAAAAAGTGAGCAGAAGAACTGAATAAATATTTTTCCAAAGAAGACAGACAGATGGTCAGGAGGCACATGAAAAGATGCTCAACCCACTAATTATTAGAGAAATGCAAGTCAAAACAACAATGAGGTAATACTTCACACCTGTCAAAAAGTCTACAAATAACAAATGTTGGAGAGGATATGGAGAAAAGGAAACCGTTGTACCTGCTAGGAATGAAATTGGTGCAGCCTCTATGGAAAACAGTATGGAGGTTCCTCAAAAAACTAAAAATAGGGAATTCCCTGGCAGTCCAGTGGTTAGGACTCAGCACTTTCATTGCCGGGGCCCAGGTTCAATCTGTGGTTGGGGAACTAGGATCCCACAAGCCACATGGTGCAGCCAAAAAAAAAAAAAAAAACAACCTAAAAATAGAACCACTATATGATCCAGCAAATATACAAAATCACTAATTTGAAAAGATATATGCACCTCAATGTTCATAGCAGCACTATTTATAATAGCCAAGATATGGAAGCAAACCAAATGCCCATCAATAGACTATTGGATTAAGAAGACGTGATATGTATATATGTATACAATGGAATATTACTCAGCCATAAAAAAGAATGAAATTTTGCCATTTGCAATATGGATGGACTTGGAGGGTATTATGCTAAGTGAAATAACTCAGACAGAGAAAGACAAATACTATGTGATATCACTTATGTGTGGAATCTAAAAAAATAATACAAATGAATGTATATGCAAAATGGAAACAGACTCACAGATATAGAAAACAAACTAGTGGTTACCAAAGGGGAGAAGGAAGTGGAGAGGGGCAAATTAGGGGAATGGGATTAAGAGATACAAACTACTATGTATAAAATGGTAAGGAACAAGAATAGCACAGGGAATTAGAGCCATTATCTTGTAATAAATTTTAATGGAGTATAATCTGGAAAAATACTGAATCACTATGCTGTACACCTGAAACTAATATAAATAATATAGTAAACCAACTATACTTCAACTTAGAGAAAAGTCAATGTAATTCTAGGAATCAAAGTGTCTTTCAAACTCTTCTGGTATCAAGGCAAAACTGTGAGCCTGCAAAGCGACATTTCGTTAAGGGAGACTATTGCAATAGGGAGATACTCAAAACTGAAGCCAGAAACATCTCTGAGAAGGAGTGCCCAAGCATATCTTTATATGCAGAGACCATGGGACAGGTGGCTGTGGAAAGAAGAAGTGGTGTATTAAAATTGGTAAGGAAAGTCCTGAACTTAATGAACTATGTCAAATATTGCAAAAACAGGAAGATCAAGGCAGGAAATACTAGTCAGTGGTTAGGCACATGGGGTGAAGTTTGGGTCTTAGATAGAGCAAACAAATTATAGTGTAGAAAGTTTGCATAAAGTTCAGGGCCTAACCTTCCTTTAACAGACTAAAGTTATGTCAAGCTAAGTTTGACCAGCCTTTTCACTGGCTGTCAGTGCCTTCTTAAATGATTTTGGTTTTTAAGCAGATACAAATTGCATATATTCCAAGTTATGCTGACACAAACATATCCTAGAATCTTGCTCTACAAATATTCCAAACTAGGTCTTATTCACAGGTGAATAAATCACACAGCATCTAGAAAATTTCACTATATCAACTAATAAGAAAGAATGAAAACAAATGAGGTATCCAAATGAAGTTGAACAAAGATCAGAAAAATTAAGAAAACAGAAAGAGGAGATTAAAAAGATAAAAGTAGAAATTACTTAATTAGAAAGCAAACAAACAAAAATGGTAGAATTAAGTAACCCAAGAGCTGGTTGCTTGAAAAAGTAAACTTTTGGCTAAGTTAAGAAAAAAAGCAAAAATATACTTGGTGCAAAAATTTGGAAATTCTAGATAAAATGGATACTTTTTATTTTTTAATTAATTAATTAATTAATATTTATTTATTTCATTTATTTATTTGGTTGCTCCAGGTCTTAGTTGCGGCACACAGGATCTTTAGTTGAGGTATGCGAGATTTTTAGTTGCGGCATGCAAACTCTTAGTTGCAGCATGTGGGATCTAGTTTCCTGACTAAGGATCGAACCCAGGCCCCCGGCATTGGGAGCATGGAGTTTTAGCCTCTGGGCCACCAGGGAAGTCCCAAAATGGATTCTTTTTAAAGAAACTATCATTTACCAAAACTGATCTCAAAAGAAAGTCTAAACGAATTAATTACCATAAAAGAAAGCACAAAAAAAGCACCAGGTGCTTTTCATAGGTGGTTATGCTGCACCTTTCAGGAACACATAATGCCAAGATTATTTAAGCTATCCCATCATATAAAGAAAGAAACCTTCCAAATTCTTTATACAAAGCAAGAATAATTTCAATACTAAATCTGACAAAGACTATAGGGAAAAAAACCTGGTCATTAATCTCACTTGTAAATACTGATGAAATAATACTAAATAAAATATTAGGAAAGGGAATCCTGCAATATCTTAAAGAAATAACATGACAAAATCGGATTTATTTCAGGAGTACAAGGATGATTAAATATTAGGACATATATTTTATGAATAGATCTGAGAAAGATCAATTCTACAGACTTTGAAAAGAATTTGATAAAAACATTTAATATCTACTTTTGAATAAAAAATGTCATTAAAAGAATAAGAATATGGCTGAGTAATATTCCACTGTATATATGTGCCACATCTTCTTTATCCATTCATCTGTCAATGGACACTTAACTTGCTTCCATGTCCTGGTTATTGTAAATAGAGCTGCAGTGAACATTGCGGTACATGACTCTTTCTGAATTATGGTTTTCTCAGGCTATATGCCCAGTAGTGGGATTGGTGGGTCATATGGTAGTTCTATTTTTAGTTTTTAAGGAACCTCCTTACTGTTCTCCATAGTGGCTGTATCAATTTACATTCCGACCAACAGTGCAAGAGGATTCCCTTTTCTCCACACCCTCTCCAGCATTTATTGTTTGTAGATTTTTTGATGATGGCCATTCTGACTGCTGCAAGGTGATACATCATTGTAGTTTTGGTTTGCATTTTTCTAATAATTAGTGATGTTGAGCATCCTTTCATGTGTTTGCTGGCAATCTGTATATCTTTTTTGGAGAAATGTCTATTTAGGTCTTCTGCCCATTTTTGGATTGGGTTGTTTGTTTTTTTGATAGTGAGCTGCATGAGCTGCTTGTATATTTTGGAGATTAATCCTTTGTCAGTTGCTTCATTTGCAAATATTTTCTCCCATTCTGAGGGTTGTCTTTTCATCGTTTATGGTTTCCTTTGCTGTGCAAAAGCTTTGAAGTTTCATTAGGTCCCATTTGTTTATTTTTTTTTTTATTTCCATTTTTCTAGGAGAGGGGTCAAAAAGGACCTTGCTGTGATTTATGTCATGGAGTGTTCTGCCTATGTTTTCCTCTAAGAGTTTTATAGTGTCAGCCCTTACATTTAGGTCTTTAATCCATTTTGAGTTTATTTTTGTGTGTGGTGTTAGGGAGTGTTCTAATTTCATTCTTTTACATGTAGCTGTCCAGTGAGGTGGATGGACCTAGAGTCTGTCATACAGAGTGAAGTAAGTCAGAAAGAGAAAAACAAATACTGTATGCTAACACATATATATGGAATCTGAACAAAAAAAGGTTCTGAAGAACCTAGAGGCAGGACAGGAATAAAGATGCAGACGTAGAAAATGGACTTGAGGACACGGGGAGGGGGAAGGGTAAGCTGCGACGAAGTGAGAGAGTGGTATGGACATATATACACTACCAAATGTAAATTAGATAGCTAGTGGGAAGCAGCCACATAGCACAGGGAGATCAGCTCCATGCTTTGTGCCCACCTAGGGGGGTGGGATACGGAGGGTGGGAGGGAGACACTAGAGGGAGGAGATATGGGGATATATGTATATGTATAGCTGATTCACTTTGTTATAAAGCAGAAACTAACACACCATTGTAAAACAATTATACTCCAATAAAGATGTTTTAAAAAAAGAAGAATAACAATATAGAACACTTCCTTAACATGAATCTATTTTAACCCCCAAGCCAGCTTATGTTCAATAGGAAAATATTAGAGCCACTCTCATTAACAAAAGTTTTAAAAAAATTAAAAAAGTTTAAAAAATGATGACTATTTCTACTAACATTTTCTAGCTAATGTGATTATAATTTGAAGAAAAATTAGAAGTATAAAAATACTGGACACAAGGATACCTGCTCTTTTCACTTCTATTCAACATTGCACTGAAGGTTCTAGCCAGGGCAATTAGGCAAGAAAATGAAATAAATGACATCTGGATTGGAAAAGAACTAGTAAAATTATCTCTTTTTGCAGATAACAATCTTATTCTAAGAAAATTCTGAAGAATTTAGAAATCCATTAGGGCTAATAAATGAGTTCAGCAATGTTGTGGAGATATAATATCAATATACAAAAATAGTTGTATTTCTTTTTTTTTAATTCTTTTTTTTATTACTTTATTTATTTTTGGCTGCACTGGGTCTTCGTTGCTGCGTGCGGGCTTTCTCTAGTTGCAGTGAGCAGGGACAACTCTTCGTTGTGGTGCACAGTCTTCTCATTGCAGTGGCTTCTCTTGTTGTGGAGCAGGGGCTCTAGGCGCGTGAGCTCAGTGGTTGTGGCTCACGGGCTCTAGAGTGCAGGCTCAGTAATTGTGGCACATGGGCTTAGTTGCTCCACGACATGTGGGATCTTCCTGGACCAGGGCTCAAACCCGTGTCCCCTGCACTGGCAGGCGGATTCTTAACCACTGTGCCACCAGGGAAGTCCCTAAAATAGTTGTATTTCCATACACTCGTAATAACAATCCAAAAATGAAATTAAGGAAACAATTTCATTTACAATAACATAAAAAAGAATAAAATACTTAAATTTAACCAAAAAAAAGTGGATGGCTTATACTCAAAAAACAAAACACCACTGAAAGAAATTAAAGAAAACTTGAAATTGAAAAGATATCTGTGTTCATGGATTGGAAGACCTAATATTGATGATATTCACCCAAATTAATCTACGAAAATTCCAATAGTCTTTTTTGCAGAAATGGAAAATCTGGCCCTTAAATTTGAATAGAACTGCAGGGGGCCCTGAATGACCAAAACAATCTTGGAAAAGAAATTAGAAGTTGGAGGACTCACAGTTCCACATTTCAAAGCTTATTTTAAAGCTGCTGTAATCAAACTGTGTGGTACTGGCATAAATGGAATGAATTGAGAAATAACCCACACACTTATGATAAATTCATTTTCGATAAAAGTGTCAAGACAATTCAATAGGGGAAAGAATAGTCTTTAGCAAACAGTTCTGGGACAACTGGATTATCTACAAACAAAAGAATGATTTGGAACCCAAGTACCACATGCTATATACAAAAATTAACTCAAAATGGATCAAGACCTAAATATGAGGTAAAACTCTTGGGAATTCCCTGGTGGTCCAGTGGTTAGGACTTGGCACTTTCACTGCTATGGGTCTGGGTCAAGGAACTAAGATCCTCCAAGCCAAAGGCACAGTCAAAAAAAAAAAAAATATATATATATATATAACTCTTATAAGAAAACATAGATATAAATCTCTGTGACCTTGCATTAAGCAATGGTTTCTTAGATATGACACCAGGAGGACAAGCCACACACACACAAAAAAGATAGATTGGACTTCATTAAAATTAAAATTTTTTGTGCTTCAAAGGTCACTATCCAGAAACTGAAAAGACAACCTACGGAATGGGATAAAGTATTTCCAAGTCATATGGCTGGTAAGGGATAAGTATCTTGAATATATAAAGAACTCTAACAACCTAACAATAAAGGACAACGCAACTTAAAAAATGGGCAAAGTATTTGAATAGGCATTTCTCCAAATACAAAGGGGCAATAAGCACATGAAGATATGCTCATCACCACTAATCATCAGGGAGATGCAAATCAAAACTGAAATGAGGGGGCTTCCCTGTTGGCACAGTGGTTAAGAATCCACCTGCCAACACAGGGGACACGGGTTCGAGCCCTGGTCTGGGAAGATCCCACATGCCACGGAGCAACTAAGCCCATGTGCCACAACTACTGAGCTTGTGCTCTAGAGCCCATGAGCCACAACTACCAAGCCTGTGTGCCACAACTACTGAAGCCCGTGTGCCTAGAGCTTGCACTCCACAACAAGAGAAGCCGCCTGCACACCACAAAAAAGAACAGACCCCGCTTGCCGCAACTAGAGAAAGCCCATGCGCAGCAACAAAGACCCAATGTAGCCAAAAATAATTAAATAAATAAATAAATTTATAAAATAAAATAAAATGAGATACCACCTCACACCCACAATGATGGCTATAGTCATTTTAAAAAAGGACAATAACAAGTGTTGGCAAAGAGGTGGAGAAATAGGAACCCTCATACATTGTGGTGGGAATGAAAAATGGTTCAGCACCTATAGAAAACAGTTTAGCAGTTCCTTAAAAAGTAAAACCTTGTGTTATTACATAACCAAGGAATTCTTCTAGGTACGTACTTTAGGGAAATGAAGACATATAGTCATACAAGCTCTTGTACACAAATGTTCACAGCAGCATTATCCATAGTAGTCAAAAAGTGGAAACAACCCAAACGTTTATTAACTGATGAATGGATAAAAAAGTGGCATATCCAAAAAATGGAGTGTTATTTAGCCATAAAAATAATGAAACTGGGACTTCCCTGGTGGTGCAGTGGTTAAGAATTCACCTGCCAAAGCAGGGGACATGGGTTTGATCCTTGGCCCAGGAAGATCCCACATGCTGCAGAGCAACTAAACCCGTGTGCCACGACTACTGAGCCTGCACTCTAGAGCCCATGAGCCACAACTACTGAGCCCACATGCTGCAACTACTGAAGCCCGCACACCTAAAGCCCATGCTCCACAACAAGAGAAGCCACTGCAATGAGAAGCCTGCCCACCACAATGAAGAGTAGTCCCAGCTCGCTGCAACTAGAGAAGTCCTGCACACAGCAACAAAGACCCAGTGCAGCCAAAAATAAAAATAAAAAAAAAAAGTAATGAACCTTGCTAATGTGGATGAGTCTTGAAAATATTATGCTAAGTAAAAGAAGCCAAACAGGCACATATTTTATGATTCCATTTATATGAAATGTCCAGAATAGGCAAATTCATAGAGACAGAAAGTAGATTAGTGGTTGCCAGAGGTTAGTGGGAGGGAGGAATGGGAAATGCCTGTTAATGACTATGGGGTTTATTTTGGGGTGACAAAATCTTCTGGAATTAGATAGTGGTGATAGTTGTATAACTTTGTGCATATCCTAAAAATCACTAACTTACACACTTTAAAATCATAAATTTTATTGTATTTTAATTATATCTCGAAAACATTGCCAAGCTTTAAGTTATTGTATAGTAGCCAACTTTTCAAAAAAGGAAAAAAATAATTTTGAGGGAAAGGAAGTGGTAAATTTATAAATTATTTGCAGATGATATGATTATATACCCAGAAAATCTAAGAGGAAAACACAAAATCTTACAGATCATCAGACAATTGAGGTGGGTTAGTATGAAATTAATATTCAGAAATCACTCATTTTCATACATATAAACAACAAGCCGTTCAAAAAGCTCTACTTACAATAGCAAAAGTAAGATTGAATTCCTGGGAATAATCTAACAGAAAATGTGCAATAAACAAAGAAAACTTTTAACTAACTACCAAGGGAAACAAAAGAAGATTTGAATAAATGCAAAGGCATAGGATAGGATAACTTAACATCATAAAACTTAAAATTCTTTCTAAATTAATCTATAAAACCCACCCCTATTTTAAGAAAAAAATTTTAAGAGACAGACTAATTCTAAAGTTTATACACAGGGACTTCCCTGGTGGTCCAGTGGTTAAGAATCTGCCTTCCAATGCAGGGTACGTGGGTTCGATCCCTGGTTGGGGAACTAAGATCCCACATGCTGCAGGGCAACTAAGCCTGTGTGCCGCAACTACTGAGCCCGTGCACTCTGGAGCCTGTGCGTCACGACTAGAGAGAAGCCCGCTCATAGTAACAAAAAGATCCTGCATGCTGGAACCAAGACCTGATGCAGCCCAAAAAAAAAAAGTTTATACAGGAAAAAATTAAATGAGGACATGTCCGTGCGCCACAACTACTGAGCCTACACACCACAGCTACTGGGCCTGCGTGCTGCAACTACTGAAGCCCTCACACCTAGAGCCCATGCTCTGCAACAAGAGAAGCCACCGTAATGAGAAGCCTGTGCACCGCAATGAAGAGTAGCTCCCGCTCACTGCAACTAGAGAAAGCCCGTGCAGCAACGAAGACCCAACGCAGCCAAAAATAAAAGGTTAGAAGTCTGACACAGGCCTTACTAGGCTAAGATCAGGGTTTTGGAAAGGCTGAGTTTCTTCTGGAGGCTCTGGGGAAAAATAAATATTTCCTTTCTTTTTTCAGCTTCTAGGGGATGCCCACATTCCTTGGCTTATGGCTCCCTTCCTCCTATAAAGCCAGCAACATAGCATTCCTCTGACCTTATTTCTGTTGTCACATCTCTCTTTCACTTATAAGGAATTTTATGATCATATTGGGTCCACCCAGAGAATCCAGGATACTTTTCTCACCTGGTGCTCCTTAATCCTGGCTGCAAAGTCCCTTTTGCCATGTAAGGTGATATATTCATAAATTCAAGAGATTAGGACATAGATATTTTAGGGGACCGCTATTTTGCCTACGACACATGGAACTGATGAATATATCAGTTAAGACTGCACTTGACTGCTTAAAACAGTAAAGGATCTCTTTGTCTCATGTACCAGGAAGTCTGGGAAAGGGGAGGTCCAAGACTGGTATGGTAGCTCAATAATGCCATCAAGGAAACCATCCCCTTTTGTCTTCACTTTACCATACTTAGCAATGATTGCCAAGCCTCAAGCATCACACATGTATTCCGGGGAAGAATAATGAAGTAGAAGGGGCAGTACCAGAAAAATTCAGTTTATATCTTATTAGCCAGAATTGAATCATGAGATCACCTCTAACGGAAAGGAAATCTGAGAAGGTGAGTTTTTTATTTTCCTGCTTCTCTAAAAAAAGGAGGAAAATTGAAATAAAGGTTGAAATGAGTGATATATGTGCTAACCTACAGAAGGACTGCAACAACCAAGTGAACTTAACAAAGAACTTTATCTCGTTGTTGAAGAGCAGGTAGCAGGTATTGGAATTTTCATGGACTATTTGCTACAAGTGTTACTCAATACTGGTTGGTCCTATGTTCAAAATTGATAAAAAAGACTCACAGATCAAGACATGTTCCCCACACCTACACCAGTTTACTTAGCTTTGAAAGATACACAGTAACAATGCGCAAAGCCAAATAGCAGAGGTCTTCTGACATCTGGCAACAGGTTAGGTGCAGCTTCTACTCTCCTCCACACCTCAGGGCTCAGTCCCAAGAATGAGGGAGAGCCCGGTGCAGGCAACTTCACCTTAGGGCAGCCACCCTTCCTCTCACCTGCCTGTGTGTGTCCTATGCTTGCTGCATGGTCTCTCTAGGAGTGAGTGCCAAGGCACATGCCTCCCAGTGCAGCTGCAACCCATCAGTCAGAGATTTCACAGTGAGTGCTTCTGTAAACCAGGTGTAATCTGACCCACTAACATTCCACAGTTATCTTACATCACGACATTCTGGAGAGCAGAGTGGCAAGAAGGCAAATCTAAGGTTATATCCACAGGGTCGCTGGGTCTGATCTAAGAATTCAGACCAGCTGAAAAAACTTTCCTTGCAAGCACCAGGTACCTAATAAATATTGTCCCATTCTTCCTCCTGAATTCAGAATCAATTGAGATATGAGTCAGACAGATGAAGGTCAAAATATCGTCTTAATAAAGCTGACTGTAAGACGTGGCCAAGTGGGCACACTCACACTTTCCCCAGACTTATGCACTACTCACTGGCACAGTTGAAAAACACAGGCTTCCCGGTAGAACAATAGAGGCTCATGTTAGGAGAGCAGACCCACTGTCTCCAAGACATAGGTCTAGAAAGTGGGGAGGAAGGGCCGAGTTGCTTGTTCTCCCCAACTCATGTGCCCAACTAGTTGTTCCTATTCCCCTGGAGAGGAGTAAAGGAGTGGTGGGGAGAGGCTGAGTGATTCTCAGCCCTCCTGGCAATTTGAAGTCACCCAGGCAACAAATGTGCAGCCAGAGAGAAAGTTCACTCTGTGTGTGTGTGTGTGTGTGTGTATGTGTAGTTTTCCTTTCTAATTAAACTTTTTCTTTTGAGATAATTATAGATTCACATGCAGTTATAAGAAATAATAGAGAGAGAAGAACCCATATAGTCTTTATCTAGTTTTCCCCAATAAGAACATCTTGCAAAACTATAGCACAATATCACAACCAGGATATTGACATTGATACAGGCAAGATTCAGTGTTTCCATCCCCACAAGTATCCTTCATGTTGCCTTTTTATAGCCACAGCCGTTTCTCTACTCTCTAGGAAGGTTCATTTTAAGTATGCTCCACTCAATTCATAAATGGCAGGTTTCCTCTGATGTATTTTCCTTTCTTTCATACAAAGCAAATGAAGACACCTTTTTACATTTTTTTTTTCCAACCAGTAAGACTATCTTTAGGCACCTAAAACCTATTGCCTCTAGGTTTCTGTTAACACTTCTGTTGTTTGAGAGGATTACCTAGAATCATAGCACAGTTCTTTGGGAAAGGGGGTGGGTAGAAAAATAAGTTCATTCATAAAATATTCTTCAGACATTCTTTACTTTTTAAATATCATGATCAAGGACTTCCCTCGTGGCGCAGCTGTTAAGAATCCTCCTGCCAATGCAGGGGACACTGGTTTGAGCCCTGGTCCAGGAAGATCCCACATGTCGCAGGGCAACTAAGCCCATGTGCCACAACTATGGAGCCTACGCTCTAGAGCCCGGGAACCACAACTACTGAGCCCACATGCCACAACTACTGAAGCCCACACGCCTAGAGCCCGTGCTCCGCAACAAGAGAAGCCACTGCAATGAGAAGCCCATGCACCGCAACGAAGAGTAGCCCCCGCTCGCCACAGCTAGAGAAAGCCCGTGCACAGCAACAAAGACCCAACACAGTCAATAAATAAATAAATAAATATATATATATATATATATATATCTCATGATCAATATAGTTTTCATTTTTTGTTTAACACAAAGCCATAATATTTAATATTTCTGGGGCAGCTTTTATTTTTAAGATGTCTATGGCCATTAACTGTCTCCCTCCTGCTGAACTTTTCAATAAACCAAATAACTAGTGTGCTTTTGATCATATCAGAAACTAAAACACAATGAGAAATGTATTTGTTCTTTGATGACCCTTCATGACATACTCAACTTCTCAGGACATCTCTAGCTTGGTTTACATAATAGAATTTCTGGCATCATTTCAGAACATTCTCAGAAATGTCCTCACTTCGCATGTCTTACTGCCTTGTCCCTCCACTTCTCCTGGTTTTCCAGTCCCCTCCTGGCCTCACTCTCTTCCCTCACTCAGAGACCCCATCAGCCATCATCATTTCCTGCATTCTCAAAGTTTGCACATTCTTACTCTTCTGTTTCACTTGTGCTCTAACCTCACAATGTCAATCTACCTTCTCCATTCCTATCAGGAGGCAACTTGGTAAAGAACATACAACATTAGGTTTTACATCTGACAAATTCACACCTTAATTTTGCTATTTTATCTGCCGTGGACATTTACTAACTTTTGCTCACCATCATCCAACCCCTTTTCTTTGTTTCTTTTCTTCTAGTTCTGTTGAGATATAATTGGCATACAGCACTCTGTAAATTTAAGGTGTACAGCATAATGATATGACTTATATACATCATGAAATGATTACCACACTAAGTACATCAGTCATTTCATACAAAGTTAAAGAAATAGAAAAAAAACTTTTTCCTCGTGATGAGAAGTCTTAGAATGTACTCTCCTAACAACTTTCTTTCTTTCTTTTTTTAATTTTATTGGAGTATTGTTGATTTACAATGTTGTGTTAGTTTCAGGTGTACAGCAAAGTGATTCAGTTATACATATGCATATATTCATTCTTTTTCAGATTCTTTCCTCATAGAGTTTATCACAGAATATTGAGTACAGTTCTCTGTGCAATACAGTGGGTCTTTGTTGGTTATCTATCTTGCATATAGTAGTGTGTGTATGTTAATCGCAAGCTCCTGATTTATTCCCTCCCCACCCCCCACGTTTCCCCTTTGGTAACCATAAGTTTGTTTTCGATATCTGTAAGTCTGTTTCTGTTTTGTAAATAGTTCATTTTTGTCATTTTTTAAAAATTAGATTCCATATATCAGTGATATCGTATATTTGTCTTTCTCTGTCTGATTTACTTCACTTAGTATGATCATCTCTAGGTCCATCCATGTGGCTGCATAGGGCATTATTTCATTCTTTTTTATGGCTGAGTAATATTCCATTGTATATATGTACCACATCTTCTTTATCCATTCTTCTGTCAATGGACATTTAGCTTGCTTCCATGTCTTGGCTATTGTAAATAGTGCTGCAATGAACATTGGGGTGCATATATTTTTTGAATCTCCAGGTATATGCCCAGGAGTGGGATTGCTGAGTCATATGGTAGTTCTATTTTTAGCTTTTTAAGGAACCTCCATACTGTTTTCCATAGTGGCTGTATCAAATTACACTCCCAGCAACAGTGCAAGAAGGTTCCCTTTTCTCCACGCCCTCTCCAGTATTTACTGCTTGTAGATTTTTTGATGACAGCCATTCTGACCAGTGTGAGGTGATATCTCACAGTAGTTTTGATTTGCATTTCTCTAATAGTTAGTGATGTTGAGCATCTTTTCATGTGTTTGTTGGCCATTGGTATGTCTTTAGAGAAATGTCTATTTAGATCTTCTGCCCATTTTTTGATTGGATTGTTTGGCTTATTTTTTGATATAGAGCTGCATTAGTTGTTTGTATATTTTGGAGATTAATCCCTGTCAGTCGCTTTGTTTGTAAATATTTTTTCCCATTCTCTGGGTTGTCTTTTCATTTTATTTATGGTTTCCTTTGCTGTGAAGAAGCTTTTAAGTTTAGTTAGGTCCCATTTGTTTATTTTTATTTTTATTTTCATTACTCTAGGAGGTGGATCAAAGAAGTTACTGCTGCAATTTATGTCAAAGAGTGTTCTATGTTTTCCTCTAAGAGTTTTATAGTGTCCAGCCTTACATTTAGGTCTTTGATCCATTTTGAGTTTATTTTTGTGTATGGTGTTAGAGAATGTTCTAATTTTATTCTTTCACATGTAGCTGTCCAGTTTTCCTAGCACCACTTATTGAAGAGACTGTCTTTCCTCCATTGTATATTCTTGCCTCCTTTGTCACAGATGAATGGACCATAGGTGTGTGTCCTAACAGCTTTTGTGTATAACATACAGCAATGTTAATTGTATTTATCATGTTGTACATTACACCCCTAGTGCTTATGTATATTATAACTGGAAGTTTTTACCTTTTGACCACCTTCATTCAATTCCCCCTCCCCCACCCCCTGCCTCTGGTAACAGATCTGATCTCTTTTTCTATGAGTTTGTTTGGTTTTTTGTTTGTTTTCAAAGTGTAATTAACCTACAACACTATGTTAGTTCCTATTGTACAACATAGTGATTCAATATTTCTATACATTTCAAAATTATCATAACATAACAAAACAGAAACAGAATCATAGAACAGAGAAGAAACAGGTGGATGCCAGAGGGCAAGGGTATGGTGTAGGAGAAGAGAAATAGATGAAGGAGATTAAAAGTTACAAACTTCCAATTACAAAATAAATGAGTCACAGGGATAAAATGCACAACTTGGGAATTTAGTCAATAACTATGTAATATCTTAGTATGGTAAGAGATCGCAGCCCCTTTTCTTTTGGTGACAGCATCCCAATTCTCCTTTGGTGAATTAACTCTCCAACACTGTGTTCCAATCTTGGAGGCACCCTGCTAAGTAAGCATATGACCTTTGCTAGGGCAAACAGTCTCTCTCTCTCTCTCTGGAACTGGACTCTGGAGTGGAGTGATCCAAAGACATTAAGTGATTCACACAGGCAGCTATGACCTAAAGAATCAGTCTATCCATTTCTACTAGTGAGACCTGTGAAAATGCTTTAGTTTCATCCTTTACATATTGGTTCACTAGCCTCCTCTTTGTTTTGTCAGCTTGCACACATCCTTTAAAAGAAATTCCTTTTATCTTATATTAGCCAGAGTAATTTTCTGTTGTCTACAACCATAAAACCCTAACTAACTAGCAGTGGAAGCTTATATTAGTGACTTAAATTCTGTATAATCAAGAAAATTATATTTACATATATGGATGTCATGAGGATTAAATGTGAAAACAAACTTAAGGGGTCTGGCATGCAAACACCACAATAAATCTGTGACCTCTAAACTCAGGTGAACCTCCAACAGAGCTTAGCAATCTTTTTATTTGTTCTGAGCCATCTGCTTCTCCAAAATTCCCTCAATCAGGTTTTAACAAACATTTACAATTTTCTTCAAGCTGTCCATTCAGCCTCCCCCTCAATCTCAACAGCCTGCCTCAAGTGTAACAGGAGAACGTCAAGGAGACAGAGGTGTGAGGTTTGCAGAATCTTGGAAGGTTTTATTGATCTTGTGATTCACGTCGGTATCATGATTTCTTAAGCCCTGCTCGTAAGAAGAACTTTATGAAATAACATATATAATTAAAGCCATCCCAAATTTACAACATTAATCAGAGTCTCCTTACCATTATCTGCATCCTATAGTGTTTGTGATACTCGAAGTGGTTCCTTTTGCACATATGCACCACTCTGTAATATGCAGTGTTAACTGGGTAGATCAATGGAGTGAGGTTGTAATTTGCTTTGCTGCTGAAATTCTTCCTCCTAATTTGATGATGTCAAACGTGAAGGTCATATCTGGTAGCTTATCTTCTTACTGTGGGCTTCTGGTATGCTGTGGAAGTCAGTACTATTCAGTCTTTGAACAACTGTTAGGATCAGAATGCTCCTGGTTTGTCCTGGCACCAGAGATACTATTTGAAATTTTTTGTGCCTTTTTCCCAGTCAATCATCAGATCATCAAGATTACATATGGCTACAAATAATTTATGTAGTAAAGGATGTGAATTATGTCTTAGTTACAAAAGAGTCTATAAAGCATTCTCAACAAAAATACAAACATATCAGTATAAAGCACATCAGCTGTAAATTTATGCAATACCAATGATAAATAAAGAAGTAGCACTACGCTATGAAGGAACGTTAACTAACTTGGAAAGGTAGTTTCAGGGTATATAGAACCAAGGCTTGTACCTTTCTCATTGATTTCTGGATAAAGAGGCTCCCTTTTTATATTTTTCCTTTCCCTCCCTCCTTCCTTCCTTCCTCTCTGCTTTTTTAAAGCTACATAAATAATCTAGGACCAGCATTGTTTGTTAGACATGGCATTTTCTCAGTCTATGTGTTCCAATTTTTTTTCTACTTAAAATTTCATTTTATTTTGTAATCACCCCCCCCACACACACACACTATTGAAGTTTTTCAGTGTTTAGATATTTTTCTTGGATGAAACATGAGTTTCTTCTTGTTACCTCTGATCAGTTTTTTTTAAATTGTTTATTTTATTTATTTATTTTTGGCTGCGTTGGGTCTTCATTGCTGCACGCAGGCTTTCTCTAGTTGCGGTGAGCAGGGGCTACTCTTCGCTGCGGTGCGCGGGTTTCTCATTGCAGTGACCTCTCTTGTCGCGGAGCACGGGCTCTAGGCACGCGGGCTTCAGTAGTTGTGGCACTTTGGCTCAGTAGTTGTGGCTCACGGGCTGTAGAGTGCACGCTCAGTAGTTGTGGCGCACGGGCTTAGTTGCTCTGCAGCATGTGGGATCTTTCCGGACCAGGGCTAGAACCCATGTCCCTTGAATTGGCAGGCAGATTCTTAACCACTGCGCCACCAGGGAAGTCCCTCCCCCAATCAGTTTTAAACCTCAGGACTGCAGTAGCACTGCTGACTGGCTTCTGGGCAGTCTTTTTGACTAGATGGGCTTGAAGTACAGAGATGGTTTCATCATTCTTAGAATGGAGGCTCTGGGGAGGGCAGCATAAGAAGTTCTGACTGCTCAGTCTCAATGCCAGTGATTACACTGGCAAAAATAAGGATCAAGTCTTGAATAAGAGAAAACACCTGTCCACCTGACATCTGGTTTTGCTCTTGAGGAAGGGCACATACCAACATGGAAATGTTAAAATATCTGATCTTGTATGCCTGTGAACAGCGGGCTGCTCCCTGGTACCCTGTGATTGGGCATTACGGTAATATTGAGCATGATGAACCCTTGTGTGCAGCACATTTATAGGTAGAAATGTAGGGACAGCAGGAGTAGCTGTAGTAGTAACAGCTGCAGGATGTGGACTCAGTGTCTATGCTAACAACACACTGTGGGACATAATTCTTAGAATTTGGTCTCATGACCGTGATTGAGGAGAAGTTTACATAGGAAACCCTGAGCATTCCAGGGAGAACTTGGTCTTAGTTGAGCAATTTTGTCTAGGAGGACAGAATGCAGCAAGGTTCTTGGAGTCTTGGGACAGCCACCAGGAAGCATCTGAAGGAGGTGCTGGCACATAGGAGTTGACATGAAGTTGGGCGCAGCTCTTACTTTTACCATTCTCTGCAGAAACTAATTATTAGAGCGAGCCTCCTGCTCACCCTTTATTGCTTAGGCATGATTTCTTAAAATGTTTCAAATTCTAACCTACGACTAGACTTAAACCATTTTTATTGCTCTTCAAAAAATATTTAAAACATTAGAATCTCCTACGTTTTGTAACATCCCACTCAAAGTTGGCCATAATACTTCTCTTAGCTGATATCCATTTAATCATTCATTTGATAAAGATGTGTTATGTGACATTATTATAAACTTTAGAGAAAGCAATTTTGCTTTTAAAGTGGTTAGTAGAGTGGTTGATAGGTGAACTATTTGCTACTATATTCAAATAATCCAGCAATAAGCCTTTACTGAACAAAGCAGTATGGGTGTTAGCATAAAAGCACGAACAAATAACCAGATAGCATACGTGAGAATTATCCAGGCAGAGAAAAATGATATATACTAAAAACCCACACATGCGTGAAGAACAATCTAAGAATGTATCAAATCAAAATTGTGTTCAAAGCAAAAATCATGTTTGCATGACGAACAGTAGAGTACCAGTTAAGACAAATGAATACCCTTGATCACAGAACAATGAGAAACTCTTCCAGCAAGAGGGTGTGACTGCCAAAAGGGATCATATAAAAAAGGTATGAAGGGAAAACTAATTTTGAGGGTATAACCAGGTGGAACTGAAACTGATTCTTGAAGTTCTGCTTCAGATTATCCAAGAGAGTTGTCCTCCCCTTTTAACCATTTATGATAAGTAAAAGAGTCAAGCATAAAAAATTATTTTGCTGGTGGATGTGACTTACTACAGTACTAAACTTGCAAATTTTTCAATCATTTCCATTATTTATCTCAGACCTTTACTCTTTTATTCATTTTAGTAAGGACTTATGTGCAAACCATTGTGAAAAATTTAAAATGACAAATATGCCTTAAAAATTTTAAAGAAAGTGGGTTTTTTCCTTAATGAAAGAGTTTTTAACCAATTTCTATTTTCCTTTATTGTATTTTGGATTTCGCTAGGTTGGAACAGGCTGGACCATTGTGAGAGCCTGGAGCTTGACCAGGTCATGGGGCTGGACAAAGGGGGCAAGATTAACAGGCTCCACTGTCATTTCAGAGAAACGTCTAACCCAGTGGGCAAGGCATGGTTTTCATGGTTTCCCATTCATAATCTGTAGGAAAAGTTACAGTGCTTGAAAATGGAAGACCTTGATTTTAATTGTTGTTGTTGTTGTTGTTGTTGTTTTTGGCCAAGCTACACAGCTTGCAGGATCTTAGTTCCCTAACCAGGGATTGAACCCAAGCTCTCAGCAGTGAAAGTGCAGAGTCCTAACCACTGGACCACTGGGGAATTCCCTGAATTCTGGTTTTACTATTTAGTAGTGATACTGAACAAGAGTCTTTACCTGGGTCTCAATGTCTCTTCCACAAAACAGAGATAAAAAAAACCCTGCTATTACCACATCCTGATTTTTTTCTTAAAGGTCATATGAGCCTCACATCAAATATATGTGAAGCCATTTTTTTTAAAACTTTACAGTATTATAAACATATTATTATTTTTATTTTTGATACTATTATCATTCCTTATTACCTTGAATCTTTATGTTCTTGGCAAAAGCTATGATAGGCTTTAAGTCTTGAATACAGCTTGAGAAAGGCTAATAGCTAATAGCTAATGCTGAAAAAAAGAAAAACTATGTCTTTGAAAATATTAACACATTTGAAATTAATTTTTGAATCAGAAGGTAATGCCTAAAGCAAATCTACATTACAGCAAAACATTAAATATTTATCTCCTTGAGATTGCAAGGACTTTGTATCTAGCACCCTAGAATAGGACCTATTTTCCCAGCACCAAAAAGCTGACCTATTAGCATTTGCTATTGCAAATGGTTGCCACCAAAACAAATAGTGGAGATTTAATTTATGGACTATGTGAAAGGCAAATCCCTTAGGATATTTACAAATATTTTTTCTGATTATAAATATAACACATTCATTGTAGAAATTTTGGACACGCCATATATGCATAAAGAAGAGAATTATTATAACTTGTAATCACATTTTGCATAGATAGTCCCTGTTAACATTTCTGCATAGTTTTTCCAATTTCCTTCTCCCTCTCATCTGCTTTTTTTTTTTTTTTTTTATGAACTTTATTTATCTTTGGCTGTGTTGGGTCTTCGTTGCTGCGCGTGGGCTTTCTCTAGTTGCGTGGAAGGGAGGCTACTCTTCGTTGCGGTGCGCGGGCTTCTCATTGCGGTGGCTTCTCTTGTTGCAGAGCATGGGCCCTAGGCGCGTGGGCTTCAGTAGTTGTGGCTCGCGGGCTCTAGAGTGCAGCCTCAGTAGTTCTGGTGCACGGGCTTAGTTTCTCTGCGGCATGTGGTATCTTCCCGGACCAGGGCTTGAACCCGTGTTCCCTGCACTGGCAGGCGGATTCTTAACCACTGCGCCACCAGGGAAGCCCTCATCTGCTTTTTTTTTTTCCACTTTTTTTTTTTTTTTGGCAGCACCACTCAGCTTGAGGAATTTTAGTTCCTGGACCAGGTACTGAACTCTGGCCCTCGGCAGTGACAGGGCAGAGTCCTAACCACTGGACCGCCAGGGAATTCCCTCCACATATTTAATTGTAAGCAGTACCATAACATTATATAATTTTTTAAAATTAATTATTTATTTATTTTGGCTGCGTTGGGTCTTCATTGCTGCACACGGGCTTTCTCTAGTTGCAGCAAGCGGGGGCTAATCTTTGTCGTGGTGCATGGCGCTTCTCACTGTGGTGGTCTCTCTTGTTGCAGAGCACGGGCTTTAGGTGTGCGGGCTTCAGTAGTTGTGGCACATGGGCTCAGTAGTTGTGGCTCGCAGGGTCTAGAACACAGGCTCAGTAGTTGCGGTGCACAGGCTTAGATGCCCCGCGGCATGTGGGATCTTCTCGGACCAGGGCTCGAACCCGTGTCCCCTGCATTGACAGGTGGATTCTTAACCACTGCACCACCAGGGAAGCCCTGACAGGCGTATTCTTAACCACTGTGCCAACAGGGAAGTCCTACATAATCTTTCAAAACTCAATTTTTTTTTTGCTTGTAAAATTTAATTTTTTTTAGCTCTAAAATCTAAAAACCTTTTAAGAAAATATCTGAATTTGTTTCAGAGTTAAATATTTTCCCTCCAAGTATATTTCTAAGGACTCAAGTTCAAAACCTTGCACCACTCTGAACCACTTCTCTTTTTTTCTTATGGGAAATCATCTGAATTGACTTGATTCTGAATCAAATCTGAATTCTATCCTAGTAATTCTTTCCTTTCTATTCCTATTACCATGGCCCTGGCCCAGGTGGTCCCTGTTTCCTCAACACTAAATCACTGAAGTAGGTTTTTGACTGGTCTCCTTCTTTCTAGTCTCTTTTCTCTGTAATCTATTTTATAAACCTCTTTAATGTATCATTACCCTGCTCAAAAATATTGACTGACTCTACATTCTGTAGCAGAGGTCCCAAACTGGAGCTCCAAGGCTGGACATAGTCTGCAAATTGTGCTCTGTGTTCTGTGTTCAGTGTTCTGAACATTGTTTTTTAATTAGTTGGACTCCTTTAGATGCTTCACTGATTTGTGTTACCTGCCTGGCCTCCAGGTTTCCAAGTATGGCTGAGCAGACTGCATTGTATAACTCCAGGGGGACTGTGCGCATAGCACTCCCTAGAGTTGTGCACAACGTGTACAGTCAGCACCACTCTACCTGGTGGTCTTGCTAAAGCCTATGGGCGTTTGAGGTTCTACACTCTAGTCTATACAACATGAGAAAGAAAACTGATATCTTGTCTAACCCTGTCCACCATAACAGCTAATCAAGCCCATCCTGTACCACAGCCTGGAAAAGGCTGACATTCCTAAAAGCCTTGCACCTTAAGATAAGCCATGAAAAACAGGAATATTCTAAAAGCCTTGAATTCCAAGATAAGCCATAAAGTTGTTTTTTATTCAAAAGACAGAAACATTTTGTTCCTTTTTTTATCAAAATGGAGCCAAATGTTACCCAATCAGAATTGTCCACTACCATGTAACAATCTGAGTTATCGCCTGACCTTGTGGTTTTCTACGCAAATGCATCTTATTTTCTTGATTAGGTGTCTCCTTTGCAAATGCAAGTTAAAACTCTAGTCAGTTCTTCAATTTGTCTCTGAGTTTTGCAGATTAAAGTGTAAAAGTCCTTAAATCCTAATTCCAAGTTCTTATGTGGACCCTATGACTCTAGTTTTCTCCTTGCCTAAATATTATACTTGAGACAAACTGACTTATTTCCCTCTTAAGATAATCTCAATTCTTTGTTGCATTTTTCCTTCCCCTGATCTTTCTGCTCTCCTTTTCCTCTCCTCTTAACTTATATTACTTCCATTCTCTAAGACCTATATCAATCCTATCTCCTTCACGAAGCCTTATTTTAAGATAATAATGCCTAAAACAAATCTGCATTACTGGAAAACACTAAATATTTATCTTCTCAAGATTGCAAAGACTTTGTATCTAGCACCCTTTAGTTTTCATCCTTTTTTCCCTCTTTCTGCCCTTATTGTCTACTTTATTATTTATTTGACACGGTGTACCTCCTATATGTATTTTTATTTTTCTTATTCATTTTTAATTATCTTTCAAGTTAAAATACAAAAATATAGAAGAGCAAAATGAAATGTCAAAACACTTGTAATAATACAATAAATACCAAAAAAAACTAGTTGAATATTTGCATTATCTTGGGATGGATAGGGCCCTCTAGTCTGATGCCAAAAGGTATAAACCTTAAATTTAGAAACAATAATTTGACTTTGTAGAAGTGTTACATTTCTGTATATTTGTTCCATGGAGTAAAACATGAAGTATCTTTTTTTGTCAGGTGGCTTTTCAACTTTTAGAAATGTGCCTGTGCTGTTGTGTTGATTTCAGAAGGGGCTAATTTCCTTGTCCATAACATGGGAAAAATTGGCCAGCCTTTCTGGGCCTTGATTAACAGCAGCAAATATCTCTATAAAGCACGGTTGCCATTGTAAAGAGAGTAAAAATGTGTAGAACATTGATACTTATGATAGATTTCACTGCCAAGGGCCTAGGTGCGGCCAAAAAAACAAAAACAAAAAACAAACAAACAAAACTGTCAGTATTACTAGAGCCTTTGGTTTTAGACAGAATCTGAACAGTTCCAGCAAGAATATAACGGAAATTTTATGAATGGAGGGAATGAAACTACTAAACAGTAGATGGGAGTTAATCACTATTCTTCTAGTCTTAGGGCTAAAGAAAAGCTGTTGGACTGGTCATTAATACTTTTGACAAATGAAGAAATCTACGTTATTTTCAAAAAGCCAAAAAAGGAAGATTCCCCCCACCCCAAGGAAAATATAGTAAAATCTGAGTAATTTGTAACAAATAAAGCACCTTTAAACTGAAACCATGCACCTCAGATTGGGACTTGAACCTACATGCTGGGACTCAAACCCGGCCAAAACCCAGATTGGGACTTGAACTCATGTGGCTGGGACTGAAACCCAGCCAAAACCCACAGTCTTTCAACTGAGATCACACACCTGGTTTCAGGACTTAATGAAGCTCAAGTTCTTGATGTCTCATCGCAGAAAGAATTCAGTGAGAGAAAAAGCGATAGGTAAAAGTGGATTCATTTAGAGAGAAACACACTCCACAGACAGATTGTGGGCCATCTCAGAAGGTGAGAAAGTCACCAGGATATGGGGGTTGTCAGTTTTTATAGAGGCGGGTAATTTCATGGCTAATGAGTGAGAGGAGTATTCCAGCTATTTCAAGAAGGGGCGGGGATTTCCAAGAATTGACCACTGCCCACTTTTTGATCCTTATGGATCCTTGGAACTGTCATGGCGCCTGTGGGTGTGTCATTTAGCTTACTGATGTGTTACAGTGAGCGTATACTGAGGCTCAAGGTCTAGTGGAAGTCGACTTGTCCGCCATCTTGGACTCATTTGGTTTTAATCAGTTTATGTCATGTCCTCAGGCTATGTTATTCTTTCAAAGGTTGTCCCCTGCCCCCTTCACTCCTGTTTCAAAACTACTATGAATTGACACTCTGTTCCAATCTGTTGAGTGGGTGAGGTCCAAGTCCAATTTGGGAGGTTCCCTGCTTCCGTAATTTCTATGCACACTCTCTAGACCCCACCCCAGATGCCTCTAAGAGTTTTCATCCTCTGTTATAAACAATTTTCTCAAGCTTATGTAAAGTGTAAGTAAAAGCTTCTTTAGTACATTTTGTTCTATTTATTGACCTAGAACATGTAATCTAAGTAGAAAATGGTGAACTTAGTGTGCAAATCCAAGAAAGTGTTGAGAAAGTCCTGTTGCCCTCCCTTCCAGATCAAGAATGTTGGCGTTTAGGGATGGCAACTTGGTTGGGGTGAGAGAAGTGGTGAACAGTGCAGCATGATGGAAATTTGTGTTGGGCTAATTCTTTGAGAAAATAGTCTTTTGCCCACATCAAAGGAGGTATGTGAGAGAGTTCATTAAACTTATGGAAGCACAAATGCCAATCGAAGCCCCCTCTTGTCACTCTTCCCCTTCCAAACAAATTGTCAGCCCCAAGCCCAACTACGTAAAAATTCTGGAGATGGCACTGCTGTAAACCTCTCTGGCAAATATATCTTCACCCTCATTTCCATTCTACCCTCCTTCAGATGGCAGAGGTAAGTGAAGAAAGAAAACAATAACGTTTATTAAGCACTGAATATGTGTCAGATGCTATTGTATCTGCTTTATATTTAATAACACATTTACTCTTCTGAACAATTTATGTTTTATTGGTTTTAATTTTGCAGATGAGGAAACTGAGGTACAGACAAACTAATTAGCCTGTTTAAGGTCACTGTTAAAAAAGCTATGTCAGGAACGACTGAAATGTGACCTGAGGACCTCCACCTTTGCACCCATGCTGGACTTTTGCTGAACACTCTAAATTAAACTGCTGAATAGTTGCTGAGTTGGCAAAAGGAAGGAAGAATGTTGAGAACTGGACTTTGTCTGGACTAAGGATGAGATGTGTTCCATGGCCCAATTGTATGTATAGAACAATTTTACCCTCCAATCCAAACTCTTGGTAAACAAGAGTTTACCAAACAACTCTTGGTAAACTTCCCCCTTTTTCCCATAAAATGCTTACCCATTTTCCTCCAGAGGGGAATCTGAGATCCCTGAACTGCAATTCTAAGACCCCAAATAATCTGCCTTTTTGCCCTCTTTATAGCTTGGGGTCCTTTCAGCTAACAGTCACAAAGCTAATAACTGGTAGAGCCAGGATTCTAACCCAGGCAGTGAGGCTTCAGAATCTACACGCTTAGCTACTACACTAGGAACAAGGGGTGGGGGTAAGTGGTGGGGTGGAAGAGGGGGCTCAAAGAAATAATAACAGCTGCCATTTATTGAACAATATGTACTGAGTACCTTCAATCCTCAGAACCACCTATAAATCTGTAAAATGAGGCTTGGAGAGGTTAATTAATGTAAGAGACCCTGAAGTCCTGAGAATTTCTAACGTGGCCCCTGCGTGTCTCTGCCTGAAGTTGTTCCTCCCATTCCTTCTTGCACAGCATCTTAGCCCCTAACTGTTCCTCCCACTCATTCTAATGGATCCAAGTCACCCAAACAATGGCTGCTAATCTGCAACAATTCCCTCCTCTTCCAAGAAACTTTTCTGACCAGCTATTCCCAAAACTAGCTGAATTTTGGCTGACAATCCCCTCCCCGACCCTAGCTAAAATTCTATAAAATTCTTGCTCCTTCTTTCCCCAAGATAGAACATTCCTTAGCTCCTTCAGAAGCCTTCTCAAGCCTGACATTTTAAAAATAAACTCTTACGCTAATGGTGCTCTGGCTGATATTTTTCCATATTAATTTCCCCAAAGCCACATGCCTGGGAAGTAATAGAACTATGATTCAGATCCCGACCATTTATTTGCTACACTATACTGGTAACTTTCAATTTTAAAAGTTACTTGTTGAATTATTTGTTTGCAGTTTGAAATGCCCTTTCTCATAGAAGCGATTTCATGGTCTGAAGCCAGCTCTTTAGGCTGGTATAACCACCCTGATCTGCCATAAGTGGAGGAAACAAAGAAATAATGAAAGATTGGAATTGAGTGAATGAAAGAAGTTTTAGCAGGATGACCATATAATTTATTGTCCAACTAGGAGACTTTGGAGAGTGAAAGAGGTGCTATTAATAATTACACTGGGACTATAGGTATAAACTGGGACTCTCCTGGACACACCAGGACATATCTATTCTCTAGGTTTAGGTCACAACTGAATGACCTTGAGCAAGTCATCCTACCCTGCTTGAGCCTCAATTTCTTCATTGTAAAATGGGAGGGTTGACACTAGCTCATGGGGTGGTTGTGAGAATGAGAGTGTATAGTGCACACTTGAATTTATAAAGTACCATAGAAAAATAACTTTTTCATAATAATTATTGCTAATATACTGACCTGAGGTCTTTGGTATGTTAGAACACTATCACACTGTATATTAATTGTGGATTCAAGTTGCTCTCCTCTTTGATACTCTCTTTTCAACTGTGGTGAGAGGCAGAGAAAGCAACCAAACAGTAAGAGGACATAGGCACTCCATGCCCGCACCAGGGCACACCAAGTACCTAGAGAATAAATTCTATTGCCTTCCAGAAACCAAATCAAACCAAACCAAAACAAAAAACCACTTTTGAAACTGAATACTGCTAGATCCATTAAACTATAACTTGCTTGTCTAATAAATAGTAATTTGTAACCTGCCTTCACTGATCAAGTTCGCTTTAATTGTTCTTGCAAACTGCATACCCCTCAAGCTTCACTTAGCTTAGACAATATTATCACAAGACTCCTTTGACCGCCCCTATAGATAACACCTCTGACGTATGGGTCACTACCGTCAACTTAGGTAACAGTTGCCTAAGTTGTTTTTCAGGAACTTGGAGATAATTCTTGCCTGGTTCAGACCGGTTGAGACCACTGACCATTCAACTGGGCCTGATGAGTGTCCGATGGATGATCTTTTGACGTCAGAAGGCCAAAAATTCCACCCCGAGAACATGCTAATGACGCCATTTTCTGAACATGCATCCTAAGACAAGCCATGAGCTCAACTACATTTGTGCAGACCACCTATTACCTCACTTTTCTTACCTCCAGCCATCTTTCCCCATGCCTCACCACCCTACCTCTTTATCCCATAAATATCCCTAAACCCTCTCTTGGTGGAGGTGGATTTGAGACTTGTTCTGCTGTCTCCTTGCTTGGCTGCCTTGTAAATAAACCTTTTCTCTGCTGCAAACCTCAGCGTCTCTGTGTTCAGTTTGCTGCAAGTCAGTCAATCGAACCTGGGTCAGTGACACTTTGTTTTTATTGAAGTACAAAGTGAATCGATGTTGGTGAGTGAAACATCAAATTTATAAACATAAACCCCAATCACCATGCCAGTCAGAGAAAGGTTCATGGATATTCAGTCACCACGAAGTCCTTGAGCCCAAGTCTCAAGTGAGCCGAGTTTACCTAAACTCTGTGCTCAGGTTAGCTTACCCTCTGGCTATTGTTCAAACATCTTCCCCAGATCTTCCTCCAAGGTGGCACTAATTAGACCAATGTGCTTTTCAGCCTTTGTTGACTGTTCACTATTTCTCATTGTAATATCTTCAGGAGGAAGCCCATTTCTACAGTAACCAGTACATGCCTGGGGAGTCCATTTTGTGGACTTCACGCACTCCTTTGGTCAGCTTCCAATGTGTCCTTGGCTTACGGGAGATCTGGTAGTCTCAAGTCTGAAACTTAATTTGGTTTTCATTCTCTTATCTCATGTATGAGGGCCAGCTATTCAACTCCCTTCTTCTGTATTGCTGACCAGGGCAATCTGCCCATAGAACTGAAAATCCTGCAAATACCCACATCTACATGACCTTGTTCTCTATTTTTCCAAGGCTTTTAACCAAATAAAATTTGGTTTCAATTCTATGAAACCACACATATTTTCAATTCTATGTGTGTTTCTTACATACAATTATGATTCATTTATTCATATATTCAACAAATGTCCATTGAGCACCTAGTATATGACAGGCATTGGTCTAGGTCTAGGGATAAAATAGTGAATGAGAAACTAAGTTTTTGCTCTCAAGGAATTTACTTCAATTGGGGAACACAAAAAACTACAAATTAATTAATAGATACTATATCGAATGGTAATAGTTGTTATGGAGAAAAAATAAGATAGAGCAAGGGGAATAGGCAGTCCAGGGGTGGGGAGCAGAAATACAAAATAGTATATAGGGTGCTCAAGGAAAGCTTTACAATGAAGGTGACATCTGAATAAAGACCCAAAGGAAGTGAGGGAGGAAGCCATATGGAGATGTGATGAAAGAGTGTTCCAAACAGAAGGAAGAGTAAGTGCAAAAGTCCTGAGGTGGAAGCATGTTTGCATTCAGGGAACAGAAAGGAAGCCAGTGTGGCTGGAGCTGAGGGTCCAAGGGGAAGAATATAAGGAAATGAGGTCAGGAAGATTAGGCCTGGGTCTTTGTTTTTAAGATCAGGAATGAAATAGGATGTTGCTGGAGGTTTTGAGACAAAGTGACATGATCTGGCTTGCATTATAACAGTAGGAAGGATAGATACAGGGAAGTATAGAGATTAGTTGGAAAGTTATTGCTAAAATCTGGGCAAGAAATGATGATGATTGGGAACAGAATGGTAGCAGTAAAGTGGTACAAAATGGCCAGATTATGGATATATTGCATTTTTAATTTAAAGACAATAAAATTTGTAAAGGATTCATGTACAGTTTGAGAAAAAGAGAGACATCAAAGATGACTCCAAGATTTCTGCTCTAAACATGTAAGAGAAAAGTTTTTCTTCACTGAGATGGGTAATGCTATAGAAGGAATAGGTTTGGGAGGAGATCAAGGGTTTGTGTTTAGATAAGTTGAGTTTTTGATGCCAGTCTGACATCCAAGTGGATATGCTGAATAAGCAGGAGTTCAGTGGAGAAGCCAAGGCTTGGATATATAAATTGGGGGAATTAGCTTGCAGATGATCTTTAAAGCCGTACAACTAGTTAAGCCCACCTAAGGAGCAATAGAAGTCAAAGACAGGAAGAGGTTCAAAGTGTGAGTTTTGTGGCACACAAGAATTTAGAGTTTGGGGAGAGGTAGAGAAATTAGCAAAGGATACTGAGAAGTAGCAACCAATGAGACAGGAGGGGAATCGAGAGAGTGATGTCACACAAGCTAAGTGAAGAAAATGATCATAATCATACTCTACAATAATATACTTTTACATTTCATCACATGATATAAATTTACTTGCTTATCTCCTTCACTAGATGTCAGGTTTTTGAGGCCTGGGGATATATCACATCCATTTCTCTATCTTTAGGGCTATAGTTAGCTCAGTGCCTGCCACATGTCAGACTTCTTCCTGATGGGAATACTTTTCTTTTTTTTTCTTTTTTCTTTTAATAAAACTTTTTATTTTGGAAAAAAATGTAAATTAGAGAAAAGTTGCAAGAATAGTACCATGAACTCTGGAACCCCCTTCACCTGGGTCACCAATTATCAGTAAATATTATGCCATTTGGTTTTCTTTCTCTCTCTCCCTTTGAAAGTGAGTTACAGACATCATGACCTGTCACACCTAAATAATTTAGCATCTATTGTCGAAGAAAAAGATATTCTCTTACAAAACCACAGTGTAATTGCCAAATGTAGGAAATTTAACATTGATGCAGTGTTGTTATCAATCTACAGTCCATATGCAAATCTTGCCAATTGTTCTAATAACCTCTGTAACAATCCTTCCCCTTCACGCATTTCATTTAGTTCCAGTCCCTGTGTGTCTTCCATCTCCCTTAATCTGGAACAGTTCCCCAGACTTTGTCTTCTATAGCAGATATTTTTTTTTTTTTTTTTAGCATTGACATTTCTGAAGCACAAAGACCAACAGGTTTTTAGAGTAGATTTGGAGTTTCTTGATGTTTCCTCGTTTTTAGATTTCCTCCATTTTAGGCAGGACAATACATAAGTGATATTGTATACAAATGAGAAACTCAATGTTGGTTGAATCACTAATAAAGAAAGTAATTCATTGATTTCTTAAAGGAAGATGTCAAGTCAGAAACTGTGAGGGGTCTGAGATGGTCACCTACCTGCATAGAGATAGGGAGGGAGGGAGGGAGGAAGGGAGGGAGAGAGAGGGATTGAGAGCGGGAGAGAGATAGAGAGATTGAGAGAGAGAGAGACAGAGAGAGAGAGAGGGAGAGAGAGGAAGAGAGAGAGAGGCAGGCTAAGGTTTCTGGATCAGAGATCAGAACTTTATTTACTCATAGTGCCAGAATAACACTGCAGCTTTGTCCCTCAGGCCTAGCACCCCTCAGATGACACAGTGAGAGTGAGGTGGCTAAGCCTATATATATGGAGGGATCAAACTGTAGTAGAGGAACACAAATATGGATCTGGGAGTTTACATGGGAAGAGACAACCATTCCTCTTTCCCCTCCTCGAAGAAAGGAGAGAAATCTTTGCCCCTGATGTAAACTAATTTTCCTTAGGAATAGGAGAGGAAGAGTCTTGGATTCTTACCCTTTGGAAGCTAAAGTATCTAAATTGTCTTTATGGAGAAGACAAAACCAGCCTCTCTGAGATTACAACCAGGGTTTTCTCCTCTTTTGACATGTATGCACGTAGGGAGATAGCTCTCTATCCTTCCCAAGGTCTCCCTAGGGAAGAGAGAAAGTTCCCTATCCTGGAATGAAAGGCTTTGACCCCAGGTAAGATACAGAAGTTTTATTACCCTTTAAATGGCAGCAAATGGCTTGGCAATTCAAGGCTATAAAGAGCAAATGTTCCAGGGGGACATAAAAGCAAACATTCTCATCTTCACAGTAGATCAGTATCCATGCTCAAGAGGCTGGGATTTTGCAGGAACACGGGGAACATTTATTTTCCTACACAGGACTGTGCAAAATTTCCGAATGGGTAAAATTTGCCTTTGGTAACGTGTAGACATCCTTTCTTCACTATTTCTTTCCCATGTAATGCATCTTTTCTTTGACCTTTGGTGCTCTTGTGAGACTCTACCCTATCACTTCAATTTTGGGGCATGAAGCCCCTTCTGCAAATACTCTGTTACAAGACATGTTCGTGTCCCAAATTTAAATGTCCCATACGTTTAGGGCAGTGAACTTTAGCTAGTTGTTAGAAGGAAAGCAAACTAATTCAAAATTAGCTATCAATGAGTTCTATGCTCTTAATAGTGCAGGAGATTTTTTAAAGAGTACCAATATCTATCACACAGAGGTGAAGGGATTGAAAGAATGAAGTGAGGTAAAGTTTGTGAAAGCACACTTGTAATTTGTAAAATACCATAAAAATGAATGTCAGTTTGTATAATAATAATTACCAATACTACACTGAAGCCTGGGTACAGGAAGACACTGTATTTCTGTTCATGGCTTGTGTTGGCATGTAGGACACAGGCCTTTATTTTCCTGTTTTCTGTCTCATGGTCACGAGATGGCTGCTATACCTCCAGACTCATGTTAACATACACTCCTGGCAGAAAGAAGGATGTGAAGTAAAGGGTGAAGAGGGCAAAATAAGTTTTGTCTTTTTATTCAGGAAAGGACACTCAGAAACTACTACCTTCATCTCAGTGTGTAAAAATGTGTCACATGACCAGCCCAGATGCCAAGGAGGATGGGAAAGTGTTTTTAATTGGGCATACAGCTACTTCAAATAAAATCAGGGCTCTATTAGGAAGAAGGATTGGGTTGGGAGTAGGGGGTGGATATTGTTTGAGTAGACGACTAGCAACGTTCACTCCATACAGCAATTTTACTTCTAGGAATTTATCCTACAGTTATACTCACTGTTGCAGAACCTGTTGGTGTCCCCAGCTAGATCCCTGGGGATCTCTGCTACCATTTTGGTGTGCCCATCCCCCCAGGGCTGCCCTGAGATGATTAGAGCCACCTGGACCTGAAGTGCCTAGAGTCCTGTGCTGCTGCCATACTCCCCACTCCACCCCCTGGATAGCCCCCAGTTGGTGACTGTATGTTGGGGTACAATGTTCTGATCCCTAGCCTGAGGGCAGAAAGACTCTGCTTGGAGATTATGCTTCAGAGCTCCCTGTAGGGAGACTGAATCTAGACTCCACCTGAAACCACATTCTTGCTTCACTTCTTCCTCTTCCGAGTCCTGCTTCCCTCGCTTTCCTTGGTTTCTCCTCAGAGCGTTCTCCTAACAAATCCCTTACACAAGAGTCTCCACCAGAATCTCTGTTTCTAGGGAGACAGACCTAAGACACTCGCACATGTGTGAAGTGATGCAAACAAGATTTTTCATTACTTCATTATTTGTAATAGGGAAAGAGCTCAAAAGCTAAATGTCCATCACTAGGATACTAGTTAAAGTACCAAAATATATATACGATTAAATACTTACCATGTAAGCTGTTAAAAAGAATAAGGTAGCTAAATTCACAACACTGGCTCCTCTGGGAAAGAAACTGGGGGTTGAGGGACAGGGTGGCAAGTAAAGACTTCACTGTACCTTTTGTTCCTTTTGAAGTTGGAGCAATTTGGATATATTGCATATATTTAAAAATAAATTTAACATTGAAAATTAATGTGGGTTAAAGCCTGTGAACTGATATTTAAGTGAAAATTTCCCAGTACCTATATGATTTATTAAATGACTACAAAATAGTAGTAACAAAACTATTATTTAGAGAGGGCAGATGGCAGAAGCAAGAAGAACTACAATCCTGCAGCCTGTGGAACAAAAACCACATTCACAGAAAGATAGACAAGATGAAAAAGTAGAGAGCTATGTACCAGATGAAGGAAAAAGATAAAACTGCAGAAAAACAACTAAATGAAGTGGAGATAGGCAACTTTCCAGAAAAAGATTTCAGAATAATGATAGTGAAGATGATCCAGGACCTTGGCAAAAGAATGGAGGCAAAGATTGAGGAGATGCAAGAAATGTTTAACAAAGACCTAGAAGAATTAAAGAACAAACAAACAGAGATGAACAGTACAATAACTGAAATGAAAACTACACTAGAAGGAATCAGTAGCAGAATAACTGAGGCAGAAGAACGGATAAGTGACCTGGAAGACAGAATGGTGAAAATCACTGCTGCAGAACAGAATAAAGAAAAAAGAATGAAAAGAAATGAAGACAGCCTAAGAGACCTCTGGGACAACATTAAACACAACAACATTCGCATTATAGGGGTCCCAGAAGGAGAAGAGAGAGAGAAAGGAGCAGAGAAAATATTTGAAGAGATTATAGTCAAAAACTTCCCTAACATGGGAAAGGAAATAGTCACCCAAGTCCAGGAAGCGCAGAGAGTCCCATACAGGATAAACCCAAGGAGAAACACACTGAGAACATAGTAATCAAATTGGCAAAAATTAAAGACAAAGAAAAATTATTGAAAGCAGCAAGGGAAAAATGACAAATAACACACAACGGAACTCCCATAAGGTTAACAGCTGATTTCTCAGCAGAAACTCTACAAGCCAGAAGGGAGTGGCATGATATACTTAAAGTGATGAAAGGGAAGAACCTACAACCAAGATTACTCTGCCTGGCAAGGATCTCATTCAGATTCGATGGAGAACTCAAAAGCTTTACAGACAAGCAAAAGCTAAGAGAATTGAGCACCACCAAACCAGCTTTACAACAAATGCTAAAGGAACTTCTCTAAGTGGGAAACACAAGAGAAGAAAGGGACCTACAAAAACAAACCCAAAACAATTAAGAAAATGGTCATAGGAACATACATATCGATAATTACCTTAAATGTGAATGGATTAAATGCTCCAACCAAAAGACACAGGCTTGCTGAATGGATATAAAAACAAGACCCATATATATGCTGTCTACAAGAGACCCACTTCAGACCTAGGGACACATGCAGACTGAAAGTGAGGGGATGGAAAAAGATATTCCATGCAAATGGAAATCAAAGGAAAGCTGGAGTAGCAATACTCATATCAGATAAAATAGACTTTAAAATAAAGAATATTACAAGAGACAGGGAAGGACACTACATAACGATCAAGGGATCAATCCAAGAAGAAGATATAACAATTATAATTATATATGCACCCAACATAGGAGCACCTCAATACATAAGGAAACTGCTAACAGCTATAAAAGAGGGAATCGACAGTAACACAATAATAGTGGGGGACTTTAACACCTCACTTACACCAATGGACAGATCATCCAAAATGAAAATAAATAAGGAAACAGAAGCTTTAAATGACACAAGAGACCAGATAGATTTAACTGATATTTATAGGACATTCCATCCAAAAACAGCAGATTACACTTTCTTCTCAAGTGAGCATGGAACATTCTCCAGGATAGATCACATCTTGGGTCACAAATCAAGCCTCAGTAAATTTAAGAAAACTGAAGTCATATCAAGCATCTTTTCTGACCACAACGCTATGAGATTAGAAATCAATTACAGGGAAAAAACTGTAAAAAGCACAAACACATGGAGCCAAAAAATACGTTACTAAATAACCAAGAGATCACTGAAGAAATCAAAGAGGAAATCAAAAAATACCTAGAGACAAATGACGATGAAAACACGATGATCCAAAACCTATGGGATGCAGCAAAAGCAGTTCTAAGAGGGAAGTTTATAGTTATACAAGCCTACCTCAAGAAACAAGAAAAATCTTAAACAATCTAACCTTACACCTAAAGGAATTAGAGAAAGAAAAACAAACAAAACCCAAAGTTAGCAGCAGGAAAGAAATCATAAAGATCAGAGCAGAAATAAATGAAATAGAAACAAAGAAAACAATAGCAAAAATCAATAAAACTAAAAGCTGGTTCTTGGAGAACATAAACAAAACTGATAAACCATTAGCCAGACTCATGAAGAAAAAGAGGGATAAGACTCAAATCAATAAAATTAGAAATGAAAAAGGAGAAGTTACAAAAGACACTGCAGAAATACAAAGCATCCTAAGAGACTACTACCAGCAACTCTATGCCAATAAAATGGACAACCTGGAAGAAATGGACAAATTCTTAGAAAGGTATAACCTTCCAAGACTGAACCAGGAAGAAACAGAAAATATGAACAGACCAATTACAAGTAATGAAATTGAAACTGTGATTAAAAATCTTCCAACAAACCAAAGTCCAGGACCAGATGGCTTCACAGGTGAATTCTATCCAACATTTAGAGAAGAGCTAACACCCATCCTTCTCAAACTCTTCCAAAAATTTGCATAGGAAGGAACACTCCCGAACTCCTTCTATGAGGCCACCATCACCCTGATACCAAAACAAGACAAAGATACTACAAAAAAAGAAAATTACAGACCAATATCACTGATGAATATAGATGCAAAAATCGTCAACAGAATACTACCAAACAGAATCCAACAACACATTAAAAGGATCAGACACCATGATCAAGTGGGATTTATCCCAGGGTTGCAAGGATTCTTCAATATACGCAAATCAATCAATGTGATACACCATATTAACAAATTGAAGAAGAAGAACCATATGATCATCTCAATAGATGCAGAAAAAACTTTTGACAAAATTCAACACCCATTTATGATAAAAACTCTCCAGAAAGTGAGCATAGAGGGAACCTACCTCAACATAATAAAGGCCATATACGACAAACCCACAGCAAACATCATTCTCAATGGTGAAAAACTGAAAGCATTTCCTCTAAGATCAGGAACAAGACAAGGATGTCCACCCTCACCACTATTATTCAACACAGTTTTGGAAGTCCTAGCCTCGACAATCAGAGAAGAAAAAGAAATAAAAGGAATTCAAATTGGAAAAGAAGAAGTAAAACCGTCACCGTTTGCAGATGACATGATACTATACATAGAGAATCCTAAAGATGCCACCAGAAAACTACTAGAGCTCATCAATGGATTTGGTAAAGTTGCAGAATACAAAGTTAATGCACAGAAATCTCTTCCATTCCTATACACTAATGATGAAAAATCTGAAAGAGAAATTAAGGAAACACTCCCATTTACCATTGCAACAAAAAGAATAAAATACCTAGGAATAAACTTACCTAGGGAGACAAAAGACCTGTATGCAGAAAACTATAAGACACTGATGAAAGAAATTAAAGATGATACCAACAGATGGAGAGATATACCATGTTCTTGGATTGGAAGAATAAATATTGTGAAAATGAGTCTACTACCCAAAGCAATCTACAGATTCAATGCAATCCCTATCAAATTACCAATGGCATTTTTTACAGAACTAGAACAAAAAATCTTAAAATTTGTATGGAGATACAAAAGACCCCAAATAGCCAAAGCAGTCTTGAGGGAAAAAAACGGAGCTGGAGGAATCAGACTCCCTGACTTCAGACTATACTACAAAGCTACAGTAATCAAGACAATGTGGTACTGGCACAAAAACAGAAATATAGATCTGTTTTTGGAACAGATGGAACAGGATAGAAAGCCCAGAGATAAACCCATGCACCTATGGTCAGCTAATCTATGACAAAGGAGGGAAAGATATACAATGGGGAAAAGACAGTACCTTCAGTAAGTGGTGCTGGGAAAACTGGACAGCTACATGTAAAAGAATGAAATTGTAACACCATACACAAAAATAAACTCTAAATGGATTAGAGACCTAAATGTAAGGCCAGACACTATGAAACTCTCAGAGGAAAACATAGGAAGAACACTCTTTGACATAAATCACAGCAAGATCTTTTTTGATCCACCTCCTAGAGTAATGGAAATAAAAACAAAAAGAAACAAATGGGACCTAATGAAACTTCAAAGCTTTCACAAAGCAAAGGAAATTACAAACAAGACAAAAAGACAACCCCCAGAATGGGAGAAAATATTTGCAAATGAACCAACGGACAAAGGATTAATCTCCAAAATATATAAACAGCTCATGCAGCTCAATATTAAAAAAACAAACAACCCAATCCAAAAATGGGCAGAAGACCTAAATAGGCATTTCTCCAAAGAAGACATACAGATGACCAAGAAGCACATGAAAAGCTGCTCAACATCACTAATTATTAGAGAAATGCAAATCAAAACTACAATGAGGTATCACCTCACACCAGTTAGAATGGGCATCATCAGAAAATCTACAAACAACAAATGCTGGTGAGGGTGTGGAGAAAAGGGAATCCTCTTGCAGTGCTGGTGGGAATGTAAATTCATATAGTCACTATGGAGAACAGTATGAAGGTTCCTTAAAAAACTAAAAATAGAATTATCATATGATCCAGCAATCCCACTACTGGGCATATACCCAGAGAAAACCATAATTCAGAAAGACACATGCACCCCAGTGTTCATTGCAGTACTATTTACAATAGCCAGGTCATGGAAGCAATCTAAATGTCCATTGACAGATGAATGGATAAAGAAGTTGTGGTACATATATACAATGGAATATTACTCAGCCATTAAAAGGAACAAAATTGGGTCATTTGTTGAGACGTGGATGGATCTAGAGACTGTCATACAGAGTGAAGTAAGTTAGAAAGAGAAAAACAAATATTGTATATTAATGCTTATATGTGGAACCTAGAAAAATGGTACAGATGAACCGGTTTGCAGGGCAGAAATAGAGACACAGATGTAGAGAACAAACATATGGACACCAAGGGGGGAAAGCGGCAGGGTGGTGGGGGTGGTGGTGTGCTGAATTGGGAGATTGGGATTGACATGTATACACTGATGTGTATAAAATTGATGACTAATAAGAAACTGCTGTATAAAAAAATAAATAAAATTAAATTAAAAAAACCTATTATTTATTGAGAGATTATTTTGTGGCCTCTGTCTCCTTTTATATCTACATTTTTCAAAGTTATCTACACTCCATCACCTCATACTCAGTCCTCCACTGCTACAATGTGGCTTTGTCCTCTCCTCAAAATGACTCATAGCCAAGGTCATCAATGACATCAGTGATTCCTTGCCTTTAATGCAGTGGTTGCTTTTCAACCCTCAGCTTCCTTGTCTCTCAGCAGCATTCTGAGACAGTACACTCTCCTGGTTTTCTGCCTACTTCTACACTCATTTCTTCTTAGTCTCCTTGATCAGTTTATACCCTTCAGACAGTTTTTAAATGTCCAAATTTCTCAAGACTCAGAGAAATGGAGAGAAACTGGCTCTCCTCCATCCTTCCTGCTCTCTTCCTAGGCATTATTATCCACATCCATGGTTGCAATGGCCATCTATGGACAAATTCAATACCAGTTTTGTAGAATCTCCGCTGAGCTGCTATTTTCAACTGCATATTTAACATATCCACTTGGAAATCCCAGTGAATGGCATCACCATTCCTCAAATTTCCTCTTTCAGGAAACTGAAGATCTTCTTTTTCCTTTAATACTCATATCTAATCAATCACCATATTCAATCAATTTTAACTTTTAAATATCTCTCTGATCTGTTCATTTCCCTCCATCTATATTGTTGCCACCCTCTTTTAGCTGCACCATAGTCACTCACCTGGATCAGCGCAACAGCCTTTTAACTTGCCTTCCTGCTTTTAATCTCGACCTCCTCTATTGCATTTATCACACTGCACCCAGAATAATCTTTTCAACATATAAATATAATGTCACTCCCTTCAATAAAACTTTGCAACAGATTTTCAGTGGATTTCAAATAAAATCCAAATTTCTCATCAAGAACTCCAAGGCTACGTGATCTGGACTTTGCCTGCCTCTCCCATCTTGGTTCAAAGCATTATCCCTCTGGCTCCCTCTGGGTTCCTTCCTCAATACTGGGTCTTTATTGTTTCAGAGCATCTACTTTTGTTGTTCCACAGTTTTTAATATTTTTCTTTCTGCTTTCGTGTGTTTGGCCTTTTCTCAGTATTCAAGTCTCAGATGAAATGTCACTTCCTCAAAAAGCCTTCTCCAACCATGCCATCTAAAGTGCCCTCATGCCTGTAGAAAACAAACTTATGGTTACCAGGGGGTAAAGGGGTGGGGAGATGGATAAATTGGAAGATTGAGATTGGCATATAAACACTACTATATATAGAATAGATAACTTATAAGGACCTACTGTATAGCACAGGGAAGTCTACTCAATACTCTGTAATGGCCTATATGGGAAAATAATCTAAAAAAGAGTGGATATAGGGACTTCTCTGGTGGCGCAGTGGTCAAAAATCTACCTGACAATGCAGGGGACACGAGTTTGAGCCCTGGTCCGGGAAGATCCCACATGCCACGGAGCAACTAAGCACATGTGCAACAACTACTGAGCCTGCACTCTAGAGCCCATGAGCAGAGCCCGCTAGCCACAGCTACTGAAGCCTGTGCACCTAGAGCCCATACTCCGCAACAGGAGAAGCCACTGAAATGACAAGCCTGCGCGCCGCAACGAAGAGTAGCCCCCGCTCACCACAACTAGAGAAAGCCACGTGAAGCAACGCAGACCCAACGCAGCCAAAAATAAAATAAATAAAATAAATAAATTTATTAAAAGAAAATATGTCCTTTACTTACGTCATGAATAACTTGTTTTAGTGGGCAAATTTATCATTTAAAGAGCTCTCTTCTGGGTTTTGTATCATACTTAAAAAGCCAAAGCCCTCTGGCTCTTGGAAATAGACTTTCAAAGAAAACTTTCATCCCAAGATCAACACTACAGGAGCAGACTAGTTGACCTGATGAGAAAAATATCAATATATCTTCTCAATATAAATAGGAAGAAACATGTCAATTATATCTCAGCAAAGCTGGAAAATAAATAAATAAATAGATAGATGATAGATAGATAGATAGATAGATAGATAGATGGATAGATAGATAGATAGGTAGGTAGATATAGGAAGAACTCCTGAAGGCAAGAACTTGAAATAAAAGAAAAACAATCCTTTTCGTTCCTGATCTGTGAAACAATTTCCTGGCTCATAATAGAGGATTGTCTCACCAGTTTTTGTTTGTTTTATTTTGGCAGAGCTGGGGAGTCACTATACTATTCTGTGTAATAAGGTTTCAGATACATGCCTGGTATACTTACAAGACAGGTTAGAGTCTTCAGATCGGTTTATTTTTATATATAAAGGAAAAGAAAATATCATAGGAATCTTATTTTACTTATCTGCCACTTACTTTAATTTATTATTGTTTGTGTTCAGACAGGAAAAAAGACTTTTTTGTGAAAAGTAAACAATTTATGTTCCAGAGACAGTTTAGATAATTTTATGCATTCGGGTGAACAGCCTCAAATTTCTACCCTGTTGTCATAAATATACATAAATCAACTTAAGTTTATATTCTCTATGACCCAAATCTATTATCTTTAACCTCATGGTCTATTGTCTCTTATCATATCAAAGTAAAATTTGTCTGACTTTACAGAAAAGCATATGTAAATACACAATTGTGTAAAAAAGAATAAAGCAGCTTTTAGGGTATGTTTGTGCATATTACCATAAATTTGCATAGAGTAACATTCTAGTGGTATTTCCTTTACTGTCTTATTTATAAGTATGTGATCACACAGTGTGGAAAAGTAATGCTATACACTCCTTATTTCACTGTTACTGTAAGATATTATTCATTCTTGGGGCTTCCCTGGTGGCGCAGTGGTTGAGAGTCTGCCTGCCAATGCAGGGGACACGGGTTCGAGCCCTGGTCTGGGAGGATCCCACATATCGCGGAGCAGCTAGGCCCGTGAGCCACAATTACTGAGCCTGCGCGTCTGGAGCCTGTGCTCCGCAACAAGAGAGGCCGCGATAGTGAGAGGCCCGCGCACCGCGATGAGGAGTGGCCCCCACTTGCCGCAACTGGAGAAAGCCCTCGCACAGAAATGAAGATCCAACACAACCATAAATAAATAAATAAATAAATAAAATTAAAAAAAAAAAAAAAAAAAGATATTATTCATTCTTTACTGCATTTATGCCAATAAAGTTGATCTCCACAGGCCTGCTTTTTGCTTATAATGCCAACCAATGAAGATCTAGAGTTTGGCTTTATTAATGCAAACCTTTCTAAATAACAAAATAGGTCTCAGAAAGAGACAAAGAACATGCCCCTCTCCCCTTTAGCATAGGGGAAGAGCTCTATTTCTGTCACGTAAACTTGTTCAAAATATCTGATTTTTGTATAACATTAAATGGTAGATATTCACAAAAATAGCAGTCTTTTTTTCTGTGCAATATGGAGATGGTGTGAATACTTATAAATATTTCCATCATGTTCTATTTCTTGTTATTATAAATCTGTCCTTGGAAGTATAATTTTGAAAAAGAGTCTTGTAAAACTCCTGAGACTTAGAAATTTAGTTGCTATATTCCTAAAAATAACCTTTGGAGAAATGCTTGTCCTTTGAAGGCCCTTGACTAAGTAACAGGTTATAATCATTTTTTTAAAATTGAAGTATAGTTGATTTACAATGTTGTGTTAATTTCTGCTGTTCAAGTTATACATATATATACTTTTTTAAATATTCTTTTCCATTATACTTCATCACAGGGTACTGAATATAGTTCCTGGTGCTATACACAGTAGGACCTTGTTGTTTATCCATTCTATTGTATATATACTAGTCTGCATCCGCAAAAGGTTATAATTGGCTAACGTTTATTACAGCAAAGGATACCATGTAGGATCAGCAGAAAAAAAGATATGCCTAAGTGAAGTCCAGAAAGATTAGTCCTAGACATCCAGTTCCTCCCTCCATGGAGGTCACACTGAAGTGCTTTCAGTGTAGTTATGAATTACAAGAACGCATGTGTATGAGATGTCTCTGCCCAGGTAAGCCCACTTAGGTCTCAGCGCCCAGAGTTCTTATAGGAATCTGGTCACATAGGCATATTCCTCCTACGTGACCATCCATGGTGCAGACCTCCAGGAGGCAGGCGCACATGATCATAAATCTTGATATGTATGTTAGCAAGACTGACATCTGATCTACCTTGTCTCAATGTCTCAGGAGCACAAGACAACCTCATTAACCAGTGACTGTGTTAACTCCAAGGGTTTAGCTCCCAGAATTTGGCCAAGGGTTGGTGTCATGATTCCAGATACTCCTAGAAATAAGCAGACATGCTATGCAAACTCCTTCCTTAAAGTTTATAATTCTGACTGGTTGTTGTACTTAATAATTTGTTGCCCTGTTAGTAATGCTCTAAATGACATCTCTACGTGCATAACTAGTATACATTCTAATTAAATTGCTCTGCAAATCAGATCATTTCTTCCTCTTCTTTCTCATACATGATGGGAGGGAGAGCCTGTGACTGGGCTAGATTTCTTATTTTAACAACGAGTCTCCGTGACTCTTAATCTAGCTTAAGTTAACAACTAGCAAGGCTGGGATACACATGTTTTCTTGGCCCCAAAGACTGTTGTTCAGATGAAGGGACCCCAGCAGTAAAAGGCTAGCGGACAGGCAGTGCAGAGGTGGGCAGGCTGGGAGAGGTCAAAGGAAAGGCAGGTTTCAGGTGTGTGGTGGAGGCAGTAATGAAGCTGGCTAAATCCTGCCCCCACTGCCACCACCTTCAGTTCCTAGTTCTTGGTTAATTCATAACTCTAGCAAGAAATGAAAGACAGGGAAGTTCTGAATTAGATACGTGATTGCAGTTTTCAATTGGACTGGACTGTTTTCATAATTGAAAGTGAGGAATCCAAATGGAAAATCATGGAATCTCTCCATGATAATTGTTAAGAGACAGGCAAAAGGAATTCAACAGAACATGACTGAAAGCACTGATGAGAGGAAAAAATGCTTTTCATATACGCACCTCACTGAGCTGAAACTCATATAAGCTGGTTACTCGCTGGTGATTCCGAAATTTATATCCCTAGCTCCCGAGGCCTCCCACGTATCTCCACTGGGATGCCACACTGGATTCTGTATGAAGACCATATACAGTAGTTGTTAGTAGGGGCCCAGGAGCCAGACTGACTGATTCATTCCTGGCTCTACACTCTGTGACCCTTGACAAGTTATTTAACCTCTATGCCTCAGTTTCTTCATCTGTGAAATGTGGATAATAGTATATTCCTCATAAGGTTGTTGTGAGGACTAAATTATTTATATTGGCTGGCACTTGATAGAACATAGCAAATGTTTTGCACCCAGTTTTATTAGACTCCAGAGTCCATGCTACCAAACACTGAGATAAAATGAGATATACTCATTTAAAAAAATTCATTACATGTTAAAGTGACAATGTTTTGGACATCTAAAATAATAAAATATAATATTAAAATTAATTTCAATTGATTTCACCTGTCTCTTTTTACTTTTTTTTTTAATGTGGCTACTAGAAAATTAAAAATTGCATGTGTGGCTCACATCTATTTCTGTTGGACAGTGCTGCTTGGGACCTTGTCATCACCTGAAATTTTCTCACCTCAAAAATCTCAAACATCTCACTCACCAAATGCAATCTCTTTCCTTGCATTTTGCCTAAAATGTCCTCAATTAGCTTCTCAACTTGTGCACAAATACACACAGTCCATCATTTCACTTAGTAAACTCCTATTCATCCTTCAGTGACAAATCAGTTGTTACTTCCTCAGAGAAGCCTTCCATGACTTGTTTGATTAAGCCAGATGCCCTATTATAGCATTCCTTAAATGTCATATTCCCAGTCCTTTTTATCTTATTCCTTATTTCAGTCGCAATTTTCTGTTTATTTGGGTGACTATTTGATTACTATCTGGGTCCTCCACTAGAATGTAAAGTCCATAAGGGGGCGAACTGTGTCTATTTTGACTCAACATTGATTCCTCAGTGTCTGCCACAGTGCTTAGTCCATATTCAAAAAGATAAATATTCACTACATAAATATTTTCACTCAATTATTTTTCAGCTCACTGGGAATTAGACTCTACTGACACTAATATCCTATATTTTGTCCTTATTCATCAGACCTACTCTGACTGTACTGACCACCATCTAGGTTAGACTCCATGGTTAATTACCACAATGGTTTCTTGCAACTATCAAACTCCTCATGCCTCTGTCCTCTTTTTCATCTTACTGGCGCCAACCCTAAATGAACCCAATGCTCTGCTTTCTCTTTTCTTACACCTGAGTAACCTTTACCTAAGATCTGATGGAGAAAGTAAAACCGGATGTGTTGGTTCTACTCTAAATTCATAAACTCTAAACCTGATGGCAAACCCTAATGACCTTTACTCTTCCTGGCAATTCTACTTTATTTTGATGTATAATTTCTTTCCCTCCGTTTTTTGTTTCAATTTTTTTTATTGTGAAATATCATTCATGCAAAACTGTGAATATAACATATCTAGAGAGTTTAATAATAAAAAACATTCATATATCCACCATTCTGCTTAAGAAACAAAACATTACCAGTACCTTTAAGGAAGAATGACCATATAATTTTTTTCTTTAAACTGGGACACTTTTGAGAGTGAAAGGGTATGCCGAATGGACAGGATACAATGACAAGAGGTGTCCACCAACACTTTCCCAGGCAAATCGGACACATGGTCATCCTATTTAAAGGCCTCTTCTGTGCCTCATGCAGATTGTATACTCCTCTATCTTGAGTTTTGTGTTATCTTATTTTTTGTTTCTTTATACTATGTATATATTTCTAAACAATATGTTGTTTCCTTTTGCCTGTTTTTAAGCATAATGTAAATTGAATCATACCACATATGTTATTCTGAGATCTGTTTCTTTCATGTAACAATGTTTTTGAGATTTATTCATTTATCCATGATGTGAGTATCTGTAGTTCATTCAGATTTTTCTCCTTTATTCCATTGATGAATGTACCATAATTTAACAATTCTACTGTGTATTGACATAAGGCAGTTTTTAGATGGGGACACTTACAACTGATGTTGCTAAGCGTATTCTTGTATTGTCTCCTGATGCTCATGTGCACATCTTGGGGTTCTCATCTAGGTATAGAATCACTGGGCTTTAGGTTCTGCATGTGTTCAACTTTATTCTGTGATACAAAACCATTTCACACCATGGTTGTACCAATTTCCTCGATCATTGTATGAAAGTTCTCATTTCACATCCTCGCCAACACTTGGTATCATCAGATTAAAAATTATTTTGCAAGTTGAATGCCTAAGAAATGCTATTTCACTGTGTTTTTAATTTGCATTCCATCATTTCTAATGAGGTTGTACATTTGTTCACATGTTTATGGTTCCTATTTTATGAGAAGCCTTTTATCCATTTTTCTGTGTGTTTATTTTTCTTTTTTATTTGTAGAAATTTTTTACATATTCTGGATATTAATCGTTTTGGTTATATGATTTGCAATCTTTTTGTTTATGGATTGTCTTTTACTTACTTTATACTGTTTTTCAATAAATAGATGTTCTTAATTTTAATATGATTCTATTTGTCAGTCTTTTCCTTTGTCAAGTTCTTTTTTTTTGTATTGTTTAAGAAACATTTGCCTACTTTAAAGTCTTAAACTATTTTCCTAGTTTGTCTTCCAAAAGTTTTATAATTTTGTCTCTCACATTTAAGGCTTTAATTTACCTAAAACTCATTTTTGTTTCAGTACCACTTACTCAGGAGCCGCCCTCTGTCCACTGATCTGTAGTGCTGTTCTATCATATTCTATCATACGTCATATTTCTATACAGGCAAGGGACTTTCTTCTGGGCTCTCATTTCTGTTCCATTGATCCATTATTTTTTTCAATCTCCTAGCTAATACTACATTTTTTAAAGCAGAGTATTTGACTGTGGTTGGCCCTTTGTTCTTCAATAATAATTTTAGAATCAGTTTGTCAAGTTATAAGTTAATCTTAGAAGATTTTAGAGATATCAGTCCTTCTTATCCAAAAACATGGTACGTCACTACTTATGTAGATTTTTTAAAATGTATCTCAATAAGAGCTTATAATTTTCTCCAAAAAAAATAAAAAGTTGTATACCTTCTGTTAGATTTATTCCTAAGCACTTGAAGTTTTTTGTAAAATGTACTCTTGGGTATATTTCTCCCAACTTTTTATTATAAAAAAAACTTTCAAACACACAGGAAAATTGAAAAGTGTGTAATTTTTTTATTGTGCCATTTTCACAGACTTTGCAAGTGGTAGACCCATCATTTAAAACTAGGATATCTAAGTTTAGGGTCACAACAAGATATTCTAAGGACACCTTGTATTTTCCGACCAAATGTTGACAATTGCCCATTTCTTACTCTCTACTTTGTCTTGACCAAACTTTAGTTTGGCTTCATTTTTTTTCTTATAGACCCCTGAACCCTGTTTGCCCCAAGCCTGAGCAAGCATGCACAGAGAACTGGAACATGGTCCCCTTATCAGCTTTTCCTGGCAATCAGCTGACCATAGCTAGACCCTTTTCCTGTCAGATCCCACTGCTTATCCAGCTTCCCCTTAAAAGATTCAGCTTATCTCTTCTTCTCTTCCTTTACCTTATAAAAGAAAAACCTTTTTCTGTTTGGTTTTTAAATGCTTGCAGATTTCTGAGATCAGAGTGTTTTCCCTATTGCACTAGATTTTCTTTCTAATTGAAGTCTCTCCCTCTCTAAGTCCAGATTTGTTTTAATTTCACATTTCCCTGCCTCAGACCTGGAATCAGCTATTTTGAAAAGGAAATGGTTCCTTAAAAGTCTATGATTAAAAGGAAATAATTCCTTTTAGTTTATACTTTTCTATTGTCTTTGTGTGTATTTATGCTTTTTTATCTAACCATTTGAAACTAAGTTGCAGATATCAGGATACTTCACCTCTAAATATATCAAGCAAGCATCTCTTAGGAATAAGGAGAGTCTTTCTCATAACTACAATCTGTTACCCCATCCAAGAACATTAACTATAATTTTACAATACCATTTTCCCCAGGTGTACCCAAAGCTTTTTATTGCTGGTTGGTTGGTTGGTTGGTTTCTCTTACCCAGAATCCAATCAATATTCATCCATTATATTTGGTTTTCTGGTCTTTTTAGTCATTTTTAATCAAGAACATTTGCTCCACCTTCTTTGTTTGTTTGTTCTTCATGACATTGACCTTTGAAGACTATACACAACTATTTGTATATATTATAGGATACAGCAAATAAGAAGCTACATTAAGAGTAAAGTGTAAGGGAATGAGATACAAACATAAAATAGGGGAAAACCATAATGTTAAATTTGAACTGGCAATATCAATATCAACTCATGATTTAAAAACTATATCACTTCCTAATTTCGTTCACTGAAGTGACCTAGAAGCAATGACACTCCAGTACCATTGAGCGTACCTGGTGCCCAGATTGTAGTTTCTAAATACGATTCTCCACTAAAAGGAATCATTGCCTTTTGATTGGAAAAATGGGTGTTTTCGGGTCTGAGGCATTGAAATATAATGTAAGCATAAAATGTCTTGCTGTGACCTTGAAATTATATTTCTTAGTTTTAAATCATGGCTCTACCACTTGCAAATTTTGTGGAAAATGAGCAGAAAACATTAACTTCTCTGTGTTTCAGTGTTTTTGTCTGTAGAGTAGGTGAGAATTATAATACTTAGTTCACAGAATTTTTGCAGAAGATTAAATAACAATTCTCGCAAATATCTTAGAATGGTAACTGGAACATAATAAGTGCTCAAGAGATGTTAGTTATTATCATCATTATTTTTGTAAAATTAATAAATAGACACCTCAATTAAATATAGTTGGAAGACCAGAAGGGGGAGTTCTCACACCCTGTGGCAACAGCAGAGCCCAACAGGAGGAGGAAAGGCCCCTCTTCTTTCCTGGCAAGGACTCAGCCAACGAAAAGCCGTGAGTCCTTTGTTTACAACAGCCCTCCCAGCTTCTTTTCCCCTTATAAAAGAGTTCTCCTTCCCTTGTCATTCAGGGACTTGCATGTGGCTCACCATAGTTACAGACCCAAATAGCAATTCTGTGCTCATCCTGAATAAACCCATCTTCGCTGGCGAAATGTCTGGCAGTCTACTTTTTACAGGTCAACATTTCCAATAACACCATTCAGACATTCCATTGTTCTTAGCATAAAATACAAAATCTTTAACAAGGCTGGCAAGACACTGCCTGATCTTTCCTTTTATACCTTACTGTGTTCACTGTGTACATACCATTCTTTGCTTTGCTTTCAACTTTTGCACCACATTTATGAATATGCCACATTCTTATCCGCTTCAGAGCCTGACACATCATGTTCTTTCTTTTTTAAATGTCCTCCTCTGTCTTTTTGACTGGCCCTTCAGAGCTCAGCTCAAATGCAACTTCTCTAAGGAACCCTCTCAGACCAGGCCCCTTGTTATATGAACCCCACAGCAGCCTATAGTTCTTAGCAGCAATTCATCAATTATGACAGACTAGGTTATGTTGCAGGGTAAACCATCCCAAAATGTCAGTGGCTTAAAACAACAGAGGTTTTCACATTCTATTTATCTGTCTTCCAAGGTTCTACAAGAGACTTTGTTCGTCTTAGACACATAGTCATTCGGTTTAAGTACTTAGATAGATGGAGTATTTACCATCTTGAACATTGGCAGTTGCCGTGTTAGAGAGGAAAGCTCTTTAGTTGCTCACACTGGACAATTAAATGCTTATCCTAGATATGACACATATCATTTTTTTAAAAAATTGAGGTAAAATCACATAAATAAAATGAGCTATTTTAAAGTGAACAATTCAGTGGCATTTAATACATTTACAATGTCACAATTTACCACAATTTCTATCTAATTCGAAAATATTTTCATCACCCCAAAATAAAACCCTGTACCCATTAAGCAGTTCCTCCACATTCCCTGCACCTCCCAGTTCCTGGCAACCACCAATCTGCTTTCTCTCTGTGTGAATTTACGTATTCTGAGTATTTCACAGAAATGGAATCATGCCGTATGTGACCTTTTCTGTCTGGCTTCTTTCACTTAGCATGATGTTTTCAAGGTTCATTCACATTGTAGCATGTAATAGTGCTTCATTCTTTTTATGGCTGAGTAGTGTTCCATTTTATGTATATGTCACAAATTTTTTAAATCCATTCATTTGTGGATGGATATTTGGATTGGATATATTGGCTATTGTGAATAGTGCTCCTATGAATATTAACGTGCAAGTATTTGTTTCAGTCTCTATTTTCAATTCTTTGGGTACATGTGTAGGAGTGGAATTTCATATAGTAATTCTGTTTTCCATAGTGACTGAACCATTTTACATTCCCACTAACAATGTATGAGAGTTGCAGTTTCTCCACATCCTCACCAACAGTTTGTTTTTTTCCCTTTTTTTCTTTTTTTAAATTATAGACAACCTAGTGGGTAAGACGTGGTACCTCTGTGTGGTTTTGATTTACATTTCCCTAATGACTAATGAGGTTGAGCATCTTTCCCTGTGCTTGCTGGCCATTCATATATCTTCTTAGAATATCTATTCAATTCTTTTGCCCATTTTAAAATTGGGTTGTTTGTCTTTTTGTAGTTGAGTTGTAAATGTTCTTTATATATTCTGGGAATAAGGTCCTTATCAGATATGCGATTTGCAAATATCTTCTCCCATTCTGTAGGTTGTCTTTTCACTTTCTTAATAATGTCCTTTGATGTACAAAAGTTTTTAATTTTGATGAAGTTCAATTTATTTTTTCTTTTGTTGCTTGTTTTTTTTTTTAGTGAATATCTAAATCCATTGCCAATGTGAGGTCATGAATTGAAGAAAACCCCTGTTTTCTTCTAAATTTTATAGTTTTAACTCTTATGTTTAGGTCAATAATCCACTTTAAGTTAATTTTTGAATATGATATAAGATAGGGGTACAACTTCATTCTTTTGCAAATGGATATCTACTTGTCCTAGCACCATTTGTTGAACAGGCTATTCTTTCCTCGTTGAATGATCTTGGCAGTATTGTTGAAAATCAACTGGCCATAAATGTATGGGTTATTTCTGGGTTCTCAGTTCTATTCCATTTGTCTATGTGTCTATCTTTATGCCAGTATCACACTGTTCTGATTACTGTAGTTTTGTAGTGAGTTTTGAAATTGGGATGCATGAGTCCCCAACTTTGTTCTTTTTGAATACTGTTTCAACTATCCAGGGCTCTTTGCATTTCCAAATGAATTTTAGGATTGGCTTTTCCATATCTGCAAAAAAGAGATATGTGTCACTTTTATTCATAACTCACTGGCCAGAACTATTAACTTACTCCAACCCAAACCCAGTTCAATCTTATGTGTCAGGAAGAAGTGGAGAATCATCTACTAGAGAGCAGCACTATTAATAAACATGAGCATTATTACAACGATAAATTAACACTTAGTTTTATCATTCATTGTTTAATACACATCACTCTTACTATAGTATATATAGTATACTATAATATTATACACAGTATCATATAGTATAGTATATTTGCCCCTAAAGGGAACTAATGGTGTCTGGCTTCTTTATTACTTTATCAACAGTAACTTGAACATAGTAGGTACTCAACCAACATTTGTCAAATACATACTTCTTTCATTTAAGAAATGTCATTACCACAACTCCTTATGAAGTTAATCTACTCTCTGAGAATTATTTCCTCATAGTTACTTTTCCAGGGAAAATTAATAAACAAAATAGAAAATTCCTAGTCGACCCTTTGTTGGAATAAATTTATGTTTTAAGGCAGGATAGGAAAATTTAAGCATAACATATTCCCTGCTCATTTTGGGTCCTCCCTAATGTGCAGCATGCACGTGTATTATACATTAACCAGACCTCTTCAAAGGTGGGAATGCCTGCTCAACCGTAAAGATCAATGCTTTTTATTTCTTCTTCTGATGCCAGCATTGTAAATCCTTAGAAGATTAATTGTTCTTTTCTTTATTCTGTAAAAGGGTCATGGTGACCAGCTGCTCTCTTTGTACATGCAGATCTAGACTATGTACCTTTGGTGAACTTTATGTAAAATATCAGTGTGTCATGTTGACGTATGATCCTTCATCTCAAAAATGTATATGATTGTGCCTTCAACTTCTAACAAGCATAACAGTCCTCAGAGTTTTCTGAAACACTGTCTCTCGGGTTATATTCCTCAGGTTGGCTCAAATAAAATTCTCTATTTCTCCTTTAGACTGACTATTGATTAATTTTTTTAATCATTTTTTTAACATCTTTATTGGAGTATAATTGCTTTACAATGGTGTGTTAGTCTCTGCTGTATAACAAAGTGAATCAGCTATATGTATACATATATCCCCATATCACCTCACTCTTGCACCTCCCTCCCACCCTCCCTATCCCATCCCTCTAGGTGGTCACAAAACACAGAGCTGATCTCCCTGTGCTATACAGCTGCTTCCCACTAGCTATCTATTTTACATTTGGTAGTGTATATGTGTCAATGTTACTCTCTCACTACATCCCAGCTTACCCTTTCCCCCCTCCCCGGGTCCTCAAGTCCATTCTCTACGTCTGCGTCTTTATTCCTGTCCTGCCCATAGGGTCATCAGAACCGTTTTTTGTTTTTTTAGATTCCATATATATGTGTTAGCATATGGTATTTGTTTTTCTCTTTCTGACTTACTTCACTCTGTATGACAGACTCTAGGTCCCTCCACCTCACTACAAATGACTCAATTTTGTTTCTTTTTATGGCTGAGTAATATTCCAATGTATATATGTGCCACATCTTCTTTATCCTTCGTCTGTCGATGGACACTTAGGTTGCTTCCATGTCCTGGCTATTGTAAATAGACCTGCAATGAACATTGTGGTACATGTCTCTCTCTCTCTTTTTTTTTTTTAAATTAATTAATTAATTAATTTCTTTTTCGCTGCATTGGGTCTTAGTTACTGTACGGGCTCTCCCCAGTTGCATCGAGCAGCGGCTACTCTTCATTGCAGTGTGCGGGCCTCTCACTGCAGCGGCTCCTCCCATTGCGAAGCACGCATTCTAGGCACGCGGGCCTCAGCAGCTGTGGCACGTGGGCTCAGTAGTTGTTGCACATGGGCTCTAGAGTGCAGGCTCAGTAGTTGTGGTGCACGGGCCCAGTTGCTCCATGGCATGTGGGATCATCCCGGACCAGGGCTCGAACCTGTGTCCCCTGAATTGGCAGGTGGCGTCTCAAACACCGTGTCACCAGGGAAGCCCATATCTCTTTTTTAAAAAATTTAATTAATTTATTTATTTTTGGCTGCGTTGCGTCTTTGTTGCTGCACACGGGCTCCCTCTAGTTGCGGCAAGCAGGGGCTGCTCTTCGTTGTGGTGCATGGGCTTCTCATTGCAGTGGCTTCTCTTGTTGTGGAGCACGGACTCTAGGCGCATGGGCTTCAGTAGTTGTGGCATGCAGGCTCAGTAGCTGTGACTTGCGGGCTCTAGAGCGCAGGCTCAGTAGTTGTGGCGCACGGGCTTAGCTGCTCCGCAGCATGTGGGATCTTCCTGGACCAGGGCTCAAACCCATGTCCCCTGCATTGGCAGGCGGATTCTCAACCACTGTGCCACCAGGGAAGTCCCCATATCTCTTTTTGAGTTATGGTTTTCTCAGGGTATATGCCCAGTAGTGGATGCTGGATCATATGGTAGTTCTATTTTTAGTTTTTTAAGGAACATCCATACTGTTCTCCATAGTTGCTGTATCAATTTACATTCCCACCAACAGTACAAGAGGGTCCCTTTTTCTCCACACCCTGTCCAGCATTTATTGTTTGTGGATTTTTTATGATGGTCATTCTGACCATTGTAGTTTTGATTTGCATTTCTCTAACGATTAGTGATGTTGACCATCCTTTAATGTGTTTGTTAGCAATCTGTATATCTTCTTTGGAAAAATGTCTACTTAGGTCTTTGGTCCATTTTTGGATTCCATTGTTTATTTTTTTGATATTGAGCTGCATGAGCTGCTTATATATTTTGGAGATTAATCCTTTGTCAGTTGCTTCATTGGCAAATATTTTCTCCCATTCTGAGGGTTGTCTTTTGGTATTATTTATGATTTCCTTTGCTGTGCAAAAGCTTTTAAGTTTCATTAGGTCCCATTTGTTTACTTTTGTTTTTATTTCCATTTCTCGAGGATGTGGGTCAAAAAAGCATCTTGCTGTGATGTATGTCATAGAGTGTTCTGCCTATGTTTTCTTCTAAGAGTTTTATAGTGTCCGGCCTTACATTTAGGTCTTTAATCCATTTTCAGTTTATTTTTGTGTATGGTGTTAGGGAGTGTTCTAATTTCATTCTTTTACATGTAGCTGTCCAGTTTTCTTAGCCCCACTTACTGAAGAGGCTGTCTTTTCTCCATTGTATATTCTTGCCTGCTTTATCAAAGATAAGGTGACCATATGTGCCTGGGTTTATCTCTGGGCTTTCTATCCTGTTCCATTGATCTATATCTCTATTTTTGTGCCAGTACCATACTGTCATGATTACGGTAGCTTTGTAGTATAGTCTGAAGTCTGGGAGCCTGATTCCTCCAGCTCTGTGTTTCTTTCTCTAGATTACTTTTGTTATTCGGAGTCTTTTGTGTTTCCATATGAATTGTGAAATTTTTTGTTCTAGTTCTGTGAAAAATGCCATTGGTAATTTGATAGGGATTGTATTGAATCTGTAGATTGCTCTGGGTAGAATAGACATTTTCGCCATGTTGATTCTTCCAATCCAAGAACATGGTATATCACTCCATCTGTTTGTATCGTCTTTAATTTCTTTCATCAGTGTCTTACAGTTTTCTGCATACAGGTCTTTTGTCTCCTTAGGTAGGTTTATTCCTAGATATTTTATTCTTTTTGTTGCAATGGTAAATGGGAGGGCTTCTTAATTTCTCTTTCAGATTTTTCATCATTAGTGTATAGGAATGCAAGAGGTTTCCGCGCATTAATTTTGTATCCTACTACTTTACCAAATTTGTTGATTAGCTCTAGTAGTTTTCTGGTGGCATTTTTAGGATTTTCTATGTATAGTATCATGTCATCTGCAAACAGATGATGTTTACTTCTTCTTTTCCGATTTGGATTCCTTATATTTCTTTTTCTTGTCTGATTGTTGTGGCTAAAACTTCCAAAACAATGTTGAACAATAGTGGTGAGAATGGGCAACCTTGTCTTCTTCCTGATCGTAGAGGAAATGGTTTCAGTTTTTCACCATTGAGAATGATGTTGGCTGTGGGTTTGTCATATATAGCTTTTATTATGTTGAGGTAAGTTCCCTCTATGCCTATTTTCTGGAGAGATTTTATCATAAATGGGTGTTGAATTTTGTCAAAAGCTTTTTCTGCATCTATTGAGATGATCACACGGTTTTTATCTTTCAGTTTGTTAATATGGTGTATCACACTGATTGATTTGCATATATTGAAGAATCCTTGCATTCCTGAGATAAACCCCACTTGATCATGGTGTATGATCCTTTTAATGTGCTGTTTGATTCTGTTTGCTAGTATTTTGTTGAGGATTTTTATATCTCTGTTCATCAGTGATTTTGGCCTGTAGTTTTCTTTCTTTGTGACATCTTTGTCTGGTTTTGGTATCAGGGTGATGGTGGCCTCATAGAATGAGTTTGGGAGTGTTCCTCCCTCTGTTGTATTTTGGAAGAGTTTGAGAATGTTAGGTGTTAGCTCTTCTCTAAATGTTTGATAGAATTCCCCTGTGAAGCCATCTGGTCCTGGGCTTTTGTTTGTTGGAAGATTTTTAATCACAGTTTCAATTTCAGTGCTGGTGATTGGTCTGTTTATATTTTCTATTTCTTCCTGGTTCAGTGTCAGAAGGTTGTACTTTTCTAAGAATTTGTCTATTTCTTCCAGGTTGTCCATTTTATTGGGATATAGCTGCTTGTAATAATCTCTCATGATCCTTTGTATTTCTGTAGCGTCAGTTGTTACTTCCCCTTTTTCATTTCTAGTTCTGTTGATTTGAGTCTTCTCCCTTTTTTTCTTGATGAGTCTGGCTAATGGTTAATCAATTTTGCTTATCTTCTCAAAGAACCAGCTTTTAGTTTTATTGATCTTTGCTATCATTTCCTTCATTTCTTTTTCATTTATTTCTGATCTGATCCTTATGATTTCTTTCCTTCTGCTAACTTTGGGGGTTTTTTGTTCTTCTTTCTCTAATTGCTTTAGGTGTAAGGTTAGATTGTTTATTTGAGATTTTTTTTGTGTCTTGAGGTAGGATTATATTGCTAAAAACTTCCCTCTTAGAACTGCTTTTGCTGCAACCCATAGGTTTTGGGTGGTCGTGTTTTCATTGTCATTTGTTTCTAGGTGTTTTTTGATTTCCTCTTTGATTTCTTCAGTGATCTCCTGGTTGTTAAATAGTGTATTGTTTAGCCACCATGTGTTTTTATTTTTTACAGGTTTTTTTCCTGTAATTGATATGTAGTCTCAGAGCGTTGTGGTTGGAAAAGATACTTGAAATGATTTCAAGTTTCTTAAATTTACCAAGGCTTGATATGTGACCCAAGATATGATCTATCCTGCTGAATGTTCCATGAGCTCTTGAGAAGAAAGTGTATTCTGTTGTTTTCGGATGGAATGTCCTGTAAATATTAATTAAGTCAATCTCGTCTAATGTGTCATTTAAAGCTTGTGTTTCCTTATTTATTTTCATTTTGGATGATCTGTCCATTGGAGAAAGTGGGGTGTTAAAAGTCTCCTACTATTATTGTGTTACTGTCGATTTCCTCTTTTATGGCTGTTAGCATTTGCCTTATGTATTTATGCACCTATCTTGGGTGCATAAATATTTACAATTGTTATATCTTCTTCTTGGATTGATCCCTTGGTCACTATGTGGTGTGCTTCTTTGTCCCTTGTAATAGCCTTTTTTTTAGTCTATTTTGTCTGATATGAGAATTGCTACTCCAGCTTTGTTTTGATTTCCATTTGCATGGAATATCTTTTTCCATCCCCTCACTTTTAGTCTGTATGTGTCCCTAGGTCTGAAGTGGGTCTCTTGTAGACAACATATATATGGGTCTTTCTTTGGTATCCATTCAGCCAGTCTATGTCTTTTGGCTGGAGCATTTAATCCATTTACATTTAAGGTAATTATCGATATGTATGTTCCAATTCACATTTTCTTAAATGTTTTGGGTTTGTTATTGTAGGTGTTTTCCTTCTCTTGTGTTTCTTGACTAGAGAAGTTCCTTTAGCATTTGTTGTAAAGCTGGTTTGGTGGTGCTGAATTCTCTTAACTTTTGCTTCTCTGTAAAGGTTTTAATTTCTCCGTGGAATCTGAATGAGATCCTTACTGGGTAGAGTAATCTTGGTTGTAGGTTTTTCCCTTTCATCACTTTAAATATGTTCTGCCACTCCCTTTTGGCTTGCAGAGTTTCTGCTGAAAGGTCAGCTGTTAACCTTATGGGGGTTCCCTTGTATGTTATTTGTTGCTTTTCCTTTGCTGCTTTTAATATTTTTTCTTTGTATTTAATTTTTGATAGTTTGATTAATATGTGTCTTGGCATGTTTCTCCTTGGATTTATCCTGCCTGGGACTCTCTGTGCTTCCTGGACTTGATTGACTATTTCCTTTCCCATGTTAGGGAAGTTTTCAACTATATTCTCTTCAAATATTTTCTCAGTCCCTTTCTTTTTCTCTTCTTCTTCTGGAACCCCTATAATTCAAATGTTGGTGCCTTTAATGTTGTCCTAGAGGTGTCTGAGACTGCCCTCAATTCTTTTCATTCTTTTTTCTTTATTCTGCTCTGTGGTAGTTACTTCCACTATTTTATCTTCCAGGTCACTTATCCATTCTTCTGCCTCAGTTATTCTGCTATTGATTCCTTCTAGAGAATTTTTAATTTCATGTAGTGTGTTGTTCATCATTGTTTCCTCTTTAGTTCTTCTAGGTCTTTGTTAAACGTTTCTTGTATTTTCTCCATTCTATTTTCAAGATTTTGGATCATCTTTACTATCATTACTCTGAATTCTTTTTCAGGTGGGCTGCCTATTTCCTCATCATTTGTTTGGTCTGTTAGGTTTTTACCTTGCACCTTCTTCTGTTGCATATTTTTCTGTCTTCTCATTTTTTTTAATTTACTGTGTTTGGGGTCTGCTTTTCATAAGCTGCATGTTCATAGTTCCCGTTGTTTTTCGTTTCTGCCCCCCATGGGTGAGGTTGGTTCTGTGGCTTGTGTAGGCCTCCTTGTGGAGGGGACTGGTGCCTGTGTTCTGGTGGGTGGGGCTGGATCTTGTCTTTCTGGTGGGGAGGACTGAGTCCAGTGGTGTGTTTTGGGGTGTCTGTGAACTTAGTATGATTTTAGACAGCCTTTCTGCTAATGGGTGGGGTTGTGTTCCTGTCTTGCTAGTTAATTGGCATGGGGTGTCCAGCACTGGAGCTTGCTGGCTGTTGGGTGGAGCTGGGTCTTAGCATTGAGACGAAGATCTCTGGGAGAGCTCTTGCCATTTGATATTACATGGGGCTGGGAGGTCTCTGGTGGTCCAATGTCCTGATCTAGGCTCTCCCACCTCAGAGGCTCAAGCCTGACACCAGGCCAGAGCACCAAGTCAGCCACACGGCTCAGAAAGAAAGGGAGAAAAAAGAAAGAAAAAAAAATACATCCATTTCTCTGCACTGCCCCCAAGAAGCCTTCTTCATGTTATATATCTCTGCTTGAAGATTGGGAAAACCATGTCTCTCTTTACTGGCATAGTACTCTGAAGATTCTTTCCTCTGCCTGCAATGTTGTCCTCACAGTGTTGTCCTGGCTGCTGCCCTGGCAACCTTGAACTGGAAGTCCTTTGGGAACGCAGTCCAGGGGCATCCGGACCTGTCTGGTCCAGTGACAGCATGGAGGTTACCCTTTCCTGGCACATCCCCATGGTGCAGTCCACGTCGCATTGGCACAGGCAACCAGGCGCTCTGTCTAAACCCCGTCAGGGTTCCCTGAGTCCTTGGTAGAAAGTGTGATGGCCCCAGCAGGTCTGTCCTAGGCCAAGAGGTGGAGGTGGCCTTCCTCTCACCCTGCCGCTCTCTGCTGGGCTCCATAGAGCCACGTGCACCCGTCTATTGATTAATTTTTGTCAACAAATTTATATAGAAGCATCAACTAATACTTTTGTACAGTAGACATATACTTATGAGACATATCTACCAAAGCTAGCGTGGAAATCAGTTTCTTGGAGTTGGGATAATATGAGGATGATAGGGAATGTGTCCCCATGAAAAAGTCCATCTCTACTGAGGTAGAACATCACCAATTTACAGAGGAAAGCAGGTTAGAGAAATGGAGGGAAAAAGAAACAGAAAGAGTGTTTGCAAGAGCAATTTCAAACTGTAATACTGGTTAAGTTCTGGGTTTATGAAATATCTGAAACTAGATCTAGCCATGGAATTTCCAGTGTAATAAACCAATACATTGGCCTTGTAATTAAACTACTTTGACTTGGACTTCTGTCATTCGCAAACGAAAGAATCCCATTAAATACCGATTCATCTTCCATGTGGGAAGTTCTTTGAAGTGAGCTTGAAGGTATTTTAGCAACATACAAGTTAAACAAGACATCTGCATTCATTAAAAGGTTGGTAATACTGAGCAAAACATAGAGGGTAAACATAATTACCCATAGATGTGGCTATCTACCAATGAGAACGAGAGAGATAATCTTACAGAAGTGTTCTACTGAACCAGTGTTCTGGAGCAAACGTCCTCTTGTCTTCCAGTTCAGATATTCAAGAAGAAAAATTTAAGTTATCTCTGGTATGCAGAAAGCTTAGATAGCTTCAGAAGTTGGTCATATCTCTTCACAAATGTTATTGAAAATGCTTACAATATTTTTTAAAATTTCACAGTGGTTTTTACAACAATTTACAGAATACATAGCAAATAGTACACTCTGCTAAATCAATGCTAAATCTTTTTTTAAAAATGTTAAGATTCATTTTAAAATATTAAAAACTTGGAGCCCTACTTAACACATATCTTTTCATTCCCTGGTTGACTGGTTAAAGATTACCCTTTATGACCCAAATGATGTAAATAATTTAAATTTCTTTTTTTAAAATTTTTATTTATTTAATTAATTTATTTTTGGCTGCATTGGGTCTTCGTTGCTACATGTGGACTTTCTCTAGTTGTGGCAAGTGGGAGCTACTCTTTGTTGTGGTGCGTGGGCTTCTCATTGCGGTGGCTTCTCTTGTTGGGGAGCACGGGCTCTAGGTGCACGGGCTTCAGTAGGTGTGGCATGCGGGCTCAGTAGTTGTAGCTCGCGGGCTTAGCTGCTCCATGGCATGTGGGATCTTCCCAGACCAGGGCTCAAGCCCATGTCCCCTGCATTGGCAGGAGGATTCTTAACCACTGCACCACCAGGGAAGTCCAATTTAACTTTCTTTTTTTTTTTAATTAATTTATTTAATTTATTTTTATTTTTGACTGTGTTTGGTCTTCGTTGCTAGGTTCAGGCTTTCTCTAGTTGCAGCTAGCAGGGCTACTCTTCGTTGCAATGAGCAGGCTTCGTATTGTGGTGGCTTTTCTTGTTGCGGAGCACAGGCTCTAGGCACGCGGGCTTCGGTAGTTGCTGCAAGCGGGCTCAGTAGTTGTGGCTCGCGGGCTCTAGGGCGCAGGCTCAGCAGTTGTGGTGCACGGGCTTAGTTGCTCTGCGGCACATGGGATCTTCCCAGACCAGGGCTCGAACCCGTGTCCCCTGCATTGGCAGGGGGATTCTTAAACACTGTACCACCAGGGAAGTCCCTAATGGTCTTTTAACAAGTAAATTTCTAACCAACAGGACGTGATCTCTTCTCAAGTGAAAATTATTAAAACACTGTATATTTCTGTGATAAGAAAATGTGATTATGATATAAAAGCCTCTTTTTCCTGAAATCAGCATTTCTTCTTAGTCTCTACAAGGTATTTTAGGTAAACTAACTGCAAAGCAAATAGCCACCAGTAAAATGCCAGAGAAAGAGATGTATCATTCACCTCTCATTATATGCACAGTCCTTAAAAACAACCCCCAAACATATTAAAATCATCTTGGTAACTCACGGTTGAACTGGGAAGATTTCTTTAGTGAACAAGTCTTAATGAAGAGGGTTCACCAACCTAGAGCTATCCACGAGAGTCTTGACATCAGATTTAAGATACCGCAGTGGTTACCGATTTCTTTTGTTTACTGTTTCTGTGGTATACCTTTTTCTAGATGTTTGCTTTTAACTTGCCTATATTGTTAAATTTATATTGAATATCTTTGGGCAACATAAAGTTAGATCATGTGTCTATTCTGATAATCTCTGTCTTTTAATTAGTGTGTTTAATGGATTTATATTTAAAGAAAATACTGGTATGCTTGGATTTTAGTCTGCTATTTAATTACATTTTCTGTTTGTGCCCCCTTTTTCATTCCTTTGTTCCCCTTTCTTGCTTTATTTTGGGTTATTTGAATATTTTTCATATTCCATTTTAATTCATTTATTGTTTTTTTCACTATGTCTCAGTATATTTTTTTTAGTTGAAGCTAAAGTGATTACAATATTCATATATATATTTTCGCAGTCTACTTAGAATACCTATTTTACCATTTCTAATGGAACGTAGCCACCTTATCACTATTCAGGTCTTTTCATTCTCTTCCCTCTGTCTTGTAGGTGTCTTATGTATTATATCTACATATTGTATATTGAAAACCCGTTGGATGATGGTATGGTTTCCAGTTCATGGGTAGTGCAAATACCTTGTAATAACAAAATATCCCTGACTCCATCTTCCCACCACTTGTAATATTACTGTCATTATTTCAATTATACATAAGCATAGATCTATAGATACAGATATAGATATATAGATAATTAATAAGTTGTTGTTATTATTAAAACAAAAATACCCCAGTGGTGTATCTAGAGGTCTTATGAGCACCAGAAGGAAAGGAATTCCATCTTCTCCTAAATATCATATTTTAGGATATGAAGAGAAGGAGATTAAAAATGGTCCACATTGGGAATTCCCTGGTGGTCCAGTGGGTAAGACTTCACACTCCCAGTGCAGGGGGCCTGGGTTCATTCCCTGGTCAGGGAACTAGATCCCACATGCATGCCACAACTCAGAAGTCCGAATACCGCAACTAAGAGTCCTCATGCTGCAAATAAAGATCCCTCATGCTGCGACTAAGACACTGCGCAGCCAAAATAAATAAATAAATATATATATATATTTTTTAAATGGTCCACATTGTGAAACTTATGCAACTTTACCTGCAATGCATATTATGAAAAGTCTTGACCACCCAGCACTTAGTATATGCCTGGGATATGGCTGACTTCCAACCACCTGGGGATCACCGATCTCTTCCTCCTTCCCACCACCTCCTGCTGCCTGTCTCTTAGTCCTTATTACTACCACCCCCACCCCCAAAGAGAGCCCACGCTCCTTGGTCTACCAAGTCTCCTCGCCCTTCAGATCTCTGAGTCCTTCTCAAACTAACTTATGGAGGTCCTGCCTTTCAAGAGCCTCAGGATACCCAGTCATTTTCCAAGAGCTGATTGTGTGCAGAACTCTTTTAAGAACATCTGGGTGGGACAAACCACATTGAGTAAAGTGAATACCTTCGATCTTCACCTCCTCCTCAACCCCTAGCACCCACACCTGCAAATTCATGTTCTGATTGAAATAAACATCAAGAGCAGCTTTGGAGGAATTCCCTGATGGTCCAGTGGTTAGGACTCCATGCTTCCCCTGCAGGGGGCAACGGTTTGATTCCTCGTTGGGGAACTAAGATCCCACATGCCATGTGGTGCGGACAAAAAAAAAAAGAGCAGTCTTGGAAAAAAAAAAAAAGGTGGATGCAGGAAAGGTTTTGTTCACTGAGAGTACGCTTTCATGCCACAGTGATTTTTGCTGGCAGCTGGCTTCATTTCCTTGTTTCCTTCCCCCAGCACAAGTATGGCATTCTAGTCACTATCTCTCTGGATGTTTCAAAAGGCCCATTTTTTTACCCTTTGAATTTGTGGAATAAAAAACACATTGTAGGTAGGGATCATAATTTACTTTTTTAATTGGGGACCATAACTTTTGCTTCTTATTGTCACCTTATGGGAACACAGCAGGGAAGTGCCTACACCTCTCTTTAAAAAAAAATCTCATACTTTCCAACAATTTCAATTGTTGAAAACTCTCAAACCAAGTGCTGCTAATTTCCTCAATATAAAAACACTATGGGCAATAAACTTAAAGTGTTCAGTCAGAATATTTTGGCAGAATTTACAGCAAAATGGATGGACCTAGAGATTATCATACTAAGTGAATAAGTAAGAAAGAGAAAGACAAGCACCACATGATATCATTTATATGTGGAATCTAAAATATGACACAAAAAAACTTACCTATGAAACAGAAACAGACTCACAGACATAGAGAACAGACTTGTGGTTGCCAAGGGGGAGTGGGAGTGGGGGAGGGGTGGATTGGGAACTTGGGATTAGCAGGTGCAAACTATTATATACAGAATGGATAAACAACAAGGTCTTACTGTAGAGCACAGGGAACTATATTCAATATCCTGTAATAAGCCATAATGGAAAAGAATATGAAAAAAGAATATATATATATACACACAAACACATATATTTATATATGTATATATAACTGAATCACTTTGCTGTACTGCAGAAATTAATACAACATTGTAAATCAACTATACTTCAATAAAATAAAAAAAAGAATATTTTGGCAGAAAGACAATGATACATGGGATATTAGACAGTGATCTTGTGCTAACTGAGGAGGTAAGAAAGATTCAAATCTCTTATAATTTATTTTAATGATGGCCTACTATATTAGGTATTAGAAATTTGTCTTAAATATTACTGTTTGCATAAAAAGGGGAGTAAAGAAAGAATGTATATGTAATTTCTTGTGTCTGGATATCAATGTAAGTATAACAAAAACACCAATAACATTAGCTGTCTAAGGAAAGGTTATTTAGTGATTGATGGGTTGGTACAATACTTTGGATTTTAGTGCAGTAAATATTCATTTCCTTCCCCATTCTACTGTGGGAAGATTTTACTTTTTAAGCTTGGCCATATGACTTGCTTTGGCTGATGGAAAACTAGTGAGGCTGAACACAAGTTCATGTGCCCTACACACAGTGAGGCTAAACAAACTGAACTGTCAGAGTTTGGAGCAGAGAAAGGTTTATTGCAGGGCCAGTCAAGGAGAAGGCGGCTTGTGCTCAAAACAACCCAAACTCTCCAGTGGGTTTTCAGGGAAGAGTTTTTATAGGCAAAATTTGGGGTGAGGGCTGGTGGGTGCGTGACTTTCTTCTGATTGGTTGGTGATGAGGTAACAGGGTGGTGTTCCAGGAATCTTGTGCTCAGCCTAAAGTTACCTTCCTCCACTGCTTTATCACTGAACTATTGTTTCTTGACTGCTCCTCCTTTGTTTCTGCATTCCCTCCCTTCCCTAATTAGTCACTGTTTGAGTCTGCCCTTTGGAACTCAGGGAAGGTCTAGGAGGCTAAAGCCTTTTTCCTGCAAACAAGAAATGGGGACACAGAAAGGCTTTTGGGCTTGAGAGGGCCCTGTTTGGTTTCACTAGCAAACAGACATGAGCAGAGGCCTTAAATATGTTTGACTTGGTTCTTGTAGTCCTGATATTTGCCTTAAGAACATGCCCCGGGCTTCCCTGGTGGCTCAGTGGTTAAGAATCTGCCTGCCAATGCAGGGGACACAGGTTCGAGCCCTGGTCCGGGAGGATCCCACATGCCACAGAGCAACTAAGCCTGTGAACCATAACTACCGAGCCTGCGTTCTAGGGGCTGCAAGCCACAACTACTGGGAGCCAAAACTACTGAAGCCCACGTGCCTAGAGCCACCACAATGAGAAGCCCACACACTGCAACGAAGAGTAGCCCCCGCTCGCTGCAACTAGAGAAAGTCTGCATGTGACAGCAAAGACCCAATGCAGCCAAAAGTAAAATAAATATTTACTAAAAAAAAAAAGCAAAAGAACATGCCCCAACAGCACTTCCCCTTCAGACTAGGTTCCAGGACAAGACTTGAGGAACAGACATGATCCTTACCTGAATCCTGGAGCCCAGGCAGCCAAGCACCAGTGTGAAGCAGAGTTATCCACTGACCCACAGATCAGCAAACAAGAAAAGTAAGTGATTGTTGTAAATCACTGGGTTTTGGTGTTTTTTTAATACAGGATTATTGTGGCACTAGCTGACTCGTGGAGTTGGGAAGGAAATTTTTTACTCAATATTCTTTTGTAATTTTTGCATTTTGAACCATGTGAATACACTATTTTTTTTTAATTTAAATACATCTTGTCATGCACGTATGCCAAAATGACTCAGGATATAGATAAGGGTAATCTTCATAATGTTAAATGGTTTCTTTGTATCCATGTCTTTCATTTCCTTATCTTGGACCCAAGATGGTGTTTGTGAGGGAATAAGTATGAAAAGGATCTTTTTAAAGTATCCAGGCAATGTCTTTAAAATTCTGTGGGACAACTATACTCTAATAAAAATTTTTTAAAAATTTTGTTTAATTCTGAGGGAATTTCATTTTCAACATAAAATTCTGTACCTAGCTGAATGGTCAATCCAGTGTGAAGGTAGAACAAAGTAATTTTCACTAATTGCCCCAGTTAGAGCTACAGAATGAGTTTACGACTTTTTAAAAATTATTATTCAAAATGACTTTCACCACTTCACATACCTGGATGGCTACAATTTTTTTTAAAAAAGGAAAATAACAAATGTTGGTGAAAGTGTGGAGAAATTGCTATACATTGCTGATAGGCATGTAAAATAGTATAGCCAACACAAAAAAAGTTTGGGCAGTTCCTCAGAAAGCTAAACGTAGAATTACCTTATGACTCAGCAATTCTACTATACCCAAAGGAACTGAAAGCAGGGACTTAACCAGATACTTGTATACCAATATTCATTGCAGCATTATTCACATTAGCCAAAAGGTGGAAACAATTCAAATGTCCATCAGGGGACTTCCCTGGTGGTCCAGTGGCTAAGACTCCACCCTCCCAAATGCAGGGGCCCTGGGATCGATCCCTGGTCAGGGAACTAGATCCTGCATGCCGCAACTAAGAACTTGCATGTCACAACTGAAGATCCTGCACGCGGCAACAAAGATCCCATGTGCCACAACTAAGACCCAACGCAGCCAAATAAATAAATAAATAAATATTAAAAACAAAAAACAAATGTCTGTCAACAAATGAATGGATAAATAAAATATGGTATATACGTCAATGGAGTATTATTCAACCTTAAAAAGGAATGAAGTCCTGACACATGCTACAAAGTTGCATGAACCTTGAAAACATTATGCTAACTGAAATAAGCCAGATACAAAAAGGTAAATATTATATGATTCTACTTACATGAAACATCTAGAATGGGCACATTCGTACAGACAAAAAGTAAGCTAGAGGTTACCAGATGCTGGAGGGAGGGGGTGGGGAGTTATTGCTTAATGGTTAGAGTTTCTGTTTGAGATGATGAAAAAGTTATGGAACTAGATAGGGATAATGGTACAACATTGTGGGTGTAATTAATACCACTGAATTATATACTTAAAATGGTTAAAATGGCAAATTTTATGTTATATATATTTTAACTACAATTTTAAAAAACAATAATGTAATATTCCAAAAACCACTGAATTATATACACTTAGGTGAATTGTATGGTGTATGAATTATATTCACAAAGCTGCTTAGAAAAAAAGGACATTCACAATTTCAACCTTGCTGAAAAAGAGACAACTCTGCATGTGCTAGTAAGAACAGTTAGGACACAGGGTAAGTTTGACATATAATTATGTAGTAAGTATACATGCCAGTTAGCCCACCTTGAGATCTAAAAAACAATAAAGGAAATACAAAACCAGAAATTGAGGATGAAGCTGTTGTTCCTCAGGTCAACTGACTGCTAGAAAAATTTATTAATCAGGCAAACCTTTATTTGTTAGACTTACTGCAGTAAGGAAGAATACCACTTTGATAGAGTCTCAGTAATGTTTCAGAAGAGTGAAGTCAGAGGAAGATATTTATAGGGTTTTGGAGTCTTGAGTTCAAGCGGCTTAGATGGATCTTTCAAGAAGGAAAATTGACTGGGATTGGACAAAGTTTGTGATATAATAGCTTAGGATTTGTGGATACAGTGGGATGAGGGCCTTGCAGTGAGACTTGATAAGTCAACTATTACTTGATAAGTAAGTTTTTTGTCCAGGTGGGTGATCTATTGTCCTAACAGGAGAGCTGTTTGCCTAGAAGAACAAATTGCTTACTTAGATAAAATTAGCTTTGAAAAAATTTCCCCAAATGGATAGTAAAGTTATTTATTGATTTATCATCTTATCTTTCTGGAAAAAATTTCCTGAAGCAAATGTGAACAATCTTTATAGAGAGAGTTCTAGTCACTCACTTTACCCTATTTCTTTCTTAGTCTAGATCAGTGATTGGCAAACTATAGCCTGTGAACCAAATCTGACCCACTGAATATTTTTGTACAACCCATAAGCTAAAAATGGTTTTTACATTTTTAAATAGTTGGAAAATTAAAAGGAGAATAATACTTCATGACACATGAAAATTATAAGAAAATCAAATTTCAGTGTCTATAAATAAAGTTTTATTGGAATACTGACACACCATTCATTTATGTATTGTCTATGGCTGCTTTCACGCTACAAGGACAGAGCTGAGTAGTTAACAGAGATTGTATGGTCTGCCAAGCCTAAAATATTAACTATCTGGATATTGATAGAAATAACTTGCTGACGCCTTCTCTGGTTGAAGAACAGGAGGCATATTACCAAAGGGTGATCTAGCCATTTGAAGAAGGAAGGAAGATGGAAATGTACATATTGAAAAGTAGGAAGAAAAAGAGTTAAAGAAATTCATCTAGGACTTCCCTGGTGGCACAGTGGTTAAGAATCCACCTGCCAATGCAGGGGACACGGATTCAAGCCCTGGTCTGGGAAGATCCCACATGCCGTGGAGCAGCTAAGCCCGTGTGCCACAACTACTGAAGCCCGTGCACCTAGAGCCCTGCTCCGCAATAAAGACAAGCCACCAAAATGAGAAGCCCGCACACCACAATGAGGAGTAGCCCCCACTTGCCGCAACTAGAGAAAGCTCACACACAAAAACAAAGACCTAATGCAGCCAAAAATAAATAAATTAATTTTTTAAAAAAAGAAAGAAATTCATCTAGTTCTGACTAGGTAATGAAATCAAAGGCAACTGGACCAAAGATAGTCTGCTCATGTATGACCACAAAGCTGATAGGAAGATACCTTAAAGAAAAATGTCTTTTCAGGACTTCCCTGGCAGGGCAATGGTTAAGACTCTGCACTCCCAATGCAGGGGGTACAGGTTCATTTTTTTTTGCTGCACGGCCAAAAAAAAAATTTTTTAATGTCTTTCAAATACGAAAAACACAGCAAATTAAAACCAAGTCTTACATAACTTTAGATTAGAAACACAGCACTTTTCAGTAGTTCTCTGCATTGGTAGGCAAAAACATAACAAATGTAAACATTTGTTTCTGCTGGGGAAGGAGGATGGTTAATAGAAATATTTTCCAATTTATTTTTCACACACACGTACCTACTTGCACAAATTCACAGTCACCAAAAAATGCTCTCTCCCCAAACAAAACCAGAAATAATAATAATAAAATAATCCCTTAAGCCATATCTACATTTTGTATTTAAGCAAACAAAGATCCTAGGAGTAAAAGCAAAATGTAAAGTCAATTGAAAAAAAAAGATAAGCAAACAGCATTATTAAATACAAAATATTCCTATTACATAAGTATTAGTGGATGATGTTCTCTGCTTCTCTACAACTTTGGAACCATATTACTGACCTGTTAAATCTACTCCATGTGAGCTCCAAGAACCAGAAAAGACCTTATTATCATTCTTTGACATCACATCAAAAATTTCTGGGGTATCTAGACTGAGAGACTGTATACACAAACAGACAATAGGCAGACTACACATAAAAATAGAACTCTGACCCACAGTCTGCAGCAAACAGCCCGGGAAGTCAAACAAATACATATAACTCAGACTTGTAGGAAGTCAGACAACTATCTCTAGCAAACAGTCCAGGAAGCTAAACAAAAACCTCTGTAACAATTGGCCCAAAATATCTAGGGCTTGATTAATATCTGATAGCTTTCCGAATTTTTACGCCTGCTTCCAACTTAGGACCAAGTAGAGAAAGCCAAATATGCACCCCTAACCAATCACCTAGGATGCTCCACTTCTAGTTCGTCCACCTGCAGCTCCCCTACACCAGCACCCTCCAATCAGAGCACATCCAAAGCTTTTCCTTTTCTCCACTATAAAGCTTTCCCACTCCTCTGGCTGCCTTTGAGTTTCTTTCACAACACAATGATGGTGGCTGACTTTTTTTGCTGTAGCTGTTAAGAATAAATAGCCTTTGCTTATTCTTATTTGGGTTGTCTTTGTTTATTTCTGCAAGACCATTATTACCTTCATCATCAGTATCTTCTAGTTTTAATCCTTTGCTATTCAACACTTCCTGTGGGAAAGACTGTTTAGCTAACAACATTCTAGGACAGGCAACATTGCCAGTGCCCAGCTGACTTTATTCTCCAGGGAACGTTTCTGAGACCACTCTGGTCTTTGTATAATGAGTAATTATAAAGGAGTTAGAGAAGAAAGCCTGGGACCTGGGTTTCCCCTTTCATCTTTAATTAGGTTTCTCTCTTCCACTCCAGTAATAGTCCTTACAGATATTTTAAAAAAGAAAACTCTGAAGCTTTTTGTCATCAGCTTCTTTGTGCAAGGTAAGGTGTACTGGCTCCATTCTAGATGTGTGCAGGAAGCCTGTCTACTTTTTCTGGATTCATGTTGTTGGTCAACCTGAAGCAGGAGGCTCTTTTCAACACTAGCAGGTGGCAAGAGCAAAATGGCTGCTTTAAAGTAGACAGAAAAAGGAAGCAATTGGCAGTTGGTTTTAAGAAAACGAGCTTCTATATGTTCAACTTCTGTGTATCTGATCCGAGGTTGGTTGAATACGCAGATGTGGAACCTGCAGATGTGGAGGGCCGACTGTGAGGGACTTCAGCACCTGTGGGCTTTGGTATCTGCAGGGGGCCAGGAACCAATTCCCCACGGATACTGAAGAATGACTGTACTTTTCCTTAAACTAGATCTGCCTGAGAACTTGCCTGTAGTCAAGACATCAGGCTGGTTCTTGGATGTTATACATGTCCTACCTTTCCAGCTCCCCTTTCACATCCACTCTTCTCCCAATACATGAACCTACTAGGGTGTATTGCTTGTGGCAGAGGAAGGCTCCAGGGTCCCAGGAAAGATAAACCTCAAAGCACAGCGTCAGCTATTGAGAAAGTGAATGACTCTAATGATGGAGTAATACATCCCTCTCAAGTCAGATGTTTCCAAATTCTTTGCTTTCAAGAAAATTGAAGGAGGATATAAAGAAGTTGACAGCCAAAATTACATTAAAAATCAACATTTGGGAAATCCCTGGTGGTCCAGTGATTAGGATACCGTGCTTTCACTGCTGAGGGCACGGGTTCAATCCCTGGTCAGGGAACTAAGATCCTGCAAGCTGCAGGGTGCGGCCAAAAAAAAAAAAGGAAAAGAAAAGAAATCAACATTTGATGATTGACAACAATTACTGTCATGTACCTCAGAAATATTTCAGATAAACGAATGATATCACTACAATAAAATCCCTTTCATTCCCAGTTCCTCAATTATACTAGGAGGTGTCAAAAACAAACCCAGACTAGGTAACGAGAAACTTTTTTTCAAAAAACTATTTTATTGGAGGAGGACGATATTGCAGAAGAGAGAACACTCTGCCAGAGTAAACAAGCTCAGCAGGAACAGGGTGTGGGCGAATGCAATCAACAGATTAGCACCCTGAGCATGGGGCACAATTGGACAGTTTTTCATTGCAGTCAACCAATCCTGGTAATGCCATTAAGGAAGTTGTTCCACATTACAATGCTTGTTTAAGCTCAAGGGTTCACCAAAGTTTAGGAGCCCAGAGGAAGGAGAGAAGCCCAACTAAAGTTGGGTCAAATCAGGTTGTTACTGGACTCAACGGGTCTGTTGGTTGGGGTGCATAGTCAACGAACACGCCAAGTACTTTTGATCAAAGCAGAAGCATGTATTACTTGTGACAAGAAAGGCGGCAGGGAGATAGCTTTCAAAGCACTGTCTCTCTGAACAGCAAGATCAGTGAAGTTTTAATCTAAGGGAGCATGCATCTTCACGGAAGGGTGGGAGTGATCTTCCATGTAGAGGTGAAGTTCTAGATGCGCTTGCGCAGTGTGACAACAGGCTTAGGCGTTGCATATTCAAAACATGGAGGCAATCCCCGCCCTTAAGGTGGAGATTTTAGCATTAAAATGAGGCAAAGGGTACTCTAGGTTGACAAAATCCAGGCACCTAATTGAGTGAAGTCAATAGGGTCAGCAAAGGTCAGCATCATCAATCCTTAGGCTCCACTTCGCCTGGTGGTTGAGTGCTCCAGGGGGTTTGGATCCTGCAAAACAGCTCAAGAATGTACTTCAGGGTGATCTTTACCTTTAAAACAGAACTGGGAGTCCTTGTGACTGATTTATTGTATCCACTATGGTTAATGCTCTAGCCTGATAATAGTCATTTGTTCCTGAATTCTTTGTTCTTTCAGAAGTCCAGTGGGATGGAGTAACTGCTTAAGCTAAAGTCAACCAGCTTTGTTCTTTCAAAATCATTAATTACTGAAATCTATTCTTTATTCCATATGAAGACCTAGGAGGCCATAATTTACCCTTCCCCCAGCCATCAGTAAAGAGAAAACAGATGGGTTCTGAAATTCACTCTGAAATAACTTAAGCTTATCCAGCATATATTACGATTTCTCTTATTACCTGGTATTCTACTTCTGCAAGGTATTAGCAAACTCTGACTTAAACCCATCCCTTCCTTATTCCTGTCTTGCTAACAAGATTAGTGGCACTTTGTTTAGATTGGTCAGTGCAAACTGTTCAGCTAATCATTTATGAGATAAAGAATGGGAATTGGAGAGTCTGCCTCTGGTCTTATGATAGTGATGTGGACTGTAATGAAAAAGACCTTGAGTGGAGGCTCAGCTCTATAATATTTGCAAAAGTTTCTTCTCCACAAAAGGATAGAGGTAGTATCCACACTGATCCCATGATTCTAACTGGTCCTGTGAAGTTAATAAAAATAAGCTCCTCAAAAGCAGAGACCATGTGTGTTTTGTGTTTCCCTGGTACCTAGCTGGTACATGCTAAGGATCCTCCACAAATATTTACTGGGCTTCCCTGGTGGCACAGTGGTTAAGAATCCGCCTGCCAATGCAGGGAACACAGGTTCGAGCCCTGGTCTGGGAAGATCCCACATGCTGCGGAGCAACAGAGCCCATGGGCCACAACTACTGAGCCTGTGCTCTAGAGCCTGCGAGCCACAACTACTGAGCCCACATGCCACAACTACTGAAGCCCGCGTGCCTAGAGCCTGTGCTCCGCAACAAGAGAAGCCACCGCAATGAGAAGCCCGTGCACTGCAATGAAGAGTAGGCCCGCTCGCCACAACTAGAGAAAGCCCACGTGCAGCAACAAAGACCCAATGCAGCCAAAAATAAAAATTAATTAATTAAAAAAAAAAGCTAAAGCCTTTCACATATCAGTTTAAATAAATAAATAAATAAATATTTACTAATTTGAAGATTCCATAAGTCAGAAGAATCTCCTGCTTCTCCAACATACCTAGACCCTAAAAATTGATGACTATAAGGGTCTTGGAAAGGTGTTTCTGTTGTGAGGATGTGGCATGTTTAGGTCTCACGCTATTAACTTATTTTCAATGTGTATCATCATCCCACCCTGCTCTCATAATGATAACTTAAGAGCTACTCTACCCCTTTTTCAGACCACAATATCACAGGAAAATGGAGTCCAAAAATTGCTAACTTAATTAGGAATTGAAAGGATTAAGATGCATACTTACAAAGCCATTTTTTAATTCTTTTTTTAAAGCCAGTTCTTAGTTCATACAAACTAGATATAATTACAGAGAGAAGGAGACAGAGGGACGGCTTGATTGCAGGGAAAAGTGAGAGGAAATGGAGTTCTGGCAGGAAGAAGGATGGAGAAAAGGACCTTCCATAACAAAGACCAGGAAGGATAGAGGAAATGCCCCCACCACCCCTATCCACCCCAAACAAACACAGGATCTGAGGGTGATCCACTGTTCAACAGCTGTAGACATTTACAGTCACCCTAATTTGATGGTGAGGAACCTGGATGCCTTAGGTGGATGCCTGGAAGTGCAAAGAAAACCTCACCACCTTGAGAACAGCAGGAGGTAGGACTTTGCCAATGAGCACATGTTGGATTCTTTCCCCTTTTTGTCTTTCATGAATAAGGCTTCTATGACCATTTGTGTACAAGTTTGTGTGTGGATATGTTCTCATCTCCTTTGGGTATATATCTAGGAATGGAATTGCTGGGTTGTATGGTAACTATGTTTAACCTTTTGAGGATGTTGGAACCAGGGTGGGCCACCCCAAAATATATCTCAATGACATACTGATTATTTTGAATTAAAGTTACTTAAGAAACAGTTGATGTAAGAGGGACACTTTGGCTCTTTTCTCTGACTCCTTGAAAGCAGGAAATAAATCTCCAATGTGATAGGTGCCCTCCCTTCACTGGGAGGTAGAAAGACATCCTTACCATCAAAGACAAGGAATTCAGGCAGAGAAGCCTATATAGACAAACCTTGTTACTTCTTTAGTCACCTACCACCCAAGCCCAAACTCTGCTTAAATTCCTCACTAATTAAACACCCAAACCTAAGTTTTTTTTGTCCTGTCAAATCCTCACAAAGGTACTGTTTCCTTATATGAAAAGATATAAAAGCTGCCTGCTTTTGGTCACTCTCTGAGTATGATCTCCTGTGTATGTGAAATTAAATTGGTTTTTCTCCTGTTAATCTGTCTTGTGTCAATTTTATTATTTGTCCAGCCGCAAGAACTCAAGAAGGGTAGAGGGGGAAATTTTGCCCTCCCCAACAAGGAACTGCCAGGCTGTTATCCAAAGCAGATGCACCATTTCATATTCTCAACAGCAACATGTCAGAGTTCCAATTTGTCCACATCTTCACCACACTTGCTGTCTGTCTTTTTGATTATGGCCATCCATCATAGGAAGCATGAAGTGGTATCTCATTGTGGTTTTGATTTGCATTCCCTTGATGGTTAATGATATTAATCATCTGTTCATGTGCATATTGGCCATTTATATATCTTCTCTGGAGAAATATCTATTCGGATCCTTTGCCCATTTTTAAGTGAGCTATTTATCTTTCTATTGTTGAGTTTTAAGATTTTTAAAAATATATTCTGGATATTAGTCCCTGGGTATGATTTGCAAGTATTTTCTCACATTCTGTAGGTTGTCTTTTTACTTCCTTGATCATGTCCTTTGAAGCACAAACTTTTTAATTTTGCTGAAGACAGAATTTCTTTGGTTGCTCGTGCTTTCAATGTCATATCTAAGAAATGACATTGCCTAACCCAAAGATTTATACTTAAGTTTACTTCGAAGAGTTTAGCTCTTACATTTAGGTCTTTGATCCATTTTGAGTCAATTTTTGTATGAGGGATATGAAGTGTTGGGGGAAAGAAGGATGAAGTAGGGTCCCAACATCATTACTTTGCATGTAGATTCAATTGTCCCAGCACCATTTGTTGAAAACACTATTCTTAATCATGATAAGTCTATTTGCCCTCCTCAAAAATAACAATAAAATTGTAACAAAATCAAATCGCTTTGGAAAAGGAGGCAGCCAGTTTTCCAATAGTGCTTGCTTGACATGGAAAACTCCCCAACTGTCAATGATAAATTTCCATAAGTTTATAAAAATGTGGATGAAAACAGTATCATCCTCACACGGTAAGGAGCACATGAGCTTATGAAAATTTAGCTCTTAGAACAACACCTGGCACATGCCAAGTGTTCAATAAATATTATGTATTGATATTAAAAAAAAAAAAAGAAAACACTATTCTTTCCCCCACTGAATTGTCTTACACCCTTGTTGAAAATCAAGTGACCTATATTTTTCTTAAACTCTTTTCAGTGTCTCTATTTAAATGTGCAGTGTTTCCTAGTGGATCTTGACTGATACAGTAACTGGTACCAGAAGTGATCCCAGGAAACATTCCTTCAAAAAGGGACTCTGGGATTAGGCTGCTAACATATTTGAGAAGCAGCAATGGCTAACCCCCTTGCTGGAGGAGAGTGAACACTAATAAGCCACAGAATATAGTGGCATCATGATTACTCAAATATCAGTCGTAGCATAGGTTAATGTGCGGGTTGAAGGCACCGAGAGATCAAATCACTATGGCATGCAGTTGTTGTGGGGACAATAGAAATTATAAAGATTTGGGAGATTTCTGGTGGCCCTACGAAGGGTAAAGGACAAATTGATTCAGAAACTGAGTAAAAGATTAAAAACCCTCCACAGCAGCTTTGAGTTTGCAAAGCCAATATAACTAAACATCAAGCACAGGGGCTAAATGTAATGGTTATAGAGTTGTAACAAAACTGAGACTTAACTCTGTCAGGATCTCTTTTGTAAAAGTAAAGACACTTGTGGGTAAGAGATAGACCCTGAGACATAAGATAGGCTCATTTTGGGGCTTCCCTGGTGGCGCAGTGGTTGAGAATCTGCCTGCCAATGCAGGAGACACGGGTTCGAGCCCTGGTCTGGGAATATCCCACATGCCGCGGAGTGACTAGGCCCGTGAGCCACAACTACTGAGCTTGCGCGTCTGGAGCCTGTGCTCCGCAACAAGAGAGGCCGCGACAGTGAGAGGCCCGCGCATCGCGATGAAGAGTGGCCCCCGCTTGCCGCAACTAGAGAAAGCCCTCGCACAGAAACGAAGACCCAACACAGCCATAAATAAATAAATAAATAAATAAAATTAAAAAAAAAAAAAAAGATAGGCTCATTTTGGCAGACCTGAATGAGGTGAAGAACTTTAAAACCCTGAATACCCCCTGACTCCTACCTCTGAGTCTTTTTTCCTGACAGAGGGCAGATGCTCCTCAGCTATTTGAGGAAACCAGTCTTCCCCCGACTAAAATTCTTTAATGACTGTACCTTGGTCAGTAGCCTCCCAAGATTATGATAATACTCTGAACCCCCTGTACTATCCTTCATTCTTTCTAGTCCCACAGTAAGAGTTAGATCTAACATAAATGTCTGTTTGCTTTGGCTGCTGTAACAAAGTACCACAAACTGAGTGGTATAAACAATAGAATTTATTGTCTCACAGTTCTGGAGGCTAGAATCTAAGATCAAGGTATGGCAGGGTTGGTTCCTTCCAAGAACTGTGAGAGAGACTGTTCATCTGTTCTGGTGGTTTGCTAACACTCTGGTGTTCATCACTCTTAGAAATATTGTCCCATCTACCTTCGTGCTCACATGGTGTTCTCCCTGTATGCATGTCCGCTTTTTATAAGGACACTAGTCATATTGGATTAGAGCTTACCTAATGACCTCATTTTGACTTGGTTACCTCTATAAAGACCCTATCTCCAAATAAGGCCACATTCCAAGGCAACGAGTGTTAGGATTCAACATATAAAATTTGGGAGAGACACAATTCAACCTATAGTGATAACACAAGCAGGGAAATACAGTATCTTACCCAGGAGGAAATAGCCTATACATGAAAAAAATTGCAAGATTTCAGCAATTTGTATTGGCAGGAATCTGGAGAACATGTATGAGATTGCATTTTCCGAAGGTGTTAGACCAGTGATGATAAATACAAGATTTGATTAGGTTGAAGTTATCAGTTGGGCGCACTCCCATGGGAATCAGAATTTAATGTGTTGGACTGCCCCAGTGGGGCAGTGGTTGAGAATCTACCTGCCAATGCAGGGGACACGGGTTTGACCCCTGGTCCAGTAAGATCCCACATGCCACGGAGCAACTAAGCACATGTGCCACAACTACTGAGTGCGTGCCACAGCTACTGAAGCCCGTGCGCCTACAGCCCGTGCTCTGCAGCAAGAGAAGTCAACGCAATGAGAAGCCCGTGCACTGCAACGAAGAGTAGCCCCTGCTCACCGCAACTAGAGAAAGCCCGCATGCAACAACGAAGACCTTAAGCAGCCAAAAATAAATTAATTAATTAATTTTAAAAAAAAGAATTTAATGGTTGACCCAAGCGCCAAAAGAAGAATGAATGTTCTCCTAAGTTGGCTAATTGAATCTTGAGCCCAATTCATTGCCCATCAAATTGAGAAGCCTGGACTTCCTTTGTACATAGTGTAGAGGAAGGAGTCTAAGGACTCAGGGATATAGTAATGATGGCATGAATCTATTATGATCTACTTATTTTGCCACTCTGAGCCACACACCTCTCTGGGAGAGCCTGGACAAGAATCCCTATGCCAGTACATTACCAAATGCGTTAGTAAGGTGGATATCAGCATCCTTATAAAGCTCTTTGGTAGCTATTCTTCTGTAAGCTGGAGACAATGGTTAAGGATGTTGCCAGGGAATTGAGTTCCCTCCTCTAAAATGGAGTAAAGGGATCCAGGAGTGGAAGAGACATGGCAATCCTTAAGCCTCAGTGACAAGGTGAGTACAGTTACCAGAATAACCCACAGGGATGAAGGTGTGACCTGTAATGATATGTGATAATGTATAACTGGTCATAAGACCTTAGGAATTAAATATAAGGGCAACTTACCAAGGTGTTTCTTGACATATTCAGACAATAATTATAGGTCTAGTGGACAGAAAACTAAGTCACTGTAGTGGGGGTTCACATCCTCTTATCCAGTTTCTAGAAATAAACTAGTTCACAGACAGAAGCCCCAAAGGACCCTGCAATGTGACCACAGGCGTGTTTTGTGAATTTTCAGTGAAACTTTTCCCAGACACAAGTGGAGCCATGTGACAGTGTGACTATGAACTGGAAAAAGGTAAATATATTTAGGGGTTATTTGATATTGGCTTTGAACTAAAGCTAATTCCCCAGAGATACAAAATAAATAAAATAAAATTATATAAAGCGGACTTCCCTGACAATGAAGGGGGACACGTGTTTGAACTCTGGTCCAGGAAGATCCCACATGTCGTGGAGCAACTAAACCCATGCACCATAGCTACTGAGCCTGTGCTCTGGAGCCTGTGAGCCACAGCTACTGAGCCCGTGTGCTGCAAATACTGAAGCCCCTGCACCCTAGAGCCCGTGCTCTGCAACAAGAGAAGCCACCGCAATGAGAAGCCCACACACCGCACCAAAGAGTAGCCCCCACTTGCCGCCACTAGAGAAAAGCCCGCGCGCAGCAACAAAGACCCAACGCAGCCAAAAATAAATAAATAAATAAGTAAATTTACCCAAAAAAATTATATAAAGCAAAACAAAACAAAAGCAAATAAAGAAATCCACCATAGATCACCAGTCAGACTTGGACCTTATGGAGGTCAGGTGATATACAGTATCTTGATCAGAGTCACTTTCACAGTGGGTCCAATGGCATGATGGAGCCATTCTATGGTTGCTTCCCTAGTCTCAGACTGTATGGTGGGAAAAGTAACATTTAGTAACTGCTCTTTGATTGATGGAGTGAGGACTATAGTTAGAAGGTTCAAGTGGAAGCTGCTGTAACTCTCTCTCCAACCCATCAACACCGTGTTCCAAAAGTAATTCTGTTTCCCTGGGAAAATTCTAAAGATTTGTGCTACCACCATAGATTTGAAAGATGCAGAGTGTTTATTCCTATCACAATCCCACTTATTTCTCTGCCTGGGGCAAGAGCCACATGTGTTTTAGAGAACGACTGTAGATTATTGGAAACTTAATCAGGGGTGATGCCAGTTAAAACTATGCTTCTGGTTGTGGTATATTTATGGAGCAAATCAACATAGCCTCTGGCCCTTGGTATGAACTAATGACCTAGAATATAATCCCTTTCTTTCTCTCTCTACAATTCCTTTTAGCAAAGATCATCAAAAGCAGTTTGCCTTTATACGTTAGGGATAGCAATAACCTTTGACAATCTTACTTCTGTGCTATGTCTCTCTCTCTTTTCCCCCCTTCATATATATTCTTTATTCTTCTCTATCTTGCTCTATCCCTGGAAGATTGGCCTTTGTGGGCACAATCTTGCCAGAGAATGGTAGATAAATGCCACACAATTCAAGACCTGCCTCTTTGGTGGATTTCTAGGGGTCCAGTGGTCTGAAGACATGTTGGGATATCCCCTCTAAAGTGAGAGAAATTGTTGCTTATTGCATTGCCCCCCAGGAAGAAAGAGGCACCATTCTTGGAGGACCTCTTTGAATTGACAACTTACACTATGTCTGATGTGTTGTTGCTGCTTCTCATTTGCCAGGTAACCCATAGGTTTCTAGTTTCAAGTGAAACCCAGAGGCAGACGTTTCTGTAGCAAGTCTACGGTATGGTGCAAGCTGCCCTGACACTTTTGTAGGTGACAGCAGTCCCAATGGTGGAAGTGTCTGTGGGGGACAAAGATGCTGCATTCAGCCTCTAGGAAGCCTCAATAGAAGAGCCATATCAGAGACTCCCAGAGTTTTGGAAGGCCATACCATCTTTTTCTGACAACCATGCTCCATTTGAAAAGTAGCTCCTCACTTGTTACTGGGACCTGCTAGAGTCTGAGCCCTTGACTGTGAAATGTCCAAGTATTTAGTTCACCCACACTACCAACCATGAACTAAGTGTTATATGATGATCAAATTAGAACATTACATGCGAACGGTGGAATTTTATAATTGAATGGCAATATTATATGTAAGACTGTGGCAAAGTCGATTCGAGAGGCACAGTTAAACTGTACAAGTAATTGAGTCAGAGCGTCTTGGTAACTGCATGTACTGTTTTACTGCCTTCTCTTTATCTTACATTTAAGATTTTACATGGAGTTTTCTGTGCCCAGAAAGCAGAGTAGGAAAAAAATGTCAGCCTGAAACTGGCCAGAAATGGAAGATCACTGCACTATAGAATCACTTGGGGATAATTCTGAGAGTGGTAGAGGGAAACCCTCCCAGGGGCAGCACACTAGAAGATACATTTGCTTGTGTACTTCATGTAGAAAGAGAAATATCCTGAGATATGTATCTAAACTGATTCCTGGATAGTGGCTAAAAGTTCACTAGTTACATAGAGACTTGATAAAAAGAGAATTAGATGATTGACAACAAGAAGACAAGGGAGACAAGTGTGGGGATTGACTTCTCAAAATGGTTATGGAGTGTGAAGCTATTATTGGCCCATGTAAGTGCCACCAGAGGGCATCCATTCTGGAGGAAGAGCTCAATAATCAGGTAGACAAGATGACCCAACCTCTGGATATCAGTAAGCCTTTCCCCCCTAGTTATCTCAGTGTTTGCTTAATGGTCTCATGTATAAGTATCCATAGTGGCAGGTATGCATGGTGCTATGGATTGAACTGTGACCCTCACCCCCAAACTCACACTTCTGTACCTCAGAGTGTGACTGTATTCAGAGATAGAACCTTGGAGGCAGGGCTACTGCCCAGGGCCAGAGGGGCAATGCTACCTCCCAGGGCCCCAAGGTGATGCTGCTGCCCCAGTGGACCCAGAAGGCAGGGCCAGCACCCTGGTGGGACCAGAGGACAGGGTATCAAACCAAGGAAGATTATTGTCAAGCCTGAAAATCCAACGAAATTTGCCCTGCTAGGTTGTGGACTTCTTGGGATCTGTGATCCCTTTTTCTTTCAAATTTCTCCCTTTTTGAATGTGTATTATGTATCTGTTCCAATGTTGTACTTTGGAAGTAAATAACCCCTCTGGTTTCACATGTCTACAACTGGAGAGGAAACTTGCCTCAGGATGAATCATACTTTTAGTCTCACCTGTACTTGACTTAGATGATTTTCAGATGAGATCTGGGACTTAGGGGTGATGCTGAAATGGCTAAGACTTTTGTGCTATTGAGATAGGGGTGAATGTATTTTGTATACGAGAAAGACATGAATTTGGGGCATCCAGAAGGCAGCGTGTTTTGGACTAAACTAAAATTCCACTAAAATTCATATGTTGAAGCCCTAACCCCATAATGTCAAAAAGTGACTGTATTTGGAGATAGGGCCTTTAAAGAGGTAATTAAGTTAAAATGAAACCGTTTGGGTGGGCCCTCATCAACTCTGACTCCTGTTCTTGTAAGAAGAGAAGATTAGGACATAAAAGACATACTAAGGACAAGTGTGCAGAGAAAAGGTTTTATGAGGACACAGTGAGAAGGCAGCCATGTGCAAGCCAAGCAGAGAGGCCTTGAGAGAAACCAAATTTGCCAACACCTTGATCTTGGACTTCTGGTCTCCAGAGAAAAAAAATTTCTGGTGTTTAAACCACTCAGTCTGTGGTATTTTGTTATGGCAACTCTAGCAAGCTAATATACATAGTTCAACATTACCCTCCCCTCACCAGGCTGAGGCAGTGGCTACAACCTCTAACAACAGTGGAGGCCAGTGATGAGCCCAAATGTGACACCAACCCCTGGGAAATCAGCCCACCCTGTGGCAGAGTGATTACACAGAACCCCCTCCATCACGGAGATCGAGTGGCTTGTCCTCTTAGGGATAGACATACATTTCAGGTATAGTTTTACTTGTCCTGCCAAAACCACCTCTGCCAGTTTTGTGTATGTTATTCACGCACAGACTCCGGACAGATGATTCACTTTACAGCAAAATAATTTTGACAATGTGTTCATGCCCATAATATTCACCTGTCAATACATATCCCATCACCCAGAAGCAGCTGCCAGGAGAGAACACCCTGTGAAGTCAGTACCATCCTACACTATATACCTTAAACCAGTAACTAATAAATGTTCCTCTGAAGGAAAGCCTGTCATTCATTTATTTCCTCCCTATCAGTGATATGGTAAGAAATGATTGACGTTAACCATCCTGCCCTGTAAACACACTAATGGCATTTACTCGTGGAAGCATTGGGTTGGTCAAAAAGTTCGTTCGGGTCTTTCCATAAGTTGTTAAGGAAAAACCTGGATGAAGTTTTTGGCCAACCCAAAGTATAAGGAATTCATTATCTAAAAATGACTTTTTAGCAAGATATACTAAATTACTGTCTAGATTTCTTACTGTAAATAAATGTGGAATTTATGGATTGGTGGACGTGACTGGCTGAGCAGTGAGAGTTAGTCATGTGGATCTTTCTACCTACCAAATGGTTTTCTCTGAGAACACAAAGTTAAGTGCTCCTCTGTTACTCCAAGACCAAAATGCATCCCAATGTGGGAGAAAAGGAAAATTAGGAAGATGTATCTGATAGATTTAGCTCCTTTAGGAACAAATGACACATTTATGTCTGTATCCTGCAGGTATCAGTTGAATCATTGGTAAAGTCTGGTGTTGGTGAGACCTATGATTCATGTGAGTCTGTTTTGAGAATCGAACTATTTATGGTGGTTCAGCTCCATCTCTTCTACATCTATGGTAAGTACATCTGGGAGCCAAAGGGTTAAAGCGGGAGCAATCCTCTCACTACTACACCTAAATACCTACTGAAGGGTTTTTGCTTCCTATCTACAATTCTTGGGCTTAGTGGATTTAGAGGTTCTAGCACCCAGGAGAGGAATGTGTCTTCCAGGGAATAGAGTCAAGATTCTGGTAAATTGGAAGCTGAGACTTTCCCCTGACCACCTTGAGTTCCTCATGCCACTGAAACACTGGGTAGAGAAGCTGGTCTCTCTACTGGCCAGATTGAGTGGTCCTGATTACCAGGGGAAATTTGGAAGTGGAAGCAAGGAAGACTACATCTAGAACCAGGAGACTCACACGGTGCCTTTCAGTATTGCCACGGCCAATAATAAGAGTCAATGGGAAACTGCGGCAACTTGGTAAAGATAGAATCACTAAAGGTTGGCTCACCCCACCAGGTAAAGGACTCTGTCTAGACAAGGTGCTGGCACAGGTAAGGGGATTATAGAATGGGTGGTAGAAGAAAAAAGATAAAATTATCAACTTAGTTTTTAAAGTAAATACAGCAGTGAAGAAATTAGTAAATACATTTTATGTTAATGATTTCCCTCTCTCCTTTTTCCCCCAGACAACTTATATAAAGAGTTCTAGGAGTGGCCAATGTTTTTGGTTTCAGGTTGTAAGTATGACTGAATTGACATCATCCTGTGGTAATATGGTGATTGGCGGGACTCTGTGTGTCTCTGGTGTTGAGGAACAAACTTTTTGTCCAAGAACAGAATGCAGAATGAGGAGTAAAAAGGGTGGAACGTGCTGTGTAGTTTCTATTTGCCCCATGGGTCAACTTTCTGTCCATTTCTACCTTTTTCTGTGTCCATGGGATTAAAATATTGTGGACTGCATCAACAGGCTTCCTTGCTCTTTGTTTCTGTATTAGTTTTGTATTGCTGTTGTAACAAATTACCACAAACTTAATGGCTTAAAATAACACAAATTTGTTATCTTACAGCTCTGGAAGTCAGAAGTCTGAAACAAGTTTTACTAGGCTAAAATCAAGGTGTTGCCATAGCTGCATTCCTTCTGGAGGTTCTGGAGGAGAATATTTCTTTGTCTTTTCCAACTTCTTGGAGGCCATCTGCATTCCCTGGTTTATGGCCCCTTCCTCCATTTTCAAAGTCAGCAACATAGCATCTTTCAATCTTTTGCTCTGACTCTCCTGCCTCCCTCTTTCACTTAAAAAGACCTTTACAGCGCTTCCCTGGTGGCACAGTGGTTCAGAATCTGCCTGCCAATGCAGGGGACACGGGTTCGAGCCCTGGTCTGGGAAGATCCCACATGCCGCGGAGCAACTGGGCCCGTGAGCCACAGCTACTGAGCCTGCGCGTCTGGAGCCTGTGCTCCGCAATAGGAGAGGCTGCGATAGTGAGAGGCCCGCGCACCACGATGAAGAGTGGCCCCCGCTTGCCGCAACTGGAGAAAGCCCTCACACAGAGACGAAGATCCAACACAGCCAAAAATAAATAAATAAATATTAAAAAAAAAAAAAAAAGACCTTTACAGTGACATTGAGCCCACCCAGGATTTCCCCATCTCAATATTCTTTATCACATCTGTAAAATCTCTTGCCATTTAAGTAACATATTCACAGGTTCCAAGGATTGGAACATGAACATCTTGGAGGGTCATTATTTTGCATAACATGGTTTTGAATTAGATTCAGCCAATGGGGGCCACTGACAAGAGAAGAGAGAGCATGAGGAGAATAAGTTTGAAGTATTTATTCCACTTGTTCCCTCCCTGCTGGTCGTTGCATCCTTTTCTGAAGGCCAAGGCTCCTATCCCGGGTCCCTTTCCTCCAACTTGAGCTACTTTCTTTGCATTCTAACAAATTTCGGGCCCAGTGGTGGCAACTGCTCCAGATTCTTACTAGCCCTGAGAAGCTTTACCATCCTTTCTTGATTCCTCTTCATCCTGCACACACCATTACAAACAGTGCTTTTTTTGCTTCTCGATTACCCTGTCGTTTTGGAAGGAACTTGACTCAGAACAGCAGGGCAATGGTGAAACAACTATCTATGTTAAAATTATGGTGAAGATGATGATGTTATCTACTTTTAGATAAAAAATTGTTCCCTCTTGGGGTACATAATCATTAGTCTAGGTTCTCTATATCTCCCTATAAAATATCTAGTTTGGCTTCCCTGTTTCAGCAACACATTTTATAGTCAACTGTAGTAACTGTTCAAAAATCATCTAGTATTTAAATATTCCAACCATTCCACTGCCTTCTTTAAAAACTTGTAGCTTTGCGCAGTGGCAGTATCAGAGCCAATGAGGTTTATCCAAGGTGCGATTATTGCTAACTGAAAACTTTTCTCAATACCCTGCCGGAACGACTTGAAAAATAGTCAGCATTGGCAATTTTTGACAGTTTCCACAGAATCTGAATTTAAAAACAAACAAACAGACAAAAACAAAAAACAACTTGTGATGCCACTTTCTCCATTAATGTGAAGTGATTTTCTACCACTTCTAAAACTACTTCTCATTATTCCCTGTATCCTTCCTACTGCCAGTTGGTTGAAAGCATTTATAAGGAGTAGATTTCCTTCCCAGTGCCTTTTCTGCCATAAGCAGGACTCTCTTCCCTCCTGTTTAACCACACTCAGAGTCTTCTTTCGCACTAAGACTCAAAGACTGAAAATTATCATTGTTCTATATGGAGCTTATTTTAACATGAGATTAATGAGTGAACTGAAGCTGTGGGTTTTGCAGAGAATTTCGGGGGTCAAAAATCTGTGAAGAAGGACATCTTTAACACAGCATCACCTTATGTTTCACCTTATGACCAAACTACCAATCCAGGTCCCAGACCTAAAATGAAATATTAAATTTTTAGTACCCACAAGAGAACAGCAAATTAAACTTAAAATGATATAAAAATTTTCACTTTTTGGTTTGGTGAATAATTGATGGGAGTATACATTCGTAATATCTATAAGGAACAAATTGGCAATAGCTCTTATTTATTAATTCTTTAAAAAAAATTTTTGGCCACTCTGCACAGTATATGGGATCTTAGTTCCCCTACGAGGGATCTAACCCGTGCCCCTTGCAGTGGAAGCACAGAGTCTTAACCACTGTACCACCAGGGAAGTCCTGGCAATAGCTCTTAAAATTGAAAATGCACACATCATTTGACCCAGAAATTCTGCTTCTATAAATATTCTCCCAATTGTGCAAGTTGACCTATTAATAAGGATCTTTATCACAGCAATATTTATAATAGCAAAAAGAATGAAAACAATCAAAGTATTTTTCAATAGGAAACTGGATAAATAAATTATGATACCTATGCCTAATGGAATACTATGCAGCTATTAAAAAGCCCATTATATGTATTCATTTGGATATATCTTACATACAATGTGGCTATAAATCAGAAAATTACAGGTGACATCCAAAATTCACACAATGGGATAACACAAAGGATCAGATTGTCAAATCAAACTCAACAAACCAGAGAATTACCTAGTATCAAGCTTCTCTACAGTTTCAAGGATATGAATAATCATGAGACACAGGTGAAGCAGGGTAAGATCTGGGGCCATCAACACAGCTCTGGCCAAGATTAACTGATGAGGTTTCTAAACAATGTGTGCATCACATTAAAAAAAAGTCATTTTAATCATGAAGCATCCATTTTATACCCAGGTAGTTACATAACTTACATGATATTTTCCAGGAAGCCATTTCCTAAATTCATAGATTCCAGGTTTGGTTACCATAAGCAATCCTAGACAACTAGATATATTCTGCTAAAAGCATTCCATAGATAAGGACTCTTCAGCCAGCAATACCACTGGCTTCCTTGCCAGGAGGTCTATTTATTAGAATGATCATAAGAGAATTAGACCAGATCACCTCCCTTCTTTCTTTCCCAGAAGTGTCTCCTAGAAACAAAGGGGCATTAGTTGCAGACCTGCTGCACAATAACCTTTCTTTCCCATATATCATTTTAAATATGAATTAAAATTGGGTGGTTCTGAGAATATGAAAATAACGCTGGCTTATATTAGTTTAAAGGTCTTTAAAATTCAACAAGACACTTATATGTCTTAAGATACAATTAAAGGCCCTTAGAATTAGAAGAAAATACATTGAACATATTTTTAAATATACATGGATAAAGTAATAATGCAATACAAATTTAAGGGACCTATAAACTACTCTGTATATCCAGAAAGACTTCTGTTCCTTCACCCTCTAAAGTGTACCAAACAACTTTTCTTTCAGTATATTTTTAGTTATGTTCTGAAATTTTACTTTTTCCCCCCAACACATCCTTGATAATAGGAGCATGTTTCAATATTAAGTTGAACCATACAAAATTCCTGATACTTGATTGTGTTGGCCTACAAAAACAACAATCTCACATGGTTAAACCTAATACTGTGTGGACACTACCCTATTTTACTTTTTTTTTTTAAAGCAATAAATTTTTAAAAAATTAATTAATTAATTTATTTTTGGCTGCTTTGGGTCTTCGTTGCTGCGCACAGGCTTTCTCTAGTTGCAGCGAGCAGGGGCTACTCTTCCGTGCAGTGCATGGGCTTCTCATTGCGGTGGCTTCTCTTGCTGTGGAGCATGGGCTCTAGGTGCGCAGGCTTCAGAAGTTGTGGCACGCAGGCTCAGTAGTTGTGGCTCATGGGCTCCAGAGCACAGGCTCAGTTGTTATGGCTCATGGGCTTAGTTGCTCCATGGCATGTGGGATCTTCCTGGACCAGGGCTCCAACCCAAGTCCCTTGCATTGGCAGGTGGATTCTTAACCACTGCGCCACCAGGGAAGTCTCCTGTTTTACTTCTAAATGTAAGTCAGATAAAATATGTAAGGAGTCAAATAGATAAAAAATATTGTAATGATACAATAAGGCAAGATTTTGAAGAAGAAAAAAACCTTGGTTTGAGTTGGGAGACCTTAACTCTAGTTGCTCCCTCACTACCTACTAACTGTAAGTTATTTATCTCTCTTAATTTCAATTCCCTTTCCTCTCAAATGCGAGTTTAAATGTAGATGGTTAAACCATAGTGAGATACCACTTCACACCCGCTAGGAAAGCTATTACATACAAAACAAAACAGAAAATAACAAGTACTGGCAAGGATGGGGAGAAATTGAAATGCTGTGCATTGCTGGAAGGAATGTAAAATGATTGAGCCCTGTGGAAACAGTTTGGTGATTCCTCAAAAAGTTAAGCATAGAATTACCGTATGATCCAGCAATCCCAGTCCTAAGTATACAACCAAGAGAACTGAAAACAGATACTTGTATACTAATGTTCAGGGAAGCATTATTCACATTAGCCAAAGGTGGAAACAACCCAAATATCCATCAGTAGATGAATGGATCAACAAAACATTGGACAATAATATTCAACAAAACAAAATATGGTATGTATCCAATGGAATATTACTCAACCTTAAAAAGGAATGAAATTGTGATCCATGCTACAACATGGATAAACCTGAACACATCAGGCTAAGTCAAACAAGACAGACACAGAAGGCCAAATATTATCTGATTCCACTTATATAGGCACCTAGAATAGGCAAATTCAGAGACAGAAAGTAGAATAGAGATTACCAGGGGTTGGGGAGAGGGGAGAATGGGTAGCTATTGTTTAATGGGTAAAGAGTTCCAATATGGAATGATAAAAATGTTCTAGAAAAGAATAGTGGTTGTACAACATTGTGAATGCAATTAATGCTACTGATTTTACACTTAAAAATGGTTAAAATGGTAAATTTTACATTATATATATTTTATCACAATAAAAATGTAGCCAATTAATCATTACTAGTTCTATTATTTTAATTTATACATGTTTTCCCTTCATTTTACACTAGAAACAGTAAAACAATTATTTTTAAATAATTAAAATTAAAAGATAATTTCAAATATTGCTTACTGTCATTCAATTAGAGAAGAAAACACCAAAAAAGAAAAACCCCACACACTTTAAAAAATGATTAATGAAGTGTACTCCATGACATGTGTTCAGTTTTTTCTTATTTTTTATTTTATACATATGGACATAATTATGTTATAAAATTTTAAAATATATAGGTAATTAATTGTGAAAAATGACATATATCATGAGAAAAAAGAAAAGTTATGTGACAAAAAGAAGAAACATCAAAAAGTAACTTTGGGGGAAGATTGTAAATTATCTTAAACAATTTAGAAAAGTCACAATTTCTTGACCTGTAACAGCATTAACAGGGAGCATTTAGAAGAAGGATGTGGTTAGAGGGTGTCTACTGATTTGTCAGATAACACCAAAACAGCCAATATTAAAAGATAGGTAGCAGCTGTCTTGTAATTCTTCATGCTGTTGTTTTATAGATGACTTGAAATAGTCCAAAAGGAATATAATTCCACATTTCAAAGTATTTTCAACAAGTGTTGAATGTTTTATGTAAAGTGAAAATGCAGAGTATTATGGGAATGCATGACTCAGTGGCAATAAACTTCACTGTGGCCATGAACTATCAAAAGGGGGAATTCTTTGTTCAACAAACCTCATTTGAGCGCTTACATAGCATAGAGTCTGGGGTCCGACAGACACTGGGGTCTTCTCTTGGTGTCTCCACTTGAAGCTGCATGACTTTGGAAAAGTTACTTAATTTTTCAGTGCTTCAATTTCCTGTCCACAAAATGGGGGTTAATAATGGTCTTGTTAGGCTGATTAAATAAGATAATGTATATAAGATTCTTAGTACTATGCCTGGCACATGGTGAGCCTTCAATAAATCACATGGTATTATAAGCAATGCACTGTGTAGCAGGCTGAAAATGACTTACGTGGCATGAGTTGCAGTTTGAGCCTGTGGTCCGCTCACTCTGGGATTCAGGCAATGTTGCGGGTCTGCTAGGCTAGTGGCCAGGTGTAAGAGGAAGAGAGGAAACTCCTGAAAACCTCTCTTTCCTCCTAGAGGAAGAAAGGGTTAAGAAGGAAAGGTTTACTTCAAGGAAAAGGGCCCAGAGTAAGAAAGGAGAATAACAATGCAGTACTCAGAATATTCTACTGGGGGCTTCCCTGGTGGCGCAGTGGTTGAGAATCTGCCTGCCAATGCAGGGGACACGGGTTCGAGCCCTGGTCTGGGAAGATCCCACATGCCGCGGAGCAGCTGGGCCCGTGAGCCACAACTACTGAGCCTGCGCGTCTGGAGCCTGTGCTCCACAACAAGAGAGGCCGCGACAGTGAGAGGCCCGCGACTGTGATGAAGAGTGGCCCCCGCTCGCCACAACCAAAGAAAGCCCTCGCACAGAAACGAAGACCCAACACAGCCAAAAATAAATAAATAAATAAATAAATAAATTAATTAATTTAAAAAAAAAAAAGAATATTCTACTGGCCACGATCTCTGACTATAGTGCAATTAATTTAAAAATTAATAAAAAGATAACATGAAATTTATTTGGTAGTTTAAAATATACCATTAAATAACCCATGGAACCAAGCAGAAATCATAATAGAAATTAAGAAATCTTAAACTGAGTGATAACGAAAATGCCAAATATCAAAACTGGGATGCATCTAAAGCAACATGTAGGGGATTTTTCTTTTCTTTTTTTTTTTTTCTGGTTTTAAATGTTTATATCAGGAAATAAGAAAGGCTGGAAATTAATAAGCTTAAGGAGTTTTAAAAATTGAACAATTGAATAAATAAAAGTAGAAGAAAGTAAGATAAAGGCAGGAAATAACAAACTAGAGAGCAAAGGCAATAAAGAGGATCTACAGAGCCCAAAGTGGGTAATTTGAAAAGACTAATAAATTAGACAAACCTCTGGTGAGATGAAAAAAAAAAGAGGAAAGCCACACATAATATTAGAATCAAAAAAGGAATGTAATCACAGATTTGGCAAATATTTAAACAATAATTAAAGAATAATTATACAAATAACTTTATGCAAGTAAATTTGAAATTTTAGATCAAAAATTCAAATTTTTAGAAAAAAGATAACTTATCAAAACTTATTCAAGAAGAAATAGAAGCTAAATAATTCTATCATTAGTAAATTACTTCAAATATAAATTTTAAATATTCCCATGGGAAAAAATATAAGCCCCTTTAGATTTTACATGCATTGTATTAGATCTTTAAGGAATAGATCATTGCAACCATATGACTCTTCCAAATAACAGAAAAAGAGATAAAGCTCCCAGTGGTGAAGCTGTCAACCGTACACTTAAAATCTTTCTCCCCTTCTTCCAGGGGCAAGAAAGCTACAGTGGGCATGTAGCTGCCCAGCCAGAGACTGTGTTTCTCCCTCTGTTGCACTTACTTGTGGTTATGTGAATAAGTTCTCCCCAACTGAATGTGAGCAGACATAAGAACAATATCCTTCCCTTACTGCAGCCTGTGTACCCACTCCATGCTCTTCTTACCTTTTCCTGCTGGATGGAACACGGACATAGCTGCAGCTCTTGTTTCAACCATGCAAAGGGAACAAACTCCTAGGAGATGGCGTATCCTCAAATTGGAAGAAACCTAGGTTCCTGAATATCTACAAGGACTAGAGACACCTGGCGAGATGGGATACCCATCCTTGATTTTACATATTAAATGGAAAACTTTATTAAAATGAAAAACATCTGTGCATAGTCACTTTTTTAAAAATGGAAAAGATATGCCATAAATTGAGAGAAGATATTTGCTACATGTATAATCCATAAAAGATTAGTATTCAAAACGTGTTTTAAAAATCTGACAAATCAGTCAGAAAAAGACATTTTAAAAAATGGGCATACGGACTTCCCTGGTGGTGCAGTGGTTGGGAGTCCGCCTGCCAATGCAGGGAACACGGGTTCGAGCCTTGGTCCGGGAGGATCCCACATGCCGCGGAGCAACTAAGCCCGTGCGCCACAACTACTGAGCCTGCAAGGCACAACTACTGAGCCCGCGTGCCACAACTGCTGAGGCCCCGGGCGCCTGGAGCCCACGCTCCGCAGCAAGGGAAGCCACCACGGTGGGAGGCCCGAGCACCACAACGAGGAGTATCCCTCACTCTCTGCAACTGGAGAGAGCCCGCGGGCAGCAACGAAGACCCAACGTAGCCAAAAAAAATTAAAATGTAAATAAATTAAAAAAAAAAAAAGACCACCGGAGCTTTAAAAAAAAAAGGGGGGGGGAGCATAAGCTACAAACAGTCATTGATATTGATAAGGTTCAGGACATGCTACCCCCAAATATAGCACCTTGGCATTTTGAATATCTTAAGCTGAAAGAGTTTGAGAAAACATCAGAAGCAGAAAGATCACTCTGGTCTCCTCCCTCCTTGCCCTTCCTCTCCTAAAACAGGTCATAAAATCCCCCTGTGAAAGGTGCCCTCCCTATACCCTGAGGAAAGGAGCATCTTTATCTCCAAAGAGGAAGGCACACTAAGAAGAATGTAAACAAACAGGCCTTGCTAATGTCTCCCCCAGTTTACTACACTTACCTCATACTCCTTAACCTGTCATATTCCTCCACAACTATCCACTCTTCATTAAACCTACCATAAAAATACTGTTTCTCTGGATCTTCATTTCCTCATGAAGGCTCCCCTGTCACATAAAACTTATATTAAATAAATTTGTACGCTTTTCTCCCGTTAATCTATTTTTGTCAGTTTTATATTTAGACCCAGCCAGGGACCTTAAGAAAGTTGAGGAAAACTTTTTCCTCCCCTACACTATTCAACTTATATATCCTTGCTAGCAAGTATTCAACTAAATATCTATTGAATATCTACAATGTTTTAGGCATTACTCATGGTGCTGGGGATACAAAGTTGCACTCATGGAACTTAAATTCCTGTAGATATGCAACTCACAAAAGTGAAGAACACAAACAGCCAATAAATGTATGAAAAAATTCTTACTGATTATCAAAGCAGCAATCAGTTTTAAACCCATCATAGTTGCAAAAAATGTTAAGTTAGACAATACCAAATTTGGGGGAAAATTTGAAGCAAAAGATCTCTTATATACTACTGGGGGTGGGGTGCATGATGGGGATTGCAAATTGCTAAGGCAAAATTGAAGGACACAGTGATAATATTTAGTAAATTTGGAGATGTGCTTACCCTGTACCTGCATTTTCATCCCTAGGTATGTACTCTTCACCCAAAATAAAAAGCTGTGATGGAATGAGTACAGTGTGATACCACTATATAAAATAAAAACCACACAAATGATATGTATGTTGTGAAATTATACAATATGTAATGGAGTGAAAGAACGCAAAATTCAGGGTAGTACTTAATTCTGGGAGGGAAAGGTGAGGATGTATATAAACCAGAGATTGAAATGCATTGGTAGGACTTCCCTGGTGGTCCAGTGATTGGGACCCAGCGCTTCCATTAGAGGGGCCACAGTTTCAGTCCCTGGTCGGGGAACTAATATCCCGCAGCTATGCAGAATGGCCAAAAAAGAAAAAAGATCGGGAATATCCCAAATCCAATCACCATCAGAAAGGCATGATTGGAATGTTATTGTAACTAGAAAGCTGAGGTCTAATGAATGGTATTTCATTCTCTCTACAGAAGGAATGTTTTTAACAGTCTTGAGATGATCTGTAGGGTATCTATAAAAGGGAAGCTGCAGAACAAGAAACTCTCATAGAATCTGGAAAGTATGCAGTGGAGAGGATTCTACACCTGTTTGACTAGACTGAGAACCAGGTAATGTGCTTTCAGAGTAACATCTGGCATGCCCATTGATAGTAATATTTATCACAGTAAAATGACAAACATAAAAGCAGAAATCTCTCTATATAGACCCTATGCACCATAAGGGCTAGGATTATGTCTGTTTTGTTCACTTTGTATTCTCAGCACACAGCACCAAGATGAACACATAATTATTTAATGAAAGAATGGTTAAATGAATCTCTTGAGTTTGGGATTCAATCAACTTTGGGTACATATAACAGTTTAATTTCTAAACTAAAGATCACACCTTGAAGTGGATGGCCCTGCCAAGATAGCATGAGGAGCCTGTGCACAGGCCTGCTTGCCCTTGAAGGGTGGCAGAATATGCCACCCTAACATATGCTTTTTTGACTATAAGGATTATTTTGAGTTGAAGGTACTTGAAAAATATCAAATGCAGGAAAGGGCTTTCTCTGAACTCCCCTTATCTGCCTAAAGACAAATCCTCCAAAAGGAACTCAATTGTCATAAATCTCCTCCCCAGGAGTTTCATCAATCAGGTAAGATTGACTCTTATCAGAGGAGAGGAGGCCAGAAGTCAACATCACATCCTGATACAATTGTCATACTATCCATCTCCTATCTACTCTTTTAAGGGCCCATTCATCTTTTCTAAAAATCATTTACTCTCCCCTAAGAGGCCTAATCCTCCTTCCCTTTCCTCTATTAAGACCATGTATAAGCTCCTCAAATCTCACTGCTATTTTGGGTACTCATATTTTTCCCCTGTGATGTCCTCATGCTCATACTACTAAAAAATTAATAAATTTGTAGGCCTTTTCTCCTGTTAAACTTCCTGTTGTCGGTTTATTTCATAGACCCAACTATCAAAGCTAGAAGAGGAGAAGGGAAGTCTTTCCTCCCATACACTTATTCAGGAACAGTTTAATTCTTCTCACTCTCCCTCCTTCTTCTTTTACTCTCTTCCTCTCCCGTCTTTCCTCCTTCTTTCCCATTCAAATCCAGTGCATTCTTTAAATTATAACACATTCAACTTGTGATTCAGAAAATGCAAAGGAAGAGAATTTCGAAAGAGGAAGCTGCTGTATCCATTTCCTAATGATATGCATATGAAAGACTTCAGTAGTTAAACCAGTTCATTGCTTAATCTTATGACTTGCCTAAATGTTCTGAAAACAGTTTGGCTATTGGTGAATGAGCCTTTACAAAACTATAGACTTTACAGATATGTTTCTGGTGGAATGCCAGTGGGAGGCCATATGGCTAATTAAAAAAGCATTAGAGGCATTCTGGCTTAAGACGGTGGATAGAACACATCAATCTAATTTTGCTCCCTCCCTGAAACTACAATAGTGATATTAAAAAAAAAAAACAACAACAGCAAAGACATGAAAGCACAAAGATGAGGACAACAAAAATAAATTTCTGGAAGCTGGAAAGCAAATATTGCAAACTAACTTAGAAGAACTGAGAAAGCTGAATTCTATAGCAAAGGCGTAGAAAATTGAAAATAGACATGATTATATCAAAGAATTACCCACAGACTCAAATCCTTTCCCTAACTGCATGCTACTGGATGACTATTTCTCCCTGACTCAAGTAGAAATTATAGAGTCTCTAGAGAGGGTAAAGATGAAAGTCTTTGGACTGGGGTGGGGACGGGGGGGGGGGGGGGGGGACACAGCAGGCACAGTTAAGGGCGTTGGCACCATGCGAAAGTGAAGGTTTGCATAGTCACATGCATCCTGCTTGATAAGGCTCCACCTCCTGCTCCGCCGCCCTCATCAACTATTCAGCCCCCAAACAAAGGCAGTCAGATCTTTACCCTCTAGGCCCAAGATTGGCACACCTTCCCCTGGGGAAATCTGGGCAACCCAAGACAGATGAAGTAGAGAAACTGACATTTGGGATTATCCAACAAATAAATGGCCCTACAGTAAACTTAAAAAATGCACGAGTTCTCTGTGTACTCAGAATTTCCAGTCATCTCTTTAGTCCACCCCTCTCAATCATGAGCAGAAAAACAAGATTACCAGAACTCTAGAGAAAGTCTCTTATTATGCAAGATAAAGACCACACAAGCAGAAAAAGGCACCTTGAAGAAAACAGACTATGTAGGTGAAAGAAAACTTTACATAATTTGTGTTCAAAGTTTCCCAGAAGAAACCACCAAAGAAATTTGTTATGATTGCAACAATGAACACCAAACTTAGTTTGTTAGAAAAGTGCCAGGCAAGGGAGACACTGGCCAAATGAAACCAGTCAAATGGACTCTCTGAGAACTTTATAAAGTTTTGCTGGGGAGGAGTTAGTCAAAGGACGGAAGTTAGCAAGGGGTGGGGGGAGGGGCAGGAAGGAAAGTTAGGCAAGACAGGAAAGAGGTGGTCAGATTGCAAGTGAGTTGAGTCTCTCACTGCTTTGATAGGCTAGGCGAGGCGGTTTGTGAAAAAGTCTGTGGCTTTATCTTTCCTGAACACATGGGTCCAAGCTGAGCTGTTGATGAAATAATTTATCTGTTTTGCAAGTTGTGGTTTCTGTACAGTTTTTCTGTGTTTCAAGTTGTGGTTTCTGTAGTTTTTCATTTCTCAGTCCTGAGAAGTAAGAGAAGATATTGCATCCTTAAAACAAGAACAGGATATTATTTTTTAAAAGAGGAACACTCATAGAACAAAGAGGTTATGGAAGTTAAAAATATGATAAGAAAAAACTGACTAAATGACAAGGAGATACGAAATAGGAGAAAAAAGATAAGAAACTTATACCAGTCTATGAAGTTCAGCAGCCAAATAATGGGGTTTCCAGGAAGAAAAAAAAAAAACAGAGGGGAAGAAATCAACAGTGAAAAAATTCAAGGGAATTCCCTGGCAGTCCAGTGGTTAGGATTCTGTGCTTTCACTGCAGAGGGCGTGGGTACAATCCCTGGTCGGGGAACTAAGATTCCATAAGCTGTGTGGCACAGCCAAAAAAAAAACAACAACAACAACAACAAAAAAAGAAATAATTCAAAGAAAATTCCCAGAACTGAAGGACCCAAATTGAAAGAGCCATCATAACAGATTAAAATTGTCCTACACCAAAGCATACGATTGTAAAATTTAAAACATTTAGGACAAAAGAAGAGATTCTCAAGCTTCCAGAAAAGTAGGTGAAAGGGGACAAGGGACAAAAAAGAGGAAAATGAATCAGAGTTGCTTTGGACTTCTCAACAGCAATGTGGTGTAGAGAAGGAACAAGTTTCCCTTGACCCTCTGAGGGTCCCTGACTGGATCTGAAAATTAAACTGACAGATTTACAGGAGAAAAGCATACAAATTTTATACAGTTTTTACAAGTACATGGGAGCCTTCATGGGAGAATAAAGACCTGAAGAAGTGATCAGTGCAGAAGGCTTTTATACCTTTTAGACAAAGAAACATACATTTTGAAGAATTGACAAGACAAAGAGTTTTGGACTATGAGTGGTAAATAGTGAAGAAGTAACAAGGTTTTTTATACAGGCTTCCAGGCCCCGAATTCCCTGTCTCTAGTGATAAGAACGTCTTTCTCCTGATACAGGGAGGGTACCTAGAAGATTTATCTCCTGCTTTTTGGGGAAGTGTATGCCAAGGTGCCATATTTTGGGGTAGCACATCCTGACATACAGTAATGTTTTAAAAATTCTGAAGGAAAATTTATTCCAGCAGAGAACTCTATTCAACCAAATTATCAAACAGGTGCCGGTTTATATAAAGACTTGCAAAGAGTAAGAAGAATACTTTCCATATGCCCTTCCTAAGGAAACTACTGAAGGATATGTGTACCAAAATGATAAAACTGAGAGAAAAGCAGGTGTGAAATATAGGAAACAAGAGAGAGAGGCAAAGGGATGCCTGAGATGATAGTGACAGAAAATCACAGGGTGAAAACCAGGCCACAAGTGTAGAAAAAGCAACTGGCCCAGACTGGGAGCAATGTAACTCAGGAGACAGATGTGTTGAGAATTATCCTCAAGATACCTACTGCCCTATTTAACCTGAGGTCAAAATCTTGTCTGCACTTGGCTTGTTTGTATCACTTGTGCTTCTCCCTCACTGCCTAGATCATCTGAGAATCATTTCATCCCATAGAAGTGTTCTACTTTAATCTATTCCTGAGATCTAGATATAGGCCACAGTTAGCTAGAAATAGAAAATATAGAGCACTCCATGCTCCCTGACCATATTCCTGCTGGATGTCCTTTCCTGGGCCTACACCACAATCTTTTGTATGTTTTTCAGGACTCGTGACCCTGCCCTCATATTGCCCCAGATGAGGTTCTTACAAACTCTCAGAAGACACTCAGTTCTGATTGGGGATTTTGCACCAAACAGTGGCAGTGTTACATTTTCTTATCCAGATTCTTGCTATCTTACGTTCTTGCTACGCATTGTTTCACAACCAAAAAGTACAGTGAATGCTTTCCTAATGAATGATGAATGGTCCCCCAAAACTGAATTGCAGAATATCTGGGATCTTGTTATTGCCAGAATAATGAAATGACCAGGTGTGTCTGCACAGTTAGGTTGCTGAGAATTCTGGGGAACAAGGAACTAATTGCCAGTTACTCTATATCATAATTCTCATTAAAAGGTTTTGTCCTTATATTGTTTAGACATACAAAGTAAGTTATGAAAGTTATAAAAAAAGGAAATGGAACTATTAACATAAAAATCAGGAAAGAAAGACCAGGAGAGTGTTTACTTCGGAAGGAAGGGAGGAAGATTCAGGCAAATTACCCTGGTAAAATCAGGACTTTCCTCCTTAATTTGCAATCCTCCAATTACTTCCTAAAGGAACACCAAAAAGACCTAGTGATCAAGCAAAGCTAAGTTTATTGGGCTTACTGCAATAAGAAAAGACACCACTTTGACACAGCCCTAGTAGTATCTCAAATGGACAAAGACTGGAGACTATTTTTAGGGTTTTACAGCCAGTGCAGGGGGACTTTATGATGGGTCTCCCAAAGTAGAGAGTTTAATGGGATTAGACAAAGCATACCCCATAATAGCTTTGAATTATTTAGGAGAGCTAGATGAGGGCCTTGAGGTAAGTATTGACCAGTAAGCTTGATGAATAAGCTATTTTAGTTGGTTCCTAGTTTTGTTTTCTATGAATAAATATTTCTATGAAAGAGTACGATGTTCTTTTTGCTTATCCTAGCATTGTTTAACACAAAGGCAGGAAAGAATGCTTCATCTCAGAATTACTTAACACAAAAACAGGGAAATAGGGGCTTCCCTGGTGGCATAGGGGTTAAGAATCCGCCTGCCAATGCAGGGGACACAGGTTTGAGCCCTGGTCCGGGAAGATCCCACATGCCATGGAGCAACTAAGTTAGCGAGCCACAACTACTGAGCCCACGTGCCGCAACTACTGAAGCCCACGCGCCAAGAGCCCATGCTCCACAACAAGAGAAGCCACTGCAATGAGAAGCCCGCGCACCACAACGAAGAGTAGCCCCCGCTTGCCACAACTAGAGAAAGCCCGCACGCAGCAATGAAGACCCAATGCAAAAATAAAATAAATAAATAAATTTATTAAAAAAAAAAACAAACAGGGAAATATGTTGGTTTTGTTACCGAACTCTAGTTCATGTGCCTGATGCACAGTGAGGCTAAAAAAACTGAACCATTGAACTTCGCAGCAGAGAAAGATTTATTGCAGGGCCAAGCAAGGGGAACAGGTGACTCCTACTCAAAATCCCCAAACTCCCCAATGGTTTTTCGGGAGAAGTTTTTACAGGCAAAATTTGGGGCAAGGGTGAAGCCGAATCCAGCCTCTGTACCCCAACACCAAGTTAAATCTAAGAGACAGACTTTTGGGTTAAGTAGAAAAGAATAGCTTTATTGCTTTGTCAGGCAAAAGGGGCCACAGTGGGCTAATACCCTCAAAACTGTGTGTCCCCCACCTGGAGAGGGGGTAGTGAGCAGTTTTATAGTAATAATACAAAGAGGGCGTGATCAGCTCATGGACATTCTTCTAATAGGTTGGTGGTGAGGTAAGTGAGAGTCAGCATCATCAACCTTCTGGTTCCAACGGGTCTGGGGTCTACATGCTTGTGGGCAGCATGCAGATAACTTCTCTCACCTGGTAGGGGTTTCAGTATCTGCAAGACAGCTCAAAGATATTGTTATGTATATGCCTTGAGGGGGAACCAGGACTCTGCCCCAGGGCTGCACTATTGTTTCTTGACTGTTCCTCCCTTGTCTCTGCATCTTCTCCCTTCCCTAATTAGCAACTATTTGAACCTTCCCATTGGAACTCAGGGAAGGTCATGGAGGCTGAATGAAGCCTATTTCCTATAATGAGGAAATGGGGAATACCAAAAGGCTATTTTGCCCAGGAGCTTGCCCAGTAGCCCCACAGGGTCCTGCTCGGTTTCAAGGGCTGCAGGGTATCTGACTTTCCTCTGATTGGTTGGTGGTGAGGTAACAGAGCAGTGTTCCAGGAATATCAATCCTCAGTCTCTGGTTTCAACCAGTCCGGGGTCTCAGCCTGTAGTTACCATCCTCCACCAGGGTGGGGGCCTTAGTTCCTGTAGAAGAACTCAAAGATATTGTTATGTATATTCTTGATGAGGAACCAGTATCCTGCTTTAATCACTGCACTATTGTTTCTTGACTGCTCCTGCTTTGTTTCTGCATTCCCTCACTTCTTTGATTAGCAACTGTTTGAATCTGCCCTTTGGTACTCACGGAAGGTCTAGGAGGCTGAAAGGACGTAGAAAGGATTTGTACCCAGGAGGGTCTCACAGGGGCCTGCTCGGTTTCAGTTTCAGTTATCATAACTATTGTCTAAGATCCAAATAAGATAGAGACTGAAGAAAGTTGGGATATTTCTATTGAATTTGTAATTCCCTCTGGCATTATGGGAGAAGATTGTAACCAATCTCAAGTCTGACTCAGAGTTGGAAACCTTTACAAATATTTTTCTAGATGAGTCCCTGATATCTTCTACAATAGCAATAATTCCAATTCAAGCAAGCCTCTCCTTGATCTTAACAGCCAACAATGATAAACACTCTCCAGGGTCTTAAAGTAAGACCACAAGAATACAGATGAGAAAAGAGAACACTACATTTGCTGGCAGCTGGAGGGTCAGTCAGAAGTTGAGATGGTTGGGACTTCCCTGGTGGCACAGTGGTTAAAAATCCACCTGCCAAAGCAGGGGACACGGGTTCGAGCCCTGGTCTGGGAAGATCCCACATGCCGCGGAGCAACTAAGCCCATGAGCCACAACTACTGAGCCTGCGCTCTAGAGCCCGCGAGCCACAGCTACTGAGCCCGTGTGCCACCGCTACTGAAGCCCACGTGCCTAGAGCCCATGCTGCACAAGAGAAGCCACTGCAATGAGAAGCCCATGCACAGCAAACGAAGAGTAGCCCCCACTTGCCACAACTAGAGAAATCCTGCACGCAGTAAAAAAGACCCAACGCAGCCAAAAATAAATAAATAAAATAATAAAAAAAGAAATTGAGATGGCTCACCACCCTCCCACTCCCACCCCTTCTGATAGTTAGAAATTTTATAGGTCATAAAGGACATGAAGGAGTAAGAAAACAATGTCATGTGAGAGGTGAGGCAAATGTTGTTTCTTGTTATCCAAGATAGGTGGCTTAAGGGTTAGCCAGGTCCAGTTTAGCAAGGAACTTATAATTTAAGCTAGTCCTGGAGAATACATTCCTTTTAGCCAGAAAAATGAGTGCTTTAACCTGGGGCCTGCAATTCTGTTATGTAAAAGTTGTGATGGGGCTCAGGGTTAAGCTGCCCCTAAAATATGTCAATGTGGCATATTGATTATTTTAAATTAAAGGTACTTGAGAAACAGTCAGTGCAATAAGGACACTCTGACCCTCCTCTCTGTCCCCTTGAAAGCTGGAAATAAATCTCTCATGTGAAAGGCACCTCCCTGCACCAGGAGGTAGGGAGACATCCTTATTGCCAGAAATAGGGAGCTCAGGGCCCAGAAGGCTATGTAAACAAATTCTGCTTGATTTCTTCACTAATTAGTACCCAAGCTGAAGCTACTTTGTCTTGTCAGTTCTTCACAAATTTATTGCTTCTTTGTCTAAAATGTATATAAACAGCCTACTCTGGTCAATTCTTGGGTCCTATATCCATGAAACTTCCACACATATGAAATTAACATTTTTCTTCTCCTTAATCTGTCTTGTGTCAACTTAATTATTAGACCATCCAAAAGAACCAAGAAGGGTAAGAGAAAATTCTTCCTTCCCCAACAGTTGTAATAGATTTTAATACAAGTTAAAGAACATCAAGTGCCATGGGAAAAAAAAAAAAATTTGCTATTTGTTTTGGGGCCCCCTATTCTTGCCATTTGGTGGTCTACCACAGACAATCAAGCTTCTAAGTGCCCATTAGGACATGCTAAAATCAAGAGCTCTGCATTGTTTATCCTGATTTAATGCTTGAAAAAATTATGACCATTAATTTCCTGAAGTGTACCTCTTTTTTTTGCCTTTTTTTTTTTAACTGAAGTATAGTTGATTTACAATGTTGTGTTAGTTTCTGGTGTACTGCAAAGCGATTCAGTTCTCTCTCTCTCTCTCTCTCTCTCTCTCTATATATATATATTTATTCTTTTCCATTATAGCTTATTACAAGATATTGAATATAGTTCCCTGTGCTATATAGTGGGACCTTGTTATCCATTTTATACATAGTAATTTGTGTCTGCTAATCCCAAACTCTTATCCGTCCCTCCCCCTTTCCCCTTTGGAAACCATAAATTTGTTTTCTATGTCTGTGAGTCAGTTTGTTTTGTAGATAAGTTCATTTGTATCATATTTTAGATTCCACACATAAGTGGTATCATATGATATTTGTCTTTCTCTGTCTGGCTTACTTCACTTAGTGTGATAATCTCTAGGTCCATCCATGTTGCTACAAATGGCATTATTTCATTCTTTTTTATGGTTGAGTAACATTCCATTGTATATATGTACCACATCTTCTTTATCCATTCATCTGTCAATGGCCATTTAGGTTTCTTCCATGTCTTGGCTATTGTAAATAGTGCTGCTATGAATTTTGGGGTGCATGCATCTTTTCAAATTAGAGTTTTCTCCAGATATTTGTCCAGGAGTAGGATTGCTGGATCATATGGTAACTCTATAGTTTTTTTAAGGAAGCTCCATACTGTTTTCTGCAGTGGCTGCACCTGAAGTGCAGCTTTTGAGCTAAGACTTAACCCTGAACTTTGAGACCTGCCTGATCCCTTAAAGCTCCAATTTGTGAAAAATTACAAATTGTTAAAAGGGCATTTATGTTGAATTTTTTCAAAGTGTGAATGTTAATCCAAAAATGTCAAGTGTCTGGGACTTCCCTGCGGTTAAGAATCTGTGCTTCCAATACAGGGGGTGCAGGTTCGATCCCTGGTTGGGGAACTATGATCCCACATGTCCTGTGGCACAGCCAAAAAATTAAAAAAAAAAAAAAGTCAAGTGTCTTCTGTACTTTAAATAAATACTCTCTCAGACAGAATCTTCATTCCTTTTTTTTTTTTTTTTTTTTTTTGGCCTTTGCCACATGGCTTGCAATTCCATGACCAGGGATCAAACCCGGTCCCTGCAGTGAAAGCGCCAAGTCCTAACCACTGGACGAGGGAATTCCCTCCATTCTGTTTTGAAATCATCATACCTTAACTGCATTTAAGAGAGGAACCCTTTTGGGAAGGGATTCATAAAGAAGTAAGAAAGGCAAAATGTAAGTGGGACATGTACCATCTTTGAAGTTACTTTCAATCAAAGAGCAGGATGAGAAAATCATAATTTGCCTGTATTTGGCATTCATGTTGTTTCCATATATGTTTTCCTCAAATAAATTCACATCATATGAAAAGAGCTTTGTGTGCTGTTTTCAAGGACAGATGTGGTGGGTAGAGAATGACTCTTCAAAGTCTAACTTAAATCAAGGCAGAAAAATGAGTTGCAGTTGTTTGGATGACTTTCCTTCAAATATGTGAGCTTGACATTATTTCGCAGTGCTATTGAACATGGCTTCTAAAGCTAGAAAGCCTTTGGTTCAAATTCTTGTTTTGCCATTTAGTTGCTGCCTGGTCTTGGGACAATTACTTCATCATTCTGAGCCTTAGTTTTTGCATCTGATAAAAGGGGATAAATAACAGTATCTACGCACTGTGTCACTGAGAACATTAAATGACATGAAGAATGTAAAACACTTAGTACCTTGCTCAGTAAATATTAGTGATAGTTTTAGTGACTCCCCAGTGCTATCCTAAAAATGTTAAAGATAAAACTCTTTAAGATGGCATTTCTTAAAAGCCTTTCTTAATCTGGCTCATCTCCCCAGTTTCACCAAACTGCACATAGTTTCCTCCACAAACTATAGTGTTCCTTGAGTCCTGGCCTGGAATTACTTCCTCTCTGAAGTCTCCATTGATTGGGTTAAGGTTTTCCTTGTGTGTACTTATCATAACTCCTGTTCATACCTTTCTATATCTTTGTACTTATGACTTGGTTTGTTTGAATGTTGTGAGCTCCTTGAGAGCACAGATTATGTCTTATTCATATTTTGAACCCAAGAGGCTAGTGCAGTGATTTGTAAATGGTAGATATTCAATGAGCACTGGATAATTGAACAATGAATGAATAAACAATGCTCAGACAAATTACTTCCAGGTTCTAAGCTTTTGTTTTGCAGGCCCTGGACCTCATTTATTTGAACATTCAGGAACAAACAAGTTTAAGGGAACTGAATCACACTAAATAGACTCTCAATGTAGTATATAAAACAGAATGCAACTTATTCAAAAATAACTCCTATCAATGTGGTGGAAGAAACGTTCACCTACTGAGTTCTGAGGAAGCCATTCTGGCTTATACATGATTTGGTCTGAACCAGAACAACCTATCTTATGGCCTGTCAAGCACGCATTGTACTTCTGCATTAACCGTTAAAGAAAAGAATGCATTATCCAGAGGTAAAGAATGTCCACTTTGGGGACTTCCCTGGTGGTGCAGTGGTTAAGAATCCACCTGCCAATTCAGGGGACATGGGTTCAAGCCCTGATCTGGGGAAATATCCCACATGCAGCAGAGCAACTAAGCCCTTGCACCACAACTACTGAGCCTGCACTGTAGAGCCCACGAGCCACAACTACTGAGCCCGCGTGCCACAACTACTGAACCCACTCACCTAGAGCACACGCACTGCAATGAAGAGTAGCTCCCACTTGCTGCAACTAGAGAAAGCCCGCACGCAGCAACGAAGACCCAATGCAGCCATAAATAAATAAATAATAAATAAATAAATAAATAAAACCTTACTTAAAAAAAAAAAAGAATCCGCCTGCCAATGCAGGGGACACAGGTTTCAGTCCTGGTCTGGGAAGATCCCACATGCCATGGAGCAACTAAGCCTGTGCGCCACAACTACTGAGTCCGTGTGCCCACAACTACTGAAGTCCGCATCAAGAGAAGCCACTGCAATGAGAAGCCCACACTGCCCCCCCACTTGCCACAACTAGAGGAAGCCCACGTGCAGCAAGGAAGACCGAAAGTAGCCAAAAAAAAAAAAAGAATGTCCACTTTGAAAAAAGGGATAAATGCCTCTCCCTCCCTTCCTATGATGCCAATGCTAGCACGTCTTCAAAGATAAGGCTCCCTTTCCAGACACCAAGGTCATGCTGACTTGCTGTGTACATGCTGATCTGTCTCTTTTGAAACATTGAAAGAATGTATCCCTGTCATGTTTGTTCTTTGTTCTGACAAGATATAAAACTGTCCTGAAAACCATGCTTCTCCAGAGTGCTTTCTTCCATGGTGGAGACTGCACTCTTGGGCGATAGACCTCAGTTTGGCTCAAATAAAACTCATTTCTATTCTTATTATAGATTGTTTATTGATTATTTGCATAAAAATGCATTGTCTCCCCTAGAGGAAAGTCTTTAGTAATAATCAATGTAATTTCTCAGGAGCCTGGTATATTCTGGGTACTGCCCTGTGCTCACGAAGGTCAAGTCTATCTCTTGATAATGGACCAATGTTAAGTAGGCTGTTGAGATTGCCTTAAAGATCTGGAAAATCAATGTATTAATGTACAATTACATTGAACTCAGAATGTTCACTTCTGTATGAGGAACACATTCTCTCCCAGCACTCAAGCTATACGGGAAGCCAATCACAATCATTAATTTACAAGGTAAAATCACTGTGACAGGAAGGGGAAACACTAAACTCAGAGACCTTATGATGTGAGCGTTCTCTCTACAGGCTGACCTACCTATGAAGCCAAATCACAATTAGAATAAAAGTACCTATATGATCAAATATTTAATACTATCAGGCTGAAACAGAGAAGGTTTGTTAAAGGGAACTGGCTACATCAAGTCTGTGGTTTAAAGCCTCCTCCTTACTGAAAAGCACCAAAGAAAACTTGTAAACTATAGCTTTTATAACATTTGCATGGCTGACCTACCACCTTCACACTAACCCACTATGGGTGGGTTACTCTAGTAGGCACACTTTTTCTTAAAGCACCAGATAATAAATATTTTCAGCTTTGTGGGCCATGTGGTGTCTGTTACAAGTACTCAACTGTGTCATGGTAGCTCAAAAACAACTGCAGGTAATTCTTAAGTGAGGGAACTCCCTGGTGGTCCAGTGGTTAGAACTCTAGGCTTTCACTGCTGAGGGTGCAGATTCAATCCCTGGTTGGGGAACTAAGACCCCACAAGCCACACTGTGGTGTGGCCAAAAAAAAAAAAAGGAAAAAAAAAACCCTTAAATGAATGAATTTGGGTATGTTCAAATAAAACCATTTATGGACACTAGAATTTGAATTTCCTTTTTAAAAATTTTTTCATTCTTGTGGTTCTTTGGAACTCCTTTCTGTTCGCTAGGTGGGATGCAGCCCAATTCATGAATTGCTGAATAAAAGCCAATTCAGTTTTCAAATTTATGCAATTGAATTTTGGGTCTTTTGAATTTTATTTTATTTATTTTTTTATACAGCAGGTTCTTATTAGTCATCAATTTTATACACATCAGTGTATACATGTCAATCCCAATCTCCCAATTCATCACACCCCTGCTACCCCCCACGACTTTCCCCCCCTTGGTGTCCATATGTTTGTTCTCTACATCTGTGTCTCAATTTCTGCCCTGCAAACCGGTTCATCTGTACCATTTTTCTAGGTTCCACATATATGTGTTAATGTACGATATTTGTTTTTCTCTTTCTGACTTCCTTCACTCTGTATGACAGTCTCTAGATCCATCCACGTCTCAACAAATGACCCAATTTCGTTCCTTTTTATGGCTGAGTAATATTCCATTGTATATATGTACCACATCTTCTTTATACATTTGTCTGTCGATGGACATTTAGGTTGCTTCCATGACCTGGCTCTTGTAAATAGTGCTGTAATGAACATTGGGGTGCATGTGTCTTTTGGAATTGTGGTTTTCTCTGGGTATATGCCCAGTAGTGGGATTGCTGGGTCATATGGTAATTCTATTTTTAGTTTTTTAAGGAACCTCCATACTATTCTCCATAGTGGCTGTATCAATTTACATTCCCACCAACAGTGCAAGAGGGTTCCCTTTTCTCCACACCCTCTCCAGCATTTGTTGTTTGTAGATTTTCTGATGAAGCCCATTCTAACTGGTGTGAGGCGATACCTCATTGTAGTTTTGATTTGCATTTCTCTAATAATTAGTGATGTTCAGCAGCTTTTCATGTGCTTCTTGGCCATCTGTATGTCTTCTTTGGAGAAATATCTATTTAGGTCTTCTGCCCATTTTTGGATTGGGTTGTTTGTTTTTTTAATATTGAGCTGCATGAGCTGTTTATATATTTTGGAGATTAATCCTTTGTCCGTTGATTCGTTTGCAAATATTTTCTCCCATTCTGAGGGTTGTCTTTTCATCTTGTTTATGGTTTACTTGCTGTGCAAAAGCTTTGAAGTTTCATTCAGTCCCATTTGTTTCTTTTTGTTTTTATTTCCATTACTCTAGGAGGTGGATCAAAAAAGATCTTGCTGTGATTTATGTCAAAGAGTGTTCTTCCTATGTTTTCCTCTAAGAGTTTTATAGTGTCCGGTCTTAAATTTAGGTCTCGAATCCATTTTGAGTTTATTTTTGTGTATGGTGTTAAGGAGTGTTCTAATTTCATTCTTTTACATGTAGCTGTCCAGTTTTCCCAGCACCACTTCTTGAAGAGACTGTCTTTTCTCCATTGTATATCCTTGCCTCCTTTGTCATAGATTAGTTGACCATAGGTGCATGGGTTTATCTCTGGGCTTTCTATCCTGTTCCATTGATCATTATTTCTGTTTTTGTGCCAGTACCACATTGTCTTGATTACTGTAGCTTTGTAGTACAGTCTGAAGTCAGGGAGTCTGATTCCTTCAGCTCCGTTTTTTTCCCTCAAGACTGCTTTGGCTATTTGGGGTCTTTTGTGTCTCCATACAAATTTTAAGATTTTTTTGTTCTAGTTCCGAAAAAATGCCATTGGTAATTTGATAGGGATTGCATTGAATCTGTAGCTTGCTTTGGGTAGTAGAGTCATTTTCACAATATTCATTCTTCCAATCCAAGAACATGGTATATCTCTCCATCTGTTGGTATCATTTTTAATTTCTTTCATCCGTGTCTTATAGTTTTCTACATACAGGTCTTTTGTCTCCCTAGGTAGGTTTATTCCTAGACATTTTATTCTTTTTGTTGCAATGGTAAATGGGAGTGTTTCCTTAATTTCTCTTTCAGATTTTTCATCATTAATGTATAGGAATGGAAGAGATTTCTGTGCATTAATTTTGTATCCTGCAACTTTACCAAATTCATTGATTAGCTCTGGTAGTTTTCTGGTGGCATCTTTAGGATTCTCTATGTATAGTAACATGTCATCTGCAAACAGTGACAGTTTTACTTCTTTTTTTCCAATTTGTATTCCTTTTATTTCTTTTTCTTCTCTTATTGCCGTGGCTAGGACTTCCAAAACTCTGTTGAATAATAGTGATGAGAGTGGACATCCTTGTCTCGTTCCTGATCTTAGAGGAAATGCTTTCAGTTTTTCACCATTGAGAATGATGCTTGCTGTGGGTTTGTCGTAAATGGCCTTTATTATGTTGAGGTAGGTTCCCTCTATGCCCACTTTCTGGAGAGTTTTTATCATAAATGGGTGTTGAATTTTGTCAAAAGCTTTTTCTGCATGGATTGAGATGATCATATGGTTTTTATTCTTCAATTTGTTAATATGTTGTATCACATTGATTGATTTGCATATATTGAAGAATCCATGCACCCCTGGGATAAATCCTGCTTGATCACGGTGTATGATCCTTTTAATGTGTTGTTGGATTCTGTTTGCTAGTAATTTGTTGAGGATTTTTGCGTCTATATTGATGAGTGATATTGGTCTGTAATTTTCCTTTTTTTTAGTACCTTTGTCTGGTTTTTTTTTATCAGGGTGATGGTGGCCTCACAGAATGGGTTTGGGAGTGTTCCTTCCTCTCCAATTTTTTGGAAAACTTTGAGAAGGATGGGTGTTAGCTCTTTGCTAAATGTTTGATAGAATTCACCTGTGAAGCCATCTGGTCCTGGACTTTTGTTTGCTGGAATATTTTTAATCACAGTTTCAATTTCATTACTTGTGATTGGTCTGTTCATATTTTCTATTACTTCCTGGTTCATTCTTGGAAGGTTATACCTTTCTAAGAATTTGTCCATATATTCCAAGTTGTCCTTTTTATTGGCATAGAGTTGCTGGGAGTAGTCTCTTAGGATGCTTTGTATTTCTGCGGTGTCTGTTGTAACTTCTCCTTTTTCATTTCTAATTTTATTGATTTGAGTCCTCTCCCTCTTTTTGTTGATGAGTCTTGTTAATGGTTTATCAGTTTTGTTTATCTTCTCAAAGAACCAGCTTTCAGTTTTATTGATTTTCGCTATTGTTTTCTTTGTTTCTATTTCATTTATTTCTGCTCTGATCTTTATGATTTCTTTCCTTCTGATAACTTTGGGTTTTGTTTGTTCTTCTTTCTCTAGTTCCTTTAGGTATAAGGTTAGATTGTTTGTTTGAGATTTTTCTTGTTTCTTGAGGTAGGCTTGTATAGCTATAAACTTCCCTCTTAGAACTGTTTTGCTGCATCCCATAGGTTTTGGATCATCGTGTTTTCATTGTCATTTGCCTCTAGGTATTTTTTGATTTCCTCTTTGATTTCTTCAGTGATCTCTTGGTTATTTAGTAACGTAGTGTTTAGCCTCCATGTGTTTGTGTTTTTTACGTTTTTTCCCCTGTAATTCATTTCTAATCTCATAGTGTTGTGGTCAGAAAAGATGCTTGATATGATTTCAGTTTTCTTAAATTTACTGAGGCTTGATTTGTGACCCAAGATGTGATCTATCCTGGAGAATGTTCCGTGCATACTTGAGAAGAAAGTGTAATCTGCTGTTTTTAGATGGAATGTCCTATAAATATCAATTAAATCTATCTGGTCTCTTGTGTCATTTAAAGCTTCTGTTTCCTTATTTATTTTCATTTTGGATGATCTGTCCATTGGTGTAAGTGAGGTGTTAAAGTCCCCCACTATTATTGTGTTACTGTCGATTTCCTCTTTGACAGCTGTTAGCAGTTGCCTTATGTAATGAGGTGTTCCTATGTTGGATGCATATATATTTATAATTTTTATATCTTCTTCTTGGATTGATCCCTTGATCATTATGTAGTGTCCTTATTTGTCTCTTATAACAGTTTTTATTTGAAAGTGTATTTTGTCTGATATGAGGATTGCTACTCCAGCTTTCTTTTGATTTCCATTTGCATGGAATATCTTTTTCCATCCCCTCACTTTCAGTCTGCATGTGTCCCTAGGTCTGAAGTGGGTCTCTTGTAGACAGCATATATATGGGTCTTGTTTTTGTATCCGTTCAGCAAGCCTGTGTCTTTTGGTTGGAGCATTTAATCCATTCACGTTTAAGGTAATTATCGATATGTATGTTCCTATGACCATTTTCTTAATTGTTTTGGGTTTGTTTTTGTAGGTCCTTTTCTTCTCTTGTGTTTCCCACTTAGAGAAGTTCCTTTAGCATTTGCTGTAGAGCTGGTTTGGTGGTGCTGAATTCTCTTAGCTTTTGCTTGTCTGTAAAGTTTTTGATTTTTCCATCGATTCTGAATGAGATCCTTGCTGGGTAGAGTAATCTTGGCTGTAGGTTCTTCCCTTTCATCACTTTAAGTATATCATGCCACTCCCTTCTGGCTTGTAGAGTTTCTGCTGAGAAATCAGCTGTTAACCTTGTGGGAGTACCCTTGTATGTTATTTGTCATTTTTCCCTTGCTGCTTTCAATAATTTTTCTTTGTCTTTAATTTTTGCCAATTTGATTACTATGTGTCTCGGCATGTTTCTCCTTGGGTTTATCCTGTATGGGACTCTCTGTGCTACCTGGTCTTGGGTGGCTATTTCCTTTCCTGTATTAGGGACGTTTTCAACTATAATCTCTTCAAATATTTTCTCTGCCCCTTTCTCTCTCTCTTCTCCTTCTGGGACCCCTATAATGCGAATGTTGTTGTGTTTAATGTTGTCCCAGAGGTCTCTTAGGCTGTCTTCATTTCTTTTCATTCTTTTTTCTTTATTCTGTTCTGCAGCAGTGAATTCCACCATTCTGTCTTCCAGGTCACTTATCCGTTCTTCTGCCTCAGTTATTCTGCTACTGATTCCTTCTAGTGTAGTTTTCATTTCAGTTATTGTATTGTTCATGTCTGTTTGTTTGTTCTTTAATTCTTCTAAGTCTTTGTTAAACATTTCTTGCATCTTCTCCATCTTTGTCTCCATTGTTTTTCCGAGGTCCTGGATCATCTTCACTATCATTATTCTGAATTCTTTTTCTGGAAGGTTGCCTATCTCCACTTCATTTAGTTGTTTTTCTGGGGTTTTATCTTGTTACTTCATCTGGTACATAGTCCTCTGCCTTTTCATCTTGTCTATCTTTCTGTGAATGTGGTTTTTTTTCCACAGGCTGCAGGATTGTAGTTCTTCTTGCTCCTGCTGTTTGCCCTCAGCTCTTCTATTGTGAGTCTTGCATCTATATCTTTCAGTGCTGTAGAGATCACAACTTATCACAGCAAGATGATTTTAGTGGAATTGCTGCTAGTGTTGGAGGGTCTCCTGCAGAGGTGGAGGGGTGGCTTTGGCTCACCGTGGGGACAAGGACACTGGCAGCAGAAGTTCTGGGAAGTACTCCTTGGCGTGAGCCTTCCCAGAGTCCGCCATTAGCCCTAACAAAGAGCCCAGGTAGCTGAATGTTGTTTTTTAATAGGAGCTTCAAAAAAGTTTCTTTTTCCTATTAGTGATGGAAGGATTAAAGTGGAATCTGGTTGTAAAGGAAAACTCTACTCTTTTTGTTTATGTTACATACAATAATCTCTGAATATTCAGAACACTCCAGTACACAGGATTCTCCACTGAAGAGTTCTGTTGTGGGTTTTCCAGATGTTGGCCTGAAATAAATAGCCTACCAGATATTTCTCCAGCAAAGATGGGTTTATTTGGGATCAGCAGAGAATTGCAATTTGGGGTCTGCTACCATGGGGAGCCCTGTGCAGGTCCCCACACAAAAAGGAAAGGACAACACTTTTATGAAGAGGAAAGGGAGTCGGAAAGGCTGTAGTAAACAAAGAATCTATGGCTCTTCATTGGCTGAATCCATGTCAGGATAGAAGAGGGATCTTTCTTCTTCCTGTTGGTCTTTGCTATCATCACAGGAAGTGAGAGTTTCTCCCTCTGGTCTCTCAACTCTATTCAGCTGAGGTTTCTGTTTATTAAATTTTTACCCTTTATCTTTTTGATCAAGGTCTTTCTCTGAAAGCATCCCAGATCAAGAGTCAGGTTTTCTAGTTTACCAGCATTTTGTCCCTCAATGTCAGGAAAGACCTTTCCTGGGTGTAGTGTCTCATGTCAAAGGGAAAATACACAGATTGGAAACCTATTGAGGTCACATTCAAGTAACAAGGAGGGGTAGAAAGGAGAACTCTCAGACCCTTTTTATCTAAAGTTCATATGTAATCAAGACCATAAACGTTGGAGATCCTCTAAAGCATTATGTCATCATTAATAGTTTGTTCAACAAACTTTCATTAGGCCTGGGATGGGCATCTTGGGAAAGCTGTCTCATCAGATGTCATCTGCTTTATTTCCAAGATATCTTTACTTTCAGGTCACCAGATGATATGCAGGTCCAGTCAGTGTTCCATGCTTCTTTTAGGTGTCTCACATGAATCCAAGAGTCTGTTCCTGGAGTTTGAAGGCACAAGGGTTGGCAGTACCTGATAGAGGTCTCTCCAGTGAGGTAGAAGAGCATTCTTTTGGAAGTGTCTTTTCCCATAGACAAAATCTCCAGGTTGCAAAGTGTGATGTTTAAGGTCTTTGTCTCTCAAGGGAACACTGTGAAAAGATTGCCCTACCAAAGTGTGGTTATTTTTAACAGAAGCAATTAGGCCTTTGCAATATTGGAGTGTCCCTCCTTTTATCAGTTGTGGGTCAAAAGAGGAAGGAGCCAAGTGCATTGGATGTCCTGTGACTCTCTCAGAGGGTGAAACTTTGTGAGTTCTCAGAGTGGTGGATCTGAGGTTTAGAAGAACCAAGGGCAATGTTTTAGCCAAGGTATTTGGAGGGCCTCTACAAACTTTGCCAAGTAAGTCTTAATAATGCCATTCATGTGTTCAACTAAACCAGAAGATTGAGGGTGGTAAAATAGGAGACTTTATTCTTCCTATTGGGCTCTGCTATTATCCCAGGGCATGAGAGCTCCTCCTTCTGGTCTCCCAATTGTTTTTACTTGAGGTTTCTGTTCATTAATTTTTTTTTTTTTAAATGTGGCTGTATTTGGAGATGAGGCCTTTTAAATTTATTTATTTATTTATTTATGGCTGTGTTGGGTATTCATTTCTGTGTGAGGGCTTTCTCCAGTTGTTGTGAGCTGGGGCCACTCTTCATCGTGGTGCGCGGGCCTCTCACTGTCGCGGCCTCTCTCGTTGCGGAGCACAGGCTCCAGATGCGCAGGCTCAGTAGTTGTGGCTCACGGGCCTAGTTGCTCTGCAGCATGTGGGATCTTCTCAGATCAGGGCTCGAACCTGTGTCCCCTGCATTGGCAGGCAGATTCTCAACCACTGCGCCACCGGGGAAGCCCCATTAATTTTTTATACAAACTCTGAGCAATTCTGTGACACCAGCTGGGTGTCCTACAACTTAATTCTGACAATATCTACCTGGAGATAGCATCAGATCCCACAGGTTAAGGGTTCAATCCTACAAGACTCTCCCCTCAACTCCACTTCAGAGTCCAATCGCAAGTCCAGGTTGTCACCTATGCTTCTGACAAACCAGCTGTAAATTGGAGGTTCTTATCACTCCCTCCTTGGGTTTGATTAATTTGTTAGAGCAGCTCACAGAACTCAGGAAAACAGTTTACTTACTAGATTACCAGTTTATTAAAGGTTATGGATGAACAGCCAGATGAAGAGACACACAGGGCAAGGTTTGTGGGAAAGGTGGGAAAGTACGTAGAGCCTCTATGCCCTCTCTAGGTGTGTCACTCTTCCAGCATCTCCATGTGTCCAACCTAGAGGCTTTCCAAACCCTGTACTTCATGCTTCATTACACTGACATGACTGGTTAAATCTCTGGTCATTGGTGATTGATTCCACATTCAGTCCCTCCCTCCTTCCCAGAGATGGGTGGTGGGGTGGGACTGAAAGATCAAACTCTTTAATCAGCCATTGGTTTCCCTGACAACCAGCTTTAATCTTTAGGAGTTTACCAAAAGTTGTCTCATTAACATAAACTTGGGTGTGATTGAAAAGGGCTTGTAAAATGAATAACAAAAGACACCCATTTTACCTTAATTCTCCTGGAGTTATTTCAGGACATGGGAACACAACTAAACGTTATAATGAAAAAAGCCCCAGTGGCTCTTATGTCTGAAATTACAAGGGTTTTGTCAGGAACAGTGGACCAATACTGAAAATTAATCAAAGGAAACCTCAACTAAATTAGAGTTGGGAAGGCCTGTAGAGAAAGCTTTCACACCCTACCCCTCATTCTCAGTGACACGACAGATGTGAGGGAGAGAAGCCTAGAGTCTGGGTTGCCATTCTGAATTCTCAACTTGTGTCTTTCTTAATTTTCTAGCACATGAAGGAGATTTTCTAGTTATCATTTTATTGTCTATTTATAATTTAATATTATTATAGTCAGAGAATGTCATATATGTGATTTCAATCTTATGAGTTTTGTTGAAATTTGCCTTAAAGCCAAATACATAGTCAGATTCATGTATGCTTAAGGTGAAAGTGTTTTTTGCAGTGCAATGCAGTATTCTATGTTTCCAATATGTCAAATTTTGTAAAGCATAGAAATCAAATTGTCTATTCCTTTTTTGATATGAATATTTTATTGAGTGATTGAAGTATTGTTGATTAACAACATTAGTTTCTTGTTTACAACATACTGATTCAATTTTTTATAGATTATACTTCATTTACAAATGGCTGTATTTCCCTCTGCTGTACAAAACTCTTCTGTGTTTTTGCTGAACATTTTCTGTCAATTATTAAATTCTTCCATTGTGATTATAGATTTATCTATTTATTCTGGTGATTCCGTCAGTTTTTGCTTTATACATATTTTTTCAGGCTATGATTTTAGGTACATATAAAAGAAATTCATGCATGGGCCCAAAATAGTGAAACTGCAGAACAACAATGGCAAAGAGAATATCATAAAACAGCAGGAGGGAAAAGAGATGATCTTTAAAGAAGCAGAGTTCAAAGAAGCAACCTGATTGAAGGACAATGTAATCTACACACAATGAAATGTTATCCCCAATGTGCTGAGAGTAAATAACAACAACCTGAAATTCTAACCCACTGAAAATATCTTTCAAGAATGAGGGCCAACATAAAAAAGAATGGAATAATGCCATTTGCAGCAACATGGATGGACCTAGAGATTATCATACTAAGTGAAGTAAGCCAGACAGAGAAAGACAAATATCATATGATATCGCTTATATGTGGAATCTAAAAAAAAAAAAAAAAAAGATACAAATGAACTTGTTTACAAAACAGAAAGAGACTCACAGACATAGAAAACACACTTATGGTTACTGGGGGTGGGGGGGGGCGTAGTAGGGTACATTAGGGATACAAGGACCTACTGTATAGCATGGGGAACCATACTCAATATTTTGTAATAACCTATATGGGAAAAGAATCTGAAAACTATATATATCTATATATATATCTATATATCTATATATATCTGAGTCACTGTGCTGTACACCTGAAAATAACATGATATTGTAAATCCACTATACTTCAATAAAAAAATAAAAATAAAAAAGAAGAAGAAGGGCAAAAAAAGGTCATTTTCAGACAAATAAGGCTGAGTCTTCAAGATATAAAAATCTTAGCCAGAAGGAAAGTGATCCCAGATGAAAGGTCTAAAATAAGAGAAGAAATAGGGGATGGAAGAAGGTATTCCATGCAAATGGAAATCAAAAGAAAGCTGGAGTAGCAATCCTCATATCAGACAAAATACACTTTCAAATAAAAACTGTTATAAGAGACAAATAAGGACACTACATAATGATCAAGGGATCAATCCATGAAGAAGATATAACAATTGTAAATATATATGCACCCAACATAGGAACAACTCAGTATATAAGACAAATACTAAAGCCATAAAGGGAGAAATTGACAGTAACACAATAATAGTGGGGGACTTTAACACCCCACTTTCATCAATGGATAGATCATCCAGACAGAAAATCAATAAGGAAACACAGGCCTCAAATGGCACATTAGACCAGATGGACTTAATTGATATTTATAGATATTTATAGATCAAAAGGATCAGAATACACATTCTTCTCAAGTGCACATGGAACATTCTCTAGGATTGACCACAGGCTGGGCCACAAAGTGAGCCTCGGTAAATATAAGAAAATTAAAATCATATCAAACATCTTTTCCAACCACAACACTATGAGATTAGAGGTAAACTACAAAAAAAAAAAAAAACCTGTAAAAAACACAAACACGTGGAGGCTAAACAATATGCTACTAAACAACTAATGGATCACTGAAGAAATCAAAGAGGAAATCAAAAAATACCTAGAGACCAATGAAAATGAAAGTACAACAATCCAAAATGTATTGGATGAAGCAAAAGCTGTTCCAAGAGGGAAGTTAATAGCAATACAATCTTACCTGAGGAAACGAGAAAAATCTCAAATAAACATCTTAAACTTACACCTAAAGAAACTAGAGAAAGAAGAACAAACAAAACCTAAATTTAATAAAAGGAAAGAAATCATAAAGATCAGAGCAGAAATAAATGAAATAAAGAGAAAGAAAACAATAACAAAGATCAATGAAACCAAAAGCTGGTTCTTTGAAATGATAAGCAAATTTGATAAACCTTTAGCCAGACTCATCAAGAAAAAAAAGGAGAGGACTCAAATCAATAAAATTAGAAATGAAAAAGGAGAAGTTACAACTGACACCACAGAAATACAAAAGATCATAAGAGACTAATACAAGCACCTTTATGCCAATAAAATGGACAGATTCTTTGAAAGGTACAATCTCCCAAGACTGAACCAGGAAAAAATAGAATATATGAACAGACCAATCACAAGCACTGAAATTGAAACTGTGATTTAAAAACTCCCAACAAAAAAAGTCCAGGACCTGATGGCTTCACAGGTGAATTCTATCAAACATTTAGAGAAGACCTAACACCTATCCTCTGAAACTGTTCCAGAAAATTGCAGAGAAAGGAAAACTCCCAAACTCATTATATGAGGCCACCATCATCCTGATAAAAAAACCAGACAAAGATAACACAAAAAAGGAAATTACAGGCCAATATCACTGATAAACACAGATGCAAAAATCCTCATCAAAATGCTAGCAATCTGAATCCAACAATACATTAAAAGTATCATACACCATGATAAAGTGGGATTGACCCCAGGGATGCAAGGATTTTTCAGTATCCACAAGTCAATCAGTGTGATATACCACATCAACAAATTAAAGAATGGAAACCTTATGATCATCTCGATAGTTGAAGAAAAATCTTTTGACGAAATTCAGCACCCATTTATGATAAAAACTCTCCAGAAAGTGGGCATAGAGAGAATATACCTCAACATAATAAAGACCATATATGACAAACCTACAGCTAATGCCATACTCAACAGTGAAAAGCTGAAAGCATTTCCTCTAAGATCAAGAACAAGACAAGGATGTCCACTCTTGCCACTTTATTCAATATAGTTTTGGGAGTCCTAGCTACAGCAATCAGAGAAGAAGAAGAAATAAAAGGAATCCAAATTGGAAAAGAAGAAGTAAAACTGTCACTGTTTGCAGATGACATGATACTATACATAGAAAATCCTAAAGATGCTACCAGAAAACTACTAGAGCTCATCAATGAATCAGGTAAAGTTACAAGATACAAAATTAATGCACAGAAATCTCTTGCATTCCTATACACTAACAACAAAAGACCACACAGAGAAATTAAGGAAACAATCCCATTCACCATTGAAACAAAAAGAATAAAATACCTAGGAATAAACCTACCTAAGGAGGTAAAAGATCTGTCCTCAGAAACTATAAGACATTGATGAAAGAAATCAAAGATGACAGAAACTGATGGAGAGATATACCATGTTCTTGGATTGGAAGAATTAATATTGTGAAAATTACTATAGTACCCAAGGCAATCTACAGATTTAATGCAATCCCTATCAAATTACCAATGGCATTTTTCACAGAACTAGAACAAAAATAACTTAAAATATATATGGAGACACAAAAGACCCCAAAAAGCCAAAGCAATCTTGAGAAAGAAAAACAGAACTGGAAGAGTGAGGCTCCCTGACTTCAGACTGTACTACAAAGCTATAGTCATCAAAACAGTATGGTACTGGTACAAAAATAGACTTATAGATCAATGGAACAGAATAGAAAACCCAGAAATAAACCTATGCACCTATGGTCAATTAATCTATGACAAAGGAGGCAAGATTATACAATGGTGGACAGTCTCTTCAACAAATGGTGCTGGGAAAACAGGATAGCTACATGTTAAAAAAAAATGAAATTAGAACATTTTTTAACACCATACACAAAAATAAGCTCAAAATGGATTAAAGACCTAAATGTGAGACCAGACACTATAAAACTTTAGAGGAAAACTCTCTGACATAAATCGCAGCAATATTTTTTTCAATCCATCTCCCAAAGTAATAGAAATAAAAACAAAAATAAGCAAATGGACCTAATTAAACTCAAAAGCTTTTGCACAACAAAGGAACCCATAAACAAAACGAAAAGACAACCCACAGAATGGGAGAAAATATATATTTGCAAATGATGTGATCGACAAGGGATTAGTCTCCAAAATTTACAGACAGCTCATGAGGCTTAATATCATCAAAACAAACAATCCAATCAAAAAATGGGTAGAAGGACGTCTCTGGTGGTCCAGTGGTTAAGAATCCACCTGCCAATGCAGGGGACATGGGTTCGATCCCTGGTCTGGGAAGATCTCACATGCCGCGGAGTAACTAAGCTCGTGGTCCATGACTACTGAGCATGTGCTCTACAGCCTGTGAACTGCAACTAATGAGCCTGCGTGCCACAACTACCGAAGCCCATGCGCCTAGAGCCCGTGCTCCACAACAAGAGAAGCCACCGCAATGAGAAACCTGCACACCTCAATGAAGTGTTGCCCCTGCTCGCCGTAACTAGAGAAAGCCCATGCACAGCAAAGAAGACCCAGTGCAGCCAAAAAAAATAAAAAGAAATGGGCTGAAGACCTAAATAGACATTTCTCCAAAGAAGACATACACGTGGCCAAGAGGCATATGAAAAATGTTCAACGTCACTAATTATTAGAGAAATGCAAATCAAAACTACAATGAGATATAACCTCACACCAGTCAAAGTGGCTATCATCAAAAATCCACAAACAATCAATGCTGGAGAGGATTTGGAGAGAAGGGAACCCTTCTACACTGTTGGTGGGAATGTAAATTTGTACAGCCACTATATCTGAAGTCAGACAGAGAAAGAGAAATATCATATGATATCACTTATGAGCGGAATCTAAAAAGAAATAATACAAATGAACTTATTTACAAAACAGAAACAGACTCACAGACTTAGAGATGAACTTATGGTTACCAGGAGGCAAGGGTGGGGGGAAGGGATAGTTACTGAGTTTGGGATTGACATGTACACACTGCTACATTTAAAATGGATAACCAGCAAGGACTACTGTATAGCACAGGGAACTCTGCTCAATATTATGTAACAACTTAAGTGGGAAAAGAATTTGAAAAAGAATAGATACATGTGTATGTATAACTGAATCACTTTACTATATACCTGAAATTACTGCAACATTGTTAATCAACTGAACTCCAATATAAAATAAAAAGATTTTTAAAAAAAGAAGAAATAAAGGGTTAAAAAAATGCTAAATATTAGATAAACCTAAACAAATATTTACTATAAAACAATAATAATTTAATAATATTTAAATTTAAAAGAAAAAATCCAAAATAATATTAAAATATATGGTAGGTTCATGCTTTGAAGGAGATAAAGATATTGATTACCTTAGACATTGTAATTTAAGTACTCACATTGCAATTTATAGGGTAATCACCAGTAAAAAACAAAAACCACATTCTAAATACAAATAAGGTACATAACTTCCAAACTAGTAGGAAAAATATGAAAATTAAGCCAAAAGAAGGCAAAAAAAAATAGGAAGTAAAAGACAGTATAAACTAGGATAGTAGATTTTTTTTTTTTTTTGGCTGTGTTGGGTCTTCGTTGCTGTGCTCAGGCTTCTCTTCGTTGCGGTGCGCGGGCTTCTCATTGCGGTGGCTTCTCTTGTTGCAGAGCACGGGCTCTAGGTGCATGGGCTTCAGTAGTTGTGGCGTGTGGACTCAGTAGTTGTGGTTCGTGGGCTCTAGAGCACAGGCTCAGTAGCTGTGGTGCACAGGTTTAGTTGCTCCACGGCATGTGGGATCTTCCCGGACATGGGATTGAACCCGTGTCCCCTGCATTGGCAGGTGGATTCTTAACCATTGTACCACCAGGGAAGTCCTGGATAGTAGATTTTTATGTGACTAATTTCATTAAAGTTAAATGAACTTGATGCTTTAATAGGTAAAAGAAAAATATTGGATTTTAAAATCCATTCTATAGGCTGCCTACAAGACTTTTGAGAGGTTGAAAATAGATAGTAATAGAAAAGAATAGAATAGAAAGTAAATAGACAGAAAAGGTATGCCAGGCAAAAAAAAAAAAAAAGCCAGCATATACACATTAAAATGAGAAACCAACAGAGTTCAATACAAATAGCATTATTAAAATGAACAGGTGCTAGCAGTGATCAAGATAAAAACATAAGACTGTTATTGGCTCACTCATCCTTGTCATTTTATAATTTAATCCAACATGGTGGTATGTCTTATATCCTCCATTACCAAAAGCTTTTTCTTTCTTTTCAAATTTCTTATTCCCCCTCTCCTCCCCCTCCTCCTCTTCCTTCTCCTCCTCACCTTCCTCCTTCTTCTTTTATTTCACTAAACCACTAGCGTTAACCTTATGGGGGACAAAAAAGTATCTCAATGTTTTATTTTGAATTTCTGTGATTACTTGTAAGGTTGAACATATCCTTTTTTTGGCATTTGGATTTCGTCCTTTATGTATTAGTGTCTCACAGCCTTTGCATATTTATCTAATGGCATCTTTACATATTTATATCTGGCTTGGTCAAAGGGGGAGACTACCACTCAATATCTGTAACTAAACAGATGAATTTCTGAGTTAAGGAAGGGAGAACTGGGACTTCCCTGGTGGCACAGTGGTTAAGAATCTGCCTGCCAATGCTGGGGACATGGGTTTGAGCCCTGGTCCGGGAAGATCCCACATGCCACAGAGCAACTAAGCCCATGAACCACAACTACTGAGCCTGCGCTCTAGAGCCCGCGAGCCACAACTACTGAGCCCGTGTGCCACAAATACTGAAACCTGCGTGCCTAGAGTCCGTGCTCCGCAATGAGAAGCCACCACAATGAGAAGCGCATGCACCGCAATGAAGACCCAACACAGTCAAATAAATAAGTTAATTAATTAAATAAATTAAAAAAAAAAAAAAGAAACAGAGAACTGTCAGGGAATCCTTGAGCAAACTTCCGGCCTTGGCCAGGCAAGATGATAACCTCTTGTATGACTTATCTCACAACAGGAGGTCCTGATAAAGAAGGCCATGCTGCTGCTGATAACTGACCAGAATTCAGGAGGGGCCGGAAGGAGGAAGGAGGAGACGTATGTCCTGCCAACCTCCCAGAAGCCGTCATGCTGGAATCCATCATGGCTGAGAGATGTGTGAGCCGCCAGGAAGGACCCTGAGTCAGACCAAATATGGACACAAGCAAGATGACTGGCCAGAGACAACACAGAAACTAACCCCATCTCCATAAACCCTGAGATTACGAGTCACGTGGCAGAGCAGTTCTCCTGGGTTCCCTTACCCTGCTGCTCTCTGCCCAGGTGTCCCTTCCCAATAAAGTCTTTCACTTTGTCAGTATGTTTGGCTCCTTTGACAATTTGTTTCCGAGTGTTAGACAAGAGCCTACTCTTGGGCCCTGGAATGAGTCCCCCTTCCTGCAACAGAACTATGCTGATTGGGCACAATATCCTTCAGAAAAGCTAACTTCCAGTCTTATGAGGTTCTTGGGAAGTAGTTTTCTAGTAGTTTTATTGATTATAGAGAGGCAAGAGTGGGTTTACATCGGCTTTACAAATGTGGCTTGTGCTAGTTACAGAGATGAGAGTGGGTTATTCTGGCAAGACTTGCCGAGTAGCTGATTTTCAGGGACACTGGGCTGTCTCGGATTGGTCAGCTTCCAAAGGCATTTTCACAAAAACAAATTGATTTAAGAGGGTTACTTGTTACCATGGCTATGAAACTATCAATCTCTCCTAGGAGCATATTTTTAATATTCAGTGCCATATTAAAGATATTAAGCTTTAGTCATGTTGTTTACATTTTGTTTTCATTTTGTCTTTTAATTTGGAGACTCTTCAAATGTAAAAATCTACAGTTTGTCAGATTTCCTTGTCTTATTTATTTTTATTTTTATTTTTTGGCCTTGCCCCACAGCTTGCAGGACCTTAGTTCCCCAACCAGGAATCAAATCCATGCCCCCTGCAGTGGAAGTGTGGTGTCCTAGTCACTGGACCTCCAGGGAATTCCTTCCTTGCCTTCTTATGCTTCCTATATTTTTATTTATTTATTTTTAATTTGCATATGTTTAATGGTTATTTAATAATACCCTTTTTTTCTTTTTTTTCTGTATAGCTTTATTAGAGTATAATTGCTTTACAATGCTGTGTTAATTTCTGCTGTACAACAAAGTGAAGCAGCTATATGTATACATATAGGTCATCACAAAGCACTGTGCTATACAGCAGCTTCCCACTAGCTATCTATTTTACATTTTGTAGTGTATATGTGTCAATGCTACTCTCTCACTACATCCCAGCTTCCCATTTCCCCCCCATGTCCTCAGGTCCATTCTCTATGTCTGCATCTTTATTCCTGCCCTGCCACTAGGTCCATCAGTACCATTTTTCTAGATTCCATATATATGCATTAGCATACGGTATTTGTTTTTCTCTTTCTGACTTACTTCACTCTGTATGACAGACTCTAGGTCCACTCACCTCACTAAAAGTAACTCAATTTCATTCTTTTTTATGGCTGAGTAATATTCCATTGTATATATGTGCCACATCTTTAACCATTTATCTGTTGATGGACATTTAGGTTGCTTCCATGTCCTGGCTATTGTAAACAGTGCTGCAATGAACATTGTGGTACATGTATCTTTTTGAATTATAGTTTTCTCAGGGTATATGTCCAGTAGTGGGATTGCTGGGTCATATGGTAGTTCTATTTTTAGATTTTTAAGTAATCTCCATACTGTTCTCCATAGCAGCTGTATCAATTTGCATTCCCACCAACAATGCAGGAGAGTCCCCTTTTCTCTACGCCCACTCCAGTGTTTATTGTTTCTAGATTTTTTGATGATGGCCATTCTGACTGGTGTAAGGTGATACCTCACTATGGTTTTGATTTGCATCTCTCTAATGATTAGCGATGTTGAGCATCTTTTCATGTGTTTGTTGGCAATCTGTATGTCTACTTTGGAGAAATGTCTATTTAGGTCTTCTAACGATTTTTGGATTAGGTTGTTTGGTTTTTTGATATTGAGCTGCATGAGCTGCTTGTATATTTTGGAGGTTAATCCTTTGTCTATTGCTTCATTTGCAAATATTTTCTCCCATTCTAAGGGCTGTCTTTTTGTCTTTTCTATGGTTTCCTTTGCTGTACAAAAGCTTTTAAGTTTCATTATGTCCCATTTGTTTATTTTTGTTTTTATTTCCATTACGCTAGGAGGTGTGTCAAAAAGTATCTTTCCTATCTTTTTAGTTTAAAATCTTTCACTACTCATGACATGTGATGAGGAATTTTCCACTTTTTATCATTAACTCTCATTTTCAAAGCAACTCTTTATATTGATTTGTAATAGTTTCATGTCTCCATATCTTGCTTCCTCTAAAATTCCACGTTCCATGAGTTCAGGGTGTATATCAGTTTTTTCCCTCCACAGCACATATTATGGTATATGTGAGGTATGTGAGACTGCAGTGTGAAGCCTGGGATGAAACAGGAGTATGTAATTAAGACTGAGAGATGATAGACTATCTAGTGGTGTAAGAGTTAGTAAACATTGATGGAAATCAAGGACAAGTTGGATGTGGGAAAAGATTCAGGAAGAGGTACCTGTGGATCCAAATTTGATAGAACTCAAATTGTCAACAAAACTTGTTCTCTTGGGCAACACAAATTTCTATCATATTAAAAAAATAATAATTCTTCCCTTTATTTGACATTAGTTCAGTAGATTGGAAATAGTGGAGTCCTCTTGTGGGATCTTAGTTAGGGGAGATGATTAAGCATAAAGACTGGTCTTGTAAAAAAAGACCCTAACAACTGAACTTAATAAATGCCCAGGGAAGATTAGAAGACTGAGGACTCAGGTGGTAGCTTTATTTAAATGGCTACTTCTGAACTTAGCAGACAAAAGTAACCATAATTATTGTGCTTCCTCTAGGGTGGTCCCTAAAGGTGCATAAATCCCCAAGCCACACCTAGTACATCCCTACGGGTAATCAAAATCACAAGGTGTTTTCCTTCCCCCAAAAGATTCTCAAATAATTTTGTGAATGTCATACTAAGTTAAAAGGCAGAAGGGCCTACATCTGAACCTCCTATTATGTGAGGTAATAAATTTCCTCATGATGATGAAAAAAAGGAAAGGGAGGGAGGGAGGAAGGAAGGGAAGAGAAAAGGAAAGAAACAAAGAAAGAAGGAAGAGAAAAGGGAAGGAAAGAAAAGAGACACAAAGAGGAAAAAGCAAATAGCTTAGAAATGAAAAGTCACATTCAATTACTTGACAGATGTGAAGGAGAGAAGCCTAGGGTCTGGGTTTCCTTGAGAAAAGTGCTCTGCCAGTTATAGGCTAATTGTAAAATGCTGTGGTTTTGACATGCAAAGATATCTGGAAGCCACCTAGTTCAACTCCTTGAATTTTTAAAGAAAAAAATCAAATGCTCAAAGGTTAAATCACTTACTAAAGTTAGTACCAGAGTTGGAACTATAATTGAGATCTTCTGATTCATAAACTAATGGTATGTTCTTTACAATGTGCTTCATTATACACTCCAACCTCAACAGCTAATGGGTAAGAGAGCACAAACTCAGATAAACAAAAATGTGTAGCTCCATGTTAATGATTCTGCATGAGATGATCTCTCTGGATGAATTCCTGAGAATGTAATTAACATTTCCCAGGAGTACTAAAGTTATATTTTCAATTCCTTATGCACCTCACATGATCAAATTTTGCTAGGCCCTAGGAAGAAGATAAATCACTTATGGATGGCTCTGATAAATATATCCTTCTTTTTTATCCTTTTTTTTTTTTTGGCCATACCTCATGGCATGTGGGATCTTAGTTTCCCAACCAGGGATTGAACCTGTGCCCCGGCAGTGGAAGCGTGGTGTCTTAACCACTGGACCGCCAGGGAAGTCCCAACAATTATTGAATCACTCATTATTTCTTAATTAAACTAGATCCCTCAAGTAATCAAATTCTCCATTGTCTTGACCTGGGCTTGATGAAAAGCTCTGAGTTACAAAATTAATTTATGGAATATATAACAGTTTGTTGTGAATGCTTTCAAATTTTTAGTTATCAGTGTTTTTGTAATTGAAGTTGTCTACCAAGAGCTCTCAGAATGGATAGACTTCAGTACTGTAGCCAGGAATAACATAAATACTGTATAGAAAAAACTCAGGATAGTGGTGATAGTTGTACATCATTGTGGATGTACTTAATGATACTAAATTTTACACTTAAAATGGTATGTTTTTGTTATATATATTTTACCACATATATTTTTCTTTTACGTGTATAGAAAAAAGAAGAAATCAGAAAACATAATGGAAAAATCTTCTTTATAACAGTAAGAGAAACTAGACTATCTAAGAAGAAAATCATAAAACTGTTTAAAGAGGCATAAAAGAACACGAGGATAAATGGAGAGATTTACTATGTTCCTGGATTGGAGGACTCAATGTCAAAAAAACCAAGGAAGTTCTCCAATTTACCTATGCATTCTATGTAATGCAAAGGAACACTTAATAGAATTTATATACACATATACTATAGATAGACAGACACACATACACATGTACAAACATTGATTCTATATTATCAATTATCTGGAATGAATAATTCAATGAGTAGTATTGTGAAAAGTGACTAGCTGTCTGGAAAGTGATAGTTGAACTCCTACAACTTACCTTACACCAAAATTAATTCCAGGTGGATCAATAAAAACAAAGAAAATCTAGACCTTCCTTCTACAAATGTACTAAAATCTTAAACAGGCATCACATTGATGATGCTGAAATTTGGCCTCTGTACACAGGTATCAAATTGAATCTTGGAGACAGAGCTCTGGGTGAAGTAGAAAAGAATAGCTTTATTGCTTTGCCAGGCAAAGGGGGCCACAGCGGGCTAATGCCCTCAAGACTGTGTGTCCCATCTCAGGGAGTGGGGGTTGTGAGGAGTTTATAGTCAGGGGGCAGGGTTGCTGATAAGGATCAGGGTGCATCCATGGCCTGCATTCTTTCATTCTAGAGATCTTCTGGCATCAGGTGGTCTGTGATCTGTGGTTCTTGAGGCTATTGAACTGTGACCTTCTCTCTGGAACATCTTCTATTGGTGATGGTTTCAGTTCTGCAGAAAAACTCAAAGATATTCTTATGTATATACCTTGAGGAGAAACCAGGACCCTGCCCCAAGGCTGCACTATTGTTTCTTGACTGCTCCTCCCTGTCTCTGCATCCCCTCCCTTCCCTGATTAGCAACTGTTTGAACCTACCCTTTGGAATTCAGAGAAGGGAACACAGAAGGACTTTTGTGCCCAGGAGCCCCACGGGTCCTGCCCAGTTTCAACATCAAACAGAAATTTCAGGAGGAGGGATGGAGTGGGAATTTGGGGTTAGCAGATGTAAGGGTTTATATATAGAATGGATAAACAACAAGGTCCTACTGTATAGCACAGAGAACTATATTCAATATCCTATGATAAACCATAATGGAAAAGAATACAGAAAAAAAGTATATATATCTGAATCACTTTGCTGTATAGCAGTAATTAACACAACATTGTAAATCAACTATACTTCAATAATAAATAAATTAAATAAACAGAAATTCTAAATAGAAAATAGACAGGTAAAAATGCTAACAGTTCCCATAATAATCAGTAAAACTACAGTAAGTTATGTCTATATACCCACCAGAATGACTGAGTTTTAAAAGGTTGATAAAACCACATATTGGTGAGAAAGTCGGCAACAGGAAGCTTTATGCCCTGCTGTTGGGAGTGTAAACTGATACAACTTCTTTGAAAAACAGTTTGGCATTGAACATACCCAATGACTCCAAACTTCTACTCCTATCAATTCAAAAGAATATAATTTATTAATAAAAAAGAATATCTGGAGGAGTAGATTCACATAAATAACGTACTTTGAATAGAAGAATAAACATAAGGGATATGCTCTCCCAGATATCAAAATATAAAGCTATTAAACATTGTCATATTAAAGCAGTTATAGAGAAATGAGTCATTGAAAAAGAAGAAAGCTCAGAAATAGACTCAGGGAGATATATAGATAGATAGGTAGATAGGTATTTATCTAATCTATGTTTCAAAAATAAATAAATAAATAAAAGAAAATAAACAGAAATTTTATATATATATATAAAATAACCTAAATTTTCATTTCAAATCAGTGGGAAAAGATGAGCTATTCAATAAGTGGTGTTTGTTTTGATGAAAAAGATGCTTACATTACATCAAATAATAAATACTTTGGGTGGGGAAGATTTAAAAATTTAAACAAAGTTGTAAGGTTACCAAAAAAATATTTTAGGGAAATACCTTTATAATTTTGAAGTGACAAGTGTGTGTGTGTGTGTGTGTGTGTGTGTGTGTGTGTGTGTGTGTGTATGAATAAATATATACCTTAAATATACATTATATACATATACATTTATGTATAAATATATGTAATATATACATATATTACATATACATATACATATGTAATATATAAATATATACATTTAAAGAAAAATTTTCCCAAACTTAGAGTTTGAGTGATAATAGCTTGATTTTTTAATGCATGACAGAACATTTACTAAGTCTGTTTGCTCTAACGTGACACTCTTGGGAAATACCATATATTTGACAACCATAAACAACTGATGTAGATGCAGAAAGCCTACTGTTCTGTAAGATGAGAAGTTTACTTGTAAACTTGGTAAGTTGTTAGGATGCTTGCCACCTGGTAGAGATGTTATTACCAAATGTGACAGGTCTTTATTGCTCTGAAAAAGTTAACCACTCATAACGAATTTAGCAATCTTATTTGGTGTTTCTTTCCCCTCTGACTATATACGAATCTGTTCTTCAAATGCTTCTCAAATCAACTCTTTTCTTACCTGTTGGTTACTTTACAATGAAGCCAAATCAAGTCTCTGTACCCCGGCACCAAATTAAATCTCTGAGACAGAGTTTTGGATGAAGTAGAAAAGAATAGCTTTATTGCTCTGCCAGGCAAAGTGGGCCACAGCATGCTAATGCCCTCAAAACTGTGTGTCCCCACCTGGGGGGGTAGTGAGAAGTTTTATAGTAATGGTTCAAAGAGGGTGGGCGTGATTAGCTCATGGACATTCTTCTGATTGGTTGGTGGTGAGGTAAGTGGGAGTCAGCATCAACCTTCTTGTTCCAACTGGTCTGGGGTCTACATGCTTGTGGGCAGCATGCAGATAACTTCTCTCACCTGGTAGGGGTTTCAGTATCTGCAAGACAGCTCAAAGATATTGCTATGTATATACCTTGAGGGGGAACCAGGACTCTGCCCCAAGGCTGCACTATTGTTTCTTGACTGTTCCTCCCTTGTCTCCCCTCCCTTCCCTAATTAGCAATTGTTTGAACCTTCCCCTTGGAACTCAGGGGAAATGGAGGCTGAATGAAACCCTATTTCCTTAATCAAGAAACGGGGGACACAGAGGCATAGCCAGCTGGGGAAGAATCTCATCTCATTGCCTTAAAGAAATGGGGGACACAGAAAGGCCCAGGAGCCCCACAGGGGCTCAGTTTCAATGATTCAATAAAACTTAGATGTGTACTAACAAATCTATCAAAGAATTTTGTCCTTTGATATAATTGTATGTTCACAGAAAAGGCCCTGGAACGATATGGACAGAAGAAATTGGACAGCAATTATTTCTGAGGATGGAAGTTGGAAATTGAATTTTTATAACATTTCTGCATTACTTTTGCATTTAAAAAAAATTCTGACTGGGCTTCCCTGGTGGCGCAGTGGTTAAGAATCCACCTGCCAATGCAGGAGACACGGGTTCGAGCCCTGGTCCGGGAAGATCCCACATGCCATGGAGCAACTAAGCCCATGCGCCACAACTACTAAGCCTGCGCTCTAGAGCCTGTGAGCCACAACTACTGAGCCCGTGTGCCACAACTACTGAAGCCTGTGCGCCTAGAGCCCATGCTCTGCAACAAGAGAAGCCACTGCAATGAGAAGCCCGCTCACCGCAGTGAAGAGTAGCTCACCGCAACTAGAGAAAAGTCCGCATGCAGCAATGAAGACCTAGTGCAGCCAAAAATAAATAAAATAAAATAAATTAATTAATTAAAAAAAAATTCTGACTTAAAAACATATTATGTCTAAGTGAAAGTAAAGAAAGCAGAATGATCCATGAACTCTCTGTTCACCACTAGAGAAATGATTTAGCAAACTATGGTACCTCTATTCCTTGGGAAAATATTCCATCATTAAAATTATGATTTTGAAGATTATAACATGTAAAACTATTTTTTTGTGTGTGGCCGTACCACGTGGCTTGTGGGATCTTAGTTCCCCAACCAGGGACTGAACCTGGGCTCTCAGCAGTGAACGTGCAGAGTCCTAACCACTGGGCGGCCAGGGAATTCCCTGAAACTATTTTTTTAAGAAAACAAAAACTATGCATAGAAAAGAAAGCGTATGAGGAAAAACATCACATTGAAGAAAAATTAACGAATTTCTCTATGGGAGAAATAGAGAATTTTATTCAAGCCAACCTGAAGATTATAACCCAGGAGACAGATGGTCTTTCAGAAAACTCTGAGGACGGTTCCACTTGCTAGAAGTAGAAGTCACAATTATATACATTTCGGACACAAAGGATTGGCCATCAAAATGACACGCTGACATTTTACATAAAGGTCACCAAGGATACATAGTCTAGATCTAAAGGTACCAAGAGTGCAACAGGTCACCATGACTCCTCACAGCATTAGGAAAAGAATGTTATCTTCTAAGGAGTTATGTTTCTGGAGTCAGAAGAAGGAAAAAAAAAAAATTGATCTTTATGGTTGAGCAGACATTCCCACCTTTGAGGAGGTCTGGTTAATGTATAACGCAGATGCACGTTGCACATTAGTGGGGGTCCAAGGCAGGTAGGGAATATGTTCTGCTTAAATTTTCTTATCCTGTCTTAAAACATGAATTTTATTCCATCAACCAGTATATTAATGATTATATTTGAGTAATAGGTTATTAATAATATTTTATTTTATTTTTCAGGATTTTCCTCATTGTCTAATGAGCATTTATTATTTTTTATAATGAGGAAAATGTTGGTACAAACAAAACACAGCATATTTCAGCATGCCCTGACTCTTCTTTTAAGATGTGTGATGCAATAGGTTGGCCTCTTGTGGCTTTTACAAAAACTTGTAGTTTGTGTTCCTCCCCATACCTAAGAATTTTACCTCACATAATGAGTATTTGATAGTTGTGTTTTGTAAAGGAGGGCAAGTTAACACTTTAAACTGTGATTGAATTACATAGACAGTAGGTCTCTTGCAAGTTTTAACTAGGAAGACAACATTTCTGTACTGTGTTGTTAAGCAAAGCAACTTCTTCAGATGGTCTATTTGGAAAACAATCCATTTTAACTTAGACAGTGAGAGGAAAAACCCTACCCTCTTAGGTTTATTGCCTGGAGGTGTGCTAATTAAACTAACAAAAGACAGATTAACAGGGGAAAAGGCACTCTTTTTTTGTTTGTTTTTTTAATGTGCATAAGAGTTCACAGAAAAGAAGTGCAACTCAAAGAAGAAAAGCTTATATGCCCTTTCAACAAAAGAAAGGGGGTTTGGGCTTCAAGGGACAAAAATGGTAAGGAAGTGAAACTAATGGAACATAAGGGCTATTTCAGCAAGAATTTGTTTATGCAAATTGACACTTCCCTACCTGTTGGAGTGGGGGTGTGTGTGGAAGTGATTCTTAATGTCTCAGCTCAAAATAATCCTTCTGTTAATGTGGCATATTTGGAGGTGGCATATTCTGATCCCTTTCAAACTGCTGTCCTACAAAATAAAACCAGTTATTTTACCGGTATAATGGGTTTATTCAGGAATAGCAGAGGGATTGCAATTAGAGAAAAGAAAGCTGTAACAAAAACCATAGACAAGCCCAATTAGCAAAGGAGGGGAAAGTTACTTTCTAGAGAAAGAAGAGGAAGTTGGGAGGCATTTTTTTTAAAGATTTATTTATTATTTTTTTATTTAACTTATTTTTGGCTGTATCGGGTCTTAGTTGCGGTACACAGGATCTTCGCTGAGGCTTTGAGGGATCTTTCGTTGCGGTGCGTGGACTCTTCGTTGTGGTGTGCGGGCTTCTCTCTAGTTGTGGCACATGGGTTCCAGGGCGTGTGGGCTCTGTAGTTTGCGGCTAGCAGGCTCTAGCTGACGCACAAGAGCTCAGTGGTTGTGGTGTGTGGCCTTAGTTGCCCCGCGGCATGTGGGATCTTAGTTCCCTGACCAGGGATTGAACCTGTGTCCCCTGCATTGTAAGGTGGATTCTTTACCACTGGACCACCAGGGAAGTCCCGGGAGGCGTCGTTTTGAACAAAAGTCCATTGGAGGAAAGTGAGAGTCAGGGTGGCCCAGCTTTTCCCATTGGCCGGGCTTGTTGCTGCGCAAAAGAAATCTTCCTGTTGAGGTCCGTAATTGATGCTTCCTGTTGGGTTGTAACTGATGACAAGTGGTAGTGCATGAGGCCTCCCCATTCTGGCCTCTTAATTACATTTTAAATGAGGTTTCCTTTATTCTGTTTCAGAAAACAAAAATGAATAGTCAAAATACTTATGGGGTAAAAAAAAATCACCATTCTGCACACAGAATTTATTGCTGTGCAGAGTTTATGCTCTTCGGGGAGGTAGGATGACCCAGCAGTTATGAGGAGAAACTCTCAATTGCCCAGCTTTTCGTATTCTAGTAGCGTGCTTTGGGCAAATTTATTAATCTCTTTGAGCTCAATTTGTTCACCTGGAAAACAGTATTGTAGTGAAGATCAAAAGAGATAAGGCACACTTAGCGAAATGTCTGGCACATAGCAAACAATGAATGCAGCAAATATAATTTTATGTTCCTCCTTAGAAGATGCTTTTTTCATAAGTGTACTGACTTCTTGTGTCAAGCAGCGTTTGATAGGAGAGGCAGAAACACCATGAATAATTGAATAAGAAATTTATTATAGGCATTAGACCTTAGACAATTATGGTAGCTGATTGATTGAGAAGTCTGTGCAAGGCTATTGGCTCTCTACTGTGTAGGGCCTTAAGTCATCCAGGCTGGTAATCAGGGAGGCTGGATGTAAAGTAAGGACAAGCAAGAACTAGAATCCATAAGGATAAACTAGAAACCACAAGGATAAACCATGATGTTGAGTGAACTACAGGAGAAGTTGGTGCCCTTCACCATGGAACTACCCATGCATATGGCCCAGGACTAGGAAAAGCTGAATGAGGAGATATGGGGTGTGCTTGGGGAACTATGGATTGGTACCACTGTACCCCCAGAAGGTGTGTTAGCAGATCAGTAACAATATATGCTCATTATGACAATGCCTGCAACCTATACTGACTTTCAGTGTGAAAAAAATGAGAGCTGCTTCACTTAGGCCTTCCAAAAAATGTTCATACTTCTCCTGTGGCCAACTGTAACTCAGAATCATGCAGGAAAAGAAATTCTGGGAAAGTTAGTTTGAATTTAGCTATGCTGACATACTACAAAGACATCATACTACTTGTATTGTTTATGATCCTGTCTACTTTAGTCTGAAACTGAAAACTTGGAGGAAAAAATATACCATAGCATTCAGAATTCTTTTATTTTGAAATTTGGGGTCTTCTAATAGCAAAAACAGTTATCTTCTCTGTTCTATTTAATGAATTTGTGGTGAAGAAAACAAATATTACTTACTTCAAAAAATGTAAGTTTTCTTTTTCTTTCTTTCTTTTTTTTTTTTTTTTTTTTTTGGTCATGCTGAGTGGCTTATGTGATGTCCCCTGACCAGGGATTGAACACGGCCCCGCCAGTGCAAGCCCAGAGTCCTAACCACTAAACCACCAGGGAACTCCCTAAACATGTAATTTTTAATGACTTATGTATCACATCACATAATTTGTTTAGCAAAGGACTGTCAAACTCTTGTGCAGATTTGGCCTCTGGAAGAGGGTTGGATCCAAGCAAATCTGAGTGGGTTGTGTCAGCATGTCTAGCTTGATTGCCTCCTTGTTTGGTACTCAACTAGTTCCCGTCCACAGATGGCTTTAATTATGGACAATTTAAAGGAGTTTCTAAGAAGTCAGAGTGAGGCAGGTAAATTCCCAAATAAGCCTATGACAGTTATGAGGTTTGCCTTCCATTGAATGAGGCAGAAAAGTGGTGGGGTCTAGAGTATTCCTGCAATGGATGAAATATGTGCAGGGAGAGAGGAGATGAGTTTTTAGGAAGTCAATCGAGAGACAGAAAAATGCTATGTATTTTCATCAAAAATAAGGTCTGAACAGCACCATGGACCATGAGGTTAAATGCAGCTACTAAGGCTAAGTAACCAGCTGCTGCCATTGCACCCAAACAAGGTAGATGGGCTTTTGCTATGGGGTCAAAATGAGGGGACATAATCAATGGGTCTCTGATTCCATTATGCTGTTGTTAAGACCCCTAGAGTCTGTCCTGATTTTTTTATACAAATAGAAAGAAACATTTATGATAATTATGGAGTCCAAGAGTAGTGAATCTATTCAGGGCAAGGATTCAGGTGTGTCAACTAGTTAAGATCATACAAAGGAGCAGCCAGTATAGAAAGTCAGGAATCCAATGTCTACAATATCCCATGAGTCAAGAACTCTTCTAAATTATGCTTTGGTTATTAGCCAGGTAAAATTATGAAGAACTTCCACTCTCAGAAGGGAAAGAGACTTTCCATTTTGTATGACGATGTCATGACCAGCATAATGCACTTTGGTCTGAAAATTGGAGTTTATCCTTTGAAAAGTTATGTCCCTCATTTGCTAATACTGTCAGCAGGTGGAGGGAATCAATTCTTCAAGACTTTCTATCTGGAGAGCATAACAAAAGAAGTACACAGTATATTGGGTAGGAAAAACCCGAACAAACTTTTTGGCCAACCCATTATTAGCGTTTCCCCATCTCTGTGTCTCATAAAGAGATGAACTAACTGGTAGAGATCGGAGATTCCATACTATAAATTTCTAAGATGACTTTAAATTCTTCAGTAAATTTCCCTCTTTCCTTAGGAGGATTCATAAAGTTCTTAACTACATTACGCAAACCTGATCTTGACCAAAGTCTATGTACTTATTTATTAAAAAAAAAATTTTTTTTTGGCCACACCTTGTGGCCTGCGGAATCTTAGTTCCCTGGCAAGGGATCCAAACTGCGCCCCCTGCAATGCAAGCAGGGATTCAACCACTGGAGTGCCAGGGAACTCCTTGACCAAAGTTTAAAGGTATAAGGCCAGCAAGCTTGGTCATCATTTTTACCTATGTTATAAGACATTATGAAGGTACATTGTTTAGTGAAAGGGGTATGTTTAAGAAGGAGCAATGGAGAACAGGGAAGAGGATCTAGGGAAGGTACAGGAAGAAGAGGATGAACAGAATAAGGAGGAGGAGGAAGGTAAGGTACAGGGGTCAAGAAGGAAAGTCAATCTAGGATTGGATCAGGAGAGGGAGAAGAGATTTTAAGGTTGGATTTTAGATCCTCCACATTGTTATTAGCCTTTCCTGAGGCATCATTAATGGCAGGAACTTTAGAGTTTTCTTTTAGGGGGCTCTTCATGCTGTTGCCAGACTCAATGGGTCCGTTGGTTGGGGTGCATAGTCAACGAACATGCCAAGTACTTTTGATCAAAGCAGAAGAATTTATTACTTGTGACAAGTAAGGAGGCAGGGAGATAGATAGCTCTCAAAGCACTGTCTCTCTGAACAGCAAGATAGGGAAGTTTTAAGCTAAGGGCACATGCATATTCAGGAAAGGACGAGTGCAATCTTCTATGTAGAGGTGGAGTTCTAGATGCGCTTGCCAGTGCGACCATAGGCTCAGACGTTGCTGTTCAAAACATGGTGTCAATCCCCACCCTTAGGGTGGAGGTTTTAGCGTTAAAATGAGGCAGAGGTTACTCTAGGTTGACAAAATCCAGGCACCTAATTGAGTGAAGTCAAGAGGGTCAGCAAAGGTCAGCATCATCAATTCTTAGGCTCCACTTAGTCTGGTGGTTGAGTGCTCCAGGGGGTTTGGATCCTGAAAAACAGCTCAAGAATGTGCTTTAGGCTGATCTTTACCTTTGAAACAGAACTGGGAGTCTTTATGACTGATTTATTATCTTTGCTATGGTTGCTTCTCTTTCTTGATAATAGTCGTTTGTTCCTACATTCTTTGTTCCTTTTGAAATCATTAATTTCTGAGACATATTCTTTGTTTCCACAGGAAGACCTAGGAAACCATAGTTTACCTTTCCCCCAATCATCAGTAAACAGAACATAGAGGGGTTCTGAAATAAACTTGTCCAGTGCATGTTACCATTTCTCTTATTGCCTGGTATTCTACTTCTGCAAGATATGATATAATCTGGTTTAACCCCATTCCCTTCCTTACTACTGTCTTACTAATAATGCCCATTTGAAAATGCAGGTGATTGAATTTTTGGAATCTTTCAACCATTTGTGTCTAAGGTGGCAAGCAAATGAATTATCTTATTCATATCCCAAGTTCCCCAGAATAACCACTGAAGATCTAAAGTGTCCTTGGTAAGATCCTACCAGAGCTTCCAACATTTAGTGCTATTCACCCCCACAACTTTGATCCCATTTTCAAATGACAAGAGCAGACAAGAATAAGTGGGCCAGGAAAGCGTCTTGGAACTACGAGCCCAGTTCATCTGTGAGAACCCGGAATAATGAAAACAAATCAAGTGGCTTGCACCACAGATAATAAAAAGAATAAATGTTTAGGTGGCTCTTCAACACAGAGAGCAGGTCAGGAGCAGGGCTCACTGAAGCAACCAGTCCTTGCAATTTGAGGGGACATGAAAAGGGGTCTCGGGCATGTTCTGTTCTCCTTGATGTGGCTGGGGGCTGAGCAGCAGAGGGTCCAGTCCTGATTGGAATTTATTGGAGAAGGCTGGGTATGAGCAGTCTAACCTGTGAAACGATGGCATTTTAGCAGGAGGGGTCTGTTGAAGTGTGGCCAATTTGGGGAATAGATGGCCGAAGAGGGTTCCTTGGGAAATAGAGGAATAATTCTTGTGGATTGGTAGCCATTGTTTGGTCAAGAGGAATGGGGGGAGATAGGTAAGGGCTATGGTCATGTGCAAGAAGGGGTGAGGAGGAACCTCTGTGGAGACAAGGACATCAGAGGACCACTCATGTCCTTCAGTCTCTCACAACCTTCAATATCACCTTGGATATCCCACTGAGAATGAACAGACCTGACACAACTGGGCAGTCTTTAAAAGCCAGTTGAATTCATCCCCCTTAACCATGAATCTGAAAAGAATAGTAGCTTCAACAAAGAATGATTGATTAGCAGCATCCGTCCCCAAAACTCAAAGCTTTTAGCACCTGAATTGCTGAGCTATTTTCTTTTTTGATTGCTGAACCCTGTGGCTACCTTCTCACTTTTTGTTCTTTGTTTTCCAAATTGACCTTGAATTTTGTTTTCCAGTTGGTAATTCAACGCACCAGATCTTTTTGACTGTTCAAATAATCACAACAATGAGATCACTTTACATAGATTGAGAAGTTAATACCCATTGTCAATGATAGAGAAAGAATAACTTTCTTGGCATTACTGAAAATAGTTATAGCCTTAAAAGGATGTAATCTGGCAATATCTGTTATGTTGAAATTACAGTTCAGCCTAGCAATTTTCCTCCTGGGAATCCTTCCAATACTTATGGATTGTTCACAAGTGGCAAAAATTGGAAATGAAGCGAGTTTCATTAGGTAATGATGAATTTTAGGTAATTATTAAAAATGACTTAGAGCTATTACTGTAACTTGGAGGGACTGCTATGGCTTGTTGAATAAAGTAAGAATCAGAGAAGTGTGAACAATATTCTATTTAATAAAATGGTGAGTAAGATCTCTCTATACGTATATTAATATATGGTTAAATGAGCATGGAGAAAAGTACTAAAGTACACGTGGATTAGGGGGAATTAGTGGTTTATCCTTATACCAATATCACACTTCTTGATTATTATATAGTACATCTTTTTTTTTTTTTAATTAATTAATTTATTTTTGGCTGTGTTGGGTCTTCGTTTCTCTGCGAGGGCTTTCTCTAGTTGCGGCAAGCGGGGGCCACTCTTCATGGCGGTGCGCGGGCCTCTCACCATCGCGGCCTCTCTTGTTGCGGAGCACAGGCTCCAGACGCGCAGGCTCAGTAATTGTGGCTTACGGGGCCAGTTGCTCCGTGGCATGTGGGATCTTCCCAGACCAGGGCTCGAACCCGTGTCCCCTGCATTAGCAGGCAGATTCTCAACCACTGCGCCACCAGGGAAGCCCCTATATAGTACATCTTTAAATCAGGTTGTGAAAGTCCTTTTTAACTGTTCCTCTTCAGGATTGTTTTCATTGTCCTCGGTCTGAACCTGCATTTCCAGGTTCCGGTCTCCAATTATTCCCCTTCTTGTCAAATCCAAAGGGTATTTTCCAGTTTATTCTTACCTGGTCTTTAACAGGACTGAAGGTTTTTTACTCACGTGAACTGCTCTCTTTCTCTGCCTCTGTGATATCATTCTCCTAGTTTTTCTTCTGTCTTTCTGGCTATTCCCATGTCTCTTTAAGGCGTATCTTCCTCCCTTGCCATTGAACATTGGAGATTTTCAAGACTTGGTCTGGATCTTTCCTCATTCTACACTTCACATAAATGAGTACTGTTTCATAACCAGAGCTTTAATCAACTTATAAAAGATAGAACTTTACTTCTCTCTCAGTAATAGTCTAGGTGGTCCCTGCTGGTGGAGAGCTCTTCTTTACAGAACTTTCAGGACCCGGTTTACTTCTGTTTTGTTCCTTAAACATTCCCTTGGGCAGAGGTTATAACCTGGAGTCCATTATTGGTTTTCTGTTGCTGACACAACAAATTACTACAAACTGAGCTGCTTGAACAACACCTCCTTATTATCTCACAGAGTTTCGTTTTCAAGCTCATTCAGGTTGTTGGCATAATTTATTTCCTTCTCATGCTTTTTCCATGTGGCCGTCTCTATATTTAAGCCAGCGACAGCTGAGCCCTTCTCATGCTTTCATTCTCAGACTATCCCCTGTGCCACATCTCTCTGGCTTCCTCTCCTATCTTCTTCTGGGTTTTAAGGTTCATATGATTATGCTGGGCCCACCAAGACCCAGATAATTCAGGCTAAATTGCCTATTTTAAGGTCAGCTGATTAGTGATCTTAGTTATATCTGCAAAGTCCCTTTTGTATGTAAGTAACATAACCATGGAGTAACACCCGGAGGTGAAGGTCACAGGGGCCAAATTTATGCCTACCATATCCATGGATAGAATTCAGGAATACCATGAATTCGGATGGCAAAACAATTAACTCTATTTTCACTAACATTTTATTGAAATGTACCATTTCCTTCAATTATAAATGTTGGCAACAAAGACACAGAAATATAGCAGTATTAACAATAAATGTTTCACCATAAAAATCACAGGTAAGGTATTCTTATATTATGCAGATAATCTTGAAATGTCATTTATGTCCATCACTTCCAAAATCACAGTTGTTATTAGATCTGCTACTAGATCTTATTTATTTGTTAATAAAGAAACATATTATCATACCACACATTTGTTTTTTTTAATATTTTTATAACTTTCATACTGAATTAATTTCCTTTGTAATCTTATATATTTTATTTTAAGCATTCCAAAACATTATTCTAAGAAGGGGTCTATGGGCTCCACCAAACTGCCAAAGAGATTTAAAGCACCAGAAAAAAAAAAGAATTCCTGCCTTCAGGAATAGTTTTCCTTTCTAAGATTGAAATTAGGTTACTGCCATTTCTATATTCCAATATAAACAAATAGAGAAAGAAGAATTTCAGGGTAAGACATTCCTTCAGGCAGAAGTTGCATACAACATTTTTGCTCATATGTCATTGTAAGAATGTGGCAATACTTAGCTGCAAGGGAGACTTGGGGAATGTATTCTCCAGTTAAGTGACCTTGTACCTAGCAGGAAGGAGAAACAGAATATAGAGGACAACCAAGAAAAGAAAAAGAAAACCAATGACCTCATTTACCTCTTAAATGAATAATGGGCATCTTTTGTACAAATTTCTTACTATAGACATGCTAATGATGTCATGCACTTTTCTAAAACATGTTTTATAAGTTTAGGAGTTAACAAGCCTTGAGGCTAAGTATTATGCTCTTGAAAGATTGAGATAGCATCTATAGTCAAAGTAATTTGACTAAAGAGAGACTTTCTTTTGAATATTGTGAAACACAGGGAGAGGATTTGTAATTTATGATAGGGGACATAGCATAGAACAATCTAATCTTTTGGGGAATCTTTCCCCAGCCTGACCAGTCGGATAACAAGTTTCTTTGTTTAGCATACTGAATTATAAATACCTTAAAGAGAAGGCAACTTAAAGTCCAGCCCCTGATTAAACAACTTTCAGGTTCTAGAGATTGTGTCCTCCCCTTGCAAGTCTCCTTGCTGGTGACCCTTCAGGCCTGCTATACTGACAAATGTCAGTTGTACTTTAGGAGTGGTGGAAAGACCACACTTTTGGAAAATCAGACAAGCTTTATTCATCTAAAGGAGACAGGAGAAAGTCAGCACGAACAGGGGCAAGGATACACAGCAGAGAGATCAGCTGCTTCATTTCAGAATGAGTTGTAGCTTCCCAGGCATTAAATCCTGCTGGGCATTAAGCCTTCCTTAGGCTATACAGGAGTGGGGTCCATGTCAGACTTTCTTGCAACAAAACTCCCTGTTTCTTGGGTTCACTTCTGTTTGCTGACCTGAGTGGCTTAGGCTCTGGAAAACCCCTTATCTGAGCCAAGGACACCACCCCATGTTCTGGGAGCTGCTTTTAGTTATGTATTAGTTCATGTAACTATCTCAACGATCCTATGAGGTAAGTGTTAGTGTTATTTTCAATTTACAGATGAGAAAACTGAGCAGAGACAGGTTAAGTGATTTCCCCAAAGTTGTAGGTCTAGTGAGTGCAGAGCCATGATCTACACCTCAAGAGGGCAAAGGACTACCCTGCCCTACATATTACAAGAACTAACCAACTCTGCCCTTTCTCATTCTTATTCACTCAGATTGGATTCCCTTGTTTACTTTGTTGACTTTAAAAATAAAAGTTATTTTACCAGCAAAAATGGGTTTATTCCGGAATAGCAGAGGAATTGTAACAGAGAAGAACAAACCTGATACCTTTAGCTCTAACCTTTGTGCTTTGTTGCCCCATAGCCTGTGCTTAGTCATGCTGGTTCTGCACCTTTGTCCAAAAAAATGTTGCCTAGAGCCTGAAATGTACTTTATAGCGCATTCTCAAGGCTCTGCCTTCCAGGCTTGACCTTTAAAGGTATAAGACTTTTCATTTACATAGAGATAAACAGTTGCAGAACAAAGAATAACATTTGTCTTGTTGGAGGTTTACAGGAACATGGTGACCAGACCTTTGTGGACAGCTACAAGAACAAAGGATTCTCACATCCCCTCCAGGGTCTGGCCTGCACCAAGAAGTCTGCAACAACCAACCACACCCCTTCCCCCTTTAGTATTAAAAGAAGCCTGAATTCTAGCTCCGGTAAGATGTTTCTTTGGGACACTGGTCTGCCATCTTCTCCGACTGCTGCCTTTCTGAATAAAGTCGCTCTTCCTTGTCCCAACACCTGGTCTCTCGATTTATTGGCCTGTCATGGGGCAAGCGGTATCAGTTTGCACTTGGTGACCGAATTGCAATTTGGGTCAAGCAAGCTATAGCAAAAGCCATAGGCAAGTCCAACAAACGAAGGAAAGTTACTTTATAGAGAAAAAGGAGGAATTTGGGAGGGGTTCTTTTGAAGGAAAGTGCATGGTGAAAAGTGAGGGTGATGACAGTTTCTCATTGGCTGAGTTGCTGGGGTAGTCTATTTCTTGTATGAACTGCAATGTACATCTTTGCTCTTTGGGGCCTGTAATTGACAATTCTTTCTGTAATTGACTGGGAGTGGTACTGTACTGCATGAGAGCTCCCCCTTCTGGCCTCCCAACTCTATTTTGGTGAGGTTTCCCTTTATTAATTTTCACAACTTTCTCCTGTAGAAATCCCCCAGCAAAAAGAGTGTATTTCCTTTTCTTTGAGAAGGTTTCTCTGCGTTAATGGATGGTCCCACTTGTTAGAAATTTTCAGCCTGGAGTTAGACTTACTGAATTGGCAGTTTTGCAGGTGGTGCTCTTCAGTCCCTTTTTAACAAATCCTTCGAAAGAATCTGATGCAAGTTAAAGGCGGAGAGCCACTGCTGGAGTTTTCTTCCTCAGATACGTAAACTAGCTTTGCAAGTTTGGGAGATGACTGGGGGGCGGGGCTGGCCCCGGACGCTACTTCATCCGATCGGCACTAGGACCCCGGCGCCGGGAACCAGGTCTCGCAGCGGCCGTTGCGCCCGGGGCGGGGTTGTGCTGTTCCGGGAGAGGGGCCTCCAACTCGACCCGCCCCTGGAGGCGGACCCGAGTTGACTTAAACTCTGGGGCCGCGAGGCGCTGCGTTTTCCCCGCTCACCCTGGCTGGATTGCGTTCCCGTTGGTAAGTGGCGGGGGCGGGGAGCCTGGTTCCCGGCGGGCACTCGCACGTCTTCACTGGTCTTGGCGGGGCTGGGGGCACCGGGAGTCCAGGTGTCTGCGGGCGGGGGCTGGGCGTGTGGCGGCGAGCGCTTTTGTTCTGCGGAGGGGACAGAGTGGCGGCTGCGGGGGCTTCGGGGGCTCGGGCCTCGGGCCCGCGGTGAGCGCGCCCCGCTGGCCGCCGCCCAGAGCTGGGCGGGCCCGCCGGGCTCGGCTCGCTGCCCTCCCGCGGCGCGGGGCTGGCCCGGAGGAGCCGCGGACTCAGAGCCTGACCCAGAGGGCGGCGCCTCGCCGGGTGTTTTCTGTGGATCGTCTTACTCTTCACGGTAGAGGTCGCGGGTGCCGACTACGAGGACGCATTTTGTTAAACTCCAAGGCGATTGGTTAGGCTGGATGTGAGAGTGGCTTATGTTTTTATTGATTTCCTGTCGCTGGCTTGAAAAAAAGATATTTGCTTTGCATTTATTTTTCTAGTGTTTTCTTCCTCCCCACCCCCATTATGCAGAACCTCCCGAAACAATTGCTTCGCTTGCATCTCCAAGTGGCCCGCGAACGAGCTTGTGCCGGAGACGCTTTCTGTTCCTCTGCAATAGTTAGTCCCTCGAGGCATTTTTAAATGCACAAATGCGTACCGATTTTAGATGTTCTCGAGGGACGCGAATTCCCTAAGCAGATGACCTTAGGATCCAAGCTTACGGAGAATCGTTTCACTGAAAACAATTTGTAATACTTCTAGTGCCTGTATTCAAAATAAAGAGAACAGCAAGGGATGGGGATGAGCTTGGGTGCATTTAAATAGGCGGGTCGCAGAGCTTGTTTGGGGATTTTTCTGATTAATGCGTTAGCTGTAAACCACATTTAAGTTTTATTTAGTGTTATTATGCATGAGTTAAGGTTTTACTTATTTTTTTTACTGTACAGTTGGCTTCTCGTTTACTAATCCAATAAAGAATTAAAGTGTTGCTTAGCGTGATAAAATAATAGTGGCCTAGGAGGAGCGCACGTGAATTATCACTTAAAAAGTGAATGGTATTTTAAGGCAGACCCAGTTTCTGTTTGTTACTTTGCCTTCTTAATAAGAATTCAGTAAACTTAGTTTGCTTTTGGTGCAACCTTAAGGAACAGTTTGCACAGCAATGTCATGTCAAGTAAACAGATTAGTGTGTATTTTTATTATAAATTTAATATGAACTTTATAAATTCAACTATAAATTTTGTATTAAATTATATATTATATATTTAAGTTTTATATTAAGTTATTATCAGTTATAAAATGTTTCTTGCTGTTCCTAGGACCAAAGAAGTAAACACACACTGTGGAGTGGTACTGACACGGGGAAATGGGAACATATACAGTAATGAATGAGTAATATCATATTTAAAGGTAAGCGTGTCACCTCTAAGTAGTCTACTCTAATTTATCTGTTGTGGAACAAAATTATTAAGTTGAATCAGCATTGGTTAAATATTAAACTATAGGATGCTGTGGATTTCACGTCAAAGCTTGAGAAATATGGTTGGCATAGCATGGAGAATTCAGTTGTTCAGCTTTGCAAGAAAAGGAATAGGAGATGATGGTGAGGTGACTGTGGTCTAAGTTACTGAGGAAGAGGTCTACTTAACATTATTCTCTACATGGTCTGTCTCTTATTTTATTTTTTAAATTCATCATATGTGGCACATGGGGTTGGAGGAAGGCAGCACAGAGCAGAACTCTGGGAGAACCATTCCCTGAAATATCAACCTATAAAGCCAAAGAGGTCATTTCAGGGCTTCCATCCTGTAAACTCCAAGTAGTGTTAGGAAATCATCTGTAATGATTAAGACCATGGTCCCTGCAGTCAGACTGCTGAGCTTCAGATTTTGGCTCTACCACTTGCCATCTCTGCAACCTTGGGAGAATTATTTAACTTCTCTGCCTCAGTTTTCTCATCTTCTGTGAAATGGGGGTAACAGTAGTACCTAGTTCGCAGGATTGTTGTGATAAGTTAATGAGTTTGGTAGATAGAACACACTTGGAAGAGCTCCTGGTAAATGGTAAGTGCTTAATAAATCTTAGCTGTTGTCATGAGAAGAAATATATTTTATGGCCTAAGAAAATTAACACTGTCTTACAGGAGATTCAGTTTGCTCATTTAAGCTCTAAATCAATTTATCAAGTTTGTGTTGATTAGACCCTTCACTGTAGATCATGTTGGAGGTTCTGTTTTTGTAAGGAAGTACCAGACACAACTCTGGTTTTTACCTGCAGCCGTGTTTTTTTTTTAATTAATTAATTAATTAATTTTTGGCTGCGTTGGGTCTTCGTTGCTGCGCGCAGGCAGTCTCTAGTTGTGGCTAGGGCTTCTCATTGCGCTGGCTTCTCTTGTTGCGGAGCACAGGCTCTAGGCTCGCAGACTTCAATAGTTATAGCACGCGGGCTCAGTAGTTGTGGCTCGTGGGCTCTAGAGCGCATGCTCAGTAGTTGTGGCGCACGGGCTTAGTTGCTCCGCGGCATGTGGGATCTTCTTGGACCAGGGCTCAAAGCTGTGTCCCCTGCATTGGCAGGCGGACTCTTAACCACTGTGCCACCAGGGAAGCCCTAAAGGCGTAATCTTAAAAAAAAAAAATGTAATCTTGTGGACCTTTGAAGAACTCTAAGTGCTTTGTTGGCAGACAGCTATGTAGTGTGTCTATGCTTGCTATCCTAAGTGTGCTTGTAAATTGAAGGGCAGTGTTAGAGGCTAGCCTGTTGAGGTAAATGTCTCAAGTGATTGCAGAGATTTAATGACAGTCACTAAGATTGTCTTGAGATGTGTTAAATTACAAGGCTTCATTTGTAAATAAAATCTTAACTTGTGTTTAAAATTGTGGTTAAAAAATTATATTGTCCACTTAGGTTTCAAGAAACAAAAAATCATAAGCAAATTTTTTTAAGCCCCCAAAGAGAATTTTTTGGATCACATAACTTAAGAGTTCATGTGAGAAGATATACAGATTGCCAACAAACACATGAAAGGATGCTCAACATCACTAATCATTAGAGAAATGCAAATGTAGGTGATACCTACAATGAGGTATCACCTCACACTGGTCAGGATGGCTGTCATCAAAAAATCTACAAACAATGCTGGAGAGGGTGTGGAGAAAAGGGAACCCTCTTGCACTGTTGGTGGGAATGTAAATTGGTACAGCCACTATGGAGAACAGTATGGAGGTTCCTTAAAAAACTAAAAATAGAACTACCATTCCACCCAGCAATCCCACTACTGGGCATTTACCCTGAGAAAACCATAATTCAGAAAGAGTCATGGGGCTTCCCTGGTGGCGCAGTGGTTGAGAATCTGCCTGCTAATGCAGGGGACACGGGTTCGAGCCCTGGTCTGGGAAGATCCCACATGCCACGGAGCAGCTGGGCCTGTGAGCCACAACTACTGAGCCTGCGCGTCTGGAGCCTGTGCCCCGCAACGGGAGGGGCCGCGATAGTGAAAGGCCCGCGCACCGTGATGAAGAGCGGTCCCCGCACCGCGATGAAGAGTGGCCCCCACTTGCCGCAACTAGAGAAAGCCCTCGCACGAAGCGAAGACCCAGCACAGCCAAAAATAAATAAATAAATAAAAATAAAAGTAGCTATAGAAAGAGTCATGTACCACAATATTCATTGCAGCGCTATTTACAATAGCCAGGACATGGAAGCAACCTGTGTCCATTGACAGATGAATGGATAAAGAAGATGTGGCACATATATACAATGGAATATTACTCAGCCATAAAAAGAAACGAAATTGAGTTATTTGTAGTGAGGTGGATGGACCTAGAGTCTGTCATACAGAGCGAAATAAGTCAAAGAGAAAAACAAACACCATATGCTAACACATATATATGGAATCTAAAAAAAAAAATGGTTCTGAAGAACCTAAGGGCAGGACAGGAATAAAGACTCAGACGTAGAGAATGGACTTGATGACACAGGGAGGGGGAAGGGTAAGCTGGGATGAAGGGAAAGAGTGGCACTGACATATATACACTACCAAATGTAAAATAGATAGCAAGTGGGAAGCAGCCGCATAGCACAGGGAGACCAGCGAAGTGCTTTGTGACCACCTAGAGGGGTGGGATAGGGAGGATGGGAGGGAGACGCCAAGAGGGAAGAGATATGGGGATATATGTATATGTATAGCTGATTCACTTTGTTATAAAGCAGAAACTAATACACCGTTGTAAAGCAATTATACTCCAATAAAGGTGTTAAAAAAAAAAAGTTCATGTGGCTTGACTTTCAGGTTTGGCTGGATCCAACATTTGAATCTGAAAGAAAGTATTAAAGACTTGAGACACTGTCTTTGAGTTCTGCTGTCCTCTTTGGCATTGACTTCATTCTCAGGCACAGCTCCCCCTTCACTGGGTAGCCCTAACATCTCCAGGTATATAGCCAGTCAGCTTCAACTTGTACAGAGCATGTCTTTTGGTTGCTCTGCCAGGTCTATAATTACATTAGTGCTCATCGTGTCATGTGCCCATGTCTGTGCTAACAACTGGGAAATGTTTTGTTTTCTTTAAACTGTAGTTTAGAGATATAATTCATATATCATATTCATATAATTCAGTTTATTCACTACAGTGTACAGTGGTTTTGCATATATTCACATAGTGTGCAACCATTACCACAATCACTTTTAGAACATATTCTTGCCCCCAAAAAGAATCTCTACTCATTATACTCTCCATATATTCTCTATACTCTCCATTCTCCCCCAACCCATGCATCTCCAGGCAACCGTTAATCTAGTTTGTCTCTAGATTTGTGTATTCTGAACATTTCTTATAGATGATGTCATATGTGATCTTTTACGACTCTTTTCTCACCTAGCGTGATGTTTTCAAGATTGATTCATGATAAGCATGTATGTATTTCATTCCTTTTCATTAGCAAGTAATAATTCCATTGTATGGTTATGCCACATTTTGTTTTCCTTTCATCAATTAACACACATTTGGATTGTTTCCACTTTTTGGCTATTCTGAATAATGTTGCTGTGACTATTCATGTACAAGTGTTTGTATGGACATACATTTTCAATTTGCTTATTATGTATATATCTAGGAGTGGAATTGCTCTGTCATATCATATGGTAACTATATTTGACCTTTTGAGAAATTGCCAGACTGTTCTTGATGAACCATATACATTCTCAGTAGTAACAGCAATGCACAGGAAGAGTTCCAGTTTGTCCACATCCTTACCAACACTTGTCTGTTTGATTGTAGCTATCATAGTGAGCATTAAGTGGCATCCTGTGATTTTATTGCTTTCCTGTGGTAGTTAATGATGTTGAGCATCTTTTTGTGCATATTGCCTATTTGTATATCTTTGGAAAAAGTGTCTATTCAAAATCTCTGTTAAATTCAAGTTGTTTTTATATTGTCGAGGTGTAAAAGTTCTTTATATATTCTGGATTCTAGTTTCTTCCTAGTGATCATATATATGAGGATTTGTTTTTGGATTCTGTTCCATTGATCAATGTCTATCCTAGTTCAGTCCCACATGACTTTGTTTACTCTATTTTTTTTTTAGCCTTTGGTATTAGTTATTATAATTAGTTGTTGCATAATTACCCCAAATATTAGTGGCTTAAAACAGCAAATAGTTATCTCATATAGTTACTATGGGTCAGGAATCAGGGAATGGCTTAGCTGAGTGGTTCTGGCTCAGGGCTTTTCATGAGGCTGCTGTCAAGATATTGGCAGGAGCTGCACGCAGTTTTTGAAGGCTTGACTGAGGCTCAGGGATTTGCTTCCAAGATGGCTCACTCACATAGCTGTTGGAAGGAGGCTTTAGTTTTTTGCCATGTGAGTATCTCCATATTTTGCCTGAGTGTCCCGATGACGTGACTGCTGGCTCTTCCCCTTCTCATCAGGTCCTTTCAAGTGGGCAGCAACATCATTGGAAACCACAGAGGTTCAAGGTACAGGGAAGGCTTGCAAGATCATCAGTACCATTAGAGTGCAAAACTAAAAAGGCTCCCAGTGTGATGTGCACCCTTGCTCAATGGTAGCTCTAATTATTAATTTGCAGTTACTATTTTAAGATCTGCTGGTAGTGCAGGGTCTCCTGCAGAGGTGGGGGGGGGGGTGCTGTGGCTCACGGGGACAAGGACACTGGCAGCAGCAGTTCTGGGAAATACCCATTGGCGTAAGGCCCCACCAAAGAGCCTGTAGCGGTTTACTCTAGTTTTGTAGTTTAAAGTTTTGAAATTGGGAAGTGTGAGTCCTTCAACTTTATACTCTTTTTCAAAATGAATTTTAGGGTCAGGTTCTCAATTTCTGCAAAGAAGACATCTGGGACTTCGGTAAGGGTTGTAATGAATCTGTAGACCAATTTGAGGAGTAGTGCCGCCTTGAGAGTATCAAATCTTCCAGTCCATGAATGTGGGATGTGTTTCCATTTATTTATGTCTTTAATTTCTTTTGGCAATGTTTTGTAATATTCAGAGTGTACAATTTTTACTTTTCGTTAAATTTATTCCAAAGTATTTCATTCTTTTTGCTGTTACTGTAAATGGAATTGTTTTCTAGATTGTTGTATAGAAATAAATTTGGTTTTTGTATACTGAGCTTGTACTAGGCGACCTAGTCAAACTAGTTCTATTAGTTTTTTAGTGGATTCCTTACAACTTCCTATATACAAGATGAAGCCATCTGTAAGTAGAGGTAGTTTTATTTCTTTTTTTTTTTTTTTAATTTTTTAATTTATTATTTATTTATTATGTTTATTTTTGGCTGTGTTGGGTCTTCGTTTCTGTGTGAGGGCTTTCTCCAGTTGCGGCGAGTGGGGGCCACTCTTCATCGCGGTGCGCGGGCCTCTCACTATCGCGGCCTCTCTTGTTGCGGAGCAGAGGCTCCAGACGCTCAGGCTCAGTAGTTGTGGCTCACGGGCCCAGTTGCTCCACAGCATGTGGGATCTTCCAGACCAGGGCTCGAACCCGTGTCCCCTGCATTAGCAGGCAGATTCTCAACCACTGCGCCACCAGGGAAGCCCTAGTTTTATTTCTTAATTTCCAATCTGGATGTCTTTTATTTCTTTTTTCTTTTTGCCAAGTGCCATGGCTAGAACGCCTCCTACAATGTTGAATAGAAGTGGCAAGAGCAGATATCCTTGTCTTGTTCCTGATCTTGTAAAGGGAAAAACAGTCAGGCTTTAAAGCTGTGGCTTTTTTTGTAGATGCCTTTTATCCAGTTGAGGAAGTTCCCCTTTGTTTCTAGTTTTAGTGTTTTTATCTGAAAGGGTGTTGGATTTCAGGATGCATTTAATTTCAGTCGTAGTAGATGCTTTTTCTACATGTGCTTGAGATGATCATGTGGTTTGTGTCCTTTATTCTACTGATGTGTTATATGACATTGGTTCAACATAAAAAATAAAAAAATCAATCTTGCATTTCTGGGAAAGTACCAGTTGGTCATGGCGTATATTTATTTTTATATGCTGTTATATTTGGTTCACTAGTATTTTGTTGAAGATTTTTGCATCTATATTCATAACAGATTGGTCTGTAGTTTTATTGTGATTTTATGTATTTATTTATTTCCTGATTTTAGTATTGGCCTCAAAATTGATTTGGGAAGTATTCCCTCTTTTATGTTTTAGAAGAGTTTGTAGAGTGGGTTTTAAATGTTTAAATTTTTGGCATGAATCACCAGAAAGTCATCTGGGCCTAACCATTTCTTTTTGGGTTGTTTTTTGGTTATTAATTCAATTTCTTTATGGGTCTGTTCCGATTTCCTGTATCTTCTTGAGTCAGTTTTGGTCAGTGTGTCTTTTGGGATTCTGCACCCAATTCCAATGTGTGTGTGGGGTGGGGGTTCCCCACCATACCACCAACAACCAATTCTCTGGGAATATCAGTTGGGTGTCCTACAATTCAACTTGTTACCAAGTCCAAGCTCCCTCTACTTGCTGCACGACAGGCCAGTAAATCAGGAGACGAGGTGTTGAGGCAAGGAATATGACTTTATTCCGAAAGCCAGCAGACGGAAAATGGCAGACTAGTGTCTCAAAAGAACCATCTTATCGGGGTTTGGATGCCAGTTTCTTTTATAGAACAGAGAGGGGGAGGAGGTGAGGAAGTGAAGTAAAAAGGCCATAAGTTTTGCAAATATCCCCTGGAATGGCCAGCCTCAGGGAGGAGGGGATGTGTTGATTTCTTCTTTCTTGCAGCCATCCACAGGTGGACAGGGTCCGGACACTTCCCTGAACAAAGGCACTTTGGTTTAACATTCAGGGGCAGGGTTCCCTGAGTCAGGCCATTATGTATAGACAGTATCCTTTTAGTGAACAAAAGCAGCGGAAAGCAAAGGTTAAAGTAAAAGAACCAGATCCAACATGTAGTTAGATTTGGCTCTTCCCTGTTACAAACTCAATTCTGACACTGTCTACCCGGAAATGCCATCAGATTCCACAGGTCGAAGCCTCAGTCCCACAAGCTGCCTCACCCCCCACTTCAGATGCACAAGCCCACATTGTCACCTGTGCTTCTGACTGGATACAGATTGGAGGTTTCCAGGACCGACCCTCTCCTTGAACTTCATACACCAGTCTCAAGTCCAGGTTGATACCTGTGTTTCTGATTGATTGGTAAGAGGTTTCTAAGACCCCCCTCCTCTGTTCAATTAATTTGCTAGAGAGACTCACAGAACTCAGAGAAACATTTTACTTACTAGATTACTGGTTTATTGCAAAGGATATTAAAGGATATTGTTACACAATACTCAACTGAGTAAATTTGAGGATCTAATTGGCTTTTTTCAACAATTCATGAATTGAGAGTAAATTGGAGCTCTGAGGAGCTGTACAGAATGGAAGCCTTTTATAGAAACCCGGCCGAGAAGGAGGTTATTAGCAAAAGAAAAGAAAGTATTGTTTCAGGCAAGGTTACCTCACTAGTGCTGACCAGGAAATTCCAGAAATTTAAGTCCTGGGAGATTTTGAAACTGCAATTAAATCTTAGTTTGCTGTCCTGGGGGCAAGTGGCTCCAACCTAGGACCTGTTGTTTTTGTTTTTGTTTTATTTTTTAACAATAGGAGTCATCAACCAGATGGAAGAGTGGAAGAGATGTGTAGGGTGAAGTACATGGGAGGAAGGGATGTGGAGCTTCCATGCCACTTCTCCCCAGATCATGTGTTCATCAACCCCGAAGCTCCCCAACCCTGCCCGTTGGGGTTTTTATGGAGACCTCTTTACACAGTCATGATTGATTAAATCACTGGCCATTGTTGATTGATTCAACCTCCAGCTCCTCTCCCCTCCTGGAGCTGTGGGGTTGGGGAGGGAGGTGCGGGGCTGGGGGTGAGGGGTGGGACTGAAAGTTCAACCCTCTAATTGTTAACGCAAACACAGTGAGACCAAACAAACTGAAATGTCAGAGTTTGCAGCAGAGAAAGGTTTATTGCAAGGCCATGCAAGGAGATGAGGTGGCTCATGCCCTGAAAAGCCTTGAGCTCCCTGAAGGGTTTCAGCAAAGCATTTTCAAAGGCCAGGTGTTTGGGGCGGGGCTCTCAGGGTAAGTGATCAGCTTGTGCACAGTTCTCTGATTGGCTGATGGTGAGGCAGCAGGGTGGTGTCACAGGGGTTAACCTCATCAGTCCTTAGGCTCCAGGAGGCCTGGGGATATGTGCTCATGATCATCATGTAGTTTGTCCAACAACTCAGGAAATTTGCATCAAATACTATTATCTAGGTACTTCAGAGAGGAGCTAAAGCAGAGGATATGGGGGAAGGCCTGTCCCAGAACGGCCCCATAGGGTCCTGCTGTGTTACAAAATCATCTGGTTGGTTCTCCTGGCAACCAGCCTCCATCCTTAGGTGCAGTCAGAAAGTCACCTCAGTGACATAACAAAAGACACCTTTATCACTCTCACTAAGGAAAATCCGAGGGTTTTAGGAGCTTTGTGCCAGAAATGGGGATGAAGACCTAATAATGTATTTCTTATTATAAATTACAGTATCACCGGGGTTTGTCCTTTTCATCCAAATGATCTGAATATATTGGCATACAGTTGTTCATAGTATCTCTTTTTAAATGTAAGGTTGGTAGTAATGTCCTTATTCCTGAGTTTAGTAATCTGAGTCTTTTTTCTTGCTCAGTCTGGCTAAAGGTTTATCAATTTTGTTGATCTTTTCAGAGACCCAACTTGTGGATTTGTTAGTTTTCTCTCTTTTTGTATTCTTGTGGCTAAAGTTTATGACAGCAAAGGATACACTATAGGACCAACGGGAAAAAGATGTGCATAGGCAAAGTCCATAGAAGTCAGATGTGTGCTTCCAGATTCTCCCTCCATTGAGAGCTGCATGGACATGCTTTCTCTGCAGCTGGAGACTGCAGGAACACATGGTCTCAGGAAGCAATTATATACAGTAAAAATTCTTAAAGACCCTAAAGAACATTTGTTTATGTAGGTTACATCAATGTTTACTGCATTAAAAACAAACAGGAATTTTTTTTTTTAATAAATTTATTTATTTATTTAGTTTTGGTTGTGTTGGGTCTTCGTTTCTGTGCGAAGGCTTTCTCCAGTTGGGGCAAGCGGGGGCCACTCTTCATCGCGGTGCACGGGCCTCTCACTATTGCGGCCTCTCTCGTTGCGGAGCACAGGCTCCAGACGCGCAGGCTCAGTAGTTGTGGCTCACGGGCCTAGTTGCTCCGTGGCATGTGGGATCTTCCCAGACCAGGGCTCGAACCCGTGTCCCCTGCATTAGCAGGCAGATTCTCAACCACTGCGCCACCAGGGAAGCCCCAAACAGGAATTTTTAAAAACTATTTTATTTAAAAATAACAGTAGGACTTGCCTGGTGGCGCAGAGGTTAAGAATCCGCCTGCCAATGCAGGGGACCACGGGTTCGAGCCCTGGTCCGGGAGGATCCCACATGCTGCGGAGCAACTAAGCCCATGTGCCACAACTACTGAGCCTGCGCTCTAGAGCCCGTGAGCCACAACTACTGAGCCCATGTGCCACAACTACTGAAACCCGCGCGCCTAGAGCCCGTGCTCCGCAACAAGAGAAGCCACCACAATGAGAAGCCCATGCACCACAACGAAGAGTAGCTCCCCACTTGCCACAACTAGAGAAAGCCCGCGCTCAGCAACAAAGACCTAACGCAACCAAAAATAAATAAATGAATAATAATTTAAAAAACCACAGTAAATCCTTACATGTTAATATAAATGTTTTCCAAAACAACCCAAAACACCAGTGAAAAGAGTGGCATTGTTTTGTATTTTTGCAAATCTCTTTAATGTCTGGCTAATAGTTGGATTCTTATATCTGCTTCTGCATTCAGTTTCTTGCTACATGTTACTTTAGTTGAAGTAGTTGAAGGATGTTTATTGGATGACAGAAATTCATCTTCAGTAGGTCACTGTTTCATTATGCCCCTAAAGATTCACTGCCACAATTTCTATCAGTTTTTACATTTTCCTTCTATATGATCATGTCATTGGGCAAAGTGTTGTGGCTAGGGTGGCTTAGAGCATGGGATTATTCACTTTACAACTGAGTGCCATTCCTTCTCATCCAGCAAAATTTGAATGGCTCCCCTATGCTGGTGGGGAAGGAAGACAGTACTGATCGTGGGGGTAGGGGGCGCTTAGAAACCATTAATCTAATTTACTCCAGACTGTTGCCACCATCTTCAGTATAACTACAGGCCAATGGAAGATCTTAATCTAAGGACACTTAGAAACTCAGCAGCTGCTGACTTTGGGAGTGGATGTCCTTGGAGCTGTGTCCTTGGGCAAAGGCCTGAATACCTCATCCTATTAGTCATGATTTCTCATGGTTTCCTGATTAGAACCCTCTTGTGTACATTTTCTAGACTGTAGTTATGGCTCTGAATTTAACTGCTTGCTGGATCTGTCATCCTTTACCTGACCCTGCTGACAAGAAGGTAGATTCTGTCCTGTATGTTTCTTCTGGTACTTGAGGTCTCTTTGCATCATTAATCTTAACCTCCAGTTTTATAGAATCTGAATCTTAACCCCATGACAACAAAATGCCTCTGTTGTAGTTCTTGGAATCCTGTCAACAACCTGGGACTACCAGAGCAAACACTATAATGTGCCGATTATGACAGTGGTAACCAACAGGGAGGAAAAGATTTTTATCAGAGTTCTCTTCAGAGGCATTTCGGCATACTTTATGGGAACTGTTCACTTCTACTCAGGGAGTTTGTCTACCTCAAGAGGCACAGAATCGCCTCATTCCTATTGTAATAAGTGATGCTTATCTCCTAACGCAGTTTGTACCCCAGTAGAATATTGTTAAGTAGCTTATACTTGCCTACCAAATATTAATCATCTATACTTGAGGCAGTTGTCAGGGATTTCCAGATACTTGAGACCACTGCCCCTCTAATGGGTCGTGTTTCCTTGAGGTGGGAACCTAGAGGGCCCAAATGAGTTGCTAGGCAGAACTCCAAGGAAGGATAACTGACTTCTTCCTGTGTGCTCTGTGATCTTTAATTCCCACTTTAGGGAATAAGATGCCTAGAAAAGGTGGTCTGAAATTTGTCTGACCCCTACTATAAAGACGCAACAAACTAGTGTAAACTTTCTAGCCCCAGTGATCATCGCATTGCTCTGAATTTCCTGCTGCCATCATGATGAGTGCCAACATCTCATGCTGTACTGAGATTAATCAGTCAGGGAAAGGAGAGCAATTTATTCCCGCTTCTCCATTCTCCCAGGAGGAAGCCATGTGGCTCTGACTGGTGAACCTTGATGGCATCTGGGACATATGGGGAGCCTGGTTGTGGCCTGATCATCCTGCTGAGAGTCACTGTCTAGTCACTCTTACCCAGTGTTAACTAAGAGGAAGTATAATTAAGTAGGGTGTCTGATTGTGTTGGCCTGTGCTTCTGAATCGAATTTGGAGCTAGGTACCTGAAAGATTGGAGAGTAGACGTGTAGGTGAACAGCTTCACCATGGGGCTCTGATGACCCTTCTTTTCCTTTAAAAGCCTCACAGGCAAAGTTTAGCTTAATCTCAGTCTGACCCACACCTTGGCAGGACACCCCACAGGTCCTCCTGGCAGCCTCCTGAGAAATGCCACAATGTGGTTTCTCTTCCTCCCTAGTTCCACGTGCACTCAAGACTTGACAGCCTCCCTTCCCTTGGGGTATAACTGCAGGCTATGAGATGACTGCGGTTTAGTTCTCATCCGCCTTGGTACTACCTTGTGGGACTAGGGACACTGAAGTTGGTTTTGCTGTTTGAGTGGGTAAAAAACTACATAAGAATCCATTCAGTCTTGCCTCCTTTCTGTCTGCGGCAGTGTAGAGAGCCGACCTAACAGCTGGGACAGTGGCCCTGCCAGCCGCGGTGCTCCTGCTTAGGCCTAGGACTGCTTGGCTTCGTGCATTTGTTGTGACCATTAGATGTATTTAGTATTCAATACAGTTCTTGACATAAATTTTCAAGTGCTAGCTGTTACTATTTATAAGTTGTGTTATAAAGGTAAAATTTAGGGTAGTCTATTCTTGAAAGCCTAATTCAAGGACTGATAAAAGCCTTATTTCTCTTTGGACTAAGGACACAAGAAGTCAGAGCTGGAATAGGTTGAGTAAATCTTGATACTTTTGGAATTCCTCAGAAGTGGGTTTTACCACTTATGTGTTGGTATTCCTGGTTTTGTTGATTTTAAAGAAGAATCTATAGCTTTTTCCATTGGAGATGAGTTTTGCAATGAAAAATACTGGTTTTTCCTCAATTTAATCACATCAGTGGACTCTCCAAATAAACACGTTAGAAGTGGAACTAAAGACATAAGGGAAGGTTCCAATTTAAAATACCAGAAGAGATATATGTTTTTTTCAGGTATGAGAAGAGTACTATATTTTTTAAGAAATCCTGTATTTTTGAGGTACTGAAATGCTTACAGATGAAATCATGTAATGTTTATGGTTGACACAGATGCGAAGGGAGGGGTGGAGACTTTTTCCCATTTGCAGATTTAAATAGGGACTTCTCTTTAACTTGGTGTTCAACAATTATAGATAACATTTATTCATTTGACAAACATTTATTGAAGCCTGCTAGACAACTGTCTAGATATGCATCTTTTTTTTTTTTTTTTTTAATTTTTATTTATTTATTTATTTATTTATGGCTGTGTTGGGTTTTCGTTTCTGTGCGAGGGCTTTCTCTAGTTGTGGCAAGCGGGGGCCACTCTTCATCGCAGTGCGCGGGCCTCTCACTATCGCGGCCTCTCGTTGCGGGGCACAGGCTCCAGACGCGCAGGCTCAGTAATTATGGCTCACGGGCCCAGCCGCTCCGCGGCATGTGCGATCTTCCCAGACCAGGGCTCGAACCCGTGTCCCCTGCATTGGCAGGCGGATTCTCAACCACTGCGCCACCAGGGAAGCCACTAGATATGCATCTTTTTTTTTTTTTTTTTTAAATTTCTGGGCCACGCCACGCGGCATACTAGTTCCCTGACCAGGGATGGAACCCGTGCCCCCTGCAGTGGACACGCAGAGTCTTAACCACTGTTTTGCCAGGGAAGTCCCTAGATACGCATCTTTTGCTTTTCCCTGAGACAGTCTTTTTAAAAGCCTATCACTCTTGGCTTTGAGTAGCATTATCTTTCACTATAATAATGTTCCAGTTTCTTTGATAAATTAATGGTTACCCTTGCATATAAAAAATTCTTGATGTGGCTTAATTTGCCCTTTCATGTTCTGTTTCTTACTACTTTTTCTGGCCTAAAGTAAGCCTGGCCATGGTAAACCATAATATGATAGGTCCATTTCAGTAGAGTTTTTTCTGTTGGTGGTTGTAAATGCTTGTGCATTTGTGTTGAAGATAGATATTAATATGATTATTCTTCAAAGGTATGATTTTTAGGTTATTTTTTGGTTTGTAATTTTCTGTAATAAGTCTGACTTCAAATAAAGGAGGCTTTCCAGTTAAACCATATTTGCATTGTATGGATATAGAATATTTTAAAATAAAAAAAATTCACAAGCCTTTTCTTAACGTTAGTAAGGTCTTTATGAAGATTTTATGTGAAAATCCGCATGCATTGTTACATTTATAGTCTACTGCAGCCACTCACTTCCCTTTTTTTCCAGCTTCACTAATTCATCTTAATTTCGCAGTTTACAACTTGCTATTCACAACTTCCTATGCCATGGATTTTAGTGACTTGCTTTCGCCCCACTTTTCTCACAGGAAGTAATAGTAATAATATATATAAGATTTCAATCCAGAGACTGTCAGACCTAAAGATAGACTTTAGGGTTTTTTTTAATTAAAAATTTTAAAAGACTGTTTTTGTGATGACACACAGGAAGCCTCCATGGATTCTCTCTTTGGAATAGGAGTATATGAATTATGACTCTAAATCCCCCCAGTGTAGACCATAGCACTTTATCAATGTCAACACACCCGGGCTGCTTGCCTCCCTTCCCAGTGAGGGCCACCACAGTTTATCAGCATCAACATATTAGTATTGCTTGTTCTCCAAACTGTAAAACCTACAGCCAGATGGGTGGGTTAGTAGAGCCAAACTTTGTGCGGCTATATCAAGGATCATTATTTACGGTTTGCTAATTTACCTATACCTATTCATAGTTAGGAAGATTCCCCACAACAGAATATAAGAATCTAGTGCTTTCATAGCTTGCTGGCACATGCACCTGTCACTGGGCTGCTTGCTGACTCTTTTGCCACTTGACAAGAGTACATGAACTATTGGATCCAATCCATAGTAACTGCCAGAGAGGAGAGAACCTTAAAACTACAAAGCAACCAATGGACAATTGTGCACTAACCTGCAACCTAAAGTACTCTAGTTTTTTGAATTTTTTTTTTTTTTAATCTGCACTGGAAACTAGAAATGTGGGTGTATACAATATGTTGAAAACTCCTATTTCCTTGTTGATTTTTTTTTTCCCCCCTGCCAATTCTGTTCACTATTGAAAGTGGGGAATTGAAGTCTTTGACTCTTGGTGAATTGGCTATTTTTCACTTTGTGTTTTGCTTCTTGTATTTTTTTAATATAAATTTATTCATTTTTTTAAAATTATTTTTGGCTGCATTGGGTCTTCGTTGCTGCATGGGCTTTCTCTAGTTGCAGAAAGCGGGGGCTACTCTTCGTTATGGTGCACGGCATTCTTATTGTGGTGGCTTCTCTTGTTGCAGAGCATGGGTTCTAGGTGTGTGGGCTTCAGTAGTTGTGGCTCGCGAGCTCTGGAGCGCAGGCTCAGTAGTTGTGGCGCATGGGCTTAGTTGCTCCGCAGCATTTGGGATCTTCCCGGATCAGGGCTGGAACCCGTGTTCCCTGCATTGGCAGGTGGATTCTTAACTGCTGTGCCACCAGGGAAGTCCCTACTTCTTGTATTTTAATGCTCTCTCTCTTTTTTAAAATTTAATTTTATTTATTTATTTTATTTTTGGCTGCATTGGGTCTTCACGGTTGCACGCGGGCTTTCTCTAGTTGTGGTGAGCGGGGGCTACTCTTCGTTGCAGTGCGCGGGCTTCTCATTGTAGTCGCCTCTCCTGTTATGGAGCGCTGGCTCTAGGCGCGTGGGCTTCAGTAGTTGTAGCACACGGGCTCAGTAGTTGTGGCTCCCGGGCTCTAGAGTGCAGGCTCAGCAGTTGTGGTGCACGGGCCCAGTCGCTCTGAGGCATGTGGGATCTTCCCGGACCAGGACTTGAACCCGTGTCCCTTGCATTGGCAGGTGGATTCTTAACCACTGCGCCACCAGGGAAGCCCTTAATGCTCTCATAAGTGTGTATATGTTTATAGTTGTTATATGTTGCTTGGTGGACTGACCCTTTTATGGTTATAAAAAGTCTCTCTTTAGTAACATTTTTTGTTTTAGTGTATTTTTTCTGATAATTAGTATAGTCATTTGCCCTTTATTGTGGCTGTTATATGCCTAATATCTTTTTTTTATCCCTTTTTAAAATTTTTTATTTATTTATTTATTTGGCTGTGCCGGGTGTTAGTTGCAGCACGAGGGATCTTTGTTGTGGCATGTGGGATCTTTAGTTGCAACACGCGGGATCTTTTAGTTGTGGCATGTGGGATCTAGTTCTCTGACCAGACCTGGGTCCCTTGCATTAGGAGTGCAGAGTCTTAACTGCTGGACCACCAGGGAAGTCCCTCTTTTTTTATCCTTTTATTTCCAATCTGTTTTTATCTTTGACTCAAAGGTATGCCTATTGGAGACAGCATATAGTTAGCTAGCCATTTTTTAAAAATATAATCTGACATTCTGTCGTATGGATTGTTTAATCCACTCACTTTTAATGTTATTATGATATAGTTGGATTTACATCTCCTGTTTGTACTTTTTATTTTCTGTCTCATATCTTTTTGTCCCTCACTGTTTTTGCATTGAGTATTTTGTAATGTAGCATTTTAGCTTCTTTAATAATTTTTTCAGTATTTTTTTTGTTATTTTATGGAATCACAAATTACTTTTATTTTTTATTTATTTATTTAATTTATTTTTGGCTGCATTGGGTCTTTGTTGCTGCGTGCGGGCTTTCTCTAGTTGTGGCGAGCGGGGGCTACTCTTTGTTGCGGTGCACGGGCTTCTCATTGCGGTGGCTTCTCTTGTTGTGGAGCATGGCTCTAGGCGCGCGGGCTTCAGTAGTGGTGGCTTATGGGCTCTAGAGCACAGGCTCAGTAGTTGTGGCGCGTGGGCTTAGTTGTTCCACGGCATGTGGGATCTTCCTGGACCAGGGATTGAACCCTTGTCCCCTGCATTGGCAGGCGGATTCTTAACCACTGCGCCACCAGGGAAGTCCCACCTTTATTTTTTTTTAATATTTGTTTATTTAATTTTGGCTGTGCCAGGTCTTAGTTGTGGCATGTAGGATCTTTAGTTGTGGCATGTGGACTTCTTAGCTGTGGCATGCATGTGGGATCTAGTTCCCCAATCAGGGATTGAACCCCCACCCCCTGCATTGGGAGCACATTGGAGTCTTACCCACTGGACCACCAGGGAAGTCCCACAAATTACTTTTAAAAAAATCATATTTGTTGCTACCTTTAAAGGTCTTAAGCATTTAAAATCTGATTTGTTATATTTGTGATTTTTAGCCAAGTTAAAAGACTGTCACTGGTGTGTGTGTGTGGGGGGAGTAGAGAGCTGAACAATGTAGGGCCCAGTGAGGTTATTTGTTGTGTTTTTTGAGTACCAGTAATCCTGGCATATGTGCGTGTGTGTGTGTGTGCGCCTTTGTATGTGTAACTGACTTAATCCAGTAGAGACAGGTTGATACTGGGAATACAGGGAAAGGGAGTAGGATTTTATCTCTCTCTGTCTCTGTTTTTTTTTTGTTTGTTTGTTTTTGTTTTTTGTTTTTTGGCTGTGCTGCGTGGCTTGCAGGATCTTAGTTCACTGACCAGGCATTGAACCCGGGCCCATAGCAGTCAAAGCACTTAGTTGTAACCACTGGACCACCAGGGAATTCCTGGGAGCAGGATTTTAAATGTAGAGATTTGATACTGTAAGTACAGACTGCATTTACAAGGCTGTGTCTTATAGATTTGGTGACAGGAGGATGATGGATAGTGCTATTTTTTTCTCTCTGAAATATAAGCAGCGGAGTAGGGGGAGCATGTGTATGGGTTGGGGTGGCGGGGGACCAGGGAGGAGAGAAGAATGGAAAAATTAAATTACTTTAATATAAATAAAATTTCAACAAAATGAAGTAGAATTGTCAGGCACTGTTTATATGTGCAATGTGTGAACTCATTTTGTTGGCTTGTGTGTTTTTTCCCCAGAAAACTTTGGCTACTCCTGTGCAGAGAGGTTCTTAAGTTCAGCCATAGCTGGAATTTGTTAGGTAAATGCCATGGCTGTCACAGGTGAGGGGAGATAAGAGGGCGGGGTGCCAATTTGGGGGCAAAAGAGTTTATTTTTCCAAGAAAAATTTAAATGATAGACATGGAAATCCTGTCTCTGGTTATCTCCATTAAAATATATCTTCAGAAGGTCTAAGAATACATTGTATCCAAAAGTAGAGGCTGCAGTCAGGAAAAAAGTCTTTTTTGTTTTGTTCTGTTTTTGTTTTTGTCTGCGGCAGGTGGCATGTGGGATCTTCGTTCCCCAACCAGGGATGAAACCAGCGCCCCCTGCAGTGGAAGTGTGGAGTCTTAACCACTGGACTGCCACAGAGGTCCCTTAACTCTCTCCTTTTAATTTCGGTAGTTCAAGATTGGTTTTCCAGGCTTCAGTTTTTTTCTATGCCAGCAAAGGAGAGAGAGGGGGTAAAAACCCAACAACCCCAAATTATTTGTAAGGAGCATTTCTCTTCCTACCCATAGGCTCTGTGTTAGTCTGCAGGGCTGCCCTAACAAAATAACCACAGCTTGGGTAGCTTAAACAATAAATTTCTGCAGGTCTAGAGTCTGGAAGTCTGAGATCAATGTGTTTGGTTTCTCCTGAGGTCTCTCTCATTGGCTTGCACACAGCTACCTTCTCTGTGTCTCCTCAGATGGTCTTTCCTGTGTGTGTATACACCTGGGTGTGTCTCTCTTATAAGGACACTAATCCTGTTGGGTTAAGGCCCCACCCTTAAGACCTCATTTAACCTTAATTGCCTCACTCAAGGCCCTATCTCCAAATATAGTGAACTGGACTTAAACATATAAACTTTGAGGGAACAGAATTCAGTCTGTAACAGCCTCCCACCCCCAAGCTCACATAAGAAATAGGGCAAATTATTGGGAATTTATCATTAACTCTTTTGTAGTACTGCTACTTGGTAGTACTGCTTTTTACTTTGTATTATACTTCTCCCTAGTCAGTTGTCTTATTAAGGAGCTTTCCTGGGAGAAAGCATGTGAGGAATATACAGATCTTACTCCTTGGGACCTGTTTTTAAACCAAAATGTGCATGCTGTCATGCTGGACAAGGGTGATCTGGCTCCCCGACAAATTAAACTCTCAAGAGAGGGAGGTTTCTTTACTACCTTAATCAAATGACAGGTCAGGACAAACATAGAGTTCACCAATGACTTTGACTTTCACATAAGTGAGAAGAAGCAAGCAGAGAAATAGAAAGCAAAAATGTATGTAAAAATGCAGAATGAAAGTTAAAACCACTTGAGCACGAAGTACTTGTAACGAACCAAGTCCAAGCATCCATAATAGAAAAGTCCAGTTGGTCCAAGACACTAGTCTCCTCAGCGAGGCACTCAAGCAGGTCTGGATTACTGCTGGGTCACAAGTGATGAGGTGAAGACTGTCCATTTGGGCAAAGCCTCTGGTGGCCAGTGCCTTGGTGAATGGATCCTCGACAAGAGATGAAGTTACAGCAACACTTGTCTCAAATGCAAACAGTCCCAGCTCACCTAAGTTTATAGTCCCAGGAGCACGTTATCTCCAAGATCAGATGTTCAGTTTGGGAGGGGGAGAGTTTCTAATGCCACCTGTGTCACCTTAGGTCACCTTGGCAGGAGATCCCCAAAATGTCTGCCTCTTCCTTCCAGCATGCACAGATCAATCTTGGCTCAGGTACAGCAATGACAAAAAATGAAACCTCTGAAGTCATGGAGTCAGTTTCTAGTCACGGCTTTATTTCATGCTCGACACCAGGCCTCAAAAGGTTCCCTTCTATGCATTATTTATGAGCAAATACATAAATAAACATACATATCAAGAAATTAAACACATGGTAACATGTGCCTTCTTCAATCTAGTTTGAGTACACTATGACCCATCATGTAATAGATCTAAAAGATCTACAGATTGTTTTGGATTTTCTACATAATGTCTATTAATAGCTTTATATTTTCCTTCACAATTCTTATACTTTCTAGGATCTCCAGTGCAACAATGAATAGAAGTGGGTGATAGTGGCATCTTTATTTAAGTTATCTATTATTATTAATAATAGTATTACTGTTGTTGGTCTGAATTTTTGAAATTACCGTTTATCAAAATTAAGGAAACTTCTTTCTATTCTTGGTTTTATACAATTGTTCTTTTAATGAATTTTAATTGAATTTTATCAAAAGTTCTTGCATCTGTTGAACTGATCATGTGATTTTAAAAATAATTATAATGTAATTACTTTGATTAATTTTCAATGACAAACTTTGTATTCCTGAAATAAACTCAGTTTGATCATGATGTTATCCTTTTCATGTATCACCCCATTTGGTTTGCTAACATTTTGCTCAGGACTTTTGTGTTTGTTTCTGAGAGATTGGCTTCTTAATTGTCTTTCTTTTCAGCTTTGGTATGATAGGCTCAGTAAATAAGCTATGAAGTGTTCCCTCTTATTTTAAAGAGGTTATATTGGATTATCTTTTCCATAATTGGTAGAACACTCCAGTACAGCCACATGGCCCTGCTGTTTTCTTTGTGAAGATATTTAATTATAGATGTTAGGATATGTTTTTTCAAGGAATTTCTCCATTCCACCTAAATTTTAAATGTTTGGAAATACTCAAGATAAATACATTACCGTTTTAATGTCTGTAAGATCTAGTGATAGCCTCTTTTCCCAATACAGTGGATTTTTTTTTATGATGATCAGTGTTGTCAGAGGCTTATTGATTTTTATTTGTTACCAACTTGTGACTTATTGAATCTCTGTTCTCATTTTATTTCACTCTGTCTTTTCCTTGGATTAACTTGTTATTTTTAACTTTGTATGATAAATACAGAGATTGCTTCCCAGTCTTCTTTTAAATAAGTCTATTTAATGTTATAAATTATCCTCAAGTCATATGTTAACATGGGGTTGGGAGCCCATTATGGACTGAACTGTGTGTCTTGTCCCCCCCCCCCCCCCACCAAATGCATATGTTGAAGCTCTGACCTCCAGTGTGACTATTTTTAGAGATGGGGCCTTTAGGGAGATAATTAAGGTAAATGAGGTCATAAGGGTGGGATCTGATTCAATAGGTCTGGTATCCTATTGGATAATTAGAGGAAGAGACACCAGAGCTCACTGCATTCTTTATTTCTTAATTATTTGGCAGTTTCCTAGGTCCTTTTTCTACAATTTCTAGATTAATTCCACTGTGAATTAATCTGAATTATTGTAATCCTTCATAAATGAGATTTGCTTATGGCCTAGCCATATGGTCAGTACCGGTAAAAATTCCATGTGCATTGGAAAGAATGTGTGTTCTGCAGTTGTTTGGTATACTATTAATACGTTTAAGTCAACTTTGTTTGCCCTATCATTTGTTACAGATTTGTCCGTTTTTAGATATGTCCCATGTCCCTGTACTGTTGGTGAGCGTATAAATTATTTCAGTCTTTTTGGAAGGCAGTTTGTCACTGCTTATGAAAATGATTTTAGTGTCTTTTGACATATTGATTTCACTTGTAGGAATTTGCAGAAACAACACAAATATAAAAGCATAAATACAAGAATTCTTAGTATAGGATAGTTTATAAGTGCAAAAACTTAAGAAAACCAAATGTCCATCAATAGAGAAATGGTTAAAAGGTGATATCCACAGAAAGTGGAATGTTATGCAAACAGTGAGATAGATATGTGTGTAGTTGAAATGATAAGGTATCCTAGGTATAGTAATGAAAATGAGGCTAACTGTAGACAGCATGTTTGGTAGGACTCCATTTGTCTTAAAAGATGAGGTTTTATCTATGTATTGGTGTTTTTTTATATATAGAAATTTTCTGAAAGAAGGGTAACAGTAGATACCGCTAGGGAGTTAGACATTGGAGATGGACAGTAGTAAGGGCTTCTTAGTATATGCTTGATTTTTAAAAAATTTTATTTTTTACAGTGATCATGGGTTACTTAGAATAAAGAGCTAGTTAAAATAAATAAATGCAGAAAGTAATTGTCTCTTAAGTGTAACAAACAAAATACTAACTATATTGGGTAGAATGAATTTCTGTTGAACACGCCAGAAAATTTTATTGACATTTGCCATATTTATTATTACATCTTCCTTTGCTGTTCCTCTTATCCAAATCAAAGATGAAGCTTTCTCTAGTCTGAGGTTTCAGGAATTTTGCTAGACATAGTCAGCATTGGTGATAAGGTAAACTAAGAAAATTATCTTAGAAATTCTGACCTGGCAAAACAGCTTTTTAATAAAAGATCTTTATTTCCTACAGATTCCTGACATTCAAAACAGCTGGCTTTTAATACACTGCTACTGCATCAAATCGACAATGAACTGGAATGCAAAATCAGAGAGTGTCACCTTACCACCACAGTATCCTAAAAAACAGGCATCTTTTTTGGAGCAAGCTTTAGTAAACACACTTACCACAGCATCTCAAAGTTCTTTAAACCATCCTGGAAGTAACCAAGAACCATGCCTATTTCTCAGTAATTTAAATCCAGTATCACAGCCGCTGCTCAACATCAGAAATTATAAAACTCCTCAACAAATCCCTATTTCTGATATGCATAGTGGGACCATTGTGACCTCACAAACTTCAGTAGAAAGAATAACATATGCAAATGTTAAAGGACCCAAACAACCAAATCACAATTTGCAAATGTCTTCAGGAGTTACACAGGATGTATGGTTGAACTCACCAATGAGGAATTCTATGCTTTCTCATACAGGGACAACTGTATCTCATCAGACTGGTTTTGGAACGAATACGCCCAATGTACGTGCACTACAGAATCAATTTCTAACATCAGATACCTATTCTATGCAACTACAAATGATCCCTTCTAATTCCGGAAGAGTTCCTATAACTTATCAAGGAAACCCGAGACTTAACCTACCTTTATCAGAGCAACAGGTTGATTGGGCACAGCAGTGTGCATCCAGTGGATTGACTTACCCAGATTACAGACCACTTCCAAAGCAATATAGTTATTCATCACAAAGCTTTTTGCAGGATCCTACTCTTCAGAAACAAACCCCTATGTCATCTGTATCATTACAAGTTAAAAATAGTCAATCTCCAAATCCTGCCCTGACTTTACAGTCAAAGCAGATTGCAACTGTACCGTCATATCAATATGCAGTTACTCAAACTGACAAAAGACCTCCTCCTCCTCCTTATGACTGTAGGTATGCAAGCCAGCCTCTGCAAAGTACTCAGCATGTTGTTAAACACACTTCTATGGAAGTTCCTCAGAGTCAAGAAATGCACTTATCTGAAATGAGAAAAGACTTTTGTAGAGGCTTTCAGCAGCAGTGGCAAAACCATGAAAATTTCAACACAATGGGAAATTCCTGTAACTTGAGAGTAAATACCAATGTCAATCAGCCTTTTAATGAACCTATTAGATCTTCTGTGGATGGTGTTCAGGCTCTTACTCAAAATAATCAAGAGAAAAGAGTGGATTCTCGAAATCTAACTTCAAATCAAGTACTGGACACAAGTGCCACAAAAGAAAAGTTAGTGAGGGATATTAAAACATTAGTAGAAATAAAAAAGAAGTTTTCGGACCTTGCAAGGAAAATTAAAATTAATAAAAATCTTTTGATGGCAGCAGGTTGTATTAAAACAACTAATAACTCTTACAGTGAATCAGCTCAAAATTGTGGGTTGTCTCTGAAACAAACTGCCAAAATCCAGTCTGGACCACAGGTAACCCTAGGCCCTCCAGATGCTGTTGAGGATAAACCACCAACGGTAATGGAATCTGCAGAAGAAACAAATAGAACACACAATACATTGAATTCCAACCTTCAGGACAGAAATTTTAACCAAGTCAGTTCTGTTTTACTAAATTCTGGCTGTTCACAAGTTGTGAGTTCTTTAAAGACATCAACTGTTGAGATTACCCAGGCAATATTAAATAACACCCAGTTTTCATCAGGAAATTTAGTCAATGTTGCACAGAATGTGCCAACAAATTCTGAAGCAACTTCTCTTCCTCAGTCTACATCCTTTGAGGAATATGTTTCAAAATATCCAAATAAAAATAGGCTAATTCTCAGTTTACTTGCATCTGGAAATAAAACTCAGAAGAAATTATTAAAAGATACTAATGAACATATTCATGATTCTAAACTGCATAGTTTTGAAATGAATCCAAATATCCAGAACACTGGTAACCAAGTGAATTTGAAACCCATGGAAACTCCAGGTACTCCAAGTACTTGTAATATAAATGCCAAGATTTCAAACAACTCTTACTTTGAGCATAAATCCTTCAATGGAATGTCTTCTAAAAGTGACTCTCACTTTTCCATGGAATTGCTAGCAACGTGTCTTTCTTTGTGGAAAAAGCAACCTTCAGAACCTACAGAAGAAAAACAGTGTAATGAGTCAAAAACAAACACAACAGCAGTTGGAATTTCAAAGCCTGTGGACATCTGTGACAAGAGTCCATTTTCAACTGTGGGAAATTCTCAGAATAAAATTGTAAACAGCTCACAAGAAACAGTTTTATCAATGGTAGCACAGAATTATGAGTCTTCAGGAGCAACTACTACAAAGGGGATTGCTGTAGTATCACCCTTAATTCTTTCAGATGTCAAAACAT